>NC_054376.1:74633495-75306411 GCF_017654675.1 Xenopus laevis
ATCTCTCTGCCACCTGTTATATGGTGAGAGGCATTCATCTGAATGGGAGCTGTAAAATCCTGATTAGAACAAGTTACCTGTAAGCAGCTGAAGATGGCAAAGAGATAATGGAATGTCATGACATCACTGTTTACTGCCATAAGACCCAGGAACCATGTGGCACTGATCAGGAGGAGGAGCAGGAAGGCTGTTCTCAGCAGGGAGCTAAAAATAAAAAAAAATGTTTTGTATAAATGATGATAGCAATTGCAATACTAAACTAATGCACACTGTTAATACCTACAAGATTTTATAATTCTCTTCACAATCAAACTTTACAGTAGAGGAAACTGTGAGGTTGTAGAATTGGTGAAACTAGCCTTTGCTTTTAACGGTCTGGCCACACGGGCAGAAATCGGAGGGGGTTAGTCGCAAGGCGACAAATCTCTTTTTCACGGCGACTAATCTCCTGGATCTGCCTTCTGCCGGCTAAAATGTAAATTGTTTGGGGGCAGCCACACGGAACGTTTTCGTTTTCTGAAGTCGTCTGTAATTGCCTCACGAGGAACCTTCAGACGACTTCGGAAAATGAAGCACTCCGTTTGCATGCCCCCAGTCAATTTACATTTTATGTATATATAGAGAAAGAGAGAGAGCTCTGATCTGCATTATAGTTCCTCAGCTTAGAGAGTTTGTAAAATGTTGTCAAAACTCACAGAACGCCAGATTTCTCAAATGTCCGTTGCCTCCGTCCACAGGATGCCCTTATCGCCAATATGAATATGATTGTGTTTATCTAGAAAGAAAATATTTTAGCCATTAATACAAGTATTTCCTCTTTCAGTACATGCCCATCAATATACACACATTTACATTTTTAACAGTTATTTCAAAACCAAAATAGATGTAAAGCATATAATGGTAAAAGGGTTTTATTTGTAGTATTGTTACAGCGTGATGACTTTTAACCCTTTAATGAAAGTATTAGAACTAAGACAAATCAGCGGCCACATGTATATGATCAGTGTGTGGGGGGAATTATTGAAGGTACTTGTCCTTTTATTTATTAAATGAAAATTTGCATTACATTGCAGGCCTGAGAAATATAAAAGAACAATTCCTAAATGTTTATACCACAGATTAATGGCTAAAGCTGAGATGTGCAGATTTTATTCTATGTACGACAAACGATTGTTTCTTTCAATAGAATGATCATTGTTTTGTACGACTATATCTTCGCGTCTATCGACAGCTTTAATCATTCAATCCAGTGGGACCAGAAGCCCCACAGGAAGTATTATCCTATATAAAACACATTTATCCACCTTTCTAGGCAATAGTTTTGATTATATGTCACTGTTGTTTTTAGTCGTTTCTGTGTTTAATACACAAGTGAATTGACCCAGTGTGACTTTAGTATATATTTCGTGGTTATTTTCGATTTACCAATTGTTATTTTAAAGGACTCTGCAAAGAAAGGTTAGTACTTACAGTTACCACTATGGCAATGGGCCCAGCAAAGCTCCAGATTAGTGTATCATGTACAGACAGCCAGCAGAAATCAGGGTTCCCATATCCCTGAGGATCCAGGCCTACAGCTAATCCTGTAAATCAAAATGAGAAGTCCATATACTGACAATTTAATTGCAAATAAAAAGCAGGATTTTATTTAATGACCATCCAAAATGTGTATGGCAGGGAATATAGCTTCATAACATAGGAGAAAGCTACAGATGTGGACTTTAATACTGTACCTGTAATTATGGCAGGGATTCCATATCCAACAACATAGTAAAACCTCATGTGGCCTGAATTGATGTTCCTCACTTCTGTTAGCATGCGGTAGATATGAAGTCCTTCCACAAACATCCAGGCAAAGGTGCTCATATAGAAATAATGGAGGAGGATGGCTATCACTGTACACACAAACTACAGGGAAGACAAAAATATAATCATTCCAAAAATCATTGCAATTGCTTTGTTTAATTAAAACAGAACCTGTTATACTCACTAACAAACAAGCTGAAAAAATTATGTGAAATTAAGCAAACGTACAATAAATCATCTATGTTCATGGAATTCCAAGGGAGATTGTGGTCACTCCCTAAACCATTATTGTTTGCTAGAAGGTTTGTAGCCAAGCAGCCATGAATTATTTTGGCTGTGGAATTCATCCCTCTCCTGGGTGCATCAGTGCGTATCAGGCAGTGGTTCTGGTGAAGGTACCCAGAACATTAATCAGGTTGCAAGCCAGACTAATGATAGCATTTTGACTTTTCAGAATAAAACCCAGCTGTGTGTATGTATATAAGGTTTTACAAAATTACAAAAGAAGGTATAAACAAGTCTCAGTTAGAGATGTGTATAGAACAGAAAGTTAAATGTGCAATTTGGAGATGTATTGCTGGAACATAAAAAGAAATCAAAGCATCATGTAATAGAGAATGCTGGGAAATCGACAAGTGTTATGAAACATAGGCCCAGGTTCGATTTTTATGAGAAAAGGTTATTGCATTGTTTAACACATGAAAACTCTACTGAAATCTATGAGAGAATCTATAATTGAATTATAATTTTTTAATCAGATTTTTTTTCTTATTGAAAGCTTTGACCATTTAGAGTGTTTAAAGGGATACTGTCATGAGAAAACATGTTTTTTTCAAAACGTATCAGTTAATAGTGCTGCTCCAGCAGAATTCTGCACTGAAATCCATTTTTCAAAAACACAAACAGATTTTTTTATATTCAGTTTTGAAATCTGACATGGGGCTAGATATATTGCCAGTTTACCAGCTGCCCCCAGTCATTTGACTTGTGCTCCCCCTGCACCCCCTACCTTTCAACCCCAGCAGCCTAACAAAAGAACAATGGGAAGGTAACCAGATAGTAGCTCCCTAACACAAGATAACAGCTCCCTGGTAGATCTAAAGCTCCCCATAGACGCAAAGATTTTTCTTGCCGAACGACCGAAGTCCGACCAATCCTTCGAAATTATCAGGAAGATAGTGGGATTCGAACGATCGTACATCTTATGACATCTTTATCGGTCCCAGTGCAATCTATCTATGTTTGCAGGGCCAAGCAGGCCTCTGTTTTCCTGGCAAATGGTCTTTTTAGTTGATGGACAATTCGTACAATCGTACGATCGTTTCGAGATAATCGTGGGTTCACGATGACGATAGGATCTTTTAAAAATCTTTACATCTATGGCCAGCTTAAGAACAACACTCAATAGTAAAAGCCAAGTCCCACTGAGACTGATTCAGTTACATTAAGTAGGAGAAAAAACAGCCTGCCAGAAAGTAGTTCCGCCCCATGTCAGAATTAAATATAAAAAAATCTGTTTGCTCTTTTGAGAATTGGATTTCAGTGCAGAAGTCTGCTGGAGCAGCACTATTAACTGATGTGTTTTCCCATGACAGTATCCCTTTAAGCCATTGAAAAGAAGCAGGGCCTCAACAAAGTGGCTTTTGGTCCTGTTAACCTCACTGTTCTAGCAAAGCAGGGAAAACCTATAGTGACTATACTGTCTGTTCGGTGACTAGGTAAAGACCCACACCAGACCATCCCATCAACGAACCATCTATTGATCAACTTACTGGATTTTCAGTCTGATTGATTCCAATGAGAAAGACCAGTTCGGAAAAGAAGAGAGCAGCCACTAAGTTTTTGTGAATGTTGTGAATGTTTGAACGCAAGGTTCTAATTATAACCAGCAGGATAAATGTCAGAAGCAGAGCCACTAGGGAGACAGCCACCGACGTGTAAGTGATGACCTTCAGTGGAAGCACTTCACCACTCTGTTGGGAAAATATGAAAAATAATGAAACATACATACAAGAACCATCATTATTACTATCATTTATATATACTAGAAAACACTACACATTTTACATGTTTTAATCTCCATTAATCACGGAAACTTACTTCTCTTTTGGAAATGTCCATCAACACAGCAAAACTGGTCATGTGATTACACTGACAAGTCACATGACTCTTGTTCCTTGAAATAAGCTCACAGCCTTTGGAAGACCAGGCACCGCTGCCTCCAGCTCTATAAGGGAAGGACAATGACAAATTGTAAGACAAGAGAACATACATAAAATATAGATATATAAAATATATTAGATGTAGCACTCCAAGAGATTTGTATAATCTAAGGCCTGGCCAGGCCTTCATACAACATCTCTGCATGTGTATTATGATCTGTGTGATTTGGCCCACTACATAAAAGCTGGACCTCACTGTATTTGAGCAATAAACATTTGTTGTTTAAGTATTTGTAGTGTCATAAAGATACACTGTAACATCATGAATATGTGTGAATACATATACTTATACTATATATATACTCACATGATTGAATGGTTCCAGAATACACATACAGGTTTAGTTCTCTCTTCAGTTTCCAGCATAGTATATTCCAGTATTATTGACTTTTCCAACTGAGTAGGCAGTGGTTCACCTTCATTATGGACAGTAGTGCTTACAATAGGAGTATTTATTATTGGCCGATTGGGGACCCTACAAGCAAAGAAATGTTGAACATCATTCAAATTCTTGTTTCTGCATTTCTATTACTGCAACTATCTATGTGCTATATTCACATATATACGTATGTATAATATAGGCCACTTGTAATGGGAAAATATCTGTAAATCTAAAAGAAAGGTTATTTAACCAAAATGCAACTATTGCACATGCAACCTAAGGCAGCTCTGCTAAACAATCACAAATGACATGCCTGTAAAACGTTAAACAATTCATTTCCAGTGGTAAAAATATTGCAAAGTAAGTAAAGTCACAAGGAGGAAATCCCTCACAGTACCTCATACTCCTACGGTCAGGGTCATAGTTCTCTGGTAGTAACTGCCCTAGGGAACGGTACACTATCACCATGGCTACTGCATACTGGGATGATGGATCTGGTTGTCTCTTTTTCCTCTTTGACAAGTTGGGATCAAACTCATCATTGTCACTAGAAATTTTCTGGTTCGATGGCTTGAAGGTTGGTAGAACTATGTGAAAAAGAAAGTTTTTTATTTGCCGCGATTTGATTATTTACATTGTATAACAATAAACAGGAAAGGAGAAAGGAGGTGCAGTGTTGATGCAATAAGATGCTGGTACCATATGTTATAACCACAACTGTACTACCAGGGGGTTATTTATTAAAGCAAAAATGCCAAAAACTAAAATTTTTGAATTTTTGAGATTTATTATACCCCAAGGATGGAAAAAGTCTGAATTCGAAAATACGGCATCTCAGACCTGCTGAGATTGTCAATGGGAGAGGTCCCTATCCTACATTAAAGTTTTTGGGCAATATTCTGAAAAATCTGAAAAAAAACCGTACGATTCAGGTTTTCGCTTTTGTCCCCGATCCAATTTAATTGTGCTCTTTTAATAAATAAGGAACAATCGTGGATTCTAGTTTGGTCAGACTTTTTTATTTAAATATTCGGATTTTGATAAATAAGGCCCATTAATATTTGTGGTTCCTTTGTCAGAATAATCTTGAAAGAACGGTTAGTCCCCCACCCCAATTGTGATGGGGATTTGCAGTTTATAGGAAAGGGAATACCCATAACTGAACATTATATGGCCTTTATGGCACAATGCTTTTTTTAGCAATATATAAATGGAGAAAAACATGTTCTGGGAATAAAGTAAACTTTCTTAATACACTATAATTGCTTATTTAAGGAACCTTTAATGAAATGCATCAATATATGCTCTGCTGTACATTCATTCACTACAGACCTAAAAATCACAGAGACATGAACAACAACCTGTTTTCACTACTACTGTAGTTAGAAATTCAGATCTGTGATATACTAATGGCCACATTTCCAACATTTTGCAAAAATAGCCAAACTACAACAACCAGTTTTTTTTTGTTTTTAGCAATTTCTAATTCTGCACTGTTCATCTGTTGGTCAGCCACAAAGAATAATAAAGTACTGACAAGGGTATATGCAGTTTTAATAGTGGCATCCTTGTAACAGTGCATAATGGGGCATTTCCAGTGTCTTGCAATACCGCTCTGGGCTGCATGTAGCAGGTGAATGATAGAGGGATGGGAAGAATGCCAATGAAATTATTAGACAGCATGCCTGTCCTTTAAAAAAGCAATTACATGTTATGACTCATGATGTTCAGCTGAAAATGAACAGCCGTAAGAATCACATTTTAAATCTGTTGATCTTCTGGCATAGTTATTTATCTGTGGCTAGGACAGTAGTTGAGCAGCATTTTTTCAAATGATATGTCACACCATTTGTTAGAGAGCAATACTGCAGGCAAGTTTTTATTAGAATATGTCACAAGCTTCCTTCACCCATAAGCACTTCTGTAGGAGGTTTCTTTTTCTATGTGTGTGCCAAATCGTACTTGCCTTTGGTTATTCCATTTCAGGAGTTAAATTCCTAAGTAAGATTGCTATTATTAAGGCTTAAACCATTAAGAGCTCCAGGAGAGGCATAGCTAAAACTTTCATCAACATGATGTAGGGAAGCTTTTAATTTGGCTCCATCTGGAGTGCCTAATAGTGACTTAATGCCGCCTCAGTAGCCCATAGAATAAAATAATAAGTCAGTAGGACTAACTGCTTGGAAACGTAAATATCCCATACATGTGAAACATTAGTAAAGCAATTGCTATTTAAAGGACTTAGAATTTTGCTGTTTAAGGGTAAGGGCAATCAGGGTGGATATATGTTTACTAATGATCAAGAACATGATAATGATTGTAATGATTAAATTAAAATGACAAACTTTATTTTAATGTTAACTAATTTTTAACGTATTCAATTTCAATATTCTCCAATTAGAAGAAAACACAGGATGACAATAGACTGAAGCCTAGCATGGCAGCCCAGGATTGTTAGAAACGTGATCCTAGGTAAAGAAGAAAATCCCCTTAAAAGGACCAAAATTACATTTCAATTTATGCTTCCATACAGAAGCTAGGAAGATGTTGTTATGCTTTTTCTACAGATACAGGTACTAGGCATGACCTAAGATGCTGAGAAAAAAACAATGCTATTTTTACTGTTGGCAGCAAATCATCTGTAAGATAGCCTGGATATGTGTAACATGGCCATGGATACAATAGACGACTTTTGCCATTCTGGAAATATAGCCAAACAACCTTACCATTTCTTTCAGGAGGTTTAAACAAAGTATCTGGGAACAGCACAGAAGACTCCAAATCTTTTGGATAATCACGTATCTCATTAAATTCAGGGACTTTGGCTCCAGTGAAATTAGCTTTGTCAAATATGTCTACAGCAATGACTGTTGAAAAGAAAAGAGAATTTAGCTGATAACATGTGAAATACAAAACATTTTTTTTAAAAAATAGCTTTTCCCAGCATAGGTAGACAGAAAAGTTTTATTGGTCAGGGCCTCTTTATGGGTTAGTTCACACGAGGAGATTCGTGGAGATTTTGTTGCCTGGCGACTAATCGCCTCTTCTTCTGGGCGACAATCTCCCCGAACTGCATTCACGTGTCTTCCCACCCGCTATAATGAAAAGTCGCCTGTGCTAAAGCACACGCGGCAACTTCGGACGACTTTGGAAAACGCATCGCCGCGTGTGCTTTAGTGCAGGTGACTTTTCATTATAGCGGGTGGGAAGACACGCAAAGGCAGTTCGGGGAGATTGTCGCCCAGAAGAAGAGGCGATTAGTCGCCAGGCGACAATCTCCCCGAATCTCCTCGCGTGAACTACACCCGGTACTTGCACTTCATGTTTATTTGTAATAGAAGAACAATACTCAGGAGTAATGCTTTAAAAGCTTCCTGAGTCACAGAGGGCCAATGAATGGAATTTACTGCAGCATTCATTATTTATAGGAGGATACTATTAGAGGATGCCACAATTGTACATCTTCCAGACTTTGTGCTGGATATACAGTATAATGGAAGAAAGAAAGACAGATTTATGCAAAAATACCTATAATTTTCTGCATCTTGTAATCCAAGAGATTTACAATTGCTTGTAAAGTTGTAGTTATTAGTTAATAATACAGTTGGGTCCATAAATATTTGGACAGAGACAACTTTTTACATACGAGCACCTGCCCTTGCCTTTTACTTCCTTACTTTCTACTGTGTCAACAATTGGACCCAAAGTTCAGAGCAGGGACCAGACCTTGGTCAGCAGGTCCCACAAGGGCCGGGACACACAGGGTTTTTTCCCCTGGAGTCCCGTAGGCCCAGTTCGACCCTGTAAAACCCTGCTTAAATCATTATGCACACAAACTGGGGTAAAAAATATTTTTTTTGAAAGGTAGATCTTATAAACATTTACATAATAACGTCTTAATAAATAATACACTACAGTGTAGACTGTTTCTAAAGTTATAGCTGTTATACCTGTACATCATTATAGTAATTTCTACACAAGATTCAGATTGATTCATTTCCTAATGCCCTGCAGTATGGTTGAGTGCAGGCCCAGACTGGCAATCTGTGGGTTCTGGCAAATGCCAGAGGAGCTGCTGTAAATTGCCATATACACTATTTATTGGGTTGTGGGGGGCTGCTTGGGCCTCTGTGTGCTTGGAATGCCATGGCATATTGTGAATCCTAATCCAGACCTGGTTGAGTATGCTTGCATATTTCCCTGCTTTACAGCTCTCTCATAGGAAAACATCAGTGCTTATTAAACAGCCAGTGATTAACATAAAACCTGCTGATACCAACACCTACTTATATTTGGTGCAACAATAACAAAAGGCTTCATGTAAGTCTTCTTCATGTTTCTGGCCACATTATTAGCATAATCTTCATAGTGCTTGAGGAGATGAGCAGTGCCAGCCTCTGTTCTTTGGATCTGTTCCCAATGGTGTTTGTTCTTGTGATCTAATATGGCACTGCCAGCATATATCACATTCTGTGGGATACAGAGAAAAGTTAGCTGTAGGACTTGGATATAGTATGCCAAAAACCTTTTCTCCAGTGGTAGTGGCTAACCTTTTGTCATAGCTCATAACACACAATGCTGAACAACAGATTATACTGCATAAATACCTTTTCTAAATATTACATATTACATTTTAATAAATGGAAAAGAAAGAGGCATTAAATGGATTTTTCCAGATCATATTATTCTTATGTCTTATTTCCTTAGAAAAGTGTGTGATATTTTTGTGAAAGTTATTTTCAGGTCTGGGTCTTTCATCTCTCATATGATGAATCTTCTGGTTACAAATTGCATTACTTACAGGCAATCCTTTAAGACAGCTTAGCCTAACCGTAGCCAAGTTTAGCGATTACATTAATTATTAAACTAGAAACCCAACACTGCCTTGGCTTCAAATCACTATGTTGTTTAGCAGTGAAGAGTGAGCTTTCAAACTGCTAAAGAGAATGAGAGGTACTCACAGACCCAGGCAGTCAAATCAGAATTCTATCTACATTATGCTCAGTTCTTACACCTTTTGTCAGTGATTTATGTGGGGCCTCCAAAATTAAGGCTTGTTTACTTTAGATAGCCCTTTCTCGTACAAACAGATGAAATCTATACAAAGAACATATGGATTGATACTAAGTAGTAAATTCATGCTTTTGACACCTATTTGACTTCAACCAGAGGGCTGGCCTTTTGGTTTGTAATTCACGCCCCACTGCTTAAATTTTAACATGTAGGCATAGTGGTACCATCTGAATCTGTATGGGATTAAAAAGACTGCATCTGAGAATCTGTATGGCCAGTCATTATGTAGACCCAGTGAATGCAATGATAAAAAAATAATTTGCAGGCCTTTCAATAAAGTGTGTATATTTTCACTTTAATACAAAATGAATAAAATGAGCTTAGTTTGTACCATCACGTACCTCATTGAATTCTACATCCCTTGTTGCTGCAAGGTCAAATCCATGCTGTTGGCTCTCATACTTTAACACCTTCACAAGCATCTGATATCCAGTTCTAATATCATTGCCATAGAATGATTTTGTATGGTTAGTGGCATTCTGTAGCACTCTGGCAATGTGTATTGACTTTTCGCCATCCAAAGTAGTCTCATTACGATGAAGCTTTTCATTCTGTCATAGGAAAAAAATAAGTTATAAATAAAATGAATTTAGGCCCTTTCAGAGCTTTCACAACTTAAGTTTAACAACTTATTAATTTAATGTACCCATTGGAAATACGGAGTAGTAGTTTTAAGGGATGATTGTAGCACGGCTGAAAACAGTTTTTGCTTTCCACCTGAATGGAAAAATTTAAGGGTTATGGCACATAAGGGTGTTGTTTTCCACTACCTATTACAGGATTCAAAATGCCTTCCATCCACCATGGATTGTTTCCCACTGATAAAAGCAAGGGCCACTGTTCCTTAAACCATAGACTATAAGTAGAAAGTATGCCAATTAGCTTTTTGTGACCTGTGACACCAGGTCCGGACTGGCAATCTGTGGGTTCTGGCAAATGCCAGAGGGGGCTGCTATAAGTTCCCATAGAAAGTCAGTATTTAGTGGGCTGGTGGAGGCTGTTTGGGCCTCTGTGTGGGCTGATTGGGCCTCTGTTTTCCTTGAAATGCCAGGGCCCATTTTAATTCTCAGTCCGGACCTGTGTGGCACCCCAAATGGTGATAATAGGAATTAATCTATAGCAGGCAGCAGCATTTCATTGGCTCTACATGTGGAAGCCAGGCTAGGCAAAGTACTAGAAATGAAATCCATGGCTCTAAAGTCTAAAATATGTTCTGATACTATTTTTAGAATGAGCCATTGAAGCATTGTGTCTGTGAGTTTAAAGCCTACTTTATTTAAACTTAAAGCTACATTAGAAGCACATTAGTAACCACAAATTAGTATTCTAAAATACTTATAAAATAAAATGCTCCATATACATTTGTAAATAATGTAAAGTTATGTTTTTGTAAATGTACCATTATTTTTAAAATTAAAGACCCATACATCTTTGTTTTAGGAATCTTGAGTACAAACATTTAAACTAGTTACAATAATGAAAATAATTCTAATACTGTGCACAACTGACTGAATACCTCCTAGTTTCTGCCATATATTCGGAAAAATAATCCAGGCTGCTGATTAACGGTGTCCGTGTACCACAAATTAACATATAAAAAAATGCTCAAAGAGGTTTTCCAAACTGCAAAAGTGACTTTATTATAGTAGTGAACAGTGTCATATCACTGTTATAATAAATTCACTTTGCAGTTTGGAATACTGCTTTGAGCTGTCTTTTGAGCTTGCTCCTTTTTGATAATGGCATTAAAATTCAAATAAAATCCTAGATAACTAGAACTGGTATCAGAATGCAAATTAAATATTATCAATATGCTCTATGCTGTGCCTAATTTAAAGGGATACTGTCATGGGGAAAAAAAAATTTTCCCAAAATGAATCAGTTAATAGCGCTGCTCCAGCAGAATTCTGCACTAAAATCCATTTCTCAAAAGAGCAAACAGATTTTTTCATATTCAATTTTGAAATCTGACATGGGGCTAGACATTTTGTCAATTTCCCAGCTGCCCCCGGTCATGTGACTTGTGCCTGCACTTTAGGAGAGAAATGCTTTCTGGAAGGCTGCTGTTTTTCCTTCTCAATGTAACTGAATGTGTCTCAGTGGGACATGGGTTTTTACTATTGAGTGCTGTTCTTAGATCTACCAGGCAGCTGTTATCTTGTGTTAGGGAGCTGCTATCTGGTTACCTTCCCATTGTTCTTTTGTTTGGCTGCTGGGGGGGAAAGGGAGGGGGGTGATATCACTCCAACTTGCAGTACAGCAGTAAAGAGTGATTGAAGTTTATCAGAGCACAAGTCACATGACTTGGGGCAGCTGGGAAATTGACAATATATCTAGCCCTATGTCAGATTTTAAAATTGAATATAAAAACATCTGTTTGCTCTTTTGAGAAATGGATTTCAGTGCAGAATTCTGCTAGAGCAGCACTATTAACTGATTCATTTTGAAAAAAATGTTTTTTCCCATGACAGTATCCCCTTAAGCTTGAGCAATGCTTTTGGTATAATTGTATAGCTTGCTTTAGAAAACGCCTCCTTACCAAGGTTTTCAGTTCCAAGAAGCTAAGGGTTGTACAGTTGAAGAGTTCTGGAGGAAGCCAACCCTTTTCCTCACTGCAGTGCCGGATCGCATTCCCTACAGGACAACAGATGCATTCAGCAAACAATAGCCACATGCAGAAATCAGGCATATAACCCTGTTACTTAAGAATGGTAGAACATTCATTTGTACTTTAAATTTTCTAAAGTTGCATTTATTTAAAGGCAAAGTACCACTAAGTCTTTCATTGCAAGACATTAGAATACTATTCCACAGAGCACTTTCAGCAATATTTTAGAAATAGTACAATGGTGGCATAGATCCATGAGCAGGCCACCAGCAGTCACAGTCTACTCAAACCTTTATTTTTAAGGGGAATTGTACATTTCCCCCACGACTGCTGAACCCTTTTGTGTTAAGATGTGAATTATCGTGGATCTACTAGCTTCTTTATTTACATCATTTAAAAGTGCCTTTTTGAGAAACCATGTGAATGAGAAGGTTATAGACCAGAACAAAATTAAAATTACACCCTGTCCATGAAACTTGCAATGGTGCCAGTAGCCAGAAAACACTATTGTTTCTTTCATCACAGTTCTGTAGCAACATTGCTCCTCTGTGCCAGGAAACTATATACTTTAGCATAAAGATAAGAAAAATAAACACAGAAGAAACAGCACTGGCAAAACAAACTGGCATTTTAAGGTGAGAAATGTTAATACAATAAAATGGTTTAGAGTTGGCAGAATAATCTGCATTAAGCAAACAAATAAAAAAGAATATAGAAGAATAAAGCAGCGTTTATCACCACGGTTGCATAGACTGCTTAACATGTCAGGTCACCTACATTGTTTGTCAAATGTGTGTAATCAGAACATTTCCATCTCATACACGGGCATATCAGATGCTAATTTAGTAGACTGGGAAGCTGATAGCTGGTGGCATGGTTATTGATATATTGAGATATATGGGTATTGATGTATTATATACTCGTATGTAGGTTATAAGGAGAAGTGATCTTGCTTAATACTATTTAACTGTATTTGGTCTTGCACAAAATTGCTTAGTTTATAGATCAATCAATGCTGGTTTTATTTTTAATGAATCTAATTGAATTGGTGTAGAAAAAAGAGGTATAAGATGCAACAAAATGCACGTTATGTGACCAGTTAGTACATAAATTCTGCCTTTTTATATTCCAGCAGCTAACTTCCGGAATCAACATGGAACCGTTATATATTATGCATGGTCTGACTGACCTGACAAGGGCAGAATTCAGAATGTAAATAATTTACTGTTTGTTTTCCCATAACCTAAATGGATAGCATTCAGCAGCATAATGAATGGTCACCGTATAATCAGAATTTGCAATGAAGTGGCAAGTGGAAGGTAATGGTACTACATTATTTAGCAAAATGAATGAACACAATGCACATTAAGGTTTGATCTCAGATGATGGGGATACTGTAGCTGCTTACAGCCATAAAGTGAAAAACTCTCACCACACAAATAGGGAAAATGTATTATTCAATATCTTTTAATGACAGGTACCATTACATACTGCTCATAAGAAAAAAAATTAAAATGTATTTTCTATGCTGGAAAGATTAGTTCCAGCACAAGATAATAATAGACCAAATGCCATTTGCATTAGGGAGCAAGGATTTGGCTAAGGGGGTTATTTATCAAAGTCCGATTTTATCTCAACATTTTCTGCTACAAACTCCAATCAAATTCGCTCAGGTTTTTTACGCTTATTATTTATATTTTCCAGAAAATTTGCTTTGCGGGAAAAAAAAACTGATTTTCAAAATTTTTCGTATTTTTCACCTGAAAACTCTGATTTCTTATGCTTTTTTGCCTGAAAACTACAAAACTTCGGGGTATTGCACAAAACCCAGCGCACATCAAAAAATCATTGGGACTTCTCCCATTGACTTATATGCAACCTGATTCTGATTCGGACTTTTCCATCCTCTGGGTTTAATAAATTCCGAAAAATCTGTTATTTTTTAAAAGTCCAATTTTATAAAAAAAAATCAAAAATTTTCCAGAATTTTTTCATTCGGAGTTAAGTAAATAACCCCAACTGTCAATTCTGACATCCATTAAAAATAAATCATTTTGTATATTTGTATATAATTAATATATAATTATATAAATATTACGTTTGCTTCAGAAAGACTAATAAAGTATATATAAATAAATAAGCTGCTGCATAGCAATGGGGGCAGCCATTCAAGCTGAAAAAAGGGAAAAACGGCACAGGTTACATAACAGGTAACAGATAAACCCTGTACAATACATGTGTATTCTAAATTGAGCATAGGACTGGCCAGATATGGGATGACTTTGACGTAGTTGGCCAGCTTAAAGGGATACTGTCATGGGAAAAAAACATTTTTTCAAAATGAATCAGTTAATAGTGCTGCTCCAGCAGAATTCTGCATTGAAATCCATTTCTCAAAAGAGCAAACAGATTTTTTTATATACAGTTTTGAAATCTGACATGGGGCTAGACATATTGTCAATTTCCCAGCTGCCCCAAGTCATGTGACTTGTGCTCTGATAAACTTCAATCACTCTTTACTGCTGTACTGCAAGTCGGAGTGATATCACCCCCCTCCCTTTTCCCCCCAGCTGCCAAACAAAAGAACAATGGGAAGGTAACCAGATAACAGCTCCCTAACACAAGATAACAGCTGTCTGGTAGATCTAAGAACAGCACTCAATAGTAAAAACCCATGTCCCACTGAGACACATTCAGTTACATTGAGAAGGAAAAACAGCAGCCTGCCAGAAAGCATTTCTCTCCTAAAGTGCAGGCACAAGTCACATGAACAGGGGCAGCTGGGAAATTGACAAAATGTCTAGCCCCATGTTAGATTTCAAAATTGAATATAAAAAAATCTGTTTGCTCTTTTGAGAAATGGATTTCAGTGCAGAATTCTGCTGGAGCAGCACTATTAACTGATTCATTTTGAAAAAAAATGTATTTCCCATGACAGTATCCCTTTAAATATATTGCAATATATGGACAAACAATCCCTGTTTTGTTTTAAGGGTAAGGCATTTTTTAGTAGCAGTATGCACAAAATGTCTCTGTCTTAAATATATTGATAATGGGTTGAGTGCAGAGGACTCTTGTATTTGTCTATATGTATTTTGTGGTCACAGCCTCATTGCACCCCCACCTAATGGTTTTAAAAAATAGTGGTGAGCACAACTTTCCCTTGTTTGTTATAGTATTCTCTGTTATCTTCTATGTAACCTGTGCTTGTTCTCTTTTTTTCCAGCTAGAATATCTGCCCCCAAGACTACTTTGTTTGTATAAACTATAGTAGTCTTTCAAAACACACAACTTTTACCAGTGCAGGTCAACACTACGTTATATTTTAATCACCTTGATACATTTTTTAAGTTTTTGGTGTTACTGTTCCTTTAACCCAGTAAAACATAAATTTGTTAATTTATTAACATTCCCCTGTTTAATCTTTATAATATCTTTCCCTGTTGTACTTGTATGTAGACAGTCACTCATTCATCTGCTCTTCAACTACAACTTCCCCTATCAGAAAGCTACTTTTTAACTGTGAGTAATAGATATTTGAGTAACAGTTAGGGTGGCACAGTTTGGACATGCTTGTTGCTGCATACAGAATATTTGCACTTATACGTTTTCCCCCAGACAGAGATGCATTGCTGCACTTACCCACAGATCCCTTGGGGCATGGAACAGCAGCTGGCTGGCCAAATTTGGTCTGTGGCCACCAGATTCCAGCTTCAAAGGCTTTGGGACATCCGTTATAAATCACTGCAAGAAAAACACGGCTATTGACTCAGCATACGGAAATGTCACAATAATTTACTTTTTAAACAATCCTGCATTATTCTAATAACAGAAATCATTTGAGGAACTTGAAAATATCAATCATTCATTTTGTTATTGCTGTTTGAGTGACAGAACATGACAGTATACAGTTAGGGATACTGTAACTAAACTATGTTATTAAATTACTGTCATGTTGCCAATCTGTGCCTTCAACAAGACTAACCCTTTAAGAATTGTATCCTTTTTTTAGTTACACAGACTAACAAAACTGAAACAAGGTTTGCTTACAATGTATTTAAATGATTAGTATACATTTGTGTTTATGGACTCTTGAACCTGTATATGGACTAATGTGCTAAAAGTAGACACTATTTTGTGAACCCCTGAAGTATAATGTATTTAAGTTCATATAAAGGATGTCAGTTCATGTGCCAAACATAATACTGATGTTATACAGTCTGCAGCTGTTCACTGACCTATCCTGCATCAAAACATTTCAGGAGGAACAAAGTCGTTACAAAGGTTAACTGCAAATATATTGATGATACTGCAGGTTTCATGGTTTCCCCTAAATGTGTTTAGTGTGACTGCAAAGATTACAGCTTTTATATAAGACGAGTGGTAAGAAGAGGAATCAAATAGTATGGATAATACTGATTCCAGCATGTACTTTGTCATTTAGGTGGGGAAATTTGATAAGTTGTCTTAGGGATTTTTGCAGCACGTCTTTATCCTTTGTAAACATACATAGCTAGAGAATAAAGCTGATATTAGTGATGTCTATGTACATTCAGTAATTTGAGTAGACATTTCTATTAAGGTACTGTAAAAAGCCAATTCACCTTAAAATCTATGTGACTATAACAACCAGTATGTTAGCCAGGTATAGTCGTTAGGCAGTGTAACTATTGGAGGGTATCATTATTAGATATCACAGGAGACTCACAGGAGCATTATTACATATTACAGCACTGATTTTTTGGAAGATTAGCGTTCAGCAAACATTGATCAACTTCAACTGCAGTTTATGCAAAAATGCCTGAAGGCCACCCCATCAATTAGTGAAGCAAAATTACAATATTCTCACGCTTTATACCATTTCCAATATCACAAAATACAGCTATTACTGATTACTATTACTGATTCACTTTGTAAAATATATTAATGGTTTAAATTGTGATTGCTTAAACATTATTCCTAGCTATACACAAGTAGTTTTCAGTTTATTAAGAGTGAAATAAACACAAAATCTAACTCTACAGTAAGAGTAATGAAATAATATTAATTTGTGTATTATTGTATGTACCTTCACATCCTTGATTAGTAACTTCAGCAAATGGATTGTCACAGCGATTACACTGGCGTCCAATTACTCCAGGCTTGCAAGGACATTGTCCTGTCTCCATGTCACAGCCACGTGCATAAGAACCAGATGGGAAGCAGTCACATGGGTAGCAAGTGTCACTATCCTTTGGTCTGTAGTAGTTTTCCTGCAACACAAATCATGGTAGTAAAGACACTGCAGCAAAGCACATAAAGTGCATCAGGTATAAAAAGACATCTTTAAAATGGACTGTATAAAGGGAATTGGAACAGTAAGCATGATTATAGTGTATGACCACTCAGCAATTTGTTGAAATGCACACCAATGGCTAGTAAGTGCTGAATAATGTGGAGGAGATGTGTGTATATTTTTAATATGGTAGGAATTTGGCACTTTATCTGTAAAATGGCTCTCTCCATTCTCTTTTTCTTTCTGAGTTAAAGGGATAGTTTGCTATTAAATCAAAAATATGATGTAGAAAGTGATATTCTGAGAGATTTTTTTTTTTTTTTAAATTAAATCATTTAGCTTTTCAGCAGTAGTGATGAGTACATTTTTTTGCCAGCCGTGGACTTGCAGAGAAATGACAGCTTTCACCATCTGCAAATTTTTTTTGCAAAAAACCCGCTCGTTGACTTTAATGCAGTTGGACAAAAAAGTTGCAGAGACAAAAAAGTCACCACAAGAAAAACTCATTTTGACTTTTATGCATTTGTTGTGAAAATAAAATTGTTGCGCATGAGTGTAACCCCTTTTAACCCACACTAAACAACATTACATTTTCCCACAGACACCTTCTGCTCAGAAAATATTCATGGGAAAGATCATATAAGAAACATGAGGTATATTTCATTGATCCTCACCTTACACCGGCACTCTCCATTTGTCTTGTTGCAGTCAGGGTCAAAGCCCTTACTGACTTCACAGTTACAAGGCCCACAGATTGGATTTCCCCACCAGCCCCTTGGACATGGTAAATCAACTCTATTTAGAAAAAAGAAGTATTAAAAAAAAGCCACATTTGAATGTTTAGAGTTTTAGTGCTTAATAAATTATATTAGAAGTCACAAACTTTATTCTAAAGAGCAATTCATTACCACATTTATTATCTAATATTTCATTGAAACACATGCGCAATAGTATAGCAGGCAGGCTAAAGTGTTTCTGTTCAAAAAAGAATTTGGTTTATTATTTACACTATATAGAAGTGAATTGTTACTTACTTGTTCTCACAGTACTGCCCATAGTAGCTTCCTCCACATTCACAGGTGTATCCATGAGAAGAGCTAGGCTTTTGCACACACGTAGAAACATGTTCACAGGGGTTGAGGCTGCACACATCCAAACAGTCTCTCCCAAAGAACCCTGCAGGGAAAAAGGGATACAGTTACATTTGCTGCTGGGCTCCAGTGATGTTACATATGCACATATATTAAGCTCTTATGATTCATCAAAGATTATCTAAGCAAAAACATGTTATATTGTGTGCATCATAAAATATGTGACTTTAGATCAACAACTGTATTGAAAACCGCACCTCCCTCGCCTTTCCTATGGCAAATCCTGCTAGATGGTGCAAAAACTCTCTAGACGGTCGGCACACGTCAATCATAGTAATCACAGTTGAATGGAAGAGAGCAGCACAACACCAATATATTGCAGGTGGGGAGCATCCCCATTTATTTTCACCACCAAAAAATCTTCCATTCAACTGTGATTACTTTAGATCAACAACTACCAGAATTTGAAGCAATGTAATAAACAAAAGAATACACCCAGACTCACCTGGCTCGCATTGACATGTATAACTGTTCCACTCATCACTGCATTCACTATTGTAAGGACATGGGTTGGCATCACATGGGTTGTGTATACTGCAGCCACTGTCCACTTTGATCACTGTAGCTTGATTCATGTTCAGAGTTGCTATATTTGTTGAAGTTTCACCCATTCTTACTCCCTGAAAGATAATATTATTTTTTAAATATTGATGATTATTGCTTAAGTGTAATAAGGTTCACACACTGTTAGCTAGAATCTACCTTCATGCAACCACTGAATCCTTGGTCTACCCCACCGTCTTTACTGGACAGACCTCCGACAAAGATGCTCTTCAGCTTTAATCCAGGAAGCTCGTTACCAATCTCCACTGAACTCTTTAAAACAAGGAGATATAAAGTAATAATGTAATAATGTCATTCTACTACTTCTCTGTTATTACTGTTCAGTTTGTGTACTAGGCAAGCAGATTTCATGTACATAAAGCACTCTGGATTCTAAGAATAGACAGTACCTTGCCTTTGAAGCTTGCCCACAGAGGGGGTAAATTACAGGTTTGAAAAACTACTGCAATTGCAGAGAAATATTAACATTACTATGTATTTATAAAATGCCAACATTTTTTGCAGATTTTCACAATAAATAAGTGTATACATTACACATACAGGTAAATCCACAACAACTACCCGTAATCAAGTGTGCACTGCCCAAAGAGCTTACAACCAGAACATTATGTTCTTATCTCTTGGCCACCATATAACACAGCACTGATTTTTACCATAATCTCAACATTTATCCTTTTCAAAAACCTCTTCTTCTTAATATCCTCCTATGGTTTTATTTTTTTTTGTTCACTTCTGCAGCAACTAGCCAGGTGAAGATGGTAAGAAATATGGCATCCTGCATGCACTAGCGGCAACTGACTGTACCTATGCCTTCAAGCAACTTCCACAGAAGTGAATAAAGGTCCCTTACATGAGCAGATATAAGATGCTGACAGATTAATTAGGCATCTTATTTTATTGGGGAGTGTGGGGGCCTTCTGACGCTTCCCCAAATGATTTCTGGCCGAAAATCAGGCAGATTTAAAAATCCCGTCTGATCGAGGACCACATTGGTTCATTAATGCAGCCCATATTCTCCTCAAGGTGAAAAAACACTACCCCCCTTGTGCCATTGCTCTACAAAAGCTACCATCATCTACATCTACAAACAATAGTGTCAAAAATGTTAATGATTTTTTTAAATAATGGGTGATGGCTACTGATTTGTTTTGTAGGGCAATGGCTTTGATTCTGAGTATATCTAGAATGCTCTGCAATAAAACAAGATATGTTGTTTGCCGGAAAAAAATAGAAACAGCCACATGAGTACAAAGAAGTGGATTCCTCCATGATTTCACTACTTTACACATTGTCTTTCAGACATAAGGGAACCCTGAGATTACTGGAAATGACAGCTTCCCTAGAAGGTTGAGTCCATAGCTGTAACTGATTTGTGCAAAATAAAATGGATTCTAATGTCATTATTGATGCAACAAGGTGGAAGTTGCCACTTACACATAAATCCAGTAAGAAAAATATGTGCCTTTGATTATGCTGGACAAAAAGCAGCATTGTGATGTGATTATGCTAGAAAAATGCTACTTTTTGTGTAAAATCATGATGATTTTTAGCCATATTTGTACTTTGCACATTGAACTGCATTTGTATTAGAAGTCCTTATATGTACAATCACTTGACATTCTCCTACTTATATACTAAGAAGTTCTATGGCTCTAAAAAAAACACCTAAATAGGTCCATGAAGAGAGGGAGATAGAGTAAATGTAAATCTAAAGAGGGGTGATATTTGTATACAAATTGGTGCCTCCATACCTGGTACATGTCGTAATCCAGATACATTATAGCAACATATTTAATGTCTTTTCCATCCTTTAAACTTTTTAGCTCTATAAGCAGATGATGCCATTCTCCATCACTCACACGAGTTTGTGTAATCTTCATATTCGCAATGCGGCTATAGCCACTATACACTTCAAACAGGATGTTACTATTTGAGATCTGTGGAAAAAAACAAACAATCATGAAATGTAATGATTATAATAGTATCACTTTGTTAGTTCCTGCACTACTGCTTTTGACTACATGTCCCATTAAAACAATGTTACAGTAGTTTCAATAGCAATTACATTTACCTAACACATATTTGGGTTTACATACCCATTAAGTTACATTTTTTCCGTCAATGTAAACCCTATGCACAGTATTATATTTAACATTATTTTGCAATATTATTTTAAGAGTAACTTCATAAGATGCTGAAAGGAAACAAAGCAATACATTGTCTCCCTAAAGCCAGTTAAAGTATTTTGTGCTTGTATAAAATGCAGACTATGAGTAAAGGGCCATTAATGACAGTGATATACATTTTACCTAGAATAAACTGATATGATGAAAAGCATGATTCTGAAATAGTTCACTGACATTATACAGCACCTTAGCAGGACATAATGAGGGGTATGTAATAAACTTGTTAACAGAAAAAATATTCACCATGCAAAAATGTATTCCTTGTGTAACATAATATAGCCAGAATCAGTTTAGTGACCTTATCCACCAGATTATGAATTTTATAGTTTGCACCTATGGGCAACATATGTGATAAAACTGCTTACTGAAAACATTATTTTTGCACAAAAAGTACACCACCTTTAAGGAGGCCTTAACAGTGTGCTAGGTGTATTAAAGTTCAGGATGTAATACTTCAAAGAATATTTCATTGCAAAATTAAAATTTTTATTCTTATTCATGCAAATGTTTTTTCCATTTATTACTTGTATGACATTGCTCCCACTGGCTTTAATCTAGCCTTATCAAAATAGCACTGTACACGGACCGGTTATTCTGGCTTACAGTCATGTATACATGTGTTGCTTGGCTCTTTTATTTAGGAAATCATTATGTTTGGAGCTAGATGTTCAGTCAGAGTGAACAAAGTGCCAATGTAAAGTAATCCAGCATTCAGCATTCACAATAATACTGCACCCTGAGGTGGTTATGGATGGAATAACGGTTATTTCCCATCGTCCAGGTCTGTGTTACTCAGCACTTTTTCTAGAACTACACACAAAAATTGATGTACTTACCTGGATGTTAATCCTTGATGAGGACCCTGCATTCACCTGCATTAACATCCCACTAGATTGTCTGGTTCTGAACATCAAACCAATGAACCATGGCACAGTAACTGTAATATCCAGCTCAGTCCAAAACACTATTCCCTCTCCTTGGAAGTGCTGAGGAAAAGGCATTGCTAAAAATAAAAACATATAAAAGCAGGGCTTAATAAAAAAAACACAAGAGCATGACAGTAGGGCAAAAAATGAGAGCCAGGGCACCAAAAATTGAAAACTGAAAATGTAGATAATGATTAATGAAGATGAATGATAGAAATGTTAAGACCATAATGAGGAGTAATGTAATACAAATACTCAAAAGTAACAAAATTGTGGAAAAATGGCACAGATAATGAGGATTATTAAGCAAAGTAATAATGCAGAATGGGTGTTTCTGATCAGGCTGCATAGCTAACCTTGTTCGCAGTTTTTCCCACCATAATGAAGGGGGCATTCGCAATAATATGTGTTCCACTTATTGATGCATGTCCCTCCATTCTGACAGAAACTTGTGTCACAAAAATTCTTCTTAGCAGCACATCCTATAGAGCAAAAAGGATTAATAACATATATTGTATTGCATATATAAAAGCCATAGGCACAAGGCACAATGCAACTCTGTAATTAATGCTATGGAACGCTCCTGCCACATGATGCCCCCCCCATGGTGCATTCAAAGTGGGACCAACTGTTTACGCTCCATTCTCGGGCATGACCACTAGGGCCACATGTTTCCTCATGTTAAGTAAATGTGGCCATGTCCTCTAACCAAAAATTTTTTTTTCATAATGAAATAGAATATTAAGTGTGTTCTACTGTAAACCATGATATTTAGTTATGTGTTTTACCAATGCTGTGTATAACCATATATGTGAATTACCTGCTAACGTGCCATTGTTGGCAATAAAACTTGCCATATCTATTGGTTTGTTGTCAATAGTTAAATTCCTGATGCACCCAATAAAATGCCTGTTCTGCACTGGGAAATCTTCAGGCAAGTTAGGAACACCCCCCAGCAACAGTGGTCCAGTCAAGTCAAGTGATCTAGATGGAAATGGAGATGTTTGAGATAATGAGAACTGGTAAGATATACTTTGACATATACTCAAGGTATGTTACGTTGTATTTGCTTACTTTTTAGAACCTGTTTGGGTCCCTTGAGCAGCACAAGTGTAGTTTTTAATAAGATTCCCAAACCGTATTGCAACAGCCGTATCACATTCATCCACTGTCACAACAGCAACCTTCTCTCCAGATGGTCCATGGGGGATCCCCAGTCTTCCAATATTAGGCTGCAATTGGGATAGAAACACAGCCCACATTAGCAATTCTTATGCTATGCTTTAGACAAAATTTATTTGTGAGGAAGAACCGAATGAACATGTAAAACTATTGCTTTTGGTAACATTGGTAACATTGCAGTATAACTTATTCTGTCTTAAATTCACAAACATCAGTTATATTAATAAGCTCTTCTTTAGTTGCAGACACCTCCATATAGAACAGAGAAAGGCTCACATTGGCTTCCCTTTGGTACAACTTGTTGCTTATATCTGTAGTTTTGTCACTCACTGTTTAGAATATATATTTTTTTGCTGTAAAGCATTTTCTTCCATCCAATTTATTTAAATATTTTGTATTATTAGTACAAGTATAGGATCTATATTCCAGAATGCCCAGGACCTGGGGTTTTACAGAAAACTGATCTTTCTGTAATTTGGATTTCTATACATTAAGTCTGCTAAAAAATGTTGAACATTAAATGAACCCAATAGGATTGCTTTTGTGACCAATATGGATTCATGCGCCTTGGTTAGGATCAAATACAATGTACTGTTTTCTTATTACAGAGAAATTGGATATTGATTTTAAAAATAAGAATTATTTGATGGCCTTCCTGCAATTCGGAGCATTCCGGATAAGGGATCCCATACGTAATATTCTCACAGTGGTTACATGTGCTTGGGGTTTCAACATTACCCTAGCTCTAACAAAGCACAGGATAACAAGCACCACAATGAATGGGCTGAGGAACAATGTTTCCTTTATGACAAGTTTCCACTGTTAGCAAAGTCATTTGCACAGTTCCAAGTGCAACCAATGCCGTTTTTTATTTCAGGTCATGCAAACAAAGCACAGAACTTCTTTCATTAAAGTGTTTGCTTGCAAAACCTGACTTGCCATGACTCTACAAATTAGACTCAACCTTATGCACTACACACGGCCCTCATCTCTGAATGGTGCTGAACAAGCTTTCCTTTCACTACTGCTAGCTGTCATGAGGTGCAGATTAGCTGAGCACCCATATTCTGAAGATTCCTCCCAAATGCAGGAACATATGGTCTAAAACAGAAACTGTCCCGTTAAATTAATTTACAGTGTATGATGTATCAAATCTGCAACTATTTTAGCAACAATTATTGACAATATTACCTTCGAAAAATATTCATGGCAAAAAAACTTATAACATTTAGCATAATAATGTTCAATTTAGCATTTAGCATAAAACAGCATATTTATATCATCATTATGCATTAATAATCCAATACAAAGACCTAACAGCAATATTTATAAAGATATTTTTTTATACCAGACTAAATCCGTTCCCTTATACATCAGTTATAATTGTGACACATGCAACCAACATATTTATGATTAAACCCTCTTTTTATAGCAGAAATATAAAAATGTATTTACACCATTATATGTAAGTGCAACGGCAACCATGGCATTTCATATTCCTACAAAGCTGCCATGTCATTAAAGTGGTGATGTATGGTATACTGTATTTCATTGAGTTATGTTTGTTTTTTTTTAAGCAAGCTTTTATAAAAATATACCCCCCCCCCAACAGCATACCATTGGCTGAGTATTTACAACTGCTGAGTGGTTGTAAGTTTGTTACCTCTGCATTAGAAACAGGCTACATTATAAAATATCATGGTCGAACACCAACTGAAAAACAGCATTTGAATTACATTTCTGCATTTGATAACCATACAGTATATCCACAGCACAGCATGCATAAGCTCTTTGCCCTTATTGCATGTCTGGGCTGATATATACTCTCAATAGTGTCTGATTCTGGACTATGCTGCAAACAACAACTTATTATAAGGTTGCAAATAAACATATACAAATAAAAAGATTAATTACTACAGTTTTATACAGTTTAGAGAAGAGAACATACAGAAGCAGTTGCACTTGAAATAAAGGGAATTGGTGTTGAATCATATGATTGCTGGATTCCACTGCTGAAGAAGAAGAGAGTATGCCCTTGGGGGCGGTATAGTTTGTTAGAGTTATGGTAAAGCCTAATGACAAATTGCTTTATTGTTAAAGGTCATGTTATGACATTATCTGATATATAGGTAATAGCTTCCATAACGTGTTAGAAACTAAGATATATGAAGTTTTCTTTATCCCTTTGGAACAGACTGGGGCGAAACAAGCTGATCTGTATTTAGTTAAATGTTACAGTCACATTTTACATACATATGCTACAACATGATCTATAAAGTGATGGTTCCATTGGGTTTTTGGCTACAAAAGCTTAAAGCTGGCATTTTCTTCTAACAGGGCACTATACAAATTACATTTATTAAAACATAACACACTTGAAGTAGAAATATGGCACTGGATTTTATTTAGACACTTATCTAAATTAAGTCTAAGAGGCATTTTAAGGTGCAAAGCTTTTTATGTTCATCAAAAACCTACTTGTGTAAACAAGTGCAGAAAATGCAGGTGGGTTTAGGAACAGGGCAGAGCAAATCTTCATGTGTTGCACGACATGCACGTAGCAATTAGAGAAATGCTAATTCATTACAGGAGCTCTAAGCTGTATATGAGCACTAATATATATATATATATGGGTTGAGTGCAGAGTACTCTTGTATTTGTCTATATATATATATATATATATATATATACAGTATATATCAGAGCTAATTTCCCTTCAGGTAAGTTTAGGTGGGATGGATATGAGGCAGCAGCAGCAGGCCAACTGAATTCCATGCATAGACAATTGTATACGATATTTCATGATGACTCATGTTGCTTGTTATCTCAGACACAAATGCTTCCCAACATGTAAAGGTCTATTAGAAGCAATAAATGTGCAGAGTGGGAAAAAATTGCTGACTCTTCAAACAAACTTTCAAGTACAGTGTTGTAAGAATAGAATTAATTTTCCTGTTGCATTTTAAGGGCACCTCTAGGCAGCTCTGAATCTCTCTTCTAAGGGAACAAGTATGGGATCTGCTATCTGAAACTGAATTATGGGAAGGTTATCATCCATAGGTTGCCCTCCAAATAATTTAAATTTTTTTTCCTTTACTCTGTAATAATGAAACAGTAGCTTGTACTTAATCCTAACTAATATATACTTTAATTAATCATTACTTGGGGAAAAACAATTCTATTGAGTTTATTAAATGTTTACTTTATTTTCAGTAGATAAAGTATGGAAAACCAAAGTATGGAAAGACCCCTTATCCAGAAAATCACAGGTCCCAAACATTCTGGAAACAGGTTCCATAACTGTATAGCCTAAAATTTCAAAGAAAAGGCAACTTGAGTCACAGCTATAATGCCCTTTAAAACAATTAATTATAAATTGATTAAGGGATCTCTCAAAACAGCCAAGATGCATTACTGTGGGACAGGGGCATGAGGTTGACAACTTATTTTCAGGCATTTCCACTACCAATGCTTACCTGCTCACTACTAGGAGACCAGATGTACTTAGTTTGCATTCTAACAGAGCAATATTCTATCTAAATCACTTTCCACCACTGCTCCCATGTCCCCGGCTCAGGACAGAAGTAAGCTGTCTTTTAGCATAACACAGCTTTTGACAGACAGTCTATGTTCTATCAAGTACGTTTTAGAGAAATCTTTTCCCAAGAATCCAGCTGTCAACAGGGAACATAAATGAAAGGAAGTGCTAACTTGAAGCTTGCAATTATTAAATCTAAAGGGAATAAAAAAATGCATGCTGGCATGTGATTATTACATTTCACACATTCATTACTGGTCTGCTTTACTAATAGTAAATGAGTAAATAATTTTAGGTAGTAACAGTAAAACAGTAGTGAAACATACATGTGTGGTCAAAAAAAACAAACAAACATTAATTTAAAGAACTGATGCCCATTCTGTTCATTTCCAATAGCTCTATTTAAGGACAAATAAACATATAACACAATTTATTCACATATGAAACTAGTAAAATGAAATACAAAATGTTCACATTATGGTTAGGTTCTATGTATTTATCCAGCGTGGGTTTAATATTGAACAGCTGGACTGTGAGTACACTATGATAACAGATTAATAAGTCAGATATAAATCAAGTTGCAAATGCTACTGTGATAAGACCCATCGTTGTTCTTTAGGTACAACATGAAAGGTGATACCACAGTACTAATCACATTGCTCCACAGTAACTACCTCTGGTATGCTCACTTCCCCAGGGTGTATCCAGATGATTGAAATACCAGACTGCAGGAGAATGTGTCTTGCTACAAGCTTCCCTTGGCAGACTTATCACACACAAAATGTCTTACTCAGCTTCCCTCAGCAGACTTTTGAGAGGAACATCAGCTGGGGGACCCCGGGCCAGGTACAGCGAACTCTCAATTTCTACACAACACGTCTGCTTGTAGATGAAGTCCCTAGGCCCCCTCCGCTGAGTTCTCTTTTTATACTAGTGTAACAATAAAATAATCAATCATGACAGAATTTGGTCATTATCTTAATTGTGGACATATACCAAAATAATGGCCATGTGCCCAGAACTGTGACCATGAGAATGACCATGAGAATGAAAATAATTACTGTATACCTAAAACTATAACCATGTGAATAAGATACAAGAAGGAATTATTATATTGAAATAATAACAAAGTAATAGATGGCTACACGCCCAGAACCATGACCATGAGAATGGCCATGTTTATGAGTTAATTAACTCCTGCTGTTCCCTTATTACAACTAATGCTAATACATCCATATAACAACTAAGGAGCCATATTGGATACACTTGATCACAATCACATTCATACATGGCCTGCCATGTCACACTTGTATCACAGAATGCCTCTAAAATCTCTTCTTCATTGTAACTCTTTGTTATATATATGTAATCAAGTGATATATCAAACTAATTTGTCAAGCCAAAATTTATGTAAAGTGACATATCAGAGAGGTATTTAATAAGACTGATGATCCTGTCAATAAAATCGAACAAATACACAGGCATCCCTAAATAAAATTCTTGCAGCAAGCACGCATATCACAGTGATTGGCAGAAACCCCCTTTAAGCAACAAAAATTGCCAAAATCAGCTGCTTCTTCATATATTGAATTACTTCCTTGAAGCACAGATATTGTTGTTTTGGATCTTGCCTAGCAGCAAACGGTCTTGGGCATGCAAGTCAAGCAGTACATTCCCAACCTCTCTCTTTTTCAAGGATCTCTAAATATGCAGGGTTTATAATTACTAATGCAAACATATTTAAAATAAGTCTAAATCAAGGGCAGGTAAGGAGAGGTACATTGCAAGTGTTCTTACACAAAATGGCAATCTTTTGTTTGATGGTACAGTTACAGATCTGTATTTATCGGCACAGATACTTTCCCACTAACTGCAAAAGGTAATGGGACACTGAATTATTATTTTTTTCTGATTTCTGCTCAGTGTAAGGCAACACCTATGGTGATATGTTCTTTACAGTACAGTTTCTCAACCCATAAACTTTAATTTTAAATCCAATGAGGTATTTTTAACCAATATATGCCATTGGTTGCTGCCCCTCTTCTTCTGAGTAAAAAATATGTTCAAATGATTGTGGGTACATCTATAACTGTGTGCACAAGGAAACAGTATATATTATATATAGCAAAAGTGCAACCAGTTATAAGCTAAACTGTAATATGGGTAGTTACTGTTTCAACTGGGTGAGGTCTGGGTCTTGGCATGGCATCTCTCAGTATACTTTGGGGGCTTTTTTGTTAACTTTAATTGTTACAAAAAGTAAAGAAGATAATAGAAATATATGAAGCATAGCTGCACCTAAATAACTTATATTTTAAGATATTGTATTGCTTAAACGAATGCTTTATTGTTTTCCCCAGGATACCAGCATGAGTGTAGTTTTCAATCATTTTAGGCATCATGAGATGAACATTGCTTTAATACCGATTCTTTTCAGAGAAGCTCCTGAGTCATGACACAAGATCAACAGAATCCATATGAAGAGTAATGAGATAATACACTAACACGAGCGCCACAGGAAGTCCCCCTGCCTACACAGGTTTTCTTTGTAGTGCATATGCCTGAAGAAAACAATGGCCCAGTAGGCATTTGTGCGGTAAAGTGAATAAAACTTGTGGTGCCTCTTAGGATTCAGGTCAATGAATTACTTGAAATTGGTCACTACATTGTTCTCTTTGATGCACCACTGATTTCCTGCCACCAAAGGAATGTCTTCTAAATTTAACTGCAAAATAAATTCACGGTCTCATGCAAATGAGTGGCAAAGGGGTCTGTTGTGGATGAGGTCAAAACTCCTCTGTATTGTCTGTTACATTTTTCCATTTGAAAGTCAGAATCTCAGAACAGACCTTTGCCGTTTGTTGCAGAGAAACCATTGAGAGCAGATTAGTGACCCCCAACAGAACTCCTGCTGTGTCTAATAGGATTTGGGTTTCTTCCAAATGCTTGCTACTGCAACCAGGTTTAGAAATGTAATGCTAGTAGGCAGCAAAGTAATACAGACCTTTCTAGAAACACTGTTTTCTTGTTTAGAATGATATATACAAGCAGACTTAGCCCTGCACTGAGTGAGGTTAATTCTGATTTTAGAACTTTATTTCAAGGACTATATGGTAATAGGTGAATTTAAAACTTGCATAGAAACACTATAGATCGGTTGTTATAGATCAGTTGTAAACGTTTATTAAAATTACTACATTATTGACCCAATCAAAATATATTTTAAACCCTTTTTTGTTTTGAACGAAAATAAAAAATGTTACTTCTTGATTTGATTTGTCGATAGCACCATCCTAACTCACACACAGTAACACAACTTCTTAAATGTCTCCAGAGCTGAACAAATATTGCAGGAGCACCTCTGTGTATAAAATAATATTTTCAATTACCAATTTATCATTCCATGCAACCTGTTTTGTCTCTCTTAAACAACATCCAGAAAAGTACAAAAACACAATACAAAAAAGGGCAACTTTCACTTGCAATTGTATCTGCTGCTGGTCAAAGCATAAGTGCCTCCTGAATAGGGCATAAACCCCTATTAGAGCTCATATTACATAGGGCAGTTTCTTTGCTAGCATATTTACTGATAGAAGCGTCCTACATCCCCCCTGCAGCGTTCTACTGATTTAAATAGGAACATCAAAATCACCTGTGATTGTAAGGCCAAAATAATGCTCTAGTGCAGTGGTCCCCAACCAGTAGCTCGTGATCAACATGTTGCTCTCCAACCCCTTGGATGTTGCTCCCAGTGGCCTCAAAACAGGTGCTTATTTTTCAATTCCAGGCTTGGAGGCAAGTTTTGGTTGTATAAAAGCCAGGTGCACTGCCAAACATAGCATCAATGTAGGTTGACAATCCACATAGGGGCTACGAAATGGCCACTTATATGGCACCCCAAGAACATTTTCCATGCTTGTGTTGCTCCCCAACTCCTCTTACTTTTGAATGGTGCTCACAGGTTCAAAAGGTTGGGGATCCCTGCTCTAGTGCATGTTTTTCTGGACAAGCATTGCATAGTTCCTATTTAAATCAATTGAAAGCAGTATGAGGAGTGCGGAACAGATGGCATGAGATTTAAGTTAAAAGGGTAGTTAGTTTAAAATGTAAGTTTTAAAATAATGTGGCATCATAAGACAACTGGAAATTAGTCTTCATTTTTATCATATTTATATTTTTTTTAAATGTTGGTATTTTGAACAACAACTAAGATCCCTAGCAACCCTGCAGCAGTTGAGAAGTCAGAATAGGAGAGGTAAATGTGAAGGCTTCTATATAACAAATAGAAAGTAAGCATAAATGTTCAGTGTGGTCTGGGCTTCAGTTGGGAGGTTAAGCTTAGGGATCGTCATAAATATCTGCCATAGAAGCTGATACAGCAAGACTGATTAATAATCAGAATATGTAGACTGCACTGGGTCTACGAATACAAATCTCTACACAGTCGCCGGCTGCTTTATAGGGAAACAAACAAAGCTTCTCCAGGTCAGGGAAGTAAGGTGTGGAGTTCCCCCCCCCCCCTGCTGTTAGGGTCTGTCTGAAGTTTCCTATCTGCAGCAGTCAGAGCAAGTAAATCGAAGGGGCAATTTCACTGCATACAGTCAGGTTTCTTATATAAACTGTATGCATTTTTAATTAAAGTATATTGGAGATAGATTTCTTTTTCATTAAAGAAAGTAAAAATGGATTTTATTTTTTTGCCTTTACATCCCATTTAACGCAATTCTAATGTTTTATGACTTTTGGTGATCGATAGAATAGGAAAGACAGAAGATCCCCTTTCAAAGAAAATAAATATTTGCAGTGCTTTTCTGCACGCAGCTAGAATCCATCTGGGGAATGTGGTGCTGATATGTCACCAGCTCCTCTCCATATGCACAGCAAAAAGTTTATCCACAGCTAATGCCAAGCTGACAAGTCAAGGTAATATAGGAGTGAAATATGACCAGCCTATTTACGAGCCAGCACACCTTTGGTTCACCTTTCCTGCATCATCAACTTTTTTATCATCAGCAACCTTCAGCCTTCCTTTGATTGTTCAGTTTAAAATCACATGTATGGCTGCAGTCAACCATTAAAGTGCTTATATTTTGCAAATTTCTTAGTGTCCAAATTAAATACATTATTTTCTCCTACAACATATACCACACCTGTAGAAGGTATACAGATATAATTCTAACCAGACCTGCAAAATAAGATAAAGAATTCACATGCAGCACTATGCACGTACAAGTTTCCAGTGTGGAACAATTTGCTTCTCCATCAACAAATGTATTGACGGTTGTGTTTGCTTAAGGAACCAGTTTCTAGATATTTATTGAAATCTAGGCAAACAGTTCACCAGGTAACCCTATCGGATAATATTAAAACCAGGTATGAATATGAAAGTATATTATGTCCTAAAAAACTTAGTAGATTTGCCCTGTCAACTGATAATCAAGATCAAACACAGTGCAGTCAGTAATGTAGTGCATTGCCCACAATGTAAATTATTCACAGTGACACAATGATGGAAGCATAGTTTACAGACAATAACAACAATTACTGTTAAAAACTAAATTTCTTACCAAAATAAAAATGCTTAAAAAATGGTATGGTTTACAATACAAATCTAATGTAAAGGTTATTTGGCTATTTATCATTACAGATACAATTTTAAAATCTGAGAAAATATATCTCACAAAAAAGCTCAGAACAATGTGCTATTTGATGTGCAGTTTGATTCCTGCTGCAGAGACTAAAATATTTAATAATATATATTGATACATAGAGATGAAGGCTCCACAGTGCCTCTCTCGTACACATGGCTGTAAACTGTCCTGACTGCAGAGTATATGTATAACAAGGGATTTATACATCATTATTTTCATTATCATTTATTTATATAGCGCCAACAAGATGCGCAGTGCTTTACATAGGATTTCTTACCTTATTGTAGTACTGCACCTGCACAGAATGCCAGTGTCCATCACTTACTCCTCCTTCAACATAGGGGGTGACTTTAGTAGTGGTCTCTCCTAAAACATAAAAAGGTCCATTAAGGAGGGAGACTTTACTAGTGGTCTCTCCTAAAACATAAAAGGGTCCATAAAACGGTCCATTCAGTACATGTACTGGAAATAATTAAATTTGATAACATTCAAAATCCTGGCCTCCATGAAACAGAGAAAAGAAATGATGTGCATTTATTTTCAAATCCTGCATGTTCCCCCTTAAATCCTTAAAAAGAATATGACTAGAAATGCCATATTTTATATATCGAACCAACTATAGAAATCAGCATCTCTATAGTAGCAATGATTCAGGCATGCAAAGTTTTCACAGGAGGTCATTTTGGATTTAGTTAGAAGTGTCAGTACAGTGTACAGCATTTGCAGTGATGATCAGAAAAGAAGATGGGGAGCTACAGGCGCATCTTTGGAAGCACAGATATCTACTGCTAATTGGCTTTGGCTGTCTTGGGCTGGTATAGAAACCCAATGTACAACATTTCTGCCCTACTTCTCTAGTTAAGCTTACGTTTTCCTTTAAAAAGACAGAGGACCACACTCAACAACTTTTCTTAATTGTTCACTTATCACATTATAATACCATGGTTAACACAATGTTTTGGGTCACCTAAAGTCTCACAAACATTATATTGTAAACAGACAGTGATAAAAAAAATTGCAACTGGTCTTCATTTATATTTTTGTGTTAATTGGCTTGTTGTTCAGCACCTCTCTGTATCTGGTTGCTATTGTTCAATTTACTCTAGCAAACATGAGAATGAATAAGAGACTGGAATATGAATAGCAAGAGGCCTACAAAGACTACATAAGATAAGTCATTTAAAAATAATTACAATAAAAGTGTAGCCTTACACAGCAATAGTTGTTAGCAGCCAGGATCAGTGACCCCCATTTGAAAGTTGGAAAGAGGCAGGAAAAGGCAAATTCATTCAGAAATTATAAGAAATAAGCCATTCTATAACATACTAAAAGTTAACCTTTTTAAAATGTAATTCCCCTACTATTTTGTCTTGTACAAGATTTGGGAAACTGCGTGCACATTAAAATTAAACATTGCCATTAAAAACTAATAAATCCAGAATCCACAGTCTACAAAAAGGCTTTAATACACGTTCTTCCACACAAACTGTCTTCAAATCTTAAAGGTTCCAGGGGCCTCTTCTGTGAATGCTTATCTTCAGTTCTTTCCATAGATTTTTAACTGGATTCAAGTCTGGTGATTGACTAGGCCGTTTGAGCCGCTTTATTTTCTCTCTCTCTCTCTCTCTCTCTCTCTCTCTCTCTCTCTCTCTCTCTGAAACCGGTTGAGAGTTTCCTTTGCTCTGTGTTAGGTTTCATTGTCTTGGTGAAATGTCCACCCTCATTTCATTTTCAGCATCCTGGTAGATGGCAGCTGATCATTATCAAGAATATCCTGGAACATTTCTCTATTCATCCTTCCATTAATTATATGAAGTCTGCCAGTACCATATGCTGAAAAACAGTCCCACACCATAATGTTCCCACCTCCAGACTTCACTGTTGGCATGGTGTTTTTGGGATGATATGCAGTGTCATTTCTCCTCCAAACATGGTGTGTGCAATTACATCCAAAGAATTAAATTTTTGTCTCATCTGACCAGACTATATTACCCCAGAATTTCATTGGCTTGTCCAAATATTGTGCAGCAGATAAGCTTTTTCTTCAACAGTGGAGTCTTGCATGGTAAGTGTGTGCATAGAGGCCGTGTTGGTTGAGTGCATTACTTTTTTTTTTCTTTCTTTTAAACAACTGTACCTGCTAATTCAAGGTCTTTCTGAAGCTCTCGGTGAATGATCCTTCGCTCTTGGACAACTCTTTTGAATATTCATTTGACTCTTGTGAGGAGCACCTAGTCGTGGTCAGTTGAGGGTGAAATTTTGTTCTTTCCACTTCTGGATTCTGGCCCCCAACATTGCTCACTGGAGCATCCACAAGCTTAGAAATACATCTGTAACCAATGGCATCAGTATATTTTGCAACAATAAGGTGGTGAGTCTTGAGAGAGCTCCTTTCTTTTAACCATCATGAGATGCTTCTTGTGTGATCGGTAAAGAGACGCCTTTTCAAAGGCCATCAATTAGGACTAAACCAGCTGATATTAATTTGCACTGATAGTGGCAGGATTGCTTTCTGACAGATACTGACATATTTCAGCAGGTTTCTTGGCTTTCTGTGCCTTTTTGTACCTCCATTTCTTAATCTGTTCAATACTTATTCCTTGTGTTATTCAACTTTACTACACGTAACTTAATTTACTTATTTGTTTTGAGTTCTTTGTTTGGATTACGTGGGTTGTTACTGACATCTGGTGTAAGTTTCATGTCAATAGCCCCATTAGAAATAGATTTACTGAGAAAAACGTTGACGTGTTCAATACTTATTTTCAGTGCTGCATTATAGAATATGGGAACCACTTATGTGTCTTGCAGTTGTTGTGAGCTACATCCAAACTGCCAGATGTGGAAATGACCATTGAAAGCAGGATTATGTCAGGCTGTGTTTATGTTTACACCATGGACCCTTTCAGTAATGCAATCTAAAACAGACTTCTTTCATCTGTATTAAGGCTAAAGGTGGTAGTTGCTAACCAGCAACTCATATGCTGAAGGTTATAGACATCAAAACAGCACCCCTATCTCCCAGTTCAGAACAATGCAGAATTTAATTGTAAAAACAAAGCATGTTTATACATAGGGGTCAAATAAAGGTACTTTAGTTATCTATATAGTAGCTTTGATATGCCTGGTTTGCCTGTTTAGATCAACAAAACCTCATACAGTTTTTTCGTGATTAAAACAATGGGCAAACAGTATGTTCAGCAAAAGTCAATACAGAACTTGCGGAGTATTTTGGCATTGACGCGTTTCGTGGCGTCTTAACTATATTCAATAAATGAAGATTTTATGATTCAGCTGCCGAAATGCTCCGCAGGTTCTGTATTGTCTTCAAATGATATTGGCCTGGACCGGGGGCATGCTGCGTGCAAGCAAACAGGTTTACTGAATCACTCGTGCAGGCGAGAGAGAGGGGGAGTGCTCCCATTTGTCTTCTTGTTCAGCAAAAGTGCTGTTTATAGAACTCTGTTTAACAAGGGGGTATACTGCACCTCTAAAATGGCAACCGTCTTCCCATGCTCTTTCCCAAAAAAAATGAACAACAACAAAAAAGTACAAACCTGTGCAGGCAGTCAAGGGAGGAGACCCCAAATTACTATCTATCAATGTGCCTAGGGCCTTATTTGGTCAGACTCCAGGTCTCTTTGTTATTCACCAAACCCGAAGGCATTGGGTGTGACACTCCCGTCCCAAAATGTAATCAAACACACTCTCCCACACCCTATTTAGCAAGGAGCTCCTGGATAATTTAGGGAAGGCATTGGAAGTCACAGTTCAGACTTGAAATTTCTCCAAATTCATCACCAATCAGCAATAACAAATAAGTGTATCTTTTGCCCAAGGTGCAGCTCAGGTTTGTACATGTTCTTATGAAAACAGATTGAAGCATGATGCAAGCCATTTAATGAAAAAATATGTGCATATTTTATATATTCACTGCTACTTAATGAAAGGATGTCTGGAGGCCCACAAACACCTTTCACCTGTTCTGTACTGAGGTTTCTAGAAGTGGGTAGGCATTGCTGCATGCTGTCGCTGCTAGTCTGATTTACAAGTATGTATGTATGTATGTAGCAAAACTTAGTAACAGAAGTGATTGAGACTAGAGACATGCATACAAATCAGAAGCGCTTTTGATTTTAACACAGGTAAGAGGCATTATAAAAAGCAAAGAAAAAATCATAAACATGAAAAATTAAAAAAAAAAGACAAAAAAGTAGTCTAAATAGTACTTCATGAATTTCTTGTAGCAAAAACATATTATGTGTCCCTCTTGTTTTTATCGATGCAATGCCGCTTTATGTTTAATGATGAAAATACCCTTATACCAGTCAAATTTTGCATTTGAATGCCTTCAACCCTATAAACAGGTACATACAGTATTAGTGTTGAATATGTGCAGTGACAGGGGGATGCTGTGCCAGAAAATAACAGATAGTTCAAAATATTTAAAAGAAGTAAACACATAATGCAATAATTTAAGGGCATGTTACATTCAGCTGCTACTGGTCATTTAAGAGCTGGAATGTTTCATTGTCACTGTAAATCTATTGTTTGCTTAGGAAGTCATGCAAAACTATACTCAGTTTGCAGTAATTAGCACATTACTGACAATGTATTTGTGGAATCCTGCTTACATCAATTAAGTGGTTAAAAAATGAAAAAGACAGTATACTTGCATAAAAAGTTTCAGTTTCTTCATAAACAAAACAAAAAGCAGGATATAAATGGAAAAGCTTTCAAATCATAACTGGTTGTGTACAGTGCAAACAAGCGAAGTCATTTCATCTTGCTCCAGCAACACAGCATTGCATCATGTGATTCTCGCAGCTTTTCATTTACAATTAAATGTATGGAAGACAAATAAGAAGAAAAAGAGGCTGGTGCCTGGTGGACTGCCCAATATCAAACCTGCATTGGTAGAATGTAGACAAAATAATTACCCCAAGAGCTGATTGTTCAGATTGTATGGAACCAGGCCATTTTTTGGCTAAGCTACCAGAAAGCATGCTCACAAAAAGTGGCTGCAAAATTAAATAAAATCTTTTTTTTTCAGCTCTACTTTATAGGTATGGGAGCTGTTATGCAGAAACCTGTTATCCAGAATGCTCCGAATTATGAAAAGTCTCCTATAGACTCCATTTTATCTAGATTTTTAAATGATTTCCTTTTTCTCTGTAATAATAAAATAGCATCTTGTACATGATCCAAACTACAATATAATTAATCCTTATTGGAAGCAAAACCAGCCTATTTGGTTTATTAAATGTTTACATGATTTTCTAGTAGACTAAGTCAAGAGTCAAGAGAGAGTCAAGAGTGAGTTTATTGTTATTTCATCCATATACGTTTGTACAGTACAAAGTGAAACGAAACAACGTTCCTCTAGGACCATGGTGCTACACACAACATAGATGGACCGGACAACAGACAAAAAGTGCAAGCAAAAAGATATGCAATTCCTGCAAAACAGGTCAGCATAGTGCAGGGACAGGGCAAGACAATGCAATACAATCAGCAGATGTAATATGTTAAGTAAATAATGCTAAACGTCAGACATGATGGGTGTATCATTGTGATATTATAGTAGTAATAACATGATAAAGAACATGATAAAGTGCAGATGCGCTCATAGAGAACAATTGTATCCAACGGCTATTTATTTATACAATGGCATACAGCGGCCGTGTAACGTTGTGGTATATAGTAAGGTTAAATGGAGTGTGTGTGGGAGAGAGATCTGTCTGGTCCCTGAGTATTCAGGAGCCTTATGAATTGGGGGAAGAAACTGTTACACAGTCTGTTAGTGACGGCCCTAATGCTTCGGTACCTTTTTCCAGAGTGTGAACAGTGAGTGTGAGGGGTGTGTTGAATTAGCCACAATGCTGCTGGCTTTACAGATGCAGCGAGTGGTGTAAATGTCCGTGATGGAGGGAACTTCTCTGCTGTCTTCACTATCCTCTGTAGAGTCTTGCGCTCCATGACAGTGCAGTTCCCAGCCCAGACAGTGATACAGCTGCTCAGGATGCTCTCGATAGACCCTCTGTAGAAGGTTTTGCATATGGGTGGTGGGAGGCGCCAGAGGCGCTGTTGGGCTTTCTTGACTAAGTAGCTGGTGTTGTGGGACCAGGTGAGGTTCTCCACCAGGTGGACACCAAGGAATTTGGTGCTTTTGATGATCTCCACATTAGAGCCGTCGATGTACAGTGGAAGGTGGTCACTCCTGGGGGCAGATTTATCAAGGGTCGAATTTCGAAGTTAAAAAACTTCGAAATTCGACCATCGAATTTGCCAAATTCTTTTAGAATTTTTTGGGCGTTTTTGGACGAAGTAAAATTGTTCGATCGTAGCATTAGATTCGAATGATTTCACCGAACGACCCATTTTCACAAAAAAACCTCTTACTTTTTAAAACTTAGCCAAATTTTGGCTCTAGGTTCAAAGAGGTCCCCATTGGGGATGGGAAAATTTCTTGTTTCGCTGCAAAAATGACGCCCATAGACTTGTATGGTGTCGTGCATCAAAAAAAAAAAAAAAAGTTTTTTGACGCCCATATACTTTAATGGGCGTCGGCGACATTTCGCCAGCGGCAAATTTTTGGCAAAACAAAACGGGTCAAATTCGCCCATCCCTAGTCCCCATAGGCTAACATATCAATTCGGCAGGTTTAAAGTGGCGAAGTGTCAAAGTCAAAGTTTTTTAAAGAGACAGTACGTCAATTTTCAAATGTTCAAATATTCGAAGTTTTTTCAATTCAAGCCGAAGTCGAAATTTGGCCTATTCGATGGTCGAAGTAACCAAAAAATACTTCGAAATTCGAAGTTTTTTCATTCAAAAATTCACTTCGACCTTTGATAAATCTGCCCCCTAGTCTTCCTAAAGTCAACAACCATCTCCTTTGTTTTGTCTACATTGAGAGACAGATTGTTGGCTCTGCACCAGTCTGTTAACCGCTACACCTCCTCTCTATATGGTGACTCTTCAATATTGCTGATGAGACCCACCCATCAGCGAACTTTATGATGTGATTTGTGTGGTGCGTGGCTGCACAGTCAGCCAGATGGAGGGTGGTGGCTATTGCATCGTCTGTTGAGTGATTTTGACGGTATACAAACTGTAGGGGGTCCAGTGCTGGTGGCAGCAGGATTTTGATGTGTTTCTTGACAAACTTCTCAAAACACTTCATGATGATGGGGATGAGTACCACAGAACGGTAGTCATTGAGGTAGGACACTGATGACTTCTTCGGCACGGGGACAATGTTGGTGGTTTTGAAGCACTTCGGGACAGTGGAGGTGATCAGGGAGATGTTAAAGATGTCAGTGAAAACATCTGCCAGCTGATCTGCATTTTCTCTGAGAACTCTGCCAGTCAGAGTATTTTCATAGGTAGCAATGGTTTAGAAAGACCATGTAATTTTTTTCTTGTAGAGGAATGAGATCAATAATTAAGAAACCTTAGGACTTGTGGTTAATAAGGAGTCTTTCAGTCAAACATCAGAGTGTTCTACTTGATTAAGTGGGTCACTCTGCTGTATTTTTTACACCTGTTTGTTTTTAAATTATTAGGAAGCTGTTATAGATGCTTAAATTATAAGAGTAGACTAAACATACATATTTGAAACCAACACAAGTGGCAAAAAATGATTAAGTCAGTCTGTGAAGATGTAGATTTGGAATTGCATATGATTCTGTTACCTGGTTCATTATCAAAAAGCCCTAAAATGGCTGACTAGCTTACCTGCTGAGAATGTTAACTGGATCTGTTCTTCAATGATCTCAAGTGCAATAAAGTCGTGTTTTTCATTAAACCGCCCATTGTAAAGAAGCAGAGCATTCCTCTCCCTAGTTGCAAACCTGCATTACAAAGGAATAGTCATAGTGTTTACTTTAATTACAGAGAAATGAAAGTAAAACATGTACCAAATCCACAACATTTATTACTGCAAACATAAATTATCACTAAATATTTATGTGTGGAAAACTGATTCAGGTTATCTCAGTACGTTTCATAGTGTGGTCTAGATCCAAGATGTTCAGGTACTGTATATGTGAATTTTATATCAACAACACAACCATACTAATATTGTAAACTATTTAGCTGGGTTAATAAGTCATTGATGCTGAAGGATAATAATGGGCTGGCTACTTTTATGTCCATAGCAAATTATGTGTACTTTATGATATTTAATAATATTACTTTTCAGATATTAGCTCTTTGGTTTGCTACAATGTTCATTATATTATAGTTATCTCTATACTCTTGTTAAAGCAAGATGCAAGATGTACACAAGATGTACCTGTTTCCCTAGTCTGTGAACAGTGAGGGGATACGAACTAAAAAATTACAGATCAAAGAATATGTATTATTAATTAGCAGCATGGTTAAAATTATTCTGTGGCTGATATATACTTGTTAATTTCCTAAGGTTAATTATTTTAAGTTTCTGCTGATGTCTGTATGCTTTGACGTGCCTGGGAATGCAACAATATCAACTTTGATCTCTTTTCAGGTGCAAATCTATAACAAAAATTGCTTTAGAAAGCTAGCAATAATATAAGTATTTTGAAAGTAGGTTGTTCCCTCTGAGGTTGTAGGAATTAGTGTAATATTAACCAAACATGCAGTTAAAAAGGTAGTAAATCATGAAGACATTGCAATGAAGTTGTATTTGCACAGCTCAGGAATGCAGAAAACCACACCAGCGTCACACCTCATTTGTGCTCAGCTGGAAGACCCTTTACTTGGAAGACTAATGTGGGCTAAGAAGATAACTAGTCTTACTAGAAAGTAAGTGTTTTACTTGTTACTATGTGCTGAAATTCTTTGTAAGAGAAAAATGGCGATATTGTTAGGGTGCATGGAATGTGGATGCCTTTATTTAAAAGGAAGCGTTTAATGGATTAATCGCTTCAATATGGAGTTTGTATGTTTGCTTGGAAACAATGAGCCATGCATAATAATGTTGTTATACAACATTAAAAAATATTACAGTCCCATCTCTCCATGCACTAGAAAGTGTAATTGCATGGTAAAGTCTCTTTCTCTCAAAATGTTTGTGTGACATCCTACCATACATCTCATGCACCAGTCTAAGGATTTGCCGGGTGTTGCCACCTCATGTGCCAAAATGGTCTGCAAAACATTTATTCCGGGTAGTGGCAACACAACATGTTTTGGGTCAGAACCCTTTATCAAGATACAAGAACATGTTGTGTTGCCCCTACCTGTAATAAATGTTATGCAGATGTGATCTGCTGGAGTTCCTTTTCCTTTCAATTTTTGTTGTTTTGTTTATTCAACTGAGCTGCTGCACAAAGCAACTAGAAGGAATTGGATATATACAATTTTTATTGTTTTTGTACAGACCACCAACCTCATTTTTGCTTTGGGCAAAAGGGCCTACACTAGCCATAGGATCCTTTATTCCAAAGAAATACAAACTGTCTGTATAACTTGACAGAGAAAGAGCTCACAGACTCTATTTATTTATTGTGCTGCACAAAATCCTGGTTAACTTTATATGCAGTACCTGAAGATTAGCCTCAGCCAAGTACTCCAGTGCAGCACATGCAATGTTCCCAATGGGAAAATGAGCAAATCTGCTCTTAAAGGAAAATTCAACCCTTAACTAAAAACCTTACCCCCTACCCTACGTAGACCCCCCCTCCCTTATCCCCCCCAGCCTAGCTGCTAACCTGGGGAAATGCCCTTAACTTTTTACTTACCCCTTGGTGCAGATTCAGCGATCACAGTTCATGGCAGCCATCTTCCCAGGTCTTCTGTAATCTGAGACTGGCGAAGTGGCGCATGCGCAGTTGGAGCAAACTCCTGGTTCGCAACGACTGCGCATGCGCGGAAATAGACAAAGCGCCGAAAGAAGACACGAAGACCCGGAAGATGGCTGCCATGAACTGCAATCCCCAAGGGGTAAGTATAAAGTTAGGGGCATCTCCCTGGGTAGCAGCTAGGCAGGGGGGAGGAGGGAGGGGGCTCTACGTAGGGTAGGGTTTTTTTTAGTTAAAGGGGTTGTTCACCTTTTAGTATGAGGTAGACAGAGAGTGATATTGCTTAGAATTGGCTATTATATAATATAACTTTGAGTTAACATAAAGGTGAACCACCCCTTTAAGGGTTGAATTCTCCTTTAAAGCAGCTGTCAATGCTCGGTGCAGGACAAAAGGCAACATATGCAATTACACTTAGGGAGAACTGCCATGTTAGTAGGCAATAACTAAATGTGTCTCATTCTTAATATGAGTTTAACTGGCTGCAGAAAAGAATGGTAAGGACATTCGGGCCAGTCACAGATAATGCTTCTGACAGAGGAAGGAACCACTGTTCTTTATACTACCTTTGTTAGACTAAATGGAGGGGGATATAGATAATACAAGAAATTCTTTGAAACACTTTTTAAGAACAATGCTTATATGCATATTTAGCAATATTATTCTTAGAATGACAGAAATTATTATATTACAAAGAGTCTGCTACCAAATACCAGTTACCTGCATATTGTACTAAACTGATTTTACTTACATTAGGGAGACTGTGAAATGGAAGCGCTGTCGTAATCCTTTGAAGGTAAGGAAGGTCTGTGGTGGAAAGCTTCTTGTGGTCATTTCACAGTATGGCCTTTCAAATTCTCCAGGTGGGCACTCACATTTGAAACCACCAATCAGAAGATTAATACAGGTTCCTCCATTCTTGCAGACACCTGGAACGCAGCGTCCAGAGCGGGAACTCACTTCACAATGTTCTCCTACGGAACATTACATTTGTCATTAATTGCAATGTAAACAATAAATAGAGATACTCCACATGAAGTTCTTCTGGTAGTTATCTTACATAACAATCATTCGTATCAAAGCAGTAGTCATTGGCGGGAGAGTTAAATTAAAAGTGTCTCTTAAAGATTAGGAATTTGATATCATGATAGCATTCGCATCCCGATCATACGTACGTTGAACAATTTTATGCAGCACTACTAAATAAGCCCCTTTCTACCAAAAGGGGCAAGATTTTAAGGAATTTGGGCATATTGTCAAAACTGATGATTGTCCAAAAATGAGGTACAATTCAAGGTTTGCACCAGATTATGCTAAGTGTAATAAATATATTTGCAAGAATTTTATTATAGTTGCAACGGACAAAAGTCAGTGTTGTTAATTAGACTGTAAATAACATTTTAACACTAGAAAGCAGTTTTTAATAATGTATCTTAATAAATCCAGATTAAGAAGTCAGCTCTAATATCTATTTCTCTTGTCAAAACTAATGTATGCATGGGTACCTTTGAAAGCAGGCACATAATATCACAGTCGGTCTGTTAAGACAGTAATTGTGTCTCTTCTTGGCATATCTATATGCAATTTGCATATCTAATCATGCTATAGAGTATTTGTATTAAATGTATTCACATACACTGAAACATGAAGAAACTTGCAGGTACCTTTGCAGAGGGCAAGAGAAGCAGAATGCAAAAACACTGTGCACACGGCCAAACCGCACAATTGATACATACAGATAGATCACATCTAAATAGGCTTAAGATGAATAATATATATTTTATTTTCAGGTATTAACGACCTGAAAGAGTTGGCACAAGCCACATTGTGCTACACATGCACACTTGTTACCTTTAGCTTTATAACTTGCTACCTACCTATCTATCTATTTGCATATGCAAATTAGGGGAGGGAGGGAAATTGAGTGACTTTTTGTCACAAAACAAGGAAGTAAAAAATGTTTTCCCCTTGCCAACCATAATTTGCATACGCAAATTAGGATTTGCTTTGGTATTCGGCCGAATCCAAAATAGTGGATTCGGTGCATCCCTAGTTTAATCTAACTGGATTCAGCATTCAATTGCTATTTTGAGTGTGCTTTTACAAAATGGAGACTGATGGCTTATGACACCATTTTGTTCCTGTGAAAATCACAGATGGGTTAATTTCCTAAGACGTATAAAAAAAGCAAGAGTTTCAACTCAATATAGTTATGGTCACCCACAGCAGTATGTCTGCTGGCTATATATTTTTGGCATAGAGATGAGTAGTTAATAAAAATATTAAACTAACTATATAATAATGTTGCATAAAACGCCCTTTATTTGCAGGTATTATTTAAAATAAAAACTAAACAGAGCAAATCTCCACACGTTAAATACATGTACACTGGTCATTTTGTTTTATTATTTTGTTTGCATATTCAAAGATAATAATTTCAAACCTATCGAATGTGTTTATATAGCATATACACAGATATATACATACACACACACACACACACACACGGACTAAGACCAAGAATTAGCCAGCTATATTTAAACAGACAGTGCACCATAAAAGAACGAATCATGTATGCAGGCTGGATGTGAAACATTTCTGCTTCTTACATTTTCATTTAAGTGCAACATCACATTCTTATACAAGTGTTTAATATGTGAATCCTATGAAGAGCCCAATACATTGTGTGTTTGAAAGAATATTTGAAAACATTACTATTAATATATTCATTCTCTGAATACATTTTAATGTACAATAATGGGGGAAAGGGTATCTATGGATATGATGGAAAGATACTAGGGATGCACCGAATCCAGGATTCTGTTCGGGATTCTGCCTTTTTCAGCAGGATTGTGCCTGGCCGAACCGAATCCTAATTTGCATATATAAATTAGGGGTGGGTAGGGAAATCATGTGACTTTACGTCACAAAAGAAGATTTTTTTTCTTACTTTTTCCTTCCCTTCCCCAAATTTGCATTTGGTTCGGGATACGACCGAATCTTTCATCAAGGATTCGGCCGAATCCCAAATAGTGGATTCGGTGTCTCCTTAAAGATACATTACTTACAAAGTAATGTTAAGTAGGACACTTCAGCAGATTAAAGGAGACAAAGCCTTGGCTCTGAAATAGAGTACTACTCTACATTTATATTCTAAAGCAACTTACAGTGCATTAGTGAGAATAAAAATAGTGTGACAAACACTATTTACAAACAGAACAGCAAACTGTCAAACTAGACCTATCCGTGGCACGTGCATTGTAATGCCACTATAAACCCAACAATGGTTCCTATTTGGTTGGTCATGTTGCATCTATTGCTAAATAATGTGAAATGAGTATCTGCAATCATAGCACTGCCCATTATTTTCAGTTGAGAACATTTCAATGCAATTACAGGTTTTTGGACTGCTGTGGAAGGCAAAACAGCATGTACATACCTTTCAATGACAGGTTTTTAAAGGATAAGTAAACCTTAAAAATATGTGAATGTAAAATTGATGAGGGTGCTATTCTAAGCACTTTTGCAATTTACATTCATTATTTATTTTTTTATTTGAAGATATGAAAGGATTCATGTTCTGTTAACATCAATGAATTTTGTTACAACAAAGCCACCTGCTGGTCATTTTCCCACCAAACTGACCACCAAGTAGTCAAGGAAGTTGTCAGGAGAAAGAAAGAGGCTGCTCTGATATTCTTCTGCTAAGGAAAACATTTCTCAAATTAGAAACCTCTCAAATCTTTCCTAACCAGAAAAACATCAAAACCAGCCTTCTTTACTTGACTACTTGGTGGTCAGACTGATCAGAAAATGACCAGCAGGTGGCTTTGTTGTAACAAAATTCATTCATGTTAACAGTACATGTATACTTAGACTAATTTAACATTATGTGCCAGAATAATTTTAATGAAATAATGTATTCTTACATGAAAATTCCACTGAAGTCTATTGGGAGCACTTACCAGTAAAATTAATCAGGAAGGGCATTTCTTATTAAACTGAACATAGCCATATTTGTAAAGGCACTAATGGGGGAATGTAGTATGTACGTTAGTGCTAAAAACTTTGCGGATATTAGCAACAATGTGTGCATCCTTTTTGTCCGATTACAGACCTCGACGACTTCCTTGCTATGTTTGTGAACAATTACTATTTGCAAGCATGCGCAGTGTATGTAATAAAGTTTCACTGTCGCAAATCATTTTTTTGAGATAAAATATTTAACGAAAGTTGTTACGCTAACCTTTGCTTAGCAATAATGAGTGTAATATTCGTGAGCGGCGCTAAACATTAGCAAAAAAATAATGCTTGACATTTTTAAAGGACTGCTCCCTGTCTTGGTGAAAGCACTGCATGATGAGATTTTTTTAATGCAAGTCAGAGCTTTTTTTCTGAACAGTGGCGTCTAAACAGATCATGGGCTGAAAATACAGGAGATCTAATACCGCTACAAATAATGTATGTATTCTACATATTGTGCTTAAACTAGAATTGAAGGCACCAGCTACATTTTACAAACATGCCATTGCTACTTTTACAATTCTTATCAACCCCTGCTTTGTGGGCTGCAATCCCATAACAAATCAGGGATTCCATTATGGCCCTACTTAACTTGTTGGCAATTTATACATAAATGATGATGATTAGCTAGTTCTTGCTGTGATAACCAAAAAACAAAACATATTTGCATATAGCAGAAATGGGAAACCTACATTTTCACTATAGTAAAAGTTACCTATTTCGACCTGTGCTCTCATAGCACAGACTAATTGTAAACCAGGGCACTTTCTAAAGGATAAAGTGCAGGAGTAGGCAGTCAGACATTGTTGTATGGTGAAGCCACTGAAACAGAATACCAACAGCACAGTGATTTTACTCTTTCTCGGAACAGACACTATGTAGCTAGGTGCAATTTCACGCTGGCAAACTGGACCTACATCAGACAGCTTCAGGATGTGAACAAGATGATCCAATGTTTCAAATGTGAAATATCAATACATTTGAGCAAAACGGATCATCCACCCAATGCCACTAGTATGGTTTCTTGCCTGTGGACTCAAAAACTTGTGAGTAAACTGTTGATAACACTGCTAATCCCAGACCAAGGTCCTTCATGATCCTTGGCAAAAAAAACAAAACATGATAATGATTAGCTGAAGATAAAACAAAACTGTCTCTGAAAACTTGAATCCACATACCAGTGGTAATGTGAACAAGATATGCTTCTGCCTTCGGGACATATTTTAAAGTAAGAAAAAAATGAAAGGTCTACCTGAGAGGCAGAACAACAATAACGCTAGCCTCATGATCTCTTATAAAGATATCAAATAATTCTACAGATTTAGGTATGTGCTGAAAATGTTTTTATATTAAACAAGATGGGGTATATTTATCAAAGAGTGAAGTTAATAGTGAAGTTCTGCCACTAGAGTGAAATTCCGCCACTCTCCATTCATTTCTATGGGATTTTTATAGGCGTATTTATCAAAGGGTGAACTTTCACTTCACACATTGATAAATACGCCTTTCAAAATCCCATAGAAATGAATTGAGAGCTGCGGAATTTCACTCTAGTGACGGAACTTCACTCTTTGATAAATTTACCCCATGTCTTTTTGTAACTCTTGCAAATGTTATATTTTACCCAACCATTTAGGCTGATGCCACACACGGTGGATTCTTGGCCTGTGTTTATAAATCAGCCCCTACACTCCTATCAACGTCAGCCGGGGTGCAGGCACACGGAGCAGATTTTGTACCTAAATGCATTTCGACACGGAAATCTGCTCTGTGTGTCTGCACCGGATTGCAGATACTTTAGACAGTTGTTAGAAGCATAGGGGCTGATACACATATAAATATTGAATGGACTGTCACTGATCCACTACTTCGCAAATAGTCAATTTTGATCTGTTTTATGTCCTGTAAATTTCTGGGACACCTACCTTATATCAACTTCATTTTTGAATGGAAAACTGTTCTTTATTCTGGCAAAAGGTACACATAATAAGGCTGGTGGGCAGTTTACTGCTTGGGAGAAAGCATTCATATTGCAACATTCAAGTCTGTGTGTACATACTGTAGGTGTGCCCAGCAAATGCATGCAAAGTCATTTACTTGTCCAGTAAATGTGACACCTGTGCTTGCAACAATACTAACACCACTTTTTAAAAAAAACATTCTGATTAAAACCTGAAGCAGGCTTTATTGGTGCATCTATACAGAGTATAAAAAATATACATATACTGTATTTAAAAAATGAACTTTAAAATATTTTAAAAAATGCTTAATTGTATTTCCTCTGTGAAGCACATTACACATTGGAGCAGATAACTGCCTGTATTCCAGATCAAAAATGCACCTTGGAGCTCAGTTTACTTTGTATCGGTAATATGAAACTCACAAGATAGGTTTACTTTCAACATGTCCTGTATAAATTACTAGTAATTACTTCAGGACAAGCCACGATCTTCAAAGTTTTGAAAGAAATAAGCGTGACATTATCTCATAATTATCATGCAGAGGAAACAGATATTTTTAATGCCTGGCTAACCGCAGGGAGCCGAGAATTGAAATCCATATCTGGCAAATTCTCCATCATCGATCCTTAGTGGTTCTTATCACAGAGATGACAGATTATAACATTTTGCAGCAGCATATTTTGAAAATATGAACTGCTGAAATGAACCTAGAAATGGAGGGACTCCTGACTTGGACTGCATTCCATCCATTATTACCACACTGACCAAGATTACCAATGCCAAGTTCATTCATTGTCTGAAAAATGACAGAAATGAGAATGTTGTGTGCAGCAAGCCAACATCTCTCCTGGGATGACATTGTTGTGACAGATTTATGTCCTCTCCTGACTGAAGCTCTTATATCAGCAGGTTTTTACTAACATCCTTTATTATGCCCATGGGCAGTTCTTAAAAAAACACTTTACTATATGATGGCAGCCTGTGTGTTTTATGATTGATGATATTGAGTTTTCGCCCTTTTGTGGGTCAAGATTTGGCTAAACATAATGGGGGAACAAAAGTTTTCTATTTAAAAACAGCACGATCAACAGAAAGAAATACAAATAACTGTTTTACAAAACATGTTATAATTGGCATGACTATCCTAAAATAAAAGGAAAGGATTTTCAACTACCCTCCAACTTTTGTTATATAAAGTAACTGTAGTTATTTGATGTCCTGACAGACTCATTGAAATTGGAGAGAACACCATCCTTGAAAAATTTTAAGAATTGTTTTTTTCTGGTTTGGTGAAAGGTGAAGTGACAGAGAGCAGCTTTTAAAACATTTGATTCATTTTAATTCTAAAACTTGTTTCTCAGTTCATATTTGCTCATCTAATTACTTTTGTGTGATTTCTTTTGGGTCATATAAAAACAATGCCCTGTAAACGGGCAAAAATGTTTGACATACCTGTATATTCTTCATGGCACGCACAAGAATAACCACCTTCTCTGCTTCGACAAAGTCCATTTTTGCCACAGGGATTAGAGTAGCACAAATCAATCTCAGTTTCACAGTAGTCTCCAGTAAATCCAGGAGGGCACCGGCATCTCAATCCATTGATAGGATGGATGGGGCGAAACAATACAGTGTTGGAACTTATAAATGGGGCTGAGCTGTCAAATTTTAAAACAGATACACACTTCATGTAATTCTCACAAGGTTCCCTCAGACATATGTTGTCATCAAAAGGCAGCACTCGCTGTGCTGAGATCATGGTTAGAAGAGTTCTGTTAAGATATATCTGTTCTTGGAGATCCTCAGAGTGGAAGAACTTATTCCGGACTCCTCCAGGAAGCAGGGCAGAAAAAGTTACATTTAGTATATTGGAGCTGACATCAGTGTCATTTTGAATATTAAAGACAAATATGCCATCTTTGGTGGTAGATAAGACAGTTGCAACTCCTTCCACAAACAGCGATAGGAGAGGGGACAGAAATTTTTCCTGTGACATATTTTCCAAACGCACAGTGATACTGTTGGTTAGCATGTCATCTGTTATTATGGTCACTCGTAGGGTGCAGTGTGCTGTGACACTATGGACACCATCTGAAAAACAGGAAGATAAAAATATTACTATGTATTGTAAAAGGTTGATTCATTTTAGAAGATATTGGACAAATCTCTGAAAAAGACCATCCATGGCCTAACATCAAGATAACTGCAAGTAAAATCTATTACACTGATATGGCTTAACCACAGGAAATTATATAGATGATCTTATCAAAGAGGATGATTTTCTCAGACATGCTTTACCCCTATTTTTTCATTTTAACAGTTTTCAATAATCATTGTTTAACAGTGACTTTTGTAAGAGGCTACATATCAATAATCAGTTAAGATACATGGAGAACCAATATAGCAATATACGGTTAGGATGAAAAACGTCAGTGAAAAAACCCATCCATTTTAAATGTGTGTGTATCATATAGATAGCCATATAGTTACCATTACTGGAGAATATAAATATAATATGACTCTCAGGACTCATTGTCATTGTCAACAGCCAGTGGTAATTAAGTTATATTATATAAAGTAAGACTGACTAATTTATGGCAACAAATATATGTGTATTATTGATCTTTCCGGCATTCCTCCTACCATCTAAAAGCGCAGATCTGGCAAGAAAGCCAAATGAGTGGATCTTTTCCGATATGTCCACCAAATGGCAAGGCGATATCGGGTTAATCCGAACGTTCGGTTTAAGGGCCAAATGATCAGATTACGTGAAGGAAATGGGCACAGACTGTTCATAGGACCGCATAATCTATCTGATGTGGTCCTTGATCTTTGGAAAAATCAAACCTGCCCAATCAATATCAGGCTGATTTTAGGGCAGATATCAAGGAAACCCATCAGATGCCCCCTCACGGGCAGATAAAATGCCAAATTGGTCTAAAGGACCAATATCGGCATCTTTAATCTGCCTGTGTACAGCCACCTTAACTGTTTATTGTTTATCTCTATGTAATTGTCATCTACTAAAAAACTTTAAAAAGTAATGCTTGGCCCTTTTGTTTTATTACTATTTAACATAACTAAAAAAAAATTTTTTCATCGCTATATTACTACAAAGTTAGCACAAAACTAGATATTTCTAGTAAAGGTAAAGTTATTAATATATCTGAAGTATGGAACCATATCTACTAGCTTGTTTCTTTTAATCGGTAATATAACATGCTTCTTCCTTTAGCTATGCCTTTTACAATTCCCTGCATTTATGAGTTTAAAGGCAGCATTAAATAACAACTGCTGATAAATATCAAGGAAACAACTGACCAGCAGAAGAGCAACTCAGCATGTGTACTGTATATTCATAACTCCGCACAGCAAGTCTATCTTGCAGTCACCAAATAGGATACACAAACACCTTTTGTTTCTGTTGGCTGACACACTGGTGTGACAGCATTGCCGGCACAAGGGTACATACCACATTACAAAACATGAGGGAACGAGAAAGTTATTGCTGGACACAAGCCATTTAACCAGCACACATCATTCTAATCACCAGACAAACGTGTTTCCTGTTTTCCCACCCATCTTTTCCATGGAGAAAGCATTTGTTCCTGGTTATATATATTACAATACATTTTCATCTATTTTTTTTTTTTAACAGTGTGTATGTATAATGGTTGTTCAGGCCCAAACTATTTTAATAGCAGGCAAAATTATATTTATTATTTAGAAATGCTATTCAAATCAGTGTTATGACTGTTTCCACACTCTTAATAAAAATAGCAGCAATCACTCCTGACCATTATGAAGACTTGAAATGAGGTCTCCTGACCTGGGCTGGGGGAGAGACAACGTTTAGCAACATTCTATAGAAGATATCACACAAGACAACTAAGTGGTAGCTATTCAGAGCATACACGAAACTCAATATGCAAAGCAGGAAGCAGTTTCACACTCTGAGATCCCAGCCTTGCCCTTTTAACCAGGGATAAAAGCCATTTTGTTGCTACAATTAAGGTAGCCATAGACGTTAAGATTTTTCTCTCCCTAAAGACCAATTTATGTTATTACCCTTTAAACTTTTTTAACTGACTGTATTTTAGAGAGCATCCATTGGCTCCAGTTAAAGGTCCTGAGGTCTAGCATTGAATGAGAGGCTCCCACTAATCTGCAGTTATTTTGTTCCTAAAAGTCTCTTGCAGGAATGCATACCTCCCAAATGTCCCGTTTTCAGCGGGAAAGTCACGTTTTTGACAGCTCAACCCGCAGACCTGCATTTGTACTGAAATGTCCCAACTTTCTCTGCAATGAACAGCCAGAAAAAGATAAAAGTTTCTAACTTAATTGGCTTTTGGCAAAGAGTCCAGAATAGCCACCAGGTGCAACTAAGATACTTTTGTAACAATTTTGAGATAAGCAAATCTGACCATGTGTTCTTTGCTCTAAAGGGCAATTCACCTTCATTAGCAAAACTGTAATTATTGAAAAAAAAAACAGAAATATGTTCAAACTTTCATAACCTACCACATTTTGTAAAATGAACATGGTAATTAGGGGGTGTGGCCACAAAAATGGGTGCTACGCTTGCCAACTTTTTTGTCCCTTTTTTTGTTTATTGTGCTCCTAAGTGGTAGCTGCTTCACTAGGATATTGCAGCTGCTGCCTGATCCCAGACAGGGTGCCCATGTAACCCACATAAGTAGCTGTTACTTCAGATTTATTGCATGTCCCTTCTGGTGACCTCTTACAAGACACTCACTAGCTACATGGCATTCCTCGCATAGCTGTGGTAAGAGGCAGTGAAGCAGTGAGCTCACATTTGCACAGGAACTTTTACTGGTGGCCAATGAGTTATTTCACAGGTGGGCAAACAGGTGGCCATGGAACAAAAACACTAACTACTCTCAGAAGACTGATATATACAGCAGAGTTTCCATTATTTTATCAATAAATAAGTCCACAACAGTAAATTGTACACTATACACTACATTACATAAATTTTAGGCACCGCCACTTGCTTTAAAAATAACAATACTTGTCCCTGACCAGGGAGCAAGAAAAGACTAGTTAGAGGGTTCTGTGAAAGACACATACGTCTACACAAAACAGAGAGAACCTTGTCAAAGCTTCTGTTTACTTCTGAACCAAGTAACATTTGGACTGAAAATGGGCATATGGAGTTTCAGAAGATACACTATAGGGATAAACAATCACCATTACCTTCAGTATAATCAGCTTAAGCAAAATAAAATAAATTAGACACAAAAAATCAGTTTTGCAACTCCTGTTTAATCCTCAGTGTGCACTACAACATGTGTATGCACAAACTATAACTGAATTACGGTATTTACGTACTGTTTGTAGGAAAGATCAAAGGCTTTGGAACTCTGTCCCTTTTATATTTGTGCTGCAATTTGCTCTTGGCTGCCATTTTAATTTAATATTGAAGCACTCATTAGCTCAATGGCAGTCCTTTTATTTGCACATGACAGTATAATAAATTGGTCTTGCGTAATTGTTACTTGAGACATGTGATCCAAGCCTTTACCTAAGTCTCACCAAGAGGAATGTAAAGAAGCACTAAACTCCCTATACATGGGATATTATTTCATACCTCAAAGATAAACAAGTGGAAAATGTAAAATGCTGCATTTCACATTAGCTGTGTCAAAGGTTAGTTATGTTTATATATCTATAAACTGCATATATCTACATAATGAACTGCTCTTGTACTTTCCTATAGTGTTTAATACTGAAAAGTACCAAAGTTAATACATGCAAGACATTTGTACATGTCTGGCATGGAATGGGTTAAATGGCAGTGTCTTTGAGCAATCTGCCGATCCTAGCTGTTGGTATTCCAGTGCCTGCAGCAAGGCTAGGTTTTATCAAATAGTGATTCTGGGCATTGTGTATAAATTTTTAGATGGAAAAGGACAACTGTGCCCTGGGCCTATCTGTACTAGAAAAGGACAACAACCTTTAGCATTTGTAATTGCACTGTGCCATTGCTATCACCATTTACATTTAAGCAAAAATGCTTAATTATTGTGGGCAGCCAATGCTGTAATTTTCTATTGTATTTGCAGACTATCATGGAATTTTTCAATATATAAAAATAGCTAAAATGTCATATGATCTCTCAAAATGTAACATACAGTCAGCTGATGCCCATCAGCATGTGTGACGGTCACTGGTTTGAAGGCAGACAGATCAGACTGGTGCACTTTTCCTATGCTCATGGGCTTACACTGAATACACTTAGACAAATTGCTTGGATTGTAGAACAGCCCTAGTACATTGAACGCATTAATGGCAAGGATAGGATCGGAGACTAAAGCAATAAAACTTAAATTTCACTAAAATCTGCGCAACTTGCTTGTGTAGCCAGCTGTTGCAATAATTATGTAACACCACCAATTAAAATACATTTGTACACTAAAAAAAAGAAAAAAAAAAAAGGCAAGGACATTTTTTTTTTTTTTTTATAAAGCCCTATTTAACTGCTTGATATTGAATATAGGTGAATATTTCCCCTTTAATATGCTTATTTTAAGCCTCAGAAACATCAGACAGTTACCTTGATTGACAGGAGGAGAATTTTTTTTACCCCAGGCAAGTGATTTACTGCAAATGATCCTACCTTGCACCTAATCCTAATGCACTTGCAGTTTATTTTCAAAATGGGAACTAGAGACACTCCCCGACCTTCCAACTGCCACTGTTCCTCTCATGAAAAGCTGCTTGCCTGGACAACAACAGGCTTGTCCTCAGGACTGAAACCTGAAGAACAACTAGAGTTACTTTCATTCAGGCTGCAACATATACAGCAGATTTCTAACGCTCTGAGACACATAAACTGGTGTATTACTTTATTGCATGTAAATCCTACTTTAAAATAATGTAATATTGCTAGCCAGCACTCTGCAGTAATGTGTGACATGTTCTTCAAGTGTTTGCTAAATTTAGACAAACTTAATACATTATTTATGTGTAATGGGAATCTTATACCTGTAGACGTGTGACCTCATTTTATACAGAACATATATTTCTTATATTAGGGGTCTCCAATCTGCACCCATCGAGCTAATGTTGCAGTATCTCAGTACTGACATCACTACTTTAATCCCAGCAAATATATTGTTAAGGTATTCTCTTTTTTTATATGTTAAATATTACATTTATGTGAGTTTAGAAACTTTGTTACACTAAGCACAAATATGTATTAGGTTAGCACATGTTAGCAGAGCAATAACAATTGCACTTATGTTAGTATATCAGCCCTGCTATCGCTAAAGTGTCATAGAACAAAATTTCTTACTAACTATTTGTGAATAAACATCTTAAGTCATGCACCACATGTATGCTTGTTTATCATAAAACTTTTTATAAATGTTCACACACACAGAGTTAAGTTTGACTTTCAATAAACATATATGTAGTGTAGTGTAAGGGCTAAACCACACAATGCATTTACAGGATGCATTCTGTCGATCTGACACCATACCACTTTTGTGGATATAGCTGCAGGGGTCAAAATATAATGGGACTGATAGAAAAATCTACATGAAAGCTTTTCCACCTGGCACAGCACCTGTTGGAAGGGAATTCTGCATGTTACGTCTGCATCAGACATGTTAAAATCATATGGTGTCTGACAGACTTTTTCTCCTCACTGAAATACATTGAGTTTGGATGTAGATGCATAAACAAACCACATCCTCCAGCTTTATCTAATCTGACTTATATTACAGCTGTGGGGATCCGATTTTGTAGGATTCTACAAAATCTAATTTTGTGAGTCAGATAAAATTCCTCAAAATCTCCTGTGCAGTTCAGACCTTCAAGAACTAGGGAAAAAAGAATTTGTAGCTAATAATTAGCCAGGATAATATCAGGTCACAAACTAAAGTAGCTAATAGAAAGGGAAGTGACAGTATATTATTGGCTATATCTATTAATGGCTTTTGCCTGTATACTGTATATAATGGCAGGCAAACAAAAAGATGGTGATCTGTGGCAAACATATTGTCAGAACTGTGTACTTAGGCCAGGTGTTATCAACTGATATTTTTTATTAAAGGTGCAATGTATTATAGAACCTGAAATTCAACTTTGCTACTTTAAAAACCGTAAACACACCTATGTCAACCTACTGACTCAAACACATTCACTAGCATACAATGGCAGGCACTGGTTCAGTTACTAAACATTAATTTCACATAAACGTCCTCACATTGTTGGGACACATGCAATGGAATATTTTACTATGCATAGGCATTAAATGCATTAAGTGCATATGTGTTTGCAAATGTAAAACATATATACAGGTTCAACCCCCTATGTGCAACATCACCATGTTCTACAAACATGTACTTGTAATATACTAATTCTCATTCTGACTCTGTAAGACAGTGATCCCCAAACAGTAGCTCGTGAGCAACATGTTGCTCACCAACCCCTTGGATGTTGCTCTCAGTGGTCTCAAAGCAGGTGCGTATTTTTGAATTCCAGGCTTGGAGGCAAGTTTTGGTTGTATACAAAACAGGTGTCCTACCTAACAGAGGCTCCTGTAGGGGCTACCAATAGTCAATCACAACCTTTATTTGGCACCACCCAGGAACATTTTTCATGCTTGTGTTGCTCCCCAACTCATTTTACATCTGAATGTTGCTCATGGGTGGAAAAAGGTTGGGGACCCCTGCTGTAAGGTATGAGCATCAGTGAGTATAAATATGGCATGGGTATGTGAAACAGCACAACATAACTGTAATACCCTACACCTGCTTACCACAGAATAGAGCATTGTGCGTGAAATACTATCCCAGTTGGTGCACAGGATGCAAATACCTGGGTGTTTCAATAATTATAAATAAGCATAAAGTAACCCCCAAAATAAACTGCACAACACAAGTTTACATATTTTGTGATAAGAAAAGTATGCCAATTTAGTTTTCTATACAGAAACTGCTGAACAGAACATAGCTATTAATTCCCCAAGAATATAAAATGTGCAAATGGAATACACAAATAGGTAATGTTATGTGCAAATAATAAGCTATAATAACACTGTTTAAAGAGGTTTTTGCCTTCCAAACACTTTTTCAGTTGAGTTGTTTTCAGATTGTTCACATGAAATAAAGACTTTTTTTCAATCTTTTATTTTATTACCATTTTCCCAAAATGTAAGTTTAATGTTCCTATCTCTGGTGTTTCAGTTTGGCAGTTCCAGTTCCAGGTGCAGCCTCTGAACTGTAACAATTTCCTACATTCATTGATACAATTAGTTGATACATTTCTCAGCAGTATCTTTGGAATATTAGAAACTGTTGTAGCAATTCTAATAGCCAATGACACTCGGGGATTCTGCTCAGCAGGGCTAAAGATAACAAATAAGTTGGCAACCCTCTCCCGCTACTGCTTTAGAAAGAGATAAAAAGGATACCTTGCCACTTGACTTTTCCACCACACAAGAATAGTAGCTAAACATACAGACATATATAAAATGGTCAGTGGGCAATTAAAGAGTCAAAACAGATACTCAGAACACAGGACTCATTCTGGCCATATTATCATTAAAGAACTTCTGTACAAGTCCATAAGGAGATTAATTGCTAGTGATAAATCTCTTCTTCTGTCTGAGGCAACTTCAAGTGACTTTGGAAGACCAAAGCCACAAATGGGATTTACCTCCAGTGGGAACGCATTTACAGGAGATTATTTGCCCACAAAACAAATTTATCATCATCTTAACTCAATGGACAAAAAAATCCATGAGATTCACTTTTCCTTGCTTGCATTTTGGCATTGAAAATTCACCTCTGTTGGCCACTAAATTTTAAAATAATGATTATTAACAAATTATTGTAATAATGTCATGTACCATATCATGGCATTTGAAAAGCTGCTATCATACAGATGATAAAAAAAACTGCTGTTTTATTTTAGTCATGCATGGGTAAATACATCTACCTTTGCATACAGCAGCAGTTCTTTGTTTAGGGAAAAGATCTTATCAACAAAGGTACATTCCATCACAGTATCACACACACACATATAATCTAGTTGCTTGTTATGCTGTTCATTTAGCTTGCACATAAATCCTAGTTAATATTTAGTCCGCCTGTAGGTAAATTGCAATTAAAGGGTAGTACCATGCAGCCCCAGTAACATAAATTATGTGTATTCTGTAGCTTCCATTAAAATGCAATTACATTTTGTTGACTGGGCATTTGCCAATGTAGACTTGCCATACTGGCTCTTCAGCTGTTCCTAAAATACCACTCCCAAGATTCATGACCTATAAATTATAGTCATAGCATATCCCTCTGGATATGCCAATAAATAGCCTGGTTGGTTGTCCCATGCAGATCCCAAACCAGGGTGCTGTTTCTGCTAACAATGGTAATGAAAATTCAATTATTTCAGTATTTTACAATCCCAAATTTTATAGGTTTTTGTATGTGCGTTGCATGTTGATCAGGGGTAGTCCTGTAATGATGTAAAAAGAGAATATGGCCTCAAGCAACATCACTTTGCAAGATAAATCACTGCTAAGAGGGGAGGAGGATGAATACAGGTGAGCAACACCTCTACATTATGAATATCTACAGTCGGTATTTTAATTTAAATTGGCAGTCCTCTTACACTCCTCAGCCCTCACAGTCAATTACAAAAATATTCCACACAATTTACCTATGATCTCTCTCCTATTATATGGCCCTAGGTAATGCATAGCAGACATAATGCAATGCCGTGCTTGTGAAATCAACTTTATTTTGATAGCAAAGCCAAGATCAAACCATGTAAGGGAACATTCATCTAAAGCTTAATCCATGAAATCTTTTATTCTCAATGGTGATGAGGCAGAAAGAGGAAACTTTAAGATTATAAGCTATCATCACATTACTCTGATTTTCTCTGTGTAGTCATATAAATGTCCTAATTGTATTTTAACAGCCAGCATTTTTTGCATATTTGCTTTATTTCTTAAAACTGTTACATTTTCAAGACCTCAGTGCAGGCTATTACAAAAGAAAGCTAAACATAAAGTACTTTTCACTGAATAAACTTGCAGCCTTTACTAACTGTGGTAAAGGAAAACACTGAAATTTACAGTCCGCAGCATTCAAATATAGCATAGGTATTTGTGAATGAGCTGCCTGTAGATACCAATATTCTTTAGAAAGCCAACACACACGATCACTCGTGTTCCTTCACTGGTTCATACCTTTAAAGGAGAACTAATCTCATTTAGGTACAAAAGCCCCCTTCCACTTCTCTCCATCGGTCCCCCTCATCTCTTCCTTCCCACACAGTCTATTAAAAAAAAGTAAACTAAAAAAATGCTGCTGTGCTGCTCTGCATTTTTAGCTCAGGTTTTCAAATGGAGCACTTTTTTGCAGGGAGGGAGAATATGAGGGGGGCCAAAGGAGGGAAGTGGAAGGGGGCTTTTGTACCTAAGGGAGTACAGTTCTCTTTTAAACCTACCTTTATCAGTACCAATTCCCGCACTGCTCCTAATAAAAACTATTTGTGGACTGAATTGTGTAGAATGTGTAGAGTAATGTTCCAAATGTAGAATTCAGAATTAACCCAGGAAATGTTCTTTTGTATCTATACATGAAAGGGGTGGTTCACCTTTAAAGTTACTTTTAGTATGTTATAGAGCGACCAGTTCTAAGCAACTTTTCAATTGGTTTTCATTATTTATTTATTTTTATAGTTTTATAGTTATTTGTCTTTTCCTTCTGATTCTTTGCAGCTTTCAAATGGGCGTTGCTGTCCCCTTCTAAAAACACAAATGCTCTGTAAGGCTACACATATATTGTTATTGCTACTTTTTATTGCTGATCCTTCTATTCAGACTCTCTCCTATTCATATTCCAGTCTCTTGGTCAAATCAATGCATGGTTGCTAGGGTAATTTGGGCCCTAGTTATCAGATTGCTTAAAGTACAAATTGAAGAGCTGCTGAATAAAAAGCTAAATAACTCAAAAACCTTCAATAATAAAAAATTAAAACAAATTGCAAATTATACTAAAAGTTATCTCAAAGGTGAACAACCCCTATAAAGCGGCCATAAATGCAAAGAAAGTAATTGTATGAATCGAAGGTTCGTATGGTATTCAGACTGTGTGTGGACTGTCCTGCCATTTTTAGTACCATGGCGATCGTCCATTTAGTCAATTGGATAGGTTAGAAGGTTTCTTACTTCTAACGATATAGCTCTGTATTTATTGCCTATCTGTCCTTTCATACGATTGCTGTCACAGCCAGAACATTGTCTAATTTGGTTTTTTTACTACTTTATTTAATCTAAATTTTTAGTGGTAGGTCGGAAAATTGAGATACAAGGCTAAAATCTGCAAGTCTATGGCCATCTTTATGTACATAAAGGGTAAGATACATTGTTATAAAATACTGTATCAAGTAAGGAAATATAAAGGGAATCAATTTTCCAGGAATACTTTTTACATATTTATTGTGTATTCTAAGTGCCTTTTTGTGATATGTACTAGCTGGAGCCACGTCTTCCTGTGTATTCGTATACTGCAGAGATGACAATAAAGTTTACTTTGACTTTGACTGTATACATTTGCAAGGGACATTAGGATGCAAATGCTGCTGTGTTCAAGGTATGCTATATGCAGACAAATAGGAATTAGGGATGGGCAAAATGCCGCACCAAGTTTCAAAGAGAAAAAACGCCTATAGACTAATGGATAGTTTAAAAAAATGCTGGTTTAAAAAAAAGTCTCATGGTTTGGAAAACTGTCACACAAAAAGCGACTGTTGACTTTAATAAGCTTGGCAATTTTTTGTCTATTACTATTAGGAATCCATTACAAACACAGCACTATGTGCAAAGCTCAATTTATGCACACAAAGACTACAAAAAGAAGCAGAGTCTGTATGCCAGACAGACATATTCAATTTAAATCTTATTTGAATATGTAAAAGAAACTTTTTCATTTTTAGGGTGTTTGTGAGAAAAACTTGATGTTTATTTTATTAAAATCACCTAAAATTGGTGAAAAAATGTTAAATGTGAAAATTTCCCAAATATATCAATATAAAACGAATACTTTAAATCAACAGGAAAGAAATTAACCACTTTTTGGTTAGAAATACTATAATCTGTTAACCTATCACTGTCAGCTCTGAATATAGATTTTCTAAAGCTTTAACTAAAGCCCCCACAGAGTTTTGGGAATTGCAGCTTAATTTTCATTGAGATCCTTCGTGGAAAGTGCTATTAAATCAACCATTGATACACAAACACAGTCCCTGAGCACTAATCATTCTCTTGTGACAAAAATCTGCATTAACACAATAACTTGGACCATTCCATTTACAAGTTCCCTCCCCCAGAAAGGCACTACAAAGGTGCATCTCGTAGACTGCTTTTACAGTGAAATAGTTATGAGGAAGTGCTCAGTCACTATGGTGACATTATTATCCAAGCAGCCTTCCGAGCCTAGGCAACCATCGTCCTGAAAAAGGGCATGCTTCAATATTGTGCCAAAACTGTAGTTTAAAGCATCAGTGACAAGAAAATAATGGGTGAAGTTACTGTTTTGACAAACTATACGTTCTGTACAAAGGCTACATTTTAAAGGTTTCCAAAATGGTATTTACGGTACTTTTTTCTTTGTCAATAAATCCAACTTAACTCTTTCTACTATAAGGTCATGAGGCAGGGGAGCACTAAACCAGAGCTAGACAAGTTAAAACATTAAGGATATTTCTACTCATTTTAAAATGTGCATGTGGATAAGATTTCTATTGTGTTTCAATCATTTACTTTCTAATTGTGTTTATGTTCTGTTTTGCTATACACCCTAATTTGCATGTAAACATTTTATATTAGTTTCTTGCCCTACATTTTGTTTTTAAATTTTCATGATCATTTGAAAGTTGAATGATTATATTGCATTGACATGATCACATAAACCTTGCTCTGGCACTGAATTTCAGTTTCATTTTTGTAAACTCTTCAACCCTTGTTATCATAAATATTTCCATTACCCTTATTTGGCATTTTAATATCCTTGCTAACTCAAGTGTTTGCAGTTAAAGAGCTGTTACACAGGGTTTTTGTGCATTTAAAAACATATAGTGAATTTAAATATATTTTTGTGTTTTTTAAAAGGCATCTAAATGTGGTTTTGCAAGTTTCAAACAAAAAAGCATCAAGCCGCATGTTGCAAATCAGCAAACGAATCAAAAACTAAACTGGAATAAAATGCAGTTCTGAACACACAAGTAAAAACAATCAGAATATATTGAAATCAGTTTTTTTAGGGGCGCTGAAACCTGCATTTCAAACTGCAAAAAGCCTCCCATGTAAGTTCTCTTATAGTTAAGTTTTTTTTTTTAAAAAAAAGCCTGTGTGTCTGAGTAGGCCGAAATGCTTCTAACCAGTAACCATTCATTAGCTTTGGGTAAGGTCACACCTGGAGATTCGGGGAGATTTAGTCGCCCGGCAACTAATCACCTCTTCTTGGGGCAACTAATCTCCCCGAAAGGCTTTCCCATGTCTTCCGCCTGCAAGAATGAGAAAACGCCAGCGGCATGGCACTCGTGACGCTTCGTTTTCCGAAGTCCCCTGAAGTTTCCTCGTGTGACCTTACCCTTAGGCATTAGGAGCATATTGTGTCAGGTGTAGACTATAAGTCCAGTAGCAATATGTTAAAAAGACTGGCTCTTATGTGTACCCTCCCCTTTTCCAAAACTAGAAAAAGCTTACCCAAAAACTTTGCAAAGATATATTGATCTTTTAGATTTAATCAAGACAGAACTCTTTATGTCTCTTGGCTGTACTCGTGTACTCAAAAACATGGTTCTTTAAGTGATCCTACCCTAAAACGCAACCACAAAGCCAGTAGTTGTTTAAACTGATTTCTGCTACTATCACTTAATTGCAATATTCCTTTTAGGACTTGAGGCTCAGGAACATGCCTGCCAGCATAAAAAAATACAAATGCAAGGGAAAAATATTAAATAAGGGTGATTAAATTTTTTTAAAAAAAGATCCCCCCCAGTTTTTTAAAACTGGTTTTACACAGATCGTTTACTTTCAATGTACGATGCATACCTTCATGCTAATTAAGCAAATACCAACTTTTTTGAAAATATACCTTGATTGAACCAGTTCATAGAAATACAGAGCAATACACTAAGGGGGCGATTCACTATGGGTCGAATATCGAGGGAATTAAAATCCTTCGACTTCGAATATCAAAGTCGAAGGATTTAGCGCAAATACTGCGATCGTACGATCGAAGGATTATTCCTTCGATTGAACGTTTCGAAGGATTTTAATCTAACGATCTAAGGAATATCCTTCGATCAAAAAAACTTAGGAAAGCCTATGGGGACCTTCCCCATAGGCTAACATTGACTTCGGTAGCTTTTAGCTGCCGAAGTAGGGGGTCGAAGTTTTTTTTAAAGAGACAGTACTTCGACTATCGAATGGTCGAACGATTTTTAGTTCGAATCCTTCGATTCGAAGTCGTAGTCGTAGTCGAAGGTCGAAGTAGCCCATTCGATGGTCGAAGTAGACCAAAAAATACTTTGAAATTCGAAGTTTTTTTACTTCGAATCCTTCACTCGAATTTAGTGAATCGGCCCCTAAGCCATACTACATGTAATAATAGTATATACAATCGTACATACAATCCTCAAGCAATAGCTTTAGTGAACAATAGGTGCAATTTTAGATATTTTACAAATGTGCAAGCTACCTATATAGCTCGTTAATTTTAAATGTCTGTGTCACCTACCTAACAGTCTTTATGCTACAATTTATAACAGAAAAAGTGAAATTTTTCAGCTGTTATAGGAAACCTTGCACAGATATCAAATTGGCTTACAGGGACAACTACAATTTGCTTGGTTTTACCCATAATAAAGCTGGAAACAAATAACGAGATGTTTGTATTGTTTTATTTTTTATATCTGTACTAGCAAATCATCAGTCTATGTATTCTACCAAAAACACGTATGCACGAAAATCAGTCAAAAATCATCAAAATATATTCTACTAAATCTTGAGCAACTCTGAGACATTTATAATTTATAATGATCAAAAATTGGTACCTATCACATAAAGTTTCCATTTTAGGAAGTCTCAAATATTTACTAGAATGTTTTCTTTTTCAATAAACATAGCTAGCTGAACAGGCATCAGGTTAAAGACTTTAGCATGCAATGGTCGATATCCTAGTGACAAAATACTTGAACTCTCATTCCTTCCTATTAATAAGTGACAAATAGGTACACAGGGGGCGTGAGAACCCTTACTAAGCAGATGAATCAAGTGACTTATAATGCTACTTCAGTGAGCATTCTGCTTTGCACTGCTCCAAACATGGGATGTCAAGCACCCTTTAGCTTGTCCAAGCTAAAGAGTTATCAAACAAAACAGTTGGACAGATACTGTACCTCCCATCTGCACTTTTAATGGTCCTTTCAAACCAAATCCATTTTGTACCATTTGTCATTACAGTAATACTATTAGATGTAATTACATTGATATTAACCATTCCTCAGAATTCTATTGACTATAAGTCTGTTCATATGCATAGCTTAACAGACAATCCTCATCATTAATAACATACTCAAAGGTGTAATGGTGTTTTAAAACAAATTCTGTATGCACACCTAATATTATAGATCGAAACTCATATCTGGATAGCCTTATATATATATATATATATATATATATATATATATATATATATATATAATGATCTGGGAAAACTCTGAACCAGATAACTATACCTAGAGAGTAGATTCTCAGGTTTCACGATCAGTTACTCGAATCCATAGGCTTCTTTACAATAATGTAAAATATTCATACTTGCTAGCTCCAAAAATGCACTCACTTACAGACTCTTAATACGCTGTGTGAAATTAGTTTACTGAAATTAGTTTAAAGCACATCTTTTTTAAGGAAGCTAACTTTTGGGGGCCCATTTACTTAGCTCGAGTGAAGGAATAGAGGAAAAAAACGTTGAATTTCGAATGTTTTTTTTGGCTACTTCAACCATCGAATGGGCTACTTTGACCTTCGAATCGAAAGATTCGAACTATATATCGTTCGACTATTCGACCATTCGATAGTTGAAGTACTGTCTCTTTAAGAAAAAACTTCGACCCCCTAGTTTGCCACCTAAAACCTACCAAAGTCAATGTTAGCCTATGGGGAAGGTCCCCATAGGCTTTGCTAGCTTTTTTTGGGCGAACAAAAATCGTTAGATCGATGGATCAAAATCCTTCGAATCGAACGATTCAAAGGATTTAATCATTCGATAAAACGATTTTTCATTGATCGAACGAATATCGCTAAATCCTTTGACTTCAATATTCGAAGACGAAGGATTTAACTTCGACAGTCGAATAGAGGGTTAATTAACCCTCGATATTCGACCTTAAGTTCATTTGCCCCTTAAAGTATACATTTTTTTCTGCTTAACATGCTCTGACTCATATTTATTAAGCCTTCGGCACTCAAAGCCAAGTCATGTCAAATGTAGCACCCCCCTAGAATATATTTCTTTGCTTATACCATGCTCTCAGGGGGGGAATGATTTATTATCTAGGTTATCAACTGACAAAAGGTGAGCTCAGTTTAGCATTAAGAAAATATTACTTTCAGAAGTACAATAAATTAACAAGACATTTCTATAGCAAAAAAAATCTAGAAAGATCCAGTGAAATATGTTCCTTTGATAGTAGGAGTTCTTTTCCAGACATGAAAAAAAAAAATAACATGTTGAAATAGTTTGCTTTTTAAAAGAATGTGAATTAAAGCATTTTTACTGAAAAAAAATGAGGATCTCAAACTTGCCAAGACATATGTAAACCAATGGGTACACCATTGGTTAAACCAAAAAATTCTCATCCATTTAAAGAAAATGAAAAATACCAGTGAATGAAAAAAAAAAATCTGCAAAATTTCTCATTCTTGAAATAGAACAAGAAAAAGCTTTTACATTTTTGATACATCCCAGACCAAATAAAAATGTTCAAATAAACCACAAAAAATAATAATTTTGTATAGAAATAAAAATGAAAGTGAAAAGTACGAGTTGCACAGTAATCCTGAGAAATAAGTATTTATTCTGTTACAGACAAGGTAGGAAGTCTTTTAGCTATAGTTGGCAAATTGTGTGAAGTAGTTGCATGCTCTGGCCAACAACAGATTTCAGTTTCTCATGTAAGAACAGGTAATTTAATATTGCTTGAACTTTTGTTGAAACTATGCCCAAGGCTTACTCCATTGTTCAGTTACAACGCATACAGTAGACTCAAACAGTGACCTCAAATGAGTTTCACTTCTACACATACCGAGGATGTTCTTATTCAAAGCAAAAAGCTAGTAGTTTCTGCTCATTGATGTGACTTGCATCACAGTGCAACAGATAGATCATTAGTTAATAAAACAAAATACAAGATGGATTGCTACATACTCTAATCTAAAGCATCACATACACAGGCCAATATAAGCTGCAGACAGCTTATTGGGCAGTGTATGGCGCTCTCCAACGGGCTTCCTCCAATCGATATCTGGGAGAAAAATGGCCATATGTTGATTAGTCATGTTTAAAAATCCCATGTGATTGAGGACAGCTTCCGTTGGTTGATGTTGTCCTTGGTCTGATCGTCTGTATGCTCGTTGTTGTGATACGATCGTTGGGTCCTGGGGCCCATGATCAGATCAGCCTGATATCACTCAACTCAAGGTGGGCATATCTGGGAGGGATCTGCTCGTTACCACCTTAACGCAATTAATTCCCCTTACCTTATGTTTTATTATTATTGCTATCCAGTTTTTGTTTCTACAGAAAGGTTTACCAACTTATATAGAAAAAATAACATCCTACTTATTTCTTTAACATGCTTCAGCTGTAATATACCAGCAAGCAAGTAACCCTATCTACAAGCACAGTTTCTGTTTTGATTATAACACAATGTGCATAGATTTAATAAAAGAAAAATACATAGGGGGTTATTTACTAAACTCCGAATGTAAAGTTTACATTATAAAACTGACTTTTAAAAAAAAATCAGTTTTTTCAGAATTTATTAAACCCTGAGGATGGAAAAGTCTGAATCAGAAAATCTGGCATCTCAGACCTGTTGAGGTGCATAAGTCAATGGGAGAAGTTTTTTTTCGAGCAAAGCAAATTTTTGGGAAAATGTAATAGTTAAATAAACGTAAAAGGCCAGAGTGGATTTGATCGGAGTTTGTAGAAGAAAATATTGAGATAAATTCAGACTTTGATAAATAACCTAAATGTATACAATGATAAACAAAAAATAAAGAGAAATAAGCAACTCATTTTATCTGAGTTGCATATACAAAGGAGGCAACTAAGGCTATTGCCACACTGGGCCAAAAATCAGGCCCTAGTGAGAATTATTAGCTTCCTTTACTGCCTGTACCAGGAAATGTTGTATTGTGAAGAAACACAAGACTTTCGCACTGAAATCAACCGTGTGTGCCTGCACCCAAGCCGACATAACGGTTCCAGGTACAGGTAGGATAGAAGGATAATGCCTGCAAAGGAGCTGATTTTCAGCGTGCATATTCCAGCAGTAGCCTAAAAATTCTACTCTTAGCAACTGTGCATCTCTATCAGTGTTGGACTGGGACAGCGGGACACCGGGAAAAAAACCCGGTGGGCCCCAGCCTAGACCTGTTCCCCCTGATCACACGCATGGCCAGACCTGTTCCACATCCACGCATGTGGCGTAACAGCATTCATGCAGGCGTGCAGAGGGAAGCCTGGAGAGGGCCCTTCATGTGGCGGTCCCGTTGAGCCCCCATTGCTCCAGTCCGACCCTGATCTCTATTTATCTGCATATGTACTGCACCCAAATTAATGGCCGCTTGTGCTTTGTTAATTTATGTATGAAAAAAAATATTCCCCACTATCTTCTATTTTGCCTTCTAATATATTTGTCATTTGCATAATTAGCTACAAATTACAAACTTAATATTGTATATAGGTATATAAAGCCATAGTTTATATGCACATACTATTCTACTGTAACAACAATTCTTCTTTGGACATATCATTTTAATACGATTACAAACTCTAAACATTTTCAAAAGGACTCTCAAACAGTCAATACCACTCTAAACCAATCTGAAACCCCAGTGCCTGCTTGATAGATAAAATGATTAAACACATATACTGCAATTACACTTGGAGGATTATAAGGTCGTTTTTTAGAGGTTTTTGAATCCACGACTAAACTCAATCTCTAAAACCACAATTGTCATGGAATTTATAAAAATAGCCGAATATAAATAGTATGAATGAAAAACAAACCGCTGAATGAAGCGCTAAAAAATCCAAAAACCTCTAAAAATTCAAGTTTTTCTGACAATTGAATTTTTAGAGCTTTTAAGAAAACAGGAAAACAATGACGTTTTTTGAGATTCATGGAAAAAAAATCCCAATTCGATTGTAAGTCAATGGACTTCAAGTTTCACTCAGAAATACTAAAGCCATGGTGTAAATATTCACTCTGTGCAACCTCCCTTACATACATTTGCCATTAGGACTGTCTACAATTTTAGGGATTTGGCATCACTTTGTGAGCAATTTGAATATCTAATCATGTTCTAGACTATTTGTTCTTTGTAATTAAGGTAATATATTTATTCATATACAGCAAAGCTGAAACAAGAAGAAACTTGAAATTGTTTTGACATTTTAGCAAGGAATACATAGCACTGCCAAGTCTCACAATTGCAAAGGTAGATATCAACCTCTAGATAATTATATATATAATCAAAAGTTTAAGCATGCTAGGAGTGGTAGTCCAACTATATCCTGCAGTACTGCGGTACTCTGAAAATAACAAACTAGATAGCCATTAGTGACATCATTAAGGTGATATGATTAGTCATTTTCTACTGGTTAATCTTCATGAGCCACATTTGTAAATACATTAAAAAGAAATAGATGTGAAAATGTTCTTTTGGTTGAATAAAAAAATAATTATTCAGAATACTCAATACATTAACCTGTTTAGAGCCTGATGAAAAGCTTGTGGGTTACTGAATGGTTAACAAAAGAAGACAAATATTCACAGACACACCTGTTTGCACAGAGTTGCTAAATCAGGTGTGAGACTTCCTAGCCAATAGCAAACAAGCCTGTTTACACATTGTGCCTATGTAGAAAATAACAGCATGTAGTGAACTAAAAGTGTTATCTAACATTAAACAAGGACCCATTACTCATTAATATATTGAAAGACCTTTTTTCACACACAACACCAGCATGACTTTTTTTATATATATATTATGGGTTAGACAGGAGCTATAGTAATATCCGAAACACTCTCTAGTTACCTTCTGACAGCCAATGGGACAGATCAAAAAGTCAGCCAGCATACTTGCAAACAATCAAACTGCTTACTAGTTTCACTACATGTAACACCAGCTTAAGAAACGTCATTTCTGGAGTCAAGACGTCAAGAACCTTGAAGCAACTTTATTATCATTACAGACTATAATCGTTCTCCCACTGTTTATGGCCCAGCTTTAGTGCACAATGGTTGGCAATATAAATGGAAATTACTGAGATACTAGGCACAGATGAGGCAATGAGGCAATGAGAGTCTAGATATAAACCAATGTTTATTTTTTTAATAACTAAAACTCTAATAACTAAACTAAATGAATGGTCATAAAGGGCTTCAATTTCTTTCCATAATTCTAGTCTAGAAAAACACAGCTGATGTCCAAATGAACCCTCTTAGTGAAGGGGCCTACAAATAATTCTGATACAATTACAGGCCAACTCACCAAATGATTAATAAAAAGAAAAATACAGTTAAATCACTGAGGGGGGTGGCACAGATAATATTTAGTAACCAGCTACAAAACTATAACGATTTAAGTCTATATGAACATATATATATATATATATATATATATATATATATATATATATATATATATATATATATATATATATATATATATATATATATATTAAATCCTCAGAGTCAAGCATGATTACTCTGCTGCATTCCTTTCTGTTCATTCTTAATATCATACAATACTCACATGAACACTCATCTGCATGGTTTTTAACCCATTTCACATGTGGGTCTTTTCTAATTACCAGACACAAGCAACATATACAATATGTCAACAAAGTGGAAATTCCTGTATGGTCACAACTGTCACCCCTTTTGTTGCTTCTTGGAACCCTTTGGCTTATTAGATACTTTTTATTTAACTAGTTGGAACTAAATAACAAAATGTGCCATACAATATAAAGGATTGAATACTCTGTAAATAAAACCATGCTAAACATTGTGAAAAAATGCTAGTGAAATAGTGTGCTAAGTAATCTCATACAGACATGTCAGCATCCTCATTCTGTTCAATTAAGGACAAAATAGTGAGTAAGTAGCACCTTCCTTTTCTTCAGAGCTGAAAGCGACAATTCTACCAAGAAAATTAACATCCCTAAGGGCAATGACACACTAGGCATTTAATCACTATCATTCAAAACATGCTTAACAGGAAGCTACTTTCCATTACTGTCTATGTAAACACACTGTCCATGGGAAACAAGGTGGGGGACAATACAGTAGGAGAAAGCAGACTCCAGGGGCTCATGTGGGTAACTGGCCCCATCTAAAAACAAGTGCTCTGTAAGGATACAAATGTATTGTTTTTGCTAATTTTTATTACTCATCTTTCTATTCGGGCCTCTTATTCATATTCCTCTTAGTCAAAAAAGGGCATGGTTACTAGGGTTATTTGCAGCCACTGGATTGCTGAAATTGCAAACTGGATAGCAGCTGAATAAAAATCTAAATAACTCAAACACAACAAATAATTAAAAATGAAAGCCAGTTGCAAATTGTCTCAGAATATCACTCTCTACATCATATTAAAAGATAACTCAAAGGTGAACAACCCCTTTACATAACATAAATATAAATAAACAGACTAGAAATAAAGATTTGGAGGCAAATTTATTACATGGCTATTTGATCAAAGACTTGATGAGCTGCAGTGTTGAAAGGTAGCCATAGAGATAGAGATCCGCTATTGCTATTGGTCTATAATGTCCTCTATTGTACTTGTAAAGTGTAATCATGTCCCCAACCTTGATAGTCTACCCTCATAATTTAAGTCTTCCATCCCTCTAACCAGTTTGGTTGCACGTCTCTGCACTCTCTCCAGTTCATTTATATCTCTCTTAATTGCTGGAGTCCAAAACTGCACTGCATATTCTAGATGAGGCCTTACCAGGGACCTATAAAGAGGCATAATTATGTTTTCATCCTTTGAGTTTATGTACGTTCAATGCCCACCTCCAGGTCATTAAAGGGGAATTCCAGCTTCCAAACCAAAATTTGATAAAGAGGCCCACATAACACAGAAACCCCTAATATACCCATCACAGTTACATGTTTCTTCAAAAAGTATGAATAAATGCCATTTTCTATGCTGAAATCCAGCTGTTTAACAGTTCTTCTCTTTCTGCGTCATTTGAAATCCGGGCAGGGGAGGAGGGACTAAAACACTGATGTTACAAATTATAACAACTTCACAGCTTACAGACAGCATGCAGGAACTACATAACCCATAATGCATTGCACTGTGATGTTCCATTCCTTATTGAAATCACATGTGCCGGGAACTGTGGGGTTTTGAGGATGCAGTCTAAGCACAGATGGCTGCTGATACAAAGTAATGGTAGTCAGCCAGCTTAGCAAAGTAGTCAAGAGAGATCAGTAGGAGAGCAAAGGGCTGGGCTTAGGGAACTGTCCCAAACCAGTAAAGTCCTGATGCATATTTTTTAATTGATGTATATTGCAAAGTTGCTTGAAATTATGTTTACTTTTCAAAAAGCCTAAGTTATGTTTTTGTGGAGTTCCCCTTTAATAAACAAGTTAAAAACGCAAAGGACCGAGTGTAAAGAAACAATGGCGAGTAAAGAAACAATACAAATACAAATATAAAAGTATTTGCAGCAGGGTCCCTAACTTCCAGCCAGGAAGCGTTGCTTCTTATATTTTAGATAATTGTTTCAGTGTGTTTTTAAGTCTGCGAGCAGCCTTGTTTTGCTGTTGTGAATAGAAATTATAAGTATGACAACTCATTTACAGTGAATATTTCCAAAATTACTTTTTTAACAAAATCCACCAGAGCTAGTTTTGGATGGGAATTAAAGAGGTTGTTCATCTTTAAATCAACTAGAAAAAAATTGCAATTGGTTTTCATGTTTTATTTTTCTTTAATAAGTAGACTCCCGAGAATACAACTATTCAAATAACATTGACGTTATTAGTCATAAAGAAACACACTATTTCCCTGAAGGGGAACATTTATTTCTGATTAACAAATCCTACTTCAGATTGATTAACCTTTGTCATTTACGCTAAATCTCCTAAACATTTGGATAATAATAAACACTGCAGTTTACACACACACACACTTTTTATACATATATTTTTTAATGTGCAAATGCATCAAACTTCACGTCAGTATATACCAGTAAAATCATTATATGATATTACAATAGCAATTCTGATACAATATTCGGTAACTACAAAACAGAATGTGGTGTAAGTGAGAGGATCCCCTCCAATTTTTCTTTTTTAAAAACAAACAAACATTTTAAACAAGTTGTCAGAACAGAAGGTCTTTTCTTTGAGAAAACACACATTGCTGATTTTAGTAAGCAAGTTGGGAAATATCCACTTAATTATTCACTGGGATACTGCTTCAATGAAGACATGCAGACAAGCAAACATTACCCTGAATATATCAAATAAATAGGTATGTGAAAAAGATTTCTTTTGTTGGCAATGACAACTTTAGGGTAAATAGAAACCATAAAGGCTAGCTATGTCTGGTACATGCATACGCTGTAATGTGCTACAGTATTGAACTACAACACGCTATAGATAATTAGTTATAAGGTAGGGTTGGGTAGAGACTATCAAGCTGTCTGGTAGTTAGTTAGTACTATGCTTTTAAAGGGATATTTGATTGTTTTAGCTTATGCTTCAATGTAGCATCAAATAAAACAGCCTGTTTTGTAACTGTACCAATTTCTATATAATAAAAAGTACTTGTTCTTCACTTGCTTGCATAGGTCTAACACTAGTTACAACAAGTTTGGTGGCTGATAAAGTTATGGAGACATGCAGCCACCACGTTATAGAATTTGAAAAAATGCCTATCTTTATTGTTTAAGTTACACATTTACTGCTGGTGATGCCATCCCACCTCTACTTACTTTTTGAGATCTGCATTGATATTAAAGACTATTCCTTCTGATAGCTGAGAATGGATGTAACCCTGCCTTTACCCTGCTGCCACATTCCACCCAGCTTGTAAACTGTGGGTTCAAAGGCCATATAATCATACCAACCAATAAGCTGCCATGTATACACATCTGTCCATTCAAAAATACAAACACATTGAGTGTGTGTAGTAAGTAGTAACAAAGCTTTTGAAACTCACTCAGTCAGTGGCAGAAGGATACTTAACTGGGCCCCCGGCAAAACAGTTATAGAGCACCCCCCCATATCATGCTGTTTTGATATCCTTACCCACATTTTGCTTATATTTATTTTTAGAAACTTGCCTTCTTCTTCTTTTAAACTGCTGCCTGTTTTCTAGGATAATGTAGTCCAAGCAGCCATATGTAAGTTAAAATTCTAAGCCCAAGGGCTGCAGAATAAAAATAATGTAAATATTTCAAAAACTATAAACAACAAAGACCCCAAGACCAGCACACTTCTGGTGTACATCAGAACGTAGTGTATTTCATCATTTCACTCATTCAAGAGTATACAGACCAGCACTCATCAATTTCAACAAACGTTATCCTTGTAAACTTAGCAAAAAGAAGAATGTTTTAAATTAAACAGACAGTATTATTTCAAAATAAATTGAATTTTAAGCAATTCTTATTTTCTGGTGCATTCACTGAAAGTTCTTTCATTTTAGCCTGCTAAAAAGATGTAGTACATTACAATACAGAGGCAAGGCAAAGTGAAATGTAAGACTGCAAAGTAATGTACACATCCAGACTTAAATGTTATTAGAAGTCTTCAGAAATATATATAAGAAATCACATGGAGAGATCATAGTAGCCTGGATAAATGGCTGGTTAATGTGCTTGAGAGGCTCTGCTTTCAACAGGTTTTAGTAGCATTCTTGGCAATATGATCGGAAGGGTGAGCCAAGTGGGAAACAAATGTGAATAAATTCTACTACCTATCATCACTGGGTACTGTTATTCCAGAACCCAGTCTGGGCTTGGAGTAACAGTAACACCATCATATAAATGGATACATCATTGCTAGCACAACTAAAGGAATGGTTTCCAAATTACTGGAGAAGGCAGCTAAGCAAGCATTTCTCTTATCTACTCATATTAAAAGTTATGGGTTACATTCCCCGGTATTATCAGTCACATTAGTATGTATTTGCACACTAGTATGTATTTCATTGCAACCACCACTGGCAAAATCTTCTTAATGACACTCAAGAGTTACTCTAAGGTGCACATTTACTTAGCTCGAGTGAAGGAATAGAATAAAAAATACTTCGAATTTGCTACTTTGACTATGACTTCGAATCGACCGATTCGAACTGAAAATCGTTCGACTATTCGACCATTCGATAGTCGAAGTACTGTCTCTTTAAAAAAAACTTCAACCACCTACTTTGCCACCTAAAACCTACCGAACATCAATGTAAGCCTATGGGGAAGGTCCCCATAGGCTTTCTAGCCAATTTCTGATCGAAGGAAAAACGTCCGCTAAATCCTTCGACTTCGATATTTCAAGTATTTAACTACGAGGGTCGAATATCGAGGGTTAATTAACCCTCGATATTCGACCATTAGTAAATGTGCCCCTATGTTTTACCCAGAACAATGTGAGCTTATGAACTTTTAAGTCAAGCTACACTATCAAAAAGCTGTTATTTGCTTAAAAGCCACCAATATTAACAAGCCTGTTAAATATCATATCCAAAAACAAAACACTGACCCCCAGGGGCGTAACTACAGAGGAAGCAGACCCTGCGGCTGCAGGGGGGCCCAGGAGGTATAGGGGGCCTATGAGGCCCTAATTAATGAGAAATGTCAATATATATTGGTAAAACAGGACAACCTCTGGAAATGTTGGGGGCCCTAAAATGAATTTGCTGTGGGGCCCAGTAGCATCTAGTTACTCCACTGCTGACCCCACAAGTAACATCCCTTGGCTGCCTGGGGCATTTGAACGGTTCATGGTCCAGAGTAGCATTAGTATAAAAGAGTTCATAATATTTGTGTGTGCTGTTTAATGAAACAACAAAAAATGCTATCCAACTGCTACAATTTAAGGGCCACAGAAAATGGAACAATTAAGGTCCCCATGGATGCAAAGATTTCTTTTGCCGAACGACCGATTTTATCGAAGTCAGACCAATCCTTCGAAATTATCGTGCAGTTAGTGGGATTTGAACGATGGAACATCTTACGATTTTTCGTCCGACATGTCAGGAAATTGATCAGCCAGGTTAAAAAATCTTTGTTGGCCCCAGTGCAATCTATCTATGTTTGCAGGGCCAAGCAGGCAGCTACCCTTTGTTTTCCTAGCAAATTGGTCTTTTTAGTTGATGGACAATTTGTACGATCGTTCTGAGATAATTGCGGTCTCACAATGATGATCGGATCTTTTAAAAATCTCAACATCTATGGCCAGCTTAAGTCTCCTATAATAGATAGTAAAAATAGTTGTAAAACAACTTTTCAGGTCACCTGACGAAGGGGGAACTGCCCCCGAAACGTTGTGCTGACAAATATACACGTAAGGGGCCAGTCCCCTGCTTGAATCGCCCTGTGTGCCGGTACCTGTCTCTTTTGTTCCTGGATGTGTTGAGGAAGTGCCGACTTTCTAGGGTCCGAGCACAGGGGGTAAGCATTCCATAGGGCTCGGGTGTGCACGTGACTGTTTGCTTGAATAGGCAGTTTAAAGTGCACATAAACCACTGACATTTTAAAACAAATGGCCCTACTTCTAAAACAGACCTTCATATTTTTAAAGTGACAGTGCTTCTGTGAATTGTCATGCTACTTCTATTTCATTCCAGTTCCCAGCACTAATAGAATTAAGCACTATTCTTTTTTATAGCTCTGCCCTACTGTGTTTTATATCTGCTTTCCAACAACTCCAGCACTTGGCAGGAAAAAAAATATGAGAAACAGGACACAACCAGTAAATAAATGGAAACAAAAATGTGGTTGGGTGACAAGGCAAATCCAAAGTCCTTTCTGCATTCCATTCTGAACGGAGTGTTGCTGTGACTACTGACATAGGTGAATCTTGAGGCTACCACAATCTCAGGACCAGGGGGTAGCTCCAGGGTTCCCTCAGAATGCAATGACTGTCGGAGTTCAGTTGTACTGAAAAAAATAGGTTGCACATGTCACCCGCAGTGAACACTGGATATGACGCCAGACTGACTTCAAAAATATTTTGCCTGATTTGTGATGAAACTCATGCGCAGTTGCGTTAATTTTGGTGAAATTGTGGTAGGCGGAGTGCAAAGTGCAAACGTGTTTTCAATTGCTTTCTATATAAATATATCAATTTGTCAAGTTTCTCAGTACATCAGATTCACAATTGATACATTCTCAGTACATCAGATTACAATTTGATACATTAGTTGTTACAGTGCAAGCAGCAACAAACACCAGCTCCTACTGAGCACTCTTGCTGAGCTTTAATAGCGTTTGTACCCAATCATCTGACACAACTGAAACAGTAGCCAATACATTGCTTAGCAGCAACAGAAATTCCGGTCCCTACAGAGCACGCTCCCTGAGCTTTAGCTAGTTAGCATTTCAATGATGCTTCAAAAGAATTGTATTACATATCTCAAATTAACGATTTAGAGGGCTGGAGGCACAAGCCTAAATTTTTGAAAGCCGGTAAAAATGGAAAGTAAGTTAGTGGTTCAAAGTGAAGAGACATTTTCTGGCTGGAAACCACCAATGCTTTTACACTTTTCTCATTCAAGTCAATGGTAGGAGGCAATTTTCACACAATTTTCAAGTTGTATACCTGCAGCCTAAGCTAAATCAAAATGATGTGTTCTGTAGTATCATAGAAGTGTACCTCAAATATAAGTAATGAATTATACAAGTTTTTTCCTGTGTGCAGAACGTCTCTTTTTAAAACCTCAGAATTTCCTTGAAAACAAAGACATGCTAGAATATCAAGCTGCAACAGTCGCTCTCTAAATAAAAAAATACCATAACCAACCAACCAACTGAGAGCATGAGGTATGGCATAGCCCTAAGGATTAAAATACATACAAATGAATAAATAGGGAGAATATCAGCATACAGACATTACTGTACATGGAAAGTATATTAAAACCACTACAATTACACAATTCTCAAGTCTTTGTAACGTCAACACATTTAATAACAATGATTAAGGCATCAGTCATATATAATTACCTTTCTTTGGTAAGTTAGACTACTCTGGCTTACATAAACAGAAATTACAGCATCCATTACATAGCCCCAAATGACTATATTCACTATTAAGCAATATTATGAGGATTATTTTTATTATTTATACTTCTACAACAATATTTCTATGGCAGAGCTTCTCTAGTTTCTGTAAGACTACAGCCATACAGGTGATTACCTTACTGTATATAAGCACCACAAGAAAGACTTGCTATTATTTCTATATGGTTGCAGATCAGCGACAGTCTTCTGAGACAGTCAATGGAGAATGTGGATAATTGTATCCTTGTTTTTTTCTAGTACACTCATTGCAGAGGGAATGATAAATTGCCATTCCCCTTTGCCAGAAGTAGAAGTACAATAAAAGGTAAAATATGGCATTATTAACCATTGTTATGGTTTAGTTCTCATTTAAATCAGCCATGTGTACTGGTGTTTTTAACCCATTAATCTATACTCAACTAGACCTAGCATGTTAAAAAAAAAAAAAAAGTTATCAAAAAGTAAATAAAAGTAAGCAGCTTTCCATTATACGTGGATTTAAAATGTTGAGTTGTTTTAAAGTTATTTGCAACTGTAACTGTAATTTCTTCTCCAGGCTTCTTCATTACTCATGAGTCATAACTAGTAAAGCAGAAAATATAAACAGACACAGAAAGAACAAAAATGTTTCCAATTCAAATCGAATGTAACTAAAGAAACTTTTGACATTAAAAGTTTGATCACTTGTAACAGCACTAATGTTATATACTTGCTACAATGTCCATGTAACTTGCAATATATAGGAAGGACAGGCAGGTGTCTTAAGACAAGAATAGGAGAACACATGAATAACATCAAAAAAGGTGTATTAACACACAGTGTGTCCGCTCATTTTAAGAGCCATCATAACTCCGATCCATCACTATTAACCTTTGCAGGAATTATTCAAAAAAGAACCCATTGGAGAGGGAGTGATATAATTAAATCTATTTCTCAGGAAGAAACAGTCTGGATCAACAAACTAAAGACACTTGCACCTAAAGGGTTAAACATTGACATTGATCTCAAATGTTTTTTAATTGACTAAATGTTTTTTTAATTGACTAAATGTTTTAATTGGAATTTTTATATTTGTAAAGTTTTAGACTCTCTAATTGCCAACTTCGGAAAACGAAATGCTCTGTGTGCCTGCCCCCAGGCAGGCACATGGAGCAGAACCCACAGTATGCAACTCACGCAGAACCCACAGTATGCAACTCTCTTCCATCCACAATCTGAGAGGGATCTTCTTTCGATTTTTAAAAATGCTTAGAGTGCAATATGAAATATTTAAACAATCAGTACATATTAAAAACATATTGTTATTATTGTACTGCTCCTCTGAGCAGGGAGACTGCTATACACACCATGCTACAGATGCAGCTCCTTCCCAATAAAGAGATACCCTATAGGGGACAAAGAAGTTTTAATACAACAATGTTCTCAAAGGTTTGAGAAAGTCACCCCTGCTTGCACCTCCTTTTACATCACAAAGAATTCTTTCAGATAGACGTAACTGTGATATTAGCAACATATGCTTTTTTAAATTATATTTTAGCTTTTTATGCTACTTGTAAATCCCTGGCATACAGCACTATCCAGGTTTCCTTTCAGCAACAAGAGTCCTGAGATAAAATGTAGCAAGTGTACTGCAGTCTGTTTCATCTAGACACTAAATATATCAGCTAAAAAACTGATAATAAGAGTGAGAAAGGGAAGGAATGCACGTCAGAGACAAGCAAATCAGTCTGTTCTCAGGGTTTCCTGAAACCTTATATAGGCCAGTCTAAAGCTGACAAATCAGTTCATTGTAATCTCTTACTTCTCTCATTGAAAAAAATGCCAAAGTAATACACTTGGTGTCTTATACTGAAATGTTCCCAAAAAATATTCTTACACAGCCACAGAGTAAATCACAGTTTTTAGTTTTTCACAGCATCTAGTTTGTGACAGTTTTCTTTTAAGAAATGTCCTAGAAAATGCAATATAAAGTTGTTATAATACATTAAAGGATAAAAAATACATGTTGTGTAGCTCTTCTATCTGATTTAAATGAGTGGATTGGATATGTATAGATTAATCTCCTTTGAAGTTATCCCATTCCAAACTCAATGTCTTCTCTAGAGAACACATTAGCCTTTGGCACTGCTCTTTTGCAGCCCTGTAGAGAAACATTCACAGCAACCAGTTGTTAAAGTGAAAATGCAATTGATCATCTTTAAACCTTTTTTGTTTTTGCTGCAATAACTTGTAAAATAAGCATTTCCAATAAATCACTGGCCCTCATCTTAATCATTCAAAATAGCTATAAAATCTAGCCATTAGAATTGCTTGGGACTGATTAACTATGGTAGGGGTTGTTTTAAAATCAGGGTGGTGCAAACAAATTTTCCCATGAAAAGTAGTGTGTGTAATTAACATACAAGCAATACATGAATTGATTTGCTTTTTCCTTAAACACCTATAAAATTCTGCAGACTTTTCCGATCTAGTTTTAGAAAGAGCAGTTCTGTGTGATCTGTCCTAACATGTAGGATCTGCCATGGTGGAGATGCCTCACTCTCACAGAATGTTTCAGTAGCTGTGTTTAGTCTAGAGTTGCCCTCTCATTGAAGATAAGATGCTTCTGTTTATCTGCTCATCTGCTCCCTGACTGTGCTATAAATCACCGAGGGTACTAAGAAACTCATTATATTTAAAATTAAGAACTAAGCTGTGTTAACAGCCAGTACACAAACTGGTAACATGAGGTATGTCCTTTCACTAATTCTACCACAGTGACCTAGCAACTCCCAGGACAGTACAGCCACTTCCAGAGTTTTACAAGGGAAACGTGTTACTGACAGCATTCCCATGATGTGGTGTGGAGTGTGCACTCAAGTTGTGATCTGATCATTTAAACACAACAAGTTGGGGGCATTTGGCTTAGCACGTTACAAATAATGTGTTACTTGGCTGTGAAAAAAATACAAAAAACACACATGCACTGATCCTTAGTCCCAAGTAATATTTAAGAGATTCTCAGGGATTATGCAGAGGCCACCATCTTTGCAGAATCTATTTTCAGCTAACTTTTTTTAAGCATTTCCTTTAGTTCTTCTAATAATAATAAAGTACTTAATGATAACTAAGATGAAAATTCCATACTGGCAGAAAAACAATTAGGTATTGTTAATCTTTATAAATTGACAAAACTTAAGCTGTGACGATCCAGTTTACATTAGTACCCCCTATCTGGCAAGCTCCAGGTCCCAAGTATTCCGAATAGTAAATGATATACACATACTTCTGCAATTAATGTTTAACAACTGCACTTGAATGGTTTCTTAAGTTGAATATCTATAGTTGTTTTTTTTTTTCAAAGCTAATGGAAATATTTTCTTCATTTCTTTATGACTGGTCTCTAATATTCCTAAGGAAAAAGTCTAGATGAAGACCAGAACTTCAATTGCTTAAAATTACCTACTCAGAAAACCAATTAGTTTATATAGGTATGTATTGCTGAAGCTATATTTTTTAAGCAGAACACCTTAATAATTATAAAATGTACATGCAGCTGGATTGAACTGCTGACTTGTTATCTTAAATCAGGGGTCTCCAACTTTTCTTTGTTTTTTTACCCGTGAGCCACCTTCGAGTTAGAGAGCAACACAAACATGAAAAAAGTTCATGGTGGTTCCATATAAGGGTTGTGATTGGCTGATGGTAATCCCTATGTTGACTGGCAGTCTACAGGAGGCATTACCCATGGTTTTATGCAACCAAAACTTGCCTCCAAGCCAGGAATTCTAATATAAGCACCTGCTTTGAGGCCACTGAAAGCAACAGCCAAGGGGTTGTTGAACAAGATACTGCTTGTGAGCCACTGGTTGCTTAAGTAATGCCCTGCTGTGCTTTACAATAACTGCACAAAGGGATATACAGTATATATATATATATATATATATATATATATATATATATATATATATATATATATATATATATATATATATACTGTATATCCCTTTGTGCAGTTATTGCTATATATATATATATATATATATAGCAAGCTGTTCACATTGGATCAATAGAGCTAAATTCCAGCTTGCATTCAACTCTATTGATTCCCTGCAATGGCACAGCTGTTCATCTAGGGAAAGCCAAGGCCCCAAGAACAGGTCTCTTTACAGCACAAAAAGTCGTTCTATTGCTGAACATGTGATGAAACAGTATCCTTTTAAACAAGCTTAATGAACTACCAAATTTTGATTTCACATTGTTGTGGGTATTTTGGTGTAATTATGATTTATAATTGTAGTAGTTACAGTGCATTGGTGCTCACCGCAAGTTAAAGGACCAGTAACATCAAAAAAAAATTAAAAAAAAAAAATTCGTTAGAATACAACGGAAAAAAAAACACCAAGACAAATTAAAATTTAAAATTGCAAAGCCTTTATTAAGAAATAACTTACTGAAACTCCGCTCCTCTTTGGAAAAAGCAGGGCGACCGGCCATAGTGCGACGCTCGATTTCTCCTCCCTGGCTAGCTCCCATAGTCTACTGACAGCAGGAAAATGTCGGACGGTGCTGGAAAGCGGCCCGGCTGGATGAAGATCTGAAGTCTTGGATAAAGAGCTGATGTGTCCGGTGTGTGGCTCCTTCTACAGGGAGCCCATTATCCTCCCCTGTTCCCACAGCCTGTGCCTATCCTGTGTGCGCCTCGGGGGAGATCTTGCGGTGACTCAGCCTCACCCCAGGGCAGGTGGCAGCGCAGGCAGCAGGGCTCACAGACATCGCTGCTTGAGATTATCATTTATCATGCCGGATCAGAGACTGCAGCCAGCAGATTAGCCAACAAGCATGAGGCGAAGGTGTGAGGAGGATGCCCAGAAAATGGTGTGGAAAGAAATCCCATTGATGGCAGTGGTGTTGAACTGGTAGGTAGATCATTATATATAGACTATACCTGGATATTTGTAATCGCTGACAACTACACCATAAATATTCTTATGTTATGCTTTCCCATCTACTTATAAATGATAATCTCAAGCAAATGGCGGACAAGTCCTTCCCCTCCACACAACGACCAGGGTGAGTACCGGCACCACATCAAGTATTACCGATCCGTAATTTGCTTGAAATTATAATTTATCACACTGGATCAGGGGCTGCAGCCGTCAGATCAGTCAACAATCAGCGATGTCTGTGAGACCTGCTGCCTGCACTGAGACCCGCCCGGGGCAATCTCACTAAGCATCGCCTGCTGCGGCAGGGCTGGGTGAGTAGGAGGCTGAGTCCCCGCAAGATCTCCCCTGAGGCGTGCCAGCTCTGCACAAGAATGTTCCGGGCACACAGGATACTAACAGGCTATGGGAGCAGGGGAGGAAAATGGGCTCCCTGTAGAAGGAGCCGCACACCAGGCACTTCAGCTCTTCATCTAGCCGGGCAGCTTTCCAGCACCGTCCGACGTTTTCCTGCTGTCAGTAGACTATGGGAGCTAGCAAGGGAGGAGAAATCGAGCGCTGCACTATGGATGGTCGCCCTGTCGCCTTTTCTGAAGAGGAGCAGAAGTCAAGTTTCGGTAAGTTATTTCTTAATAAACGCTTTGCAATTTTAAATTTTAACTGGTCTAGGTGGTTTTTTTTTCGTTGTATTCTAATTTTTTTAAAAAATTTTTTTGATGTTACTGGTCCTTTAAAGGAACATGTATGGGCACAAGTACCTTTATGAATAACATCAATGCATACTCAGTTCAGCGTCATTTGTTTACTGTCCATATTGCATTTATAATTGTAAATGAAGCTTTTTGTGAGAATCCCACAGGATAGGACACACAGAGGTATACCAAATGGACATTACTATGCAGTTATCACAAATGAGAAACCATATTGCCAGCAAATCTGTGACTGCAAGTCACAATGAAAAACGTTCCATAACTTTTCCTTAACAAAATGTATTTTAAGATTAATGTAAAAATGTATTGACAGTAATAACCCCAAGATGCTGACATCCATAAACAGCATGTATTATAAATACTATGGTACTGCAGGAATCAGTTTGTAAAAACAACATAGTTGCACATTTTAATTCACTGTTTGCAATTATTTAATTGAAATTGCCTATATGGGAGATGGCCTTCCCATAGTTCAGACCTTTCTAGATAACTGGTTTCAGGGTAACAGATCCCATACCTGTACTGTAAAAGCACCTGCCAAAATGTCTCAATGGTGACCTGGCAAATTCAAGCCCAACTTCACAACCATTACATTATTTTCCTACCTTAGATATTTCTGCCAAATCTCCCAACTGGCATGGTCATACATAAAATAATAATATTTAGATATAAAAGAACACACACATTTCACGAAGTAGATATATTCCTATACAGTAATATTTTACCGGTTTAATCTCATGTGTATTACATATATTCTGCTCACTTTCTTGTGTATGCAAAATGATTCCATGCAGGAGAAGGGTCCCGAGCATAAGGCAACTTGATGATAGCTAGTCATTCAACATGTATATCCTAATGTATATGTACATATATGTACTGTATATCCTAGCCTTAGGGACAGGTTGACACCTGACATTCACTGCATTCAGTGGAATGCAGTTGTCTTGCCTCTGTTTTGTGTTTTGCACCCTTTTTTGGTGCACCAGTTCAAATATACTTTTCATACTGGCAACAAATGGCTGAGAAAGGGTATATTCACATTCCACATCTCAACATTATTGTGCACTAGAATATGGCCAACACTTAATTTAGAGGCACCCCCAACTGTTTCTGTTTGCTTCTATGTAGGTTCAGATTTTTGAGAGATAAATCATATCTTCGGTTTGTTATAAATTACATCTAAACTTTTGCAACATTGTTTAAAAAGTAACAACCAGGAATTAAGCAAATACTGTTTTCAATGGAAATTGTTTTTACAAATATTTTAAAAAGTACTGAAAATTTTTAATAAATGTATATTGGAAATTTGCTTAGAATTGTGTTCTCTTTTTTAGGCATTTTTTTTATTTTGGGGTTGAATATTGTAATGAAGATTTTGGAACATTGCTTAGAATTACATTCTCTTTCATTATAAATCATGTTATTCTAAATATCAAGAGTGGAAACCTAACTTACTTTAAATTGATGTTATTCTACCTGTAAATTTTCACCACAAGATAAACATAAGTATTTGTTCAGTTGCTAAAATCACTCATCTTAGACTGTTTTAACATGTGTCAAGAAGGATTTATGCTCTACATCCTAATTATAAGCAGACAGATAAACAGATAAGATCACATTCCAAGGTAAGGTAGTCTGCAATGATACCACTAAATTGCTTTCTCCCCCTAAATCTCAATGTACTTGGACCTGGGGGAGGGGTGGTATCTGTATACACACTAATGATCCATATATAGGAAATTGGGATTGTCAGTGTAGAAACAGTGTGCTTATACTACTAATAAGTTCTTTTATCACAAGCAATCAACCAGAAGAGAGGACAAAGGATGCAGAATATCATCACTTACCTGTCACTGAGACCCTCATCAGTGCCTCAAGGGGACGGTTATTGTCCAGATCCCGGCTCAACTTGAGCTCTCCAGTAGAAGGGTCCAGTATAAGCAGGTTTAGTTCATTCCCCTGAACAAAACTATAATGCAAAGTGTCAGACACATCAGGGTCATAGGCTGGGATTTTGCCAATGACTCCTATGGGGAAACTATTGGATTTGTTAGTCACATAATTGTTAAAGATTATTTCAAAATCCTGTAGCACTGGGTCATTGTCATTTTTATCCAGGAGCTTGACATGGACAGTTGCTCTGCTCACCAAGGGAGCAGAGGTAGCCTGCACCACAATCACATATTCAGTCTTCACTTCATAATCCAGATCTACCAAAGCAGTTAGGTCTCCATTGAAGAGATCCAACTGAAAGACCTCTGGATTGTTCCCTTCCACTATCTGGTACATGATCTGAGAATTGGTGCCTTCATCTGGGTCAGTGGCAGTGATCCTGGCAACAACAGACCCAACTGGGCTGTTCTCCTCTACATATATGTCCAATTCATTACTTTTGAAGACAGGGGCATTGTCATTAATGTCCAATACTGTGATGAGGATGTCCACTGGGGATTTTAGAGGAGGGTTACCTCTATCAACAGCATAGGCTTTTAGGTTATACACAGGAACATTTTCTCGGTCCAACTTTGCGTTAGTCCTAATGATGCCTGATGTGGGCTCAATGTAAAAGTCCCCATCTCCATCATTCCCACCATGGAAAGTGTACGTGACCCTCCCATTAAGGCCAGAGTCTCTGTCTGTTGCAGAAACCTGAAGCACACTGGTGGAAAGTGGTACGTCCTCAAACACAGAGCCCACGTACCTGTCCCTCATGAACTGTGGCATGTTGTCATTGGCATCGAGAATCAGAATCTCTACATAGGTGGTATCTGACTTCTGTGGAATGCCATTGTCCTTAGCAGTCACAGCTATTGTGTAGGATGCCTGGTCCTCATAATCCAGTTCTATGAGGGTGGTGATTGTACCTGTGTCTGGGTCTATCCTGAACTGGGGTATGTTATCTTCCATTGTATATGTTATCCTAGCATTCTCCCCAGTGTCTTCATCTGTGGCACTGATAGTGACTATTGAGGTGCCAATGGGCTTATCCTCGCTAACACTGACTGTATAATGGGAGCTCTGAAACACTGGCCGGTGAGTGTTGGCATCAGTGACATTGATGAAGACTAGGACAGTGTCAGACCTGGTGCCATCAGAAGCAGTGACAGTAAGGACATACTGCCTCTCCTGTTTGTAATCCAAAGGTAGAGCCAAAGTGATCAGTCCTCCCCCACTCTGACTGGTTATGGCAAAGCGGTTTCTGGTGTTGCCACTGGTGATCTGGTAAGTGACCACACTGTTCACATCTCTGTCCACAGCAGTCAGGGTCAGGACACTGCTCCCCACAGCCGCATCCTCATTCAGGCGCAGATGGTAAGCCTTCTCGGTGAAAGTTGGGTTGTTGTCATTGACATCCAATATTGTTATGGTGACACTGGCTGAGGAGGTCATGGCTGGCTCGCCCTGGTCCCTGGCTTCTACTCCAAAAGTGTACAACTCCACCGCCTCCCGGTCCAGCTCTAGGGAAACTGTAATCCAGCCGGTGTTATTGTTGATGACAAGGGGGAAATTGGGAGGGGTGCCGGTGAGCCGGTACTGTATGCGGGCATTGTCCCCGGAGTCGGCATCATTGGCCTGGATATGAACCACCGAGTAGCCAATGGGCACGTTCTCCAGCACGGTGGCCTGGAATGGGGTGCTGACAAAGATGGGCGCGTTGTCATTGACGTCCACGACCTGCACTGTGACCATGCCCGTGGTGTTGCTGAGGGGAGGCCGCCCCCCGTCCTGCGCTTTGATCCTCATACTGTACTCCCGGATCGCCTCGTAGTCCAGCGGGTGGATGACATCGATGTTGCCGGTGAACGAGTGGATGTAGAACTGGCCCTTGATGTTGCCGCTGACGATGCTGTAATAGACGATAGCGTTGTTGCCCTTGTCCCGGTCGGTGGCTTGTACTTGCAGGATCTGGCTGTTGGGACTGATGTTCTCCGGCACCTGCACCACGTAGCGCTTCTCGCTGAACTGCGGGTAGTTATCGTTCTCGTCCTCCACGTAGATATACACGGTGGCCGTGGCACTTTTGGGACCGGGGTCCTTGCCTTGGTCATTCGCCTCCACAATGAGCTGATAGTCCGTTACCGCCTCCCTGTCCACCAGTGCTCGGGTGCGGACAATGCCGGAGCGGGCGTCGATCTCAAACACGGCAGATGCCCCCTCGGTGCCCCCCAGGAGCCGGTACAGCATGTTGGCGTTGGACAGCGCATCCCCGTCAGTGGCCCGGATAGTCATCACCTCGTAGCCCACCTCTATGTTCTCCCTGATGTTCTCCCGGTACTCGGACTGCTCGAACACCGGCACGTGGTCATTGGTGTCACTGACTGTCACGGTCAGGTAGGTGGTGGCGGATCTCCGGGGGGACCCGAAGTCAGTTGCCGTTACTTTGAGCACGTGAGTGTCCTTGGTCTCCCGGTCCAGTGGTTGGCTGGTGCTCACCGTGCCCGTCTCTGAATCGATCTCAAAGTAATCGTTGGAGCGACTATCGAACAGCGCCTCCATGAAGTACTCCAGCCGGCCCGCCTCCCCCGTGTCCGGATCCACTGCCCGCAGAGAAGTCACCCGGGTCCCCGCCGGCTCGTTCTCCGGCACCGACGCCTGGTAGTTATGGAGTTGGAACTGGGGGCTGCTATTTGTGCTCCTCTTTATTCTCCTGTGTCTGCCCCGAAGCTTCCTCCTCACCCGCACCAGCACCTGCTCCGAGGAGCCCCTACACATGATGGGCACAGCTGCCCCTGAGCTCCCGCACACAGTCCGCCGCACAATGGAGGAATCAGACAGTGAACAGCCGGTCCCCCCCAGTAGAGCGGCCACAAGTGCCTGAGTCTTATGCAGCAGTTCCGGGGGACACCGGGGGGCCATATACTCCGCTCTGTACTCAATGTCCACATCAGGGAGACTCTCGCGGGCCCCCGCGCTCTCCCCCCGGCTCTCAATAGGGCACTCCGGCCGGTGCACATACACTCGCAGGCGGATGGATAGGACGGTCCGGTCAGAGCGGGAGGTGACACGGAGGGTTGCGGGAAGCGGTACATGAGAACAGTCTGACCCGGGTATCAAGCTCAGCTCTCCCAGGTGGCTCAGTGCAATCGCCGTTGAGTTGTTCTCCAGGAGGTAAGTCCAGTCCGCTCCCAAGGACAGGTTGGCTCCCCCGGGATAGAGGTGAACTTGCAGAGCCCCCGCGAGCTGAAGCAGCCCCAGCACCGTCATACACACACTCAGCGCCCACATCTCCTCACAGAGGCCTGAGGGGCGGCATCAGGGCCGCTCGCCCCAATTTCACTTCTTATCCCACGGGAAGTTTAAAAGTGATTTCAAAATGGCTCCAACCCCCCTGGTTCAGCGCCGCTCCCCTCTCCTCCGCCTCCTCCTCCCCTCGGTCCTGATTAGCATAAACCTGCTCCCAGTCTGTGCGCCCTGCCGGGGGCGGCCCCTCACTCTCCGGAGCTCTGGCCTCTCCTGTCTGCCCCTGGCAGTGGCGCTCCGGTAACGCAAGGGACGGTTGCTATAGCTTATATAACCCCGGCCTGGGATAGTACTTGTAATACCACCGAGCGTATGGACTTTTCTGGGGTCAATGGGACATTCTCTCCCACCCCCACTTAAAGCGGCGCTACAGGTCTTTCCTGAATGGATGTGACTGTGGGCTTCCCCCTCACTGGCTGCGCTGCCACCTGTTCCTCCGCCGGGAGCCTCGCTCTGAGCCGTCTGCCCCTTCCCCCGCCCGCGCAACGGGTTTCGGCTGCTCTGGGCCCCTCAGACTAGAACCGCACAACTTCTCTATAGTATGTGTTGGAGCCGACGGGGCTTTGTGAGTGTCACATGAGCTGCTATTGTTGCACCCTGTCGCACTGCCGGGAATCCCCTCATTCCCTATGAGCCTGGCCCCGGGGGCGGATAGAGACAACTGCAAGATGCCTTGGGTGCCAGTCAGCCTTTTCAAATTGCTTTTATCTCTGCTACACGACAGGAGTTTTTATTTTAATATAAGGATTTCGTTGCATGTTTCTCCTTTAAATGTTTTCTATTTCCCATATCCATTAACTATAAATGTTAACTTCGAAATAAGCTGCGAGAAATACTGTTAGAAGGACACAGGGGAAGGGAGGGAAGTTTTTGTTCTCTCCATTTAAATGTATTGTTCGTAACGTGGAGAGGAGCGTGACACCCGTCACCATGGCAACGGCACTGGAGCGTCCTGCGAGAAGGGATTGATAGGAACAACTATTTGCTTCTGATGGTACCTGAAAGGTCCTCTAGCGCCACCTGCCGATTCTACAAGGCAATGACACGACTCGTTGAAATTGATAAGAAGTAATTGTGCATTTATTTTTTTGCACTCTTAATAGATGGGCATAGGGGAATTTGTCAAGGGCCCATCAGGATAAGATCCCACCATCAGATCATTGCCTGGACATATGTTTCACTCAAGCATCTCACAGTGGCAGACCCCTTATTTTTTAGGGATGCACCAAATCCACTATTTTGGATTCGACCGAATTAGGGGTGGGAAGGGGAAAACATTTTTTACTTCCTTGTTTTATGACAAAAAGTCACGCAATTTCTCTCTCCGCCCCTAATTTGCATATGCAAATTAGGATTCAGTTCGGCCAGACAGAAGGATTCGTCCGAATCCTGTTGAAAAATGCAGAATCCTGCCCGGATTTGGTGCATCCCTACTTATTTTAATCAACAGAAAATAAACGTACTGAACCTATTTACTTTTTTTAACCTATTGTTTCTACATTTTACCCAAAGTTTTTATTTAGTTTATTCCTTTAATATTCAGCAACAACTGGCTGTGGATATTTATATCACAAATTTCTTAGGGCTACCTTCTCTCCCTTTCTTTTCTTCTTTTTATGGGGAACATCCCCCATTGTATTGTTATAATAAAAAAGAAAAATAAACCCCAAAGCTTAGTACTTTGGGGCCCACCAAAGGGTTTGTCCTGGGCCCACAAGTACCTTAAAGCCGCCCTGGTTATAACACAGAATGTCTAGGAGTAACCTCTATAGTATATCTTTAGAAATGGTGTTTATGGATGTCATCACTTATAATTAGTTTGTGTTACTTGTGTCACATACCCCATTGACCTTGGATAGTGAAGGGTGTAGAGCACACTGGAAACCACACCAAGTCAGACCAAAAAGTTAAAAAAAAGGCTTGAAATGATTGCTCAATAAAGTAACTTTTTGGTCTGACTTGGCGTGGTTTCCAGTGTGCTCTACACCCTTCCTTCGGTTTTTTTTTTTTTTTTTTGCTATGCGGTTTATGTCCACTCCCTTGAACTGAGAGCCTGTGGCTGGAGCACCTGGGCCATCCCTTCACTTGGTGAGTTTTCATTAGCAGGTGTATTTATGCTAACATTTTATTTTTTGGATGTCAAAAATATAGCTCCCATTATTTAGCAAATAGTGCTGTTCAACAAGATTATATACAAATAATGATAGTACAGTATATTAAGAAATCAACGGAGCTCTCGAACAGACAATTAAAATTACATTCAGGGCCACATTCCTCAGCATTATGTTCTGAAATGGTATGAGAAACTACTCAGTTTAGAAAAGTGGGTACTTTATTCTATATCTATTGAATGCTAACAGTTAAAACATTGTATATTAAAAACAAAATAAACTAATTTCCAGTGTAGCTTCTAGAATTTGCATCCAGCTCCTCTTTTACAATCGATTGTTTAATTGACAGTATATGCCATCTGTCCTCATTCAGTAAGTGTGTGTGTAAGGCAGGGCTATGGGGATACCTGAGAAATTCCCTGCAGACATACAGTTCTGTCTCACTCTGATGCTTGATGTCCTAGTTAGAAACAGTGCCAGCTCCTCCCACCTGCCAGACAGCTAGCCGCACTCATCTTACCTTTCTCACAGTTAGTGCCAACTACAAATTAACCAGAGTTATCAGATCATTTGTCATGGATTGCTTACTAATTAATCTCATTAGCTCTTCCAACAAACTGGGGTAACATTCAGAAAAAACATTTTGTGGCACAGCAACTTTATTATCAAGGGTATTGGCACACAAGGAGATTTGTCGCCTGAGTTTAAATTTGCACTACAGCGGGCAACAAATGTCCCAGAAATGCTTTCCCACCAACATTAAAGGAAGTTGCCAACTTATGCAACACTTTGTTTTCCAAATTTTTAAGGAGAACTTCATGAAAAAATGAGTAATTTTCCCATTGTCGATTTACTGTATTGATGGAGGGAAAGCATTTCTGGGAAATTTGTTGCTTGTGGTAGCGCAAATTTAAACAAAGGGCCAACAAATGCCCCCGTGTGCCAGTACCCTAAGGAGAAATAAATACATATCCTTCTATGCAAGTTCCATAAGCTATGTATCTTAAGTACGTTTTTGAGTCAGTTAAGGAAATTGTGCAAGTTTTAAAATACATTACCCAGTTTGTGTAACAATATACGCTACCCAGGTAGCCTTATTTGGGACACCTGTCCCCCCTCTTTCCCCCTGATGGCAGCCCTAAGTGCTTCCCCCCCCTCCACACACACATATAGAGATGCTCTAGGGCAGGGATCCCCAACCTTTTGGACCCGTGAGCAACATTCAGAAGTAAAAGGAGTTTGGGAGCAACATTAGCATGAAAAACGTTCGTGGGTTGCCAATAAGGGCCATTTGGTAGCCCCTATGTGGACTGTCAACCTACAATGAGGCTTTGTTTGGCAGTGCATCTGGTTTTTATACAACCAAAACTTGTCTCCAAGCCTGGAATTAAAAAAATAAGCTCCTGAGAGCAACATCCAAGGGGTTGGCGAGCAACATGTTACTCACAAGCTACTGGTTAGGGATCACTGCTCTAGGGAGACATGAGAAAGTGAAAATAAAACATAAATAATATAGCTAATAGCTAATACTGTACTTTCATAATGAAATTGTCAGGTTTTTTGCTTGTATTGAACATTTTGACGAAAAAAGCAAAATCAGTTATCTTTTATTTTAAACATTCATCAACACACTGATGCTTGAAGGTAATGTCAACCCAAAAAATATTTTTGCCTAATAAAAGAAAACATAATCCTAAGCAACTTTGCAATATATATTAATTAGGAATTTCTATGGTTTTTAAATTATTTGTATATGTATTGCTATAGGAAAGCAGTGTTTGTCCCTTTCTATTTCCTGCCAGGTGACTCAGGCTGTTTAAACATTATTATTAAACATATTATTTTGGGGTTCACTTGCCCTTTAATGATGCCTGTAGCTAGTTTCATAATAAGTGTGATAACATAGCTTAGCAAAGGCAGAGTAAAGGTAAACATTTAAAATACACAAATATATGGAATTTGAGCCTATAATGTGACAGAAAAGGGGGGGGGTTACAAACCATCATTTTAAAAGGCAGTAATTATGTGATGACAGAGTGCTACCTGCATGCAGACAAATATTCTTTTGTGGGGCAGTGCTGAAACAAATGTTCAAGAAGTTTGCATGTGATGCTATGTGAGATACTGTCTGTGCTGATTATAATGTGAGTGGTGGAATTATGTCTAACTTTGCTTTTTTTTTAGTCAGGTAGTCTACTGTATCGTCCGATTACAGAAGAATGTGCTTGAAGGAAATGTATTTTTAAACACTAGGCAAACATTTTCAAGGGAAAAAACACAACTTTCTTTTATGTGAACACCTGTTAAAATGTTCAGTATCTGTGCCTGCACTCTATTGAGTCAGAAGCAAAATACAGACAGGAATTTGTTTTTTTTATATTCCATCAATGACCTGGATCATAAATCAATTCATTGTGATGCAAACCAATAATTCCACATTTCTCAGCAAAGGTTTTCTTTTATGTTTGGGTTTTATGTTCATGTTGTTTTTTTTTCTTACTGGCTGCTTTGTAACAAAAAGTGCATTCACTCTAGTCATTATATGGATGCAGCTTCATTCTCAGCGCTCCAACCAATGTATGGTAAACAAACAATTACTATGCAGTCATATTGAGATGGCCATACCTACCGTCATGTCGTAGGCAGCTTGTGTCATTATTGTATATGTATGCCACTTGGGACAACATTTAGTTTGTCTCTGCCTTCCATAAGTTTGTGAGGTGACAGTCACTGATAAGCCTGCACATCTCCTTCACTTTCAATGCTATACTTTGTTTCAGACTTGGCTATCCATATCTGTGGCTAAACAGAACAATAACCCAAATACTGAGCTCTGCGTTCCTGTCTACACTTCCATGATTCACTGTGCTGCAGTTGCTGCCACCAAGTCCCAGAAACTGTTGCTGTCACTTTTCTGAACAACAAGTTTGTCACAATTGTGAAGCTGTAAGTATTTCAATATCAGTCATTGGCTGATACCTCCAATATTATTTTCTCTATAGTGATTCTTGCTACAAAGCCTTTTACAGTCCATTAATTTCAAAATGGCAATACATACAGCTATAGGATACATTTTTTCCCAACTGATTGATGACCACTGTGAACCTGTTTGGAGATAGTGTTGACCCCCCTGCAGAGCTGCCATCAGGGGGTACTACTGGCCCGGGCCTAAAGGGGGGCCAGCTGTGCTGCACCTTTCGAAACCGCCAGGCCCCGTTGACAGCGTCTGAGCGGTGCCGCATCTGCCGAAGTGCCAAAATCATGAACAGCTGAAGTCCATAACAGCCAAAGTTGAAGTCCCATTGAATAGCCTAAAAAGCTGATTAGTCTTTGCAATATTAGCATTTCTTTCACTTAATAAAATTAATCCTCATAATTTGCCACTACTAATCAGTGTGATTTGAAGAGAAACGTTATACTGTTATAAATTCACATTTCTTTCTAAAAATAATAATCAGGGCTAGATTGAGGTTATGCATGGGATTACTGTGCAAGCAGGGTAGGAGTTTCACAATTGAGCATTCCCTATTTGCTTCATACAGTATGTCTGAATGCTCAGTAAATTAATGGAATAAACAGCAGGAACAGATAGGAGTTAAAATGAAATGTAAATACAACTAATTATTTTTTAATTTTAATGTCAAAAATCATACTTTATAAATCAAAATCTGAATTTCTTAAAATTCCTTTAAAACCACTGTCATTCTTGTCACCAATATTGAAAAGTTTTGAGGCAATAATTTTTTTTTTGAAGAAGCAGTGCATTCTAAAAAGAGTTTTCTGAAGTTCTCTGAATTCCCTCATTGGATGCCAGGCATCTTCACGGCCATTTCCTAAATACAATGCTTTAGCTGGTTCATAATACAGGCACACATACTGTCACTATTTTACTCTGTCTGCTATACAGTACTTTACCTAATTGGTTGGCAGTCATGAGAATCTTCCCACCATTTTTTTGTCATAACTATAACAGTATTTTGCTCATTATTTAAATTACTTCCAGTTCATCAATTCTGTCAGCCACCATCATTTGTAAAACAAAATGTCCAGTCTCTGCCCTTTGCTTTTATTTCCTTTACAATCCTAGTCCATGTTGTGTTTCACTATGAATTAATCTGGAATTTTACCTTTTATTTAAATGGCTAGTTACAGTAAAAATTAAAAGGGTTTAATACATTTTAATATTAAGTAAAATTCTGTATATATTATGCAATACACATAGATTGCGTATTTGTGTAGAAATCTCTAAAACATTTCTATAATTAAAATAGTTTAAAGTAATAGATAAAGCCATTCAGGGCTTATAATGCAATAAAGAAGAATTAAAACAAAATGAACAAGTAGGATAGTAATGTTCTCTTTAGCAGTGAAGATCTGCGTCTCTAAATATGGCCCTAGTAGCTCCCAATCTTCTTTGCTGCTGGCACTCTATTCTTCTCACAGTTACCTGAACTTAGGGACAGACTCACAAAATACTCTATTTATAGAACATAAAAGTTATGGCTGATTAGTATTAATTCAGGTTGTTATTACATGGCAGCTCAGACACCAGTGCAGTTTAAACCAGAATTTAATATTATTTTCTTATGATCTGTGATGACTCCTAAGCTTAACTTCTCAACAGCTCCCCAAACTTGGCTGGTATTTTAAAGGGGTAGTTCACCTTCAAGTTAATTTTTACTAAGTTGTAGAATGGCCAATTCTAAGCAACTTTTCTAAGCAATTGGACTTAGTTTTTTTTTTATAGTTCTTGAATTATTTACCGTTCTCTTCTGACTCTTTCCTGCTTTCAAATGGGGGTCACTTACCCCATCTAAAAACAAATCCTATGTTACAGAGGCTACAAATTTATTGTTATTGCTACTTTTTATTACTTTTTCTATTCAGGCCCTCTCCTATTCATATTCCAGTCTCTCATTCAAATCAATGAATGGTTGCTAGGGTAATTTGAACCATAGCAACCAGAGTGCTAAAATTGCAAACTGGAGAGCTGCTGAATAAAAAAGCTAAATAATTTAAAATCCACAAATAATAAAAACCAATTGAAAATTGTCTCAGAATATCACTCTCTACATAATACTAAAAGTTAATTTAAAGGCGAACAACCCCTTTAAAGGAAAACTAAACCCCCAAAATGAATACTTAAGCAACAGATAGTTTATATCAAATTGAATGACATATTAAAGAATCTTACCAAACTGGAATATATATTTAAGAAAATATTGCCCTTTTACATCTCTTGCCTTGAGCCACCATTTCGTGACTCTATCTGTGCTGTCTCAGAGATCACCTGACCAGAAATACTACAACACTAACTGTAACAGGAAGAAGTGAGGAAGCAAAAGGCAGAACTCTGTCTGTTAATTGGCTCATGTGACCTTACATGTGGTTTGTATGTGTGCACAGTGAATCTTACGATCTCAGGGGGCGGCCCTTATTCTTTAAAATGGCAATTTTCTATTTATGATTACCCAATGGCACATACTACTAAAAAAGTATATTACTACGATAATGGTTCATTTACATGAAGCAGGGTTTTACACATCAGCTGTTTTACTCAGTATCTTTTAATAGAGACATACATTGTTTGGGGGGTATAGTTTTCCTTTAACAGCTTAAGTTAGCTAGACAAGAACTGTGAAGTGCAGCACTTGGAATCCAGTAGAGTTGGCAAGTCATTCAGTGATGTAAACCAATACATCACTATTATATTAATAGTAAAACACAGTATAATATATACTAGAATATATAATATATTATATAGCACTGACACATTTGTCAGAGCTTTACAGACAGGGCCGCCATCAGAAATCGCAGGGCCCCATACGAAAAAATTCCTGGGCCCCTTGGGCTGCACCCACCACAAGCCCCACCTACAGGTCCGCCCTCCCCACCCCACAGGTCCACCCCCCACCATACACTAAAAAAAAAAAAACATTGGTGGCTATGGTTCCCACATGTTAATAAAAAAATATTGGTGGTCACGGCCCCCCATTAAAAAAAACATTTGTGGTGCCAGGGCCCCCCTTAAACGTCCATGTAAAAAAACTTGCTCCCCCCCAGAAGTTTAAAAAAAATTTGGTGCCCAGGGCCCCACCACACAACAGGGACCACAAAGGGTTACCTTTAGGGGGGCCCTGCCATGTTGCACTTACTTCATTAGTGTGGCCCACCTGCTGTCAGAGAGCTGCCAACTACAGAAGGGAGGAGGGGAGCACAGGTGGCTGCATCTTCTTCTCTTATTGGTCACAGAATTTAAAGTCCTGGTAAAACTGCATGGTGATTGGATGAGCTTGAGGAGATGTTCAAACCTCAGCTATCCAATCCCTGAGCAGCTCAACCGGGACTTAAACTCTGTGAACAATAAGGGGAAGTAATGGACAGAAGATACCTCCCCTTGTGCTTCCGCCCTGCCTTCCCAAAGTCAGCAGCTCTCAGAAAGCAGGGGGGCTCGGCTAATCAAGTAAGTGTGACCTGGCCGGGCTCCCCTTACCCTCGGGGATCCCCTACAACTCTCCCCCCTTTCCCCCCCTGATGGCTGCCGTTTACAGATATTATACATCATTCACATCAGCCTCTGCCCCAGCGGAGATTACAGTCCCTATCACATTCACGCAGTAGGATCAATGTTATTAAACCCTCAAACACACACGGAGAACACACAAACCCAGTCCCCTAAGCTCACCATAGACGTTAAGATTTTTCTCTCCTTAAGGACCAATTTTAGTGAGATCTGACAAATCGGTCAAATTATCGTGAGGTTAGTGGGCATTGAACAATCGTGCATCCAACAATTTTTTGTTCAATATTGGTCAGAAAATCGACTGTGCAGGTTAGAAGATTTTCATCGTTCACAGTGAAATGTATTCATTGTCTTAGGGGCAGATTTACTAAGGTTCGAGTGAATTTTCGAAGTACAAAAAGTTTGAATTTCGAAGTAATTTTTTGGATACTTCGACCATCGAATAGGATACTACGACTTCGAATTTACTTCGACTTCGATTTGAAGTAAAAATCGTTCAAATATTCGACCATTCCATAATCGAAGTACTGTCTCTTTAAAAAACTTTGACTTCAATACTTAGCCAAATTAAACCTGCTGAATTGCTATGTTAGCCTATGTGGGCCATCTACAAACTTTTTCTAAGTCTTTACACATCGAATAAAAATCCTTCGATCGTACGCTAAAATCATTCAAATCGTTCGATCCAAACTATTTTTATATTGGTGAAAAAGCATTGAATTCGATATTCAAAGCTTTTCAATTCGATGGTGGAATTTCAAAGTTTTTTGTACTTCGAAATTCGACCCTTGATAAATCCGCCCCTAATTGTTTGCAGTTTCCATTGTCTAATCGTTTACATTTTTCCTGACTAAATGATATCTCTTAAAATGGTCTTTTTAGTTGATGAAAACATCGTACATTTAAATGATCGTTTCACAATGAGCTTGGTCTTATGATAACAAAAAGATCTTTTAAAAATCTTAACATCTATGGCCACCTTAATCCTGAATTGAACTCAGGACCTCATTGTTGTAAGGCAGAAATGCTACCCACTAAGTCACCATGCTGCACCTGCCTTAGTTATTCTTATAATTCTGATACTGTCTGCATAATTAAGGTGTACACACCAAAAGATGCTAGTCACCATTTAAAATCAAATTAAAATGACAAGAGCTAAACAGTAGGGTGGAACTTGAGAAAGGAGGTTGTACCTCTGAAACATTGTGTGGAGATCTCAAATAAACCACAAGAATGATTTAGCACAATTGCTGGAGTGTGTGCCATCTGATTTTTCGTATATATATGGATTGTTGAAACTGGAGGCAGCAGAGTTTCCGGAGCAACACATTGAGTCAGATACAGAATCTTGCATTGTTTTATATTCAAAATGACCTGAGATGGCTGCCTACAAATCAATATTAAAAGTAAAAAAAAATATTTGTTGGTTCAGGAATAAAAGTTTATATGGTAGAGTGAATTATTTGAAATGTAAACAATGTATTTAGAAATCAAAACTACACTATAAAATGTATGACTGTATCCCTTTAATACTTGTCTGTGACTAAGGGGTAGATTAGAACTCGCCAACAGAAAAATTAACCCATGTTCTATTCATTCCTATGGGATTTTTAAATTATCAATGAGTTCACTATTTGACAAATATTAAAAATCCCATAGGAATGAATAGAAAGTGAGTGAGTTTTACTGGTGAGTTCTAAATTCATTCTTTGATAAACCAGCCCCTTAATGTGGAGCAGTGAAGATCTCGCTAGAGCTACATGACTGACTCATTGGGGGAAATTTACTAAAGGGCGAAGTGGCTAACATGTCATTTCGGCACTTTGCCGATTTACTAACGGTCCCTGGCATAATTTCGCCAAGGAGATAGACTCTGTTGCAACTTCGCACTCTAACGACAGGCGAATTTTTGCTCTGGCAAAAGAGCTTTACTACGCAAATTTTTGATTTTACTGACTGTTACCTCAATCGCTAGACTTGCCTTCGCCGCCTACGACCAGGCGAAGTGCAATAGAGTAGTTAGGAGTTCCTCAAAAAACGTCCCAAAAAACGCTGGTGCCTTTTCTTTTTTACAGGCTGAAAAAGATGGAATATTTTTTTTGGGGTACCCTCTTTCCCCCCTACATTTGATAACATATGGCACCTAAACTAAACTGTGGGCACATGTGTAGGGCAATATAACACCTCTAAATAATTTTATTAAGGTTCCCTGGCCTTGTGTAATGCAAAGTATTTGCTGCATAATATACGGCCATTGTACTTTAACTGCACGCCGTATGCAAATTAGCCAACGCTAGCGTAACTTCGAACTGCTGAGCGTATTTTTGCGAATGCAACTTCGCCAGCATTCGTTACCCTGTGAGTAACTTTGGATCTTCGTGAATTAGCATTGTCCAGGCGAATTTACGCCTGGCGAAGTGTTGTGATGTGCGCGAAGTCAGCACTGGCAAATTTTCGCGGGATATTGAATTTGCCCCATTAACTTCTACAGTAAATGATCTCGGCAGGTTTGAAATAAAGTATTTTCGGATTCCATTTAGCAGCCTCGGGGTATAATAAATCTTGAAAAATTTTAGTTTTTTGTCCCATGAAAATATTGTTTTCCCCTTTAAAACCCAACCAGAAAAATTCAGGTTTTAGTAAATAACCCCCTTAATGTCACTATTAATGCATACACCGAAGAAGAAACATTTACGTAATGTGGTATATTGAACTAGTTACCCAATGTACTACTCGGTATCACATATAACATCAATATAAATATTCCAAATAGTAACATACATACATACTAATGTATGGATTGGGAGTAACAAAAACTTCGCAGACAGATGGCACTTCTGGATAGATTTATTGCTGTATAACGCCTAACGCATTTCGGGATTGTATGCCTTAATTGAGCCTATGATTAAGGGATACAATCCCGAAACGCGTTAGGCGGTATACAGCAGCCTTTTCCCAATAAATCTATCCAGAAGTGCCGTCTGTCTGCGAAGTTTTTGTTATACTTACAGTGGGGACACTGTCGACTGAGCACCTGGACGAGGGGAGTATCGGGGAGCTGGAGCGGTCGGATCTTTCGTTCCATTGATTCATATGGATTGGGAGTGCAGTATAAATCCAATCCATAATGCCCATAGGCTACTGAGCCGAGAACACTCAGTTCCAATCATTAAAAGTGCATCAGACTATGTAAAAACACACTGTAACTACTACATGATATATGTGTTAGGTAATCACAGTGAAATACATAATACATTATAAAGTAAGCCATATGTAGTAATATGTATACATATCCAAAATATACAATATAAACAATATTTAGCAATAATAAACAATATTCACCAGCATTTCATTTGTTACCAATTTCATTTCATCCTGTATTGGCATGCCCTAGTCTTAGAATGAATGTCCACTGTGTTTTGACACATTTCTTACAGATAAGAGTCTGTGTTAATGACCGAATATTGTTATATTCTAAACAAATATGGGGCAGCTCGAATAAAAGGGTGCAATGGACAGTTGCTGAGGCCCCACCAGGTAACAAGGGCCATAACAAGCTGCTTTAAATTGAATAACTTTTGAGTTTAATACACATTTATTTTAGGAACTGTCACTGATAAATGTGTCCAGTGCAATTTTTCACTATTTTTGATTAAAACATATTTTTTTATTACTTATCTTTCTATGCAGGCCTCTCCTATTCATATTCCAGACTCTCAATCAAATAAGTGCAACGTTACTATGGTAATTTGGGCAAGATTCAAATTGTAGAGCTGCCGAATAAAAAGCTAAATAACACTTAGAATAAAACATGAAAACCAATAGCAAATTGTCTCATATCACTCTCTACGTCATACTAAAGAGCGCCTCATTTAGTTTGCCAGCAATGGTTAGATATTAGCAGATGTACTGGTTAATCTTCCTGCTCAGAGGACTGCCTAATGTTTACATTTAATTTACTTATCTACAGTGTATGAGGGGACTGTTTTCTTATAAGAGTAAATTGCAAATTACTGGGATTAGTCCTATAATTCCTTGTACAAAACACTGGAATGTCATTTTAGAATTTAAAAATCCCAGTGTTTCAATTTGGGATTATCCAAAGACACATACTATTATAAACTGTTTAAATGCATTTTAAATATGGTCAACAATGGTCAGAAAATAGCTTTCCTTTAATAAGGTCCATTTTGCTACAGATTCCCATTGGCTAAACCAAGATTTTAGGGCCCCTAAACATTTGAGAATAAGGCAAGGTGATAAAACGTTCCACCAGTGCCCCCCCCCCCGGACTGTTTATACTATAACTAGCACACCAAGTGAAAGAAGCAAAAAAGACTGGAATTATAATAACCGGTACCCTCACAATGCGTGATGTGTCACAATCTCTTAGTTACACACACTTGTTGTTCAGAAACATCACGCACACTCACTCACTCATTCATTCAATCCCTGGAATAACGATAGATTTAAAATAAAATGTACTAATGCCCGTGAAATGTGGTAAGATGAAAACGAGGCAGTCACCCCAGCTTTGAACAATAATCGCACTAATACTACCCACCCCTGCACCGTAAAGCTCTCACACCGTCCAGGATATAATTAGAAAACATTCCAACTAAACAACACTGAGTCACACAACAGGCAAGGCTAATAAGACCGGCGCGACGAGCGCTCTCTGATGACGTCACCACACGAAGGTATGTTCGGCTCTCCAATACCTGGGGTGGGGGGTTTGCCTTGTGGGCGTGGTTTTGGGCAGAGACAATAAGATGCGAAACCACTGGGTCCTAAAGAGTCTAACCAGTTGTTGCTGCCCTGGGTACTGAATTATACTTTGGGATGGGATTGGGACATAACTGTCCATTTAGTTTACTTTTGAAAATGAGAAAGCAGGTCAGATTCAAAAGCAAATTAACTGTCCCATGTGGCCCTGCATCTAATCACTGACCAGTAACAGGTAAGTGAGTCACAGGTGAGGGAGAGGTAAAGTGCAATGCAGATCCCCTTTCTCTAATAATAGTGGAAAGAACCATGGGAAGTTTGTAAGAGGGAATGAGGCGTCAAGTGCACCCCCAGCCATGAGGCCCAGAAAATGAAAATGCCCCTGTGATGTATAGTTTATGATATGTGCAATCTTTATACTGTTTCTTTTTCTAATGTGTATCTGCACGGATCCCATGGGTTTGTGTTTTACTTGCTGTGTAAACATGCACCATGTTGCCCTGTTCAGTCACAATGGCTGCCCCCATGGCTATACAGCAGCTTGTTTATATACATTTCAGCAGTGGGTTAGAAGCAAATGCGCAGTTTAGTGTAGGATGACAGTACATTGATATTAAAATGGATATAAAACACTTCATTTGTTTGGTCTTACTGTCCCTTTAAATGAGCAATAACAAACCATGCTCTGTGCGTGCGCTTTGGGAATAAGGTGTGTTAAATACCCTGTCACAGGCCGTAGTTTTCGGTTGATCACTGATACTTTGGTGTTCTGCTGCAGACAGTATACTAGTGCCTAAACTACGTAATAGCACGGAAGCAAGGGATTGTAAATTTGAACCCGGCACAACACTGAAAAGTCCCACCAAGCATCAAGCTCCGCCCCTAAGCAGCTCCAGTACTGAGGACTTGTGCACATAGTGAGCGGCCTAACACTGGCTGAGCCAATAGGCGGCGCAGGCAATAGGAAGGAGGAGGTGGCTTTGGAGCAGGAATTGGTGGGAGAGAAGGTGGGTCATAACTGTGCAAGGCAGGGGGGCGGACTGGGATGGTATTGTGTCTTACCTGCTTGCTTGTCTCGTGCTGTTCCTACACCGCTGGGTTGTTTAGGAGAAGCGGCGACTGCTGAGCTCTGGACTGGACACAGAGGCTACGTGAGCCGGCAGGTTGGATGAAAGTTTGTACGGGTGTCAGTGCAGGGTAAGAAGGCCCCTTTCCTTCCACTGTGTATTCTCCTCGTTGGCTTCTTTTATTGCAGAGTTTTTCTTCTTCTCAGCTATCAGCGCTTTCTTTCCTTTATTGGACCACAATTCCCAGCATCCTCCTACGACCAGATCTCCTGGCATACCTGCACAGCTCTACTTTGGGGCACACTCCGATGATCTAAGGCTGTAATGAAGAGATGACCAACCTATCGTCCTTAAATTGTTATGGACTACAATGTCCTCAAACCCAAGCTGTCTGGGACTACAAGTTGTAGATCATAAACAGATGGAGGGCACACAAGCTGGCCATCCCTTCTGTAAATGTAGAGCCTAAGCTTGTAGGTTTAGGACACTGCAGTGTTTAACTTGTAACTATGGAATTCTTTTAGTGATTTATAGAAAATGTACAGCCCCATACATCAGTACATTCCTTGCCTGTCACCCTTCTTGTGCTTTCCTCTTCTTCTTATTTACTAGCTGGTACCTCTGCTCTGTTATTATTGTACTCACCTTCTCCCCTAGTCCTTCTTTGCAGGACAGTGAGAACAGTCCATTTGTGTAAAGGTGATATCTCCTTTGTTCCTGGGATGTATTTATTTTGCCTGTACTGATACTTTTATTTCTTATTTGTGCACAGACAGGCAATCATTAGGCTGGGTGATTGCATTCTCAATTTTTTTTATTTTTCATAGCTTTTAATCAGTTCTTATTGTGGTTGATTGATACAGCTCACAAAAAATATTACAATGCAGTATTTCACATTTAGCCCTAAAGCATGGCTTTCCATTCTGAACCTCTACAACTTTTGTTGATATGCATCCTCACACAATCCTGAGAGTTATATTTCTACAACAGCAGGGGGACACTAGTCTAACATGCCTACCCTATAAAATAATAACCGTTCCTATATGTAATATTTATCTGAGGCCCACATTAGGACTGTGATCATGCCAAAGATGTAGAAATCCCACTGCCATTCTGGAAACATGTGTCAGTGACACAAATGGAGTGTTTCTATGGCTAAAGGCATTATTTGTAGGATAAATGATAGTATTTTGACACTGTCACAAAGATGGCATCATCCCAGCAGCTTTAGGTAAGTGCCCAGTGAATCACAAATGCAGTGCTTGTGTATAAGCCACAGAGGGAGTCAGTCAAGTGACATATTATTTAGCTTTTGTTTATTCTTAAACCCGTTGGAGAAAACAATGAGGGATAACTTAGAACTTTGGTTTCACTGTGGAAAGGATATAAATAGTAAGGTAGAGGAAGAATGGCTCTTGTGTAACTTTGTTTCCATGAAGTAAGTGGAGAGTCTAATGTCAATAAATTCCAGAGGTGTTTGAAGCACCGTAGGTGGTTCTTCACAGTGATAGCAGTGAGGTTGTGGACTACACTGCTGGATGATGTTGTGATGGCTGATTATGTTAATTCTTTTTTAGAGTGACTTGGATAATTTCTTTGACAAGCATATTATCATAGGCTTTTGTCATACTAAATTTACCATATGTATAGATATTGGAATATGCTGTTTATATGAGGGTATGGAGGGGTCGGTGTGTGTATGAATGCTGGGTTTTCATTTGGAGGGGTTGAACTTAATGGGCCTTGGACTTTTTTCAATCCGATTTAGCTATGTAACTATGTGCTTGGATTTGGGTCCCCAGATATTGTGTTATTTCAGCCCTTGCGACATTGCCCTAAGTACTTGGATTCGGGTCCTCGGATATTTCTAGGCAATAACTTCAGCGTGCTCTAGCCAAAAAACTGTACATTATATAAAATTTTCAATATTTTTAACGTTTCAAATATAATTGCTATTGAAGTATTGTATGTTGTTTTTACATTTTTTCCACTCCTGGCTCTGTGTCCTGAAACAATGTTGCAAGCCAGCTGATTAAAAGAAATGTCTCTTATTATATTGCATGAAGTGTCATACTTTGTTCCTTTGTTTTAAAACTCCTACGCAGAGAAAATAAAAGAATAAACTGCTTTTAGTGGCATTTTACTCACAAATAATTTAAAACCATCTTCAATGAATGTCTATTAGAAAGTTTCTTAGTTTTCAGTTCCTTAGTATTCTATTTTCTTTTATTATGCACAAAACAGGAAGTGGTGGTCCACTTGAAGAAACTGCTTGCTACAATTACATCCTGTTTAAAAGTCTGATCTAGAAGTTTTAAAAGTATAGTGTTGTCAGGAGAAATGGTATCAACTGTTTACAAACAAATGTAGCAATGTAGCATAAGGTAGTGAAGTAAGAAAAATTCTGCTGGAAAGTTATTGCCACTTGTTTGCATGTATAAAGAATCTGTTTCTGGTTGCATTTGTCTTTATGTTCTCCACCTTGCTTTATGGTAGAGACTATAGATATTTAGTCAACATAAAAGCCACTATCCTAAGAGATTAAGTAGGATTTATTACCATTTATCTGAAGCCCTCATTTTTTTCAATATGAGAACAATACACGTTCTGTATTGAAAATATATTCTGCCGTTATTCTTTTATGAAAAAAATCCATATTTCCTCACTTGTTTCTGTTATAAAGTACTTATAAATTGTGTTTTTTTACTGACTCTCAATTCCACTTTCTAATGAGGATAATTTGTTATGAGGGCTCACAGTATTTACCCTTGGATACCCTTGTATTACAGCTTGTATTCGCTTGCATAGTTCGAAAATGCCTTGCACTTCGTTAACATGTTTTACTTGTGGCAATTCTGCTTTATTGTGGGAAAATGTGAAAGCAGCTAGTGGTAGGGTATTGTTAACGTGGATGACAAATATCCATGTGTGCCATTGCCCTAAATGTAATGAAAAATGCCAAGATCTGTTTGATTTTGGTTGTTATGCTAAAAAAATTTGATTGTTTGGGAGGTTGCTAAACAGGCTGTTCTGAGAACATTTTGGCTACCCTTGGGGATGCAGTCCTCACCTGGAGATATTTTTATACCTGTCCAATTTCAACCAAAGATTTCTTGCTGATTAAATCTGACCCTGTATGGCCTGCTTTACATATAGTTTTAGAATGCAATGATATCGATTTAACAAAACACTGAGTGGTTGTGTGGAATGTCTGATGCCCGCAGTTTTGCTGGCCGTGTTCCCTAAAAAAGCTGCTCATGTGGCTAGACCCTAAGTAATACAACATTTTCATTATGCCAACTAAAACCTGTCAAGATACTATAGAATTCATTTGAAAGTATATAAAAACAAATGAAAAAAAACTCTCATGGAATTTTGTTTTTTAGAACGATCAAATATTCTCTAGCGTTTAAAAAAAATAATCAAGTAACTGTAGCACCCTGATGAGAGGGAATAGTGATGATTAACTTGATTATTTCAGGAACAGTATCGTTTCTTAGTTCTAGTGGATGAAGCATTTATTATTATATTAATTTTTGTTTTCATTCAACTTTACAAAAGTAGTATTCTTGTCACTATTAAGCCACCTCAGATGCATGTGACTGTAGGTGTGGCTGTAAGGGGTTGCTCACTCAAGCACATACATAAACAGATTATTAAATTCTGATGCTAGTTGCACTGGTTTCTGTGCTGCCATGTAGTAATTATCTGTATTAATTACAAATCAGCCTTATATTGTGACAATTATATTCTATCTGTACAGTATATTTTGAGTTGGTCCCTAAGTTCAGTAAGCGACAGCAGCACAGAGCATGTGCAGTGAATCAGCAGAAAAGAAGATGGGGAGCTACACAGGCATCTTTGGAGGCCCAGATCTTCCATGCTAAACCCCCGTTGATGCGCATGCGACGAAAAAGACGTAAATTTCCGAAGGCATGTAAGAAGACACGAAGATTAACCAAGAGAAGAAGATGGCGTCCTTGACCTCCGGTGCACTCACTCTGCATGTGCGGTCACTATTTCAAGAGGGGACAGAATCCTGGGGTAGACTGTGCAGGAGGGAGGCAGGGAGGGGGCCAACGGAGGGGGACCAGTGGGGACTTAACATCAACAGGGTTTAGTTCTCCCTTAAAGAGATACTGTCATGGGAAAAAACATTTTTTTTCAAAATGAATCAGTTAATAGTGCTGTTCCAACAGAATTCTGCACTGAAATCCATTTCTCAAAAGATTGCTCCAACTGCTCATGCGCCATTAGGCCGCTCACTTAACTTTACAAGCTAGAAATGTTGTGCATTATGTTTTGGGCTTCAGTACCAGCCCAAAGCAACCACAGCTAGACATATTGTCAATTTCCCAGCTGCCCCAAGTCATGTGACTTGTGCTCTGATAAACTTCAATCACTCTTTACTGCTGTACTACAAGTTGGAGTGATATCACCCCTCCCTCCCCCCCCCAGCAGCCAAACAAAAGAACAATGGGAAGGTAACCTGATAGCAGCTCCCTAACACAAGATAACAGCTGCCTGGTAGATCTAAGAACAACACTCAATAGTAAAAACCCATGTCCCACTGAGACACATTCAGTTACATTGAGAAGGAAAAACAGCAGCCTGCCAGAAAGCATTTCTCTCTTAAAGTGCAGGCACAAGTCACATGACCAGGGGCAGCTGGGAAATTGACAAAATGTCTAGACCCATGTCAGATTTCAAAATTGAATATAAAAAAATCTGTTTGCTCTTTTGAGAAATGGATTTCAGTGCAGAATTCTGCTGGAGTAGTGCTATCAACTGATGTGTTTAAAAAAAAAACAAAAAAAAAAAACATGTTTTCCGATGACAGGATCCCTTTAAACTCAGGTAACTGATTGCAACCGATTACAGCCCAGAGCTTGTATTGTGAATCAACAGAAAAGTAGATGGGATGCCACTGGGGTCATGGGGTCATTGTCTAAGGCAGTGCTGTCCAACTGGCAGCCCATAACCCCACCCCGTATGGCCCTCCACTGAAGGAACAGTTTAGAGTAAAAATGAAAACTGTAAAAATAAAAATGTTTATAGTATTATTAATGAGCCAAAAATGTAATCTATAAAGGCTGCATCAGTTTGTTGATATAGACCTCGCACCAATCACCTGAATTCCCGGTGTTGTGATCCAATAGTTGGGCCCTGGGGCCCAATTTAAAATGGGCATATTGAGACAAAATCTGCTCATTTGGCGACCTCTACAAACAAACAGATCTGTTCATGTATGACCACCTTTAGTGCAAACATTGAACACCTGTTCAAACCTCATACAGATTGGAGTAACAGAACAGGCACTGTGCATAGTACCGTACATACTGTTCATATCTGAGTGGTCCTGATCGGTTTCCCTGTCTTCTGCTCTGCCTGTGCCTGTCCTACACTTCCTCTGTGTGCCCTACACTGTCTGTCTTACTCTGCCGTTTTGGGCCATACTCTGCTTGCCCAACTCTGCCTGTGTGGGCCATACTCTGCCCTACTTTGTCTGTGTGGGCCATACTCTGCTTGTCCTATTCTGCCTGTGTGGACCATACGTTGCATGCCCTACTCTTTCTTTGTGGACCATACTCTGCTTACCCTATTCTGCCTGTGTGGGCCATACTCTGCTTGCCCTACTCTGTCTGTGTGGGCCATACTCTGCCTGTCCTACTCTGAGTGTGTGGGCCATATTCTGCTTCTCCTACTCTGCCTGTGTGGGCCATACTCTGCCCTACTTTGTCTGTGTGGGCCATACTCTGCTTGTCCTATTCTGCCTGTGTGGACCATACTTTGCATGCCCTACTCTTTCTGTGTGGACCATACTCTGCTTACCCTATTCTGCCTGTGTGGGCCATACTCTGCTTGCCCTACTCTGTCTGTGTGGGCCATACTCTGCCTGTCCTACTCTGAGTGTGTGGGCCATATTCTGCTTCTCCTACTCTGCCTGTGTGGGCCATACTCTGCTTGCCCTACCTCTGCCTGTGCAGGCCATACTCTGCTTGTCCTATTCTGCCTGTGTGGACCATACTTTGACTGCCCTTCTCTGTCTGTGTGGGCCATACTCTGCTTGTCATACTCTGCCTGTGTGGACCATACTCTGCTTGCCCTACTCTGCCTGTGTGGACCATACTCTGCTTGCCCTACTCTGCCTATGTGGACCATACTCTGCCTATGTGGACCATACTCTGCTTGCCCTACTCTGCCTGTGTGGGCCATACTCTACCCGCCCTATGTGCGGGCCCTACTCTGCCTATGCGGGCCCTACTCTGCCTGTGGGAGAGGTGAACCTGGTTGGGTTTGTTAGCTTTTAAAAATAATTGTTAGGGGGTCCCCAAGGTTTTTATAATGTGCTGGGGTTGCTGTGCTATCCATAGGGAAGCATACTTCCCAACTGTCCCTTTTTCAGAGGGACAGTCCCTATTTTGACAGCTCAACCCACAGTCAATCATTTGTACTGGAAAGTCCCAATTTTCTCTGCACTGAACATCCAGAAAAAGAAACAAAGTTTCTAACTTAATTGGCTTTTTTTTTTTTAAAAGTCTTTTACAGTGCTTTGCTAATGAGTGCTGCCATATTTACAGCTCTGTATTCATATGCAGTATGAACTAGGAAGCTGACTGGGGAGCTGAAAATAATAGCCTTAATAATTTTCTACCAAGTGGAGAAAATACTGCATTAAGCTTCCTGCTTTAACAAGATCATGTAAAGTGGAAAATGAAACCTTGCCCATTGTTCTCTCCCACTGAACAAATGGTGCATACTGCAATTCACATATAAATGTTGTTCTTCACATCTGTATTAGGGGTTATGTTACTTAGCAAATTGTATGTTTTGTCATCTTACTTGCATATGGCTCAACGTGAGCCCAAGCACAGCACTTTCTCAAGAAAATTGGTTGTGTTTCTCTTTTTCATGCTTCTTCTTGACTCTCTTGTTATTAACACTTGTTTATAAAGTACTGTACAATAGAAGAGCAGTGCCAGGACAAGTGGTAGGCAGAATAGGTGGCTGCCTATGTTGCATCCTGATGGGGGGCACAATAGTAAGTGGTTCAGGGCCCTTGATTGAGCAGATAAGCAACTGGTGGGGTGAGCCAGGAAAGAGGAGGGTTCTAGTGACTTAAAGGAGAAGGAAAGCTCAAAGACAGTTAAATGCCAACAGATTAGCCACAATAGTGCGAGCTAGAACGCTATATTTATTCTGCAGAATGCTTTACCATACCTGAGTAAACAGCTCTAGACCCTGTCTCTGTTTGTTTAGGATAGAAGCTGCCATATAAGTTTGGTGTGACATCACTTCCAGCCTGAGTCTCTCCCATCTCACTTACAGCTCTGAGCTCAGATTACAGCAGGGATGGGAGGAGGGAGGGGGAGAGGAGCAAACTGAGCATGCTCAATCCCTGGAGGTTTATGCTGAAAACAGGAAGTCTGATAAAGGAGTCCATGTTTACACAATAGAAGGAAAGAAATGCATTGTTTCTTTTGATAGAGGACTCAGAGCAGCATTACTTTCAGGGCTTACTTATGTATTTATATAGACCTTTCTGATAAAGCTTACTTAGTTTTAGCCTTTCCTTCTCCTTTAAAGTGATTAGTGGTGGCAGAGGGGAGTATGTGCGTGTTGTGCACTGGCCGTGAATAGAACCCTGTAGAAGGGGATATAATGTACATCTAATAATTCAACTTACTTAGTCATACAGGAGACAAAAAGCACCCTAACTGATAAAGCTTACTCCATTTCTTTCCATATCCCTGTCATTGATGTCATATAATTCATCATTGTACCTGAGCAGTTTCCCACCTATTGCAAGTCCTGGGTTTCAGACACATGCACAGTTGAAGCGACTTTGGGAATAGCTCCAATCACGCACGTGTCATAAAGTACTTTTCATCAGTGAATTGTCAGAATAGAATAGAATGGAATGCAAAGATACAAAAGATGGTGACTGTGAACTCTGCTGCGCTACTAATCATCTACATGTCCTGTTTACAAACAGGGATTTTTTTCCATGTAATGGGAGGAAGCAGGGAATGGGGGTTGATGGAGGCCTGTGAATGGTGGGGTTTGTGTATGTGGAGGTTTAGTTCTCCTTTAAGATTAACTTTTTTGAAACGATTTGCAACTGGTCTTGGTTTTATATTTTTTTTATTATGTTTTTAATTATTTGGTGTTTGACAGCTACATTTTGGAATTTAAGCAGCTCTGTAGATTGCTAACTGATAGAACAAGGAGGTTTGCTGTGCTGCTGACCCAGTTCACCAGTCATAACTGATTATATATAGGCAGTTGAAGTGATGGAGAACAGAAGCCCAGAACTTTTTTCTAGATTAAAGCACAGGACAAACCCATTGTTCATACAGTACTATAATTGCAGATGTTTAGAGATAGAGAGAGAGAAATTTAGTAGGGCAGGTCATTGTGGCTGAATTTATAAAAAGCCTATGGTGTATTTTTAAGGAAGGATTCTCCTTACTGCACCAACAAAAATCTCTGCTCTCCTTACCTTTGTAGTGGTGCTTTCTCTACCTAGAGAGCTGTTTTATGACTTAAAGGAACAATAACACCAAAAAATGTAAGTGTTTTAAAGTAATGAAAATATAATGTAGTGTTGCCCTGCACTGGTAAAACTGATCTGTTTGCTTCAGAAACACTACTATAGTTCATATAAACAAGCTGCTGTGGAGCAATGGCGAAATTGAAAAACGGCTAAATGTCACAGGTTTACGAATGGATAACAGATAACACCATTAGACAGACAGACAGCTTATCTGCTATTTGCTGTGTAACTTGAGCTTTTTCTCCTTTGAATGGCTGCCCCCATTGCTACACAGCAGCTTATTTATATAAACAATAGTAGTGTTTCTTAAGCAAACACTACAGTTTTACCAGTGCAGGGCAACACTGCATTGTATTTTCATTACTTTAAAACACTTTTATTTTTTGACGTTACTGTTCCTTTAAGTTCTCAGTGTTTGCTTGATTCTATTTTATCTCCCTGATTTGTCCCCATGCATGGGTGACCAAGTGGGGCAAGGATATGCTCAGTTGGTAACCTCATCATGGAAGTGAATGTTTCAGTGCATAACTACATTGAGTCACCCCCCAAAACAATAAAAAAAAAAAAAAAGAGCTGGCACGAATTGCTTATTATGCACATGCGCATGACGTCACATGCCCGCTATGCGCATGCGAGTGACCAGACAATGCTGCTCGCACAGGGAGCTCCCTCCCGTTGTGGGTAGCCTATCGCTGGCGGGGGGGATTTTTTTCAAAAAAACTACTGTTATCCCCAACCGGAATGTGGGCTCTATTGGCCCGCACCTTTAGTTGGGGGATAACATTTTTACCCAACAGGTGCCCTTTAATCATCTGCCTTGTCTTACATTATATCAACTATGGGGTTTTCTTTTATTAGGCAAAAATAATTTTTTGTTGACATTCACTTTAACCCAGATTTTTCTGTTATGGGTGGTTTCAGAAATATTTTGATCAGTTAGAATTTTGTACAATGCCTTGAGGACCAAAACGAGTAGAAAAATGTAATGAGGCAGGATAGCTATACAGAGGTAACTGTATATTGCGCTATACAAATCTTTGCATGCACAGCTCTCAGTTTAGTGTTCCAATGGATTCTTTCCTCATGAGGGGAAACTTTGCTATTTATTTATTAGCATTTGCTGATTGTTTTCCTTTAATTTTCTCTGACGGCACATTGTGCATATCTAGCCTAGGCATCCTGAACATCTGCTACTGTTTATCTTTTCTCTCATGTCTACTGACAGAAAACAACCAACACAGTCTACAATGATTTAATTCTACCTTTTGGATTATAGGGGTTTTCAAGTCTGAATGATTTTTATGGTATTCTTACCTCCTGTATTGATTGTTTTTTTTTTTTTTTATATGAAATTTGTGTGTTTGACATGCAGTCCTGTCTATTGTACAGTACTGCACAATGTTGGTGCTTCATTACTAAGTTTTAATGATAATCATAATAATAATGGTGATAATTGATCCAACAAAGGTTATGCTGAACTTCATCTTTATTATGAAGTGTAAGAATGACAAAACAATACTAAAATGCAGGTTCTTGAATAAAATGATGCCTGCAGTAGTCTGGAGAAAATTTGGGTAAATCGATGTAAAAATACTGAACATGGAAGTAATGTGTGTGGTGAAGACATAAACTCAGATTTATTTAAGGCAGGTTTTCAATGTGGCCCAGCTAGGAGTAGTGTCTGAGGGCTTTACTGGCATCCAACTGAAGTTTAAAATTTGAACAATATGGGGCAGATTTACTAAGGGTTGTAGTGAATTCAAAGTGAATATTCGAATTGAAAAACTTAGAATTTCGAGGTAATTTTTGGGTAGTTAGACCATCAAGTAGGCCAAATTCGACTTCGATTCGAAGTGAAAATGCTTTGATTATTCGACCATTCGATAATCGAAGTACTGTCTCTTTCCAAAACTTCGACACTTCGCCACCTTAAAACCTGCCAAATTGCTATGTCCTCCTAGAACATATAGCCAACATTTGGCTACGTTTTTCGAAGTCGAAGTGAGATCGTACGATTAAATCGTTCAATACAAAGTACGATCGAAGTATGATTGTACGATCGGAGTACGATCATACGATGTTAATAAATCCTTTGCTTTCCAGCAGTACTGCTGGAAAGCTATATATAGATCACAGGACAATAAAATAATTATTGGCATGTTAATTGGTTTAATTTTCCTTACAAAATATGCTACACAGATAGGGACACTCAAAGTAGGGAGGCTACTTAAAACAGGCTCTGCAGCATGCTGACAAATGACACATATTTCTATACAAACTGAGTTTAGCCTTGGTAAAATCAGCATTGCATTTTGTGAATGAGCTGAGTTGAAGCCTCCAATTTTAGTCTTTGCTTCAGAGACCTGCTATAGACATGTTGTCCTATTATTGGCTCTGTTTTAGACAGGCTGTAACTAGATGGATAAGTAATTAATATCATGTTCACATAGGCTATCACGTTAAGACATATAGCAGGTAAGGCGTTAAAATGTAAACTCAGCATGTCTATCACTATGAAATTTTGTGGATTAAATCACTTGTTGGGTATCACATTTTGAGCATATGCTTTTGTGTGGCTGATGCCGCCTTTTAAAAATTATTTGTCTCCAGCTGAAACCTTACTATTTGTTTAACGTATCCGTATTAACCATTCAACAATAATGCAGTCTCTTGGCGTTTAGAGAGAAAAAGACTCTGGTTTTTCTTGGGGGCTACAGCTCCACATAATAATTAATTAATTAGATCTGCAGGGATCTTATTTTAACTTTCTTTCTTTCTTTCTTTCTTTCTTTCTTTCTTTCTTTCTTTCTTTCTTTCTTTCTTTCTTTCTTTCTTTCTTTCTTTCTTTCTTTCTTTCTTTCTTTCATAAAGGGGCACTTCGTTTTCCCGGTATCCCTTTCAAATATTTTGTGACTGTTTCAATGGGCTCTGGTCCTGCTATTTATGGTGGAACTGCTGTGGAGTAATAACCAATACAGGTAAACTATCTGATGCCATAGGTGTGCAATACTATGGCAGTGTGTATACACTAATCCCCTGCGTGGCTTGCCTCATTTTGACCCATTGTTTGGCTGCTGGGGGGAAAAAGGGAGAGGGGTGATATCACTCTAACTTGCAGTAAAGAGTGATTGAAGTTTATCAGAACACAAGTCACATGACTTGGGGCAGCTGGGAAATTGACAATATGTCTAGCCCCATGTCAGATATCAAAATTGAATATAAAAAAATCTGTTTGCTCTTTTGAGAAATGGATTTCAGTGCAGAATTCTGTTGGAGTAGCACTATTAACTGATTCTTTTTGAAAAAACATGTTTTCCGATGACAGGATCCCTTTAAAAATAAGCACACCCATAGATCAACTGAAATGAGTTGAACCTCAAAGAAATAATGGTTTCTTCCAATGTACATGTTTATTTCAAGTGGACCCGTCACCATCATCAGTCAAGCAAAACAAACTTTAATTACACTATATAAATTATTTGAATCTTGTTTCCTCCAGTTTGGGAATTCATAATTATAGCAAGTAGGCAGGAGCCATTTTGTGGACACTGTTATTAAGACAAGCCTTGCATCATCTCAGAATCTTATTTGTGCACCAGAATGGGCGACCAGATGTCCATCCCAGTGCCCTGGCTACACAATTAAGGGCTGGGACACACTGGGCGATTTGGGGAGATTTAGTCGCCTGGCGACTAATCGCCGCGACTTTCCACGACCAATCTTCCCCGAATGCCTCCCCTCGCTCTGCACCTGGCTAAAATGAAAAATCGCCTGCGCTAATCACATGCGGCGATTCGTTTTCCGAAGTCGCCCGAAGTTTCCTCGTGAGGCAACCTCGGGCGACTTCAGAAAACGAATCGCCGTGTGTGATTAGCGCCGGCGACTTTTCATTTTATCCAGGCGCAGAGTGAGGGGAGGCATTCGGGGAGAAAAGTTGCTGCGATTAGTCGCCAGGCGACTAAATCTCCCCAAATCGCCCAGTGTTTCCCAGCCCTAAAGGACCAGTAACATCAAAAAAATGCTTAAAAATTCATTGGTGCACAAAAAAAAATAAACACCAAGACAAATGTAACTTTTAAATAGCAAAGCCTTTATTAAGAAATAACTTACAGAAAGTCCACTTCTGCTCCTCTTCAGAAACGGTGAAAAGGCGTCCATCCATACTGCAGTGATCGATTACTTCTCCCTGGCTATTCACTGACAGGCATCACCTTCATCCTCCTGCAGGTTTCCAGCAGCTGCAGTGTCACGGGCTCTCCTCTCCTGCAATTACCCGACTCCTGTTGTGACAGCGGTGCAAAGTTTGTTCCTGTGCTGGCGGTGATCAACTAGCAGCAGCGGGTCCTCTTGCTTCCCTTCCACTGGCTTGGCCGTCTAGAGTCTCCCGAGTCCCGAAGCACACTTGTTCCTGCTACTGCATCGGCTTCTCTCCTCCGCTCTCTTCACCTCCCTCTCAGTCTCCCCTCCTCCCGGGTCCAGTCCTGTTCTGTTCCCTCCACCACGTCCTTTCCCTGTTTAATTCCAATCTCCACATCATTTTCACCTAGTCTGAGAAACAATAGAAATTGCAGCGCAGGTCATTCTCCTTTGCTAGGCCGGCAAAAGGTCACATGCAATCAAAAGGAAAGGGGGGTAAGATAGTCTGGTTTTTCCCCTCTGCTGCCCTTTCAGATCGCAAGCATGGCTGGATTGTACCCTGGCAGATATAGCAATATACTGTACATGTGTGCTGTTTGTTTGCCCTGCAGATATCCTGCTCTGGACTTTTCGAGCTCAGGCTGCAGGAGTTTGTGAATAAGAAGGGACTGCTCGGCACTTTGCAGCGGTGCGAATGCAATACCTTCTTCAGAATCTGCCTTAAGCACTACCAGAACAACGTGTCTCCGGAGCCTCCGTGTACTTACGGCAGCGCAGTCACCCCCGTATTGGGCACCAACTCCTTCATCGTTCCGGAGAGCAGCAATGTGGACCCCACAATTCCCTTTTGGATTCACATGGCCTGTGAGAAAAAGTGTTTCACAGCACGTCTTCTCCGATAGGGAACTGAATCTGCACACTATGAGAATGTGTGCAATACTGAAGAAAGGACTCAGCCCCTCTGCCAGGGTACAATCCAGCTGCCATACTTGCGATCTGAAAGGCCAGCGGAGGGGAAAAGCCAGCGAAAGCCCAGGGAATCAATGGAAAGGTGAGTGGTGGTGCCTGATGCAGGCCAATGATGCTATCGCATACAATATTGCACACAGTATTGCACACAATGCCACTGGAGATAGAGACAGGCCTGTTATCTGGGTTCTATGTACAGTATGTGTGTGACTATCTTACCCTCCTTTCCTTTTGATTGTATGTGACCTTTTGCCGGCCTAGCAAGGGAGAATGACCTGAGCAGTACTTTCTATTGCTTCTCAGAGGGGTGACAATGATGTGGAGATTGGAATTAAACAGGACTGGACCCGGGAGGAGGGGAGACTGAGAGGGAAGTGAAGAGAGCGAAGGAGAGAAGCCGATGCACAGTGAAAGGCTGGGAGGCAGTAGGAACAAGTGTGCGTTGGTACTCTGGAGACTCTAGACGGCCAGTTGAAGGGAAGCCGCCAGCACAGGAATAAACTTTGCGCCGCTGTCACACCAGGAGCCGGGAAATTGCAGGAGAGGAGAGCCCTTGACACTGCTGCTGGACACCTGGAGGAGGATGAAGGTGAAGCCAGGGGGGAGAAATCGATCGCTGCAGTATGGATGGTTGTCTTTTCGCTGTTACGTTTGTCTTGGTGTTTATTTTTCGTTGTGCACTAATTTTTAAACATTTTTTTTTTGATGTTACTGGTCATTTAAACTGTGAAGAGAATGGGGGAATGTGGGGAGAGCAGTTCTAAGAAGTGCTGAATGGAATGGAAAGTGAAAGTAATTGTCTGCACAGCCTCTATGCCCAGGGAATAGAGGAGGAGCAAACAATATTTGATTGACAGCTGAAATGTTTAAATGATCTTACAACTGCTATGAATGCTTTAATAAAAAATAGAAATTGGATTCATGTTTAATTTGAAAAGGACTTTTATTATACATCTATTTGTGTCTGGGTGGCAGGTTTTCTATGTGGCCCAGCTAGGAGTGGTGTCTGAGGGCTTTACTGCCCTAAAACCTGAACACTGAGTTTAGGAGATGACCATTTACTAGTTATAAAGTTAGTCAAACTAAACTATGCTGAATCTTGTATGCTTGACAAGAATTGTGGCTCAATAGTATACTTCCAGCCAGCATTTTATTTAAAATGCATCTTATTTTAGGGTGGGGTAATCTTGGCTGCTCTGATTTAATAGACTATGTGACAATTTGATTACTGCTGGAAAGCTATATATAGATCACAGGACAATAAAATAATTATTGACATGTTAATTGGTTTAATGTTCCTACACACAATATGCAGCACAGATAAGGACACTCAAAGTAGGAAGGCTATTTAAAACAGGCTCTGCAGCATGCTGACAAATGACACTGTTATTTCTGTACATCCTTAATTAACAAACTGAGTTTAGCCTTGATAAAATTGGCATTGCATTTTGTGAATGAGCTGAATTAAAGCCATCAGTTTTAGTCTTTGCTTCAGAGACCTGCTATAGACTTGTTGTCCTATTATTGGCTCTGTTTTAGACAGGCTATAACTAGATGGATAAGTAATCAATATGGTGTTCAGAAAGGCTATCAAGTTTAGACATATAGCAGTTTAGAAATGAATTAAAGGTGTATTTGGAGACCAAGTTACTCTGATAGTATACACATTTTATTTTTAATTTAAAATCATCCATTTAAAACCTGGCCGGCCAGGAACCAAACATATAACAATATAACTAAATAAAATATTATTTTCGAAATGATCCAACCTTTCGGTCCCTCTTGAGACCTTTTTCAAGATCCTGAGCGAAACGTTGGAGCACTGTGATGTGTGAAAAATAAAATCACTTGATTTACTAAGGGACGTGCTGGCCTGGGAATGCTTTATTTATTTCAAATTGTGAGTATATGATTGATATTTGGCTGTGCACCCCTGAAAAATTTCGGATACTGAAAGGTGTACTGTCATGGGAAAAAATTTTTTTTTTCAAAATTAATCAGTTAATAGTGCTGCTCCAGCAGAATTCTGCACTGAAATCAATTTCTCAAAAGAGCAAACAGATTTTGTTATATTCAATTTTGAAACCTGACATTGGGCTAGACATATTGTCAATTTCCCAGCTGTCCCAAGTCATGTGACTTGTGCTCTGCTAAACTTATCACTCTTTACTGCTGTACTGCAAGTTGGAGTGATATCACCCCCCTCCCTTTCCCCCCAGCAGCCAAACAAAAGAACAATGGGGGGGTAACCAGATAGCAGCTCCCTAACACAAGATAACAGCTGCCAGGTAGATCTAAGAGAACGCTCAATAGTAAAAACCCATGTCCCACTGAGACACATTCAGTTACATTGAGAAGGAAAAACAGCAGCCTGCCAGAAAGCATTTCTCTCCTAAAGTGCAGGCACAAGTCACATGACCAGGGGCAGCTGGGAAATTGACAAAATTGTCTAGCCCCATGTCAGATTTCAAAATTGAATATTAAAAATCTGTTTGCTCTTTTGAGAAATGGATTTCAGTGCAGAATTCTGCTGGAGTAGCACTATTAACGGATGCGTTTTTATCAAAATCCGATTTCCCCCCCCCCCAGATTTTAAGTAAAAAAAGTCAGGCCAAACTAAAATCCACAATTCGACCTTATTTATCATTGAAAAACGTGATCGGTTCGGAAGAAATTTAAAAAATTCGGGTTTTTGCGAAAATAAATTTTTTCGGGATTTTTAGCCTAAACTCAGCGCAGACCATGATATCTTCAAAATTAAAATAGGACCTTTGACTTCTACAGGACCCTGACAGCTTTCAGATTCAGACTTTTAGCAGCCTCGGGAGATAATAAATCATGAAAAATGTGAGGTTTTCTTTCTCTAGAAATTCAGATTTTATAGTAAAAAAAACGCAGATTTTTCTAGTTTTTGGCATTCGACTTAAATCAACAACCCAGTATGAGTTAAGGAGATTACGATTTACCAGCTATAAAGTTAGTCAAACTAAGCTATGCTGAATCTTGTATGCTTGGCAGGAATTTTTGGTTTAATAGTACACTTCCAGCCAGCATTTAGTCTACCTATGCATCTTATTTTAGGGTGGGGTAATCTTGCTATCTTCTGTTTCTGTTTTTCCTCTTCTCTATTTCTGCTTTTTGAATAAGATTTTTTTTTATTTTATTTTCTGCCCCGAAGAAGGACTTATTTATTATGGTGTTTTCTTTTTTTGTGCAGTACCTTTTATAATAGATGGTTTTATTATTTCATAGTAGTATGTAAGAGTTAATATACAGAATATTTATCTTTTTGTAAAAATATGTAGAACTGCACATCTTTTTTTTTTTTTTTTAGTTTACTTGCATCCCCAGACATATTTCCTTTGCATTTAGTGCTGTTTATGCAATTGTTTGATAAATATAGCAATCCAACCCAACCAGAAGAAGGGAGTTTGAGCAATGGCTTCATAGACAGAATCCACTACATGCCTTGTGGCCACATAGTTAATTTCAGTCCTGAGGGTATGTAGCTAGTCCTGCATAGTTGCTGAAAACTGGCTATTTTGCCTGCCAGTGGATAGATGGATTTTGTAGCAATAGGCCGATAGCAGTGCAGTGTTATTAAAATGATTTTGCTTTAAACACTCAACAGTCAGGTTAGGTAGCAGCTTTTTTATGATTATAAGTAGTGTAGAATACATTCAAACTGTTCCCAGCCCATAGATTAATGATCCCTTTTTGTAAATTATACACTTCTATGAACACTCCATAGCCTGTTCATAGAAATACCATAAACCAATTCAGTAAGGAAATCAGAGCACACAACGACCCTAAAATTTGCAAGAAAAAGTTTGTAAACCCTTTTGTGTTACTGGGATTTCTGCAGTAGTTAGGGCCAGAGCACGTGGAGCATCTGCTCTCAGCCTGCAAAAAAAAACCCAAAAAAATCCCAGATTTCCTCTCTGCCACAATCTGCACTGGCGCTCTATGTGTACCGCTCTATGTGTACCCTGTCTTACAAACACAACCTGCATAAATAAAAAGAACAATTGTAGATTTTGTTTGTATTGGTCTCATTATGTAAACATTCACAGTTTTGGCTTGAAAAAGTAGGTGAACCCATAAATTGGTACAACGTTCTTTAGCATCAGTAACCTCTACCAAATGTTTCCTTTAGCTGCAGATCATATTTGATCAATGGCTAGTTGATACAATTAGTTGATACATTTCTCAACAGTATATTTGGAATATTAGCAAATATTGTATCCATTCTAACAGCTGCCTTTAATGAACCTTAGGGATTCTGGTCAGCAGGGACAAAAATAGAAAATGTATCAATTTAGAACAGTTAGAGAGTTGGTGACCCCCCTCACAGAAGGTGAAAAATGAAACTTTTACATTTGAATATTAGAAAAACGATTACAAATAAAACATAGAGAGTTAACAACCTCTTTAAGAATAATTGAGCCAATTATCTTTGCTACCCCTCCTGCCCTCCTAAAACCATCATCTTTCCACTCCAACTTTGCACTCTTGACAAAATTGTGTGGCATATTGGGCAAAACACCTTATACCAATTGCTGAAGGCATGCTTTGCTACAAAAGATCACTTTTTTCAAGCAGCATTGGTTCCTAGGTTATTTCTGAGCATTCTGATGCCTTGCCTAAAAATGTTGAGTGCACTTGCATAAACGTCTATCATGGGGTTATATATTATTATAGGCAATCAGTAAAGGAACATGCCCAGTGTCCCCTCACTTTTGCATCATAGGCACGTGCCTCTTCTGCCTACACCTAGTTCCGACCCTGCTGATATTTAAAGGGGGAAGTCTACCCCCTTCAGCAAAATGTTTATTGCTGAAAATTCCTTTTTGCCCATTGTTTTAATTAAAAAAAATCTGTGTTTAGTTTATTCATTCACTAAACAGGGTAAACTGTGAAATTTTGTTGTGCAACTTAGGACAGTGACTCACAGGAAGATTTGTCTCCCACGATTTTTTAGACGCTGCTGTGGGTGACAAATCTCTCGAAAATGCCTCGCCATTGCAGGCCCCCAAAATGTCTAGAGGTTGACCTGTTTAGCAATATTCATTGAAATTGTATATGCGTTAGGGCCTCTATACCTCTATACCTCCTGGGCCCCCTGCCTGCAGTTGCAGGGTCTGCTTCCACTGTAGTTACGCTCCTGGGTACAACTGTTTTTAAGATAAAAAAAGGAACTCCTTATACAGAAGCTTCCTCAGTGGACTGCTGGTTTATTTGACTTTGCACTTTTGATCAGGAAGTAGTAGATTTTATAGTGGCGTGACTACCATTGGAGCAGCGGATGCAACTGCACCCCTTCTTGTCCATCCCTTGCTGTGTCAATTCACTACCAATTATGCCACTGGATTGTGACTGTTTTTTTTTGTATTAAAAAAATATGCTGTTCTGTAGATATTTCCTAATTAAAAAAATAAGCAAGCTTATGTTCAACACAAGCCCTATCACTGAACAAAAATGGGGGTATACTGTCCCTTTAACTGTGTTCGAAAAATAGCACTTTTATCATTCATGAACAACTGATCTGTAAGCCTGAGACAAAATTATTGTGCTTAAGAATGCATAAGCATACATTTAATATAGATGTATACTGCCCCTTTAAGATTTAATGATATTATATCTATTTGCTCTTTGCACAATAACAATAGAAAGTATTTGAAAGATTTTTATTCGTAAACAATTGAAAGTGAGATTTTCAGATATTCAATATACCATACATTTTAATACTAAGTACTTAACGCACAGCTAGTTCCTGTATTGAACAGTACATCACTCTGCTGCTGACAGTGATGTATAACCTAAGATAAACTTTTAATGCTTTTGTAGACTCGGCAGATTTGCTGTGAGTGGCAAAAACCTTAGCAATACACATTACTCTTTGGTTAATTTTAAAGTAAAACAGTCAGGCCCCTGACTAGCCTACAGTAGTTAAATAATGGACAGCTGGCTGGGGCCTGTGCCCCAAACTGTGAGAATGTTGTTGTGGACATTGAGCCAGAAGGCCAAACTCATTGCTTTTATGGCTGTTGCTAAAATGTGAAAGTAGCTGCAGTAAGTCTGTTTCTATACCCCTGTCACATAAAGGCACTTAAGGGGTCATTATGGCATTTTGGCACCTATGAAATTGCTCTTAGGGTAATGCCAGTTTTCTTACAAACAGTAGTGTACTTTTAAAGTAGCTGCTCGGTGTAAAAATAAAAACTGGGCAAATAGACCGGCTTTGCAAAATTGTTTCTAATACAGTTAACCTAAAAGTGTAATCTATGTACATTGTACTATGTAATCTATGAAGGCTAGAGTGAACAGATAACTTACAGAACAGAACAAAACACAACTTCCTTTGCAGCTCTCTAACTCCGAGTTAGTCAGTGATTTGAAGGGGCCACATTGATCCTTAGCATGCAGATTCTAAAGCAAACAGTTATCCCATGTGCACCCCCCAGTCATTGATTAGTTACTGCCTGGTAAAAAAAATCAGTGGAGACCAAGACCGATGCAAACAGGAAGTAGTGTTCTGGCTATTATGTTAGACATACAGTCACTCCAGCCTGCATTTTTTGCTAGCTAACTATATTGCAAACACGTTTTATTTTGCACAGCTTACCTATTTACCCAGTTTTTTTTATATTTGAGAGTTCCTTTGAAGTTGGCAATTTCTATAAATCACAAATAGTAACTTTTTAAGAACTGTATCTCTTTTAGAAAGGGAGGTCACCTTCAGTGATAATAGTTTTCAAATAGTGCAAATATGGCTTAATCAAATGCTTTTTATCTGTGTTTTTTTTTTATACAGTTTTTGTAAAAGGTAAGTTTTAAAAAATGAATGTATCGTTTTATTCACCCTTAATTTTTTTGATTAGCAGCTCAGAAGGATGTTGGCAGACTTTAGGAAAATGTAACCAAAATGAATATAGAAAGCAAGTGAAATTTATGAAGGCGAACTGCCCCTTTAAAAGAAAAGTGGCAATTAGGTAATACATTAGGATAACCAGACTACTTGAAAATTCAGGGACACATCTAAAAAATCCAGCTATAAGGTCTACACTGATTGCAATTTAATTTAAATTCAATCAGTGCAGCCCTACAGCATGTATTTATTAAAAATGTCTCTGAATTTTTAATTAATCTGGTATCACTCTTGTACATCTTTGCCTGTTAAAATATTATCCATATTTTGTTGTGGGTTTCCTCCCTTAGTGTAGGCATTCTTAAAACATCTGTTTTCCATTAATATATTAATGTATACCTGGAATACTGACTTTTAAGGGTTGCCCTAACTTTGGAATCAAATATGCAGCCCTGTTACATGGTATGAAATATGATATTTTGCTGTACAACCAACATATATTTTTCTAAATTTCCCTCTTTTTTTACACCTTGCAGGGACCTCAGTCATGTTAAAGTAAAACCCAAAGGTGTGCTGCTGAAAATGCTAAAAAGGCTGGACAAGATAAGGTTCAGAGGTCAGAAGCGAGACGAGTTCCTTGATTTAGTGGAGTCTCCCAATGCTTCAGACACAGAATGTGGAGATGAAATCCCCATGAAGATACCTCCAACGTCATTAAAAGATACTGAGGAGCTAAAGGACCCTGTGAGTTTTCTATCAAACTTTAAAGGGATACTGTCATGGGAAAAACATTTTTTTCAAAATGAATCAGTTAATAGTGCTGCTCCAGTAGAATTCTGCACTGAAATCCATTTCTCAAAAGAGCAAACAGATTTTTTTATATTCAATTATGAAATCTGACATGGGGCTAGACATATTGTCAATTTCCCAGCTGCCCCAAGTCATGTGACTTGTGCTCTAATAAACTTCAATCACTCTTTACTGCTGTACTGCAAGTTGGAGTGATATCACCCCCTCCCTTTCCTCCCCCCCCAGCAGCCAAACAAAAGAACAATGGGAAGGTAACCAGATAACAACTCCCTAACACAAGATAACAGCTGCCTGGTAGATCTAAGAACAACACTCAACACTGAGACACATTCAGATACATTGAGAAGGAAAAACAGCAGCCTGCCAGAAAACATTTCTCTCATAAAGTGCAGGCACCAGTCACATGACCAGGGGCAGCTGGGAAATTGACAAAATGTCTAGCCCCATGTCAGATTTCAAAATTGAATATAAAAAAATCTGTTTGCTCTTTTGAGAAATGGATTTCAGTGCAGAATTCTGCTGGAGTATCACTATTAACTGATGCGTTGTGAAAAAAACATGTTTTCTGAAGACAGGATCCCTTTAAACCTCAATATTATCTGCCTTATTTGTATCTTTAGTCTCAATTTCACCTTGAAGGGGTTTTGCAAACTTTGTTCCATGTACAAGCCAACTTTGAAAAGCTTCTGTGCATTCTGAGGATATACAGATAATTATAAAAAAATAATACAAATAATTATTTACAAATAATTCAAAAAAAAAAAAGGGACCAGGTTAAAACATTCTTCAGACATTCTATGACAGGGTCTCTTTTGGGTTCATTAGCACTTAAAGGGACATTATCCCTTTTTTCTTTTTTTTTGTTTTTGTTGTAAAGCTCAAAGGTATAGCTGTCATTTCAAATGATGGAAGTTTTGGTTAAACAGTTGTTTAAAGGAACAGTAACACCAAAAAATGTAAGTGTTTTAAAGTAATGAAAATATAATGTAGTGTTGCCCTGCACTGGTAAAACTGTTCACAAACACTACTATAGTTCATATAAACAAGCTGCTGTGGAGCAATGGTGGAAATTGAAAAATGGCTATATGGCACAGGTTGACTAATGGATAACGGATAACACCATTAGACAGACAGAGCTTATCTGCTATCTGCTGTGTAATCTGAGCCTTTTCTCCTTCGAATGGCTGCCCCCATTGCTACACAGCAGCTTATTTATATAAACAATAGTAGTGTTTCTTAAGCAAACACACCAGTTTTACCAGTGCAGGGCAACACTGCATTATATTTTCATTACTTTAAACCACTTTTATTTTTTGATGTTACTGTTCCTTTAAGGAGTCAGAACCAGCAAGGCAGTCTATAAACAAACAAACAAACAAACAAACCCAAAACTGCTTTTAAAGGAATTGTTCAGTGTAAAAATAAAAACTAGGTAAATAGGCTGTGCAAAATAAAAAATGTTGCTAATATAGTCAGACAAAAATGTAATCTATGTCTAACATAATAGCCAGAACTCTTTGCAGCACTATTGGTTTCTACTGATTGGTTACCAGGCAGTAACCAACCTGGAGCATGGCCAACTTTGTGTACTTTGAGGTTATTCAGAGGGGAAATGTATGAATGTTTGATTGCTAATGTCATTTTTTATAAATAGTATAAAGAAAAATCAGTAAAAAAAGAAACTGGTAATCCAGTTAAAAAGCACAAAGGACTGTTTATTCTGAAAAATATTTAAAACTAATTTTTAAATAGTCTCCTTTCTCTTCTCAAAACACACTGAGCATTGTACATGAAATATAGTTCATATTTATTGCAATAATATTACAAGGATAATGAAATGCAGTATGTGTATAATAGCAAAATATAATGATGTAAGCTGGAAGAAATGTATGAAGTAGCACCTTGTGGTATATTAGAACAAATTGTGGTATATTAGAACTGTGCAATGGACCCTTGTAAATCAGTATATTCTGTGGGGATGAACCATTACTGTATAGAATTATCTATAACTTCTTTGGTTAATGTATTCATTTTACCCCTTAACGAAGACTATTTTGCTATTGTGAAAAATAAAATTGTTAAAGGGGCAGTATACCCCATAGTTCAATATGAGTTTAATGAATTGAGCTTGTGCCATAGTTTTTGCTTGTTGTTTTAGTCTTGTCAAAACTGTTTTTTTGGTTTTCTTTTAATTTTATTTCTTAAGATAAACAGTTACTCCATGTTTTGTCACTGATCAATAGAAGTATATTATGCAAAATGATTATAAGAGATTTTTTAATAACTTGCAAGGACCAAACATTTAGAATCAGTTTTCTTCTTTGCCCAGTTTAGCTAAAAAAAAAAATAGTCAAAACCATTCATTTCTTATGTGATTAAAATAATATGCTAAAATGTTCAACACAAGTCCTGTAAACTGAGCTCATGCTAAAAAGGAGGTTTACTGCCCATTTAAAAGTAAGACTTTTGTAGTATTGTATTGAATTTTATAATGTAAGACTACATTACTTGCTGTGTACAATTTATGGCTGTGAAACTTAAGAGAATTAAGACTATTGGAGTTGCCACAGAGATGAACAGCTGATTTTCTTCATAACTGTACTGTTTGTAAAATTCTTTGCTTACAAGCAGCAGTATTGTACAATGGCAAAAATAGCAATCCACTTTTAAAGCACGGCATGAAGCAGATTGCTTTGAAACACATATTATATATTTTTTAGTGTTTGCTTTCAAATAGTGGGTTTGTTATTATACTGTATGATTTCAGTCAATGCAGTACACTTAAGTGAGGGATGTCAATCAGACCTTCAGCTGCCAGAGGATGCAGGGAGTTGTTCAGTTGCCGGAGGGCTACAGATCTGCCGTCTCTAGTGTCAAAGCAACTGCTTGTTCTTGCAGTAGATCTCCAATAAAAAAAACAAAAACTGAACCATTCAGCCTAGTGCTTATTGGTTTCTCTTCCTCCTTTGATCCTTGGCCAGGTATCTCCATTAACAGTGAAGCCATGAATGAGACTGAATTAGGTCAGGAGTGATTTTTGTAGCCCTGCAATGTTTTTCACTTGGACCCCTCCCTAACATTTTGAAGGCTTCAGTGATGTAGTAGTTTCTTGTACTGCAGGAGGATCACCACCAACAGCATATCTCTGTTTTCTGCACTAGCATTATCTCCCTGTGATTCCCAGGGAGATATTCCCAGGTCTGTATCTATACTTTGACTTTCGCTAGCAGATAATGTGTTCTGAATGAATGGAATTTGTAGGAAGAGGAAATATTCTAGCTCTGCTCTGTGCCTATGTATACCTTGATGGCTAATTTTCTTACTGGTGACACCAGGGATCTTTTTCCACCATATCTAAAAAGTGTGATATTTGTAACTGGAAATACCTGTTTTGTGGCAGGACTTTTGGGGGCATAAAATATATATATCTCAAAGGCTCCACTAAAGTCAATAGAAATGGTCAGGCTGTGATTAGACAAGGAAAAACAGATGGCTGAAAACACCTGAGTTTATTATAAACACAGTGTAAGAAAATATATTTCCATTGAACAGAAAGAAACAGCCTTCATCATTTTCGTTTTTTATGATCCTTGTCCAGTTCTTTTACACTATGTCTTCATTTGTCTTCAGGCTGGTTCAGGGACCATCATCATGGCTTCTGGAGTGGCAGAATACAACAGGACAGAGTCTGATCGACTTAATGAGGTTAAAGGGCATCTAGAAATCGCCTTACTGGAAAAACACTTTCTTCGTAAGTAGAACAAGAAATGCAAATGAGATTATACGCAGATATGAGTGATGGCTGGTATAGTTCTCACTTGAGCGGGCTATGATGCATATAGGGGGCATATTTGTCATTCTTTCATCTCTCTTTGCATACTCCAATAATAATACACACTAACTCTTAAAACCAAAGTTTCTGGCCAAACGTGTTTAGTGATTATTTCACTTCATCAGAGGCTCTCTCAGCAGTAAAGAGTGACTGAAGTTTATCAGAGCACAAGTCACATAACTGGGGGGGGGGCATGGATTGAAATATTTTTATTAAATGTTTTATTCATGTTTTTATTTTTGTACAGAGGAAGAGCTAAGGAAGCTGAGGGAAGAGACAAACATAGACACATTAAAGCAAGAATTAGAAAAGGAGAGGCAAAGAAGAACAGAACTAGAGCAAAAAATTACTGACATTGCCAAGACAAGGTATATTTGGTGCCTTGTGTGATTCTCTTTTCTCATTCTCTTTTGTCACCTACTTATAGGTGCAGGCCACAAAACATCCCAAATACCCTGCCACTTCCATATAGTGAAATTGCTGTAGACAAGTCAGTTAAATCATGTAATGTCATATATACACATCAGAAATAATTTTGCATTACTGTTTTCCCCACATGTTGACCAGTGGAGGGGTATTTCAGAAGTTTGTGTGCCTTGTGTTTTACAGATTATTTTGTGATTACTGATACTGTGGTAATGTGTATGGTTCCTACAGTGGTAGCAATAGAGTGTCCGATATGCAGGTTTTATGTGATTCAAAAATATGCTAATATCTTTAATATTTAATGTAAATCTCCCTTACCCTTTAATAGTTGGGTTAGCTGTTTGGATAAAAGTGGCTGCACTCCTTCACTAGCTCATATTTACCTGGGTGTTATTGAGTTGCCATAATATAATGTGATTTATTGCACAGAAATACAGTTCAGGGAACAAAAAATAACATGATGAACATTCTTATCACAGTCAACATAACCTTCTCCTGCCAGCCATCCACTTTAAAAATAGATCTGCTTGCTAATATTTTGGTGGCTGTGTGCTGTGTTTTCCACAGGGGCAGACAACAGCGAAAGTGAGGCACTATGAATTACTTTACTTGAGAGCATCTGAATTAAAATTTTCATCTAAACTGAAATGCATATATACCGTTGCAATTGTGCATTCTGTTTTTATCCCCAAAATACCAGCTGTATCAATTACATTTCATCTGGCAGTTTATTTATTCCTTGCTTACATTCCGTTTGGAATTGGGGATGTAATGTTAGTTCAATCTTCTAAAAATGTGCATATTGTGTGTTCCATTTAAACATAATACTTCCAAAAACCATTTAATACATCGCTAAAGTTATTTCAGTGTCTGTAATAAAACAGAGCCCAGTTGAGATTAAAAGGGGATTAAAGACAATCACAGACTAGTTGGTCGGCTGTTTTGATGAACAGACTGGCATTTTTGAAAATAATTACTTTGGCAGAGACATTTGTATTAAGAAATGTTTGTGGCAGACATTATACTCTTCCATCTCAACAGCATGACACTTTGAGATATTCATCCTTCGCTGATAAAATTTGATCAATATAATTTGATAGGTTTGATTGATTTGAGCTAATCGGTCAATTAAAGCTTTACCTGTGCAATTTTGTTGATGGACCAGAGATGTCCATGTTTCTTGTGTAGGACTTTGGTCCTCATTAAAGGAGAACCAAAGTTTAACAAAACAGTAGGCTTGCAATGCTGCCGATTATGGTTTGAGTTCTGTACCAGTCCAAGTTGACCAGAGCTTGTGAAGCAGTGAGAAAACCGTGAAGATTTGTTCCTCCTAATATGACCTTGGAACTCCCCATCTTTTCTCTACTATTACACTGCATATGCTCTGTGCTACTGCAGTTACCTGACTGAATTGCAATATACTGTATATAAATGTAATGACAGTAGGCTGACAGAAGGTTATTAATTCAGTTTTGCATTACATGGCAGCTCAGAAACTAGTGCACTTTTCCTCAGTATGTAGCATCAGCTTCCATAACAGATGGACCTAATTTTCTATGATTTGTAACTTCTCTAAGTTTAGTTTCTCAACAGCTGCCAATTGCTCACTGAGCATGTGCAGTGCAATAGCATTGATATTCCTAATGACACTCTTGCAACAACTTGCAATGCATGGATAATTATCGCTGAAATTCTGAACCTTTAAACCCGTGCAGTAAGCTGAGTACCATATATACTCGAGTATAAGCCGAGTTTTTCAGCATCCAAAATATGCTGAAAAAGTCTACCTCGGCTAATACTCGTGGGCAGTAACTGAGATTGCAGTCACTTTTAATCATTCCTTTACCAACAGTTCGCTTGGGGAGAGACTGAGATATCACACAGCGCCCTCTGTTGGTTATATGAAAGAATAACAGTGCGCCCTCTGTTGGTTATATGAAAGAATAACAGTGCGCCCTCTGTTGGTTATATGAAAGAATAACAGTGACTGCAATATCACACAGCACCCTCTGTTGGTTATATGAAAGAATAACAGTGACTGCAATATCACACAGCACCCTCTGTTGGTTATATGAAAGAATAACAGTGACTGCAATATCACACAGCGCCCTCTGTTGGTTATATGAAAGAATAACAGTGACTGCAATATCACACAGCGCACTCTGTTGGTTATATGAAAGAATAACAGTGACTGCAATATCAGACAGTGCCCTCTGTTGGTTATATGCACAAAATGTCGCTGTCTTGGGTATATTGATAATGGGTTGAGTGCAGAGGAATCTTGTATTTGTCTATGTGTTTTTTGTGGTCACACCCTCATTGCACCCCCGCCTAATGATTTTAAAAACTAGTGGTGAGCACAACTTTCCCTTGTTTGTTGTAGTTATGCAGGAGCAGTGACCGGCTCCATGTTGTGGCTCCCACCCCCTCCAACTATAGTCGGGTGATCCCACTGGTGTCTAATAAAAGGGCAGCCAAGTTTGGGAGTTTTACTTTGAAAGCAGCTAGTAAGTTGCAGGTAAAACGTATTCGTCCCTTTTATAAAATGTATAATTAAACCATAGAATTCTTAATGAATCAGATGAAAATTGAGTATAGGACTGGCCAGATATGGGATGACTTTGACGTAGTTGGCCAGCTTAAATATATTGCAATATATGGACAGACAATCCCTGTTTTGTTTAAAGGGTAGGGCATTTTTCAGTAGCAGTATGCACAAAATGTCGCTGTCTTGGGTATATTGATAATGGGTTGAGTGCAGAGGAATCTTGTATTTGTCTATGTGTTTTTTGTGGTCACACCCTCATTGCACCCCCGCCTCATGATTTTAAAAACTAGTGGTGAGCACAACTTTCCCTTGTTTGTTGTAGTTATGCAGGAGCAGTGACCGGCTCCATGTTGTGGCTCCCACCCCCTCCAACTATAGTCGGGTGATCCCACTGGTGTCTAATAAAAGGGCAGCCAAGTTTGGGAGTTTTACTTTGAAAGCAGCTAGCAAGTTGCAGGTAAAACGTATTCGTCCCTTTTATAAAATGTATAATTAAACCATAGAATTCTTAATGAATCAGATGAAAATTGAGTATAGGACTGGCCAGATATGGGATGACTTTGACGTAGTTGGCCAGCTTAAATATATTGCAATATATGGACAGACAATCCCTGTTTTGTTTAAAGGGTAGGGCATTTTTCAGTAGCAGTATGCACAAAATGTCGCTGTCTTGGGTATATTGATAATGGGTTGAGTGCAGAGGAATCTTGTATTTGTCTATGTGTTTTTTGTGGTCACACCCTCATTGCACCCCCGCCTCATGATTTTAAAAACTAGTGGTGAGCACAACTTTCCCTTGTTTGTTGTAGTTATGCAGGAGCAGTGACCGGCTCCATGTTGTGGCTCCCACCCCCTCCAACTATAGTCGGGTGATCCCACTGGTGTCTAATAAAAGGGCAGCCAAGTTTGGGAGTTTTACTTTGAAAGCAGCTAGCAAGTTGCAGGTAAAACGTATTCGTCCCTTTTATAAAATGTATAATTAAACCATAGAATTCTTAATGAATCAGATGAAAATTGAGTATAGGACTGGCCAGATATGGGATGACTTTGACGTAGTTGGCCAGCTTAAATATATTGCAATATATGGACAGACAATCCCTGTTTTGTTTAAAGGGTAGGGCATTTTTCAGTAGCAGTATGCACAAAATGTCGCTGTCTTGGGTATATTGATAATGGGTTGAGTGCAGAGGAATCTTGTATTTGTCTATGTGTTTTTTGTGGTCACACCCTCATTGCACCCCCGCCTAATGATTTTAAAAACTAGTGGTGAGCACAACTTTCCCTTGTTTGTTGTGGTTATATGAAGGATTAACAGTGATGGCAATATCACACAGCACCCTCTGCACATGGTAGTGGGACAGTGGGACAATGCACACAGTAATCTGTTTGGCAATTCTCTGTCACCATCAACTTTGCAAAGAAGTCCAGTTGATCGTTGGGGGGTTGCTTTGGTGGAATGTGCGCTGCTGGGAGACAGGGCTGTAGTTGTCTAGGCTTATACTCGAGTCAATAAGTTTTCCCAGTTTTCGTAGGTAAAATTAGGTACCTTGGCTTATACTCGGGTCAGCTTATACTCAAGTATATACGGTATATAAAATAAGGCATTTTTAGGGTTTAGTCATCTAATGCAGGGTCAACTGTAGACAGGGTGCTTTGCTTACCAACATTTAACTGTGCATAACAGATCACAGAAATTCCCTTTTCTTAGACCAGAAACTGCCTGTGTACCACCAGTGACATGTGGTTAATCTTAATGACAGATAGCATGAGCAGTTTGGGCTTTTCTTAAAAAACATCCAGGTATGAAATTAGCTGAAGGTGGCCAAATAGACAAACATCTCCATGTTTGGTGACCCCGCAAACAAGCAGATCTTAAAGGAACAGTTCAGTGTAAAAATAAAAACAGGGCTAATAGTTAGGCTGTGCAAAATAAAAAATGTTTCTTATATTGTTAGTTAGCCAAAAATGTAATCTATAATGGCTGGAGTGACCGGATGTCAAACATAATAGCCAGAACACTACTTTCTGCTTTTCAGCTCTCTAACTCTGAGTTAGTCATTGATTTTAAGGGGGGTCACATGGGACACAACTATTCAGGGAGTTTGTAATTGATCCTCAGCATTCAGCTCAGATTCAAAAGCAACTGATATGACCCATGTGGCCTCCCCTCAAGTCACTGAACAGTTCCTTTAAGGCTTATATTGTAACTCTCTGTTGCCTTTTTCAGGACAGATGAATCTGCCACACAGCAACTTTCAAAAGGACCGTCTCAGACCAACGGAGCAGGTACTGAACAAATTCATCCAGTCTCGGCTGGATACATGAATACATTATAACATTTACATACAAGTGCATGCAGTGCACAATATTAACCTCACCAGTAGATTTTCTATTATATGGCCTGATGCTTACAAAATATAACCCCCTTTGTTCCGAAATCCATGTTATTTGTTTATGTACTCCCTTTTACATTGTATTTTCTATGCAGTACCAAGCGCAGTATACATTTAACAGTACAAAAAATGTTTTAAAAATAAGGAAGACGATTTGTGTGTATATAATATAATCTATAAATACCCTTTCAATTCAGTTTCTGCATGTGAATTTTTGTTTTATGGCAATATATGTTTATATAAGCATAAATACACAATAGAAGCAAAAGAGCTACCGGTAATAATAAATAATTAAACATAGGAACTGTTGTGAAATGCATGTTTGTTGAAATTCATTGGAGTAGAGTTTTTTTCCCCAGGTTATGTTCTTGACCTTTAATGAGCATTGAAGCCTACTTGAACAGAGGTTTCTTATTATGACTCCGCACTATTTATCTGATATATTTTATGTTATTAACCTCATTAGACAAGCAAAGAAGTAAAACAATGTGCTACAGAGTCCAAAAGTGGTTTTACGACAAATTTGGGGAGTACATAGAGGATTTTCGATTTCAGCCAGAAGAGTGCACTGTGGAAACAGAGGAACCACTGAGTGCTAGAAGGTAATACTTCACACCTCTAAAGATCATACAGACTTTGTAGAGTTTTCATATTTACTTTAGCAACTATGTTTTCCTACTGTCAAAGAACTGTTGCATTTGCATCCAGCTAGAATGTTGCAAGCCAATTTATTTTGTGGAAATACCTTTTTATAATGTTTTTGTTTTTTTTTTTTTTTTTTTTACTGTTTTTACTTTTTTCAGATTGACGGAAAATATGAGACGGCTAAGTAAGTACTTATTTTAGTGGCATAGTTTCAAACCTTTTGTTTAGAGAACAGGCAGTGTGTTTGGGAAATGCTCTCTCTCACAAATGAAAGCTGAGAAATGTATGTGTGGCTGGTTCTTTAGTTCCACGGCTTTTAATCCAATCAAAAGGCCCTATAACATTTGTAAGTGTGTGTCAATCCTCATTTATTTTTTGCAATTTATTTTTTGCTGTATATGGATAACACATTCTTGAAAATGTGGGGCATTCAGTGAAGGAAGAAATCAATAGAAATTCACATTATCTGTAAGAGAGTCTTTTATGGTTGAGAGTATGCAGTCAGTAATGTGACGAGGAGGTGCGGGCTCGGGTGCAGGCTATGCAGCCGGGCCCCCTTCCGGAAGAAGAGATTGCGGCGGATTCACAACAGTGCGAACCGCCACTGTCTGCAGCTACCTGTATGATATGTACTGCTTTTTCTCCTATATTCTAAAAACACACACTGGCAGGTCAATTGGCTCCTGAGGAAATTGGTCCTAGTGTTTATTGTGTGATAGGGAACTTAAAGGAATTGTTCAGTGTGAAAATAAAAACTGGGTAAATAGATAGGCTGTGCAAAATAAAACATGTTTCTAACATAGTTAGTTAGCCAAAAATGTAATGTATTAAGGCCGGAGTGATTTGATATATAACATGTCAGTCAGATCACTACCTGCCTGCTTTTCAGCTCTCTTGGTTTACACTGACTGGTTACCCTGACTACCAGGCAGTAACCAATCAGAGACTTGAGGGGGGGCCACATGGGTTATATCTGTTGCTTTTGAATCTGAGCTGAATGCTGAGGATCAATTACAAACTCACTGAACAGAAATGTACCATGTGCCCCCCTTCAAGTCGCTGACTAGCTCAGAGTTATAGAGCTGAAAAGCAGGAAGTTGGATTCCGGCTGTTTTATTAGACATCTGTTCACTCCAGCCTTTATACATTACATTTTTGGCTAACTAACTATATTAGAAACATTTTTTATTTTGCACACCCTATCTATTTACCAACTTTTTATTTTCACACTGAACTGTTCCTTTAAACGGTAAGCTGCACTGGGACAGGAATATATGTGAATAAGGAAATACTCTGTAAAATGCTGAGCAAAATGTTGTTTGTCGTGGAACTGGGCTTCTTAGGGCCCAGCAAACATCCTGAACTCTAGGGCCCATTTTTACAGCAAATACATTTAGTTTGTGTTAAATGTTATAGGTGTTATAAATACCTATGGTGGCAATAGTAAAGGGCTGATGGGAATTACACTAGGCTGGCACCGGTGTCCTTGCAACGACATGGAGATCACCTAGTACTCTGGCAGGGCAGTCTGCACTATATGTAGAAAGACTAATAAGTATGTAACAATATTAAGAAGGTATTTAAAATCGATTTATACAAGTAAAAGCCCGTGTTTTTATTACCTTCTCTAACTTGTTTGCCATTTTGAAGTCTTGCACCAAATTCTGCCATTTAATTGGCATTAATCCTCAGTGGCTCTTAACACTGGGGGGGGGGTCACAAAAGTGGAGGTAGAGTAGTTAAAACTGGTGTAAATACAATCTCCATATTCTCAAACAGAAATCTGGCAAAATACTGACTGGTGGAAAAAAAAACAGTTTACAGAGATTTATGTAAATATGTCGTTAAAGCAACAAGAACGGAGAAGAAAAACTAAATTTCTGCATTGTTTCCTTCAGTCTCCATTCACTGCACTAATAAGTATATTCATGGATATTAACATCTTATTGTGAGGTACAAACCCTGTTTTCTGTATAATCAGAAATAAATAGCAATGGGTTTTATATTATTTTTATAGAAGAATTTTAATTGCTAACATAAAACCGGTAACAAAACCTTACATTTGCATTACTTTGCTATTTTTTGCTAAATTAATGAGGCAATGTTAGCATTTTGAATATATATACAGTCCAATATGTGGTGCACTCCGGTAAAAATTCAGCTCATGGCTGGGTGCTATCAGATATATCATAGATAGTTGTTTCCCACAATTGACACACTCCAGGACTTCATAATGTAGTCAAACACAAAAAGAATTTATTGTCAAGGTTTCGGTCCTGTGTGGGACCTTACTCAAGACATTACAGTAATGTTTCAAAGTCCTGGAGTGTGTCAATTATGGGGAACAACAAATATATGTATTTATTTTATTTATTTAGATATATAGATATATATATCTAGAGAGAGAGCTTTATTTAAAGGTGAAATAAATCCACCCTGTCAAATTGTAGTTGTTACAGAGTTGCCCAGCAGTGCTGGCCCCACATTTAGCTGTGCCACTTTTGTTTCTAGCATCCACCTTGCTGATCAGTGATCAGGCCCATACACACAGGAAGTTATACTGGCATCTTGGGCTATTGCAGAAGTTCCTAGGTGAGATAAGTAATGAAAACAAATATATGATAAGTGTTCTGCCATATTGGCCTTTTAAAGTGGCACAACCATTAGTACAAGTGCAGTCATTAGTACAACTGAGGGGCACCTTATGACAGACTGACAGGTGTAGGAAGTGCTATGGACAAATACAAAAAAATGTTGGTAAAATGTTGTGCGAAAAACAAAAGCTGTTTAAAAGACAAATTCACACAAGCGGAGATAGAGGTTTGTGACTATGGAGGGAAATCTTATGTTTTTATCTCCACATTTATTTTGTCTCAATATCACCAATTTTGTGAATTCCCCCCTTTGTGTTTGCACAACAAGGGACAGATTTAACAAGGGTCGAAATGAAAATTTGAATTTCGAATTTGAATTTTAGAGTTTTTTTATGGCCAAAACTGTCAAATTTGAGTTTTTTAAAAAAATTCAAGTTGAATTTTCAAGATTTATTATACTCTGGCCCTTTAAGAAGTCGAATGTGACTATTCGCAACATAAAACCTGCCGAATTGCTGTTTTAGTCAATGGGAGAGGTCACGGCTTCAATTTGTAGTTGTTTGAAACCTTCATGACATTCAAGTTTTTTTTTTTTTTTCAGAGAAAAAACTCGAATCGATTTGAATTCGATTTGAGTTTTTGGATCGATCCTATTCACCCAGTTTAACTGAACTAACTTGAATTAACCAAGTTTAACAAATTCGATTGGTTGAATTTCGAGTTCATGGGAGATATGGGGTATGTGATAAAGCTTTTGTTTTGCCATATTGGGCTTTCAAAGTGGCATGGAATCTTTCTCTGAAGGGCACAACCATTAGTACAAGGCACATTTACAACTGAGAGTCACCTGACAGGTTTAGGAAGAGCTAAAGAGAAATTCAGAAAAATGTTGGGAAAATGTCATTTGAAATGCCTAATTTTGTCTCAGTATCACCACTTTTGTGAATCCCCCACCCACACTTGTGAGCATTGTCAATCTTTAATTCTACAGTTTAGATGGTAAGTTAACATTTTATAATGTTATGGTTTTATCCTTCTCCTGAGAATTTGTCAGCATCAATACCATTATTCTTTAACTGTATGTGGTATATTTTAAACAAAACAGCGGTCAGTACAGTATTTAAAGATACACTTTGAATTCTCAATTTGATTTCTTTTTTTTACTAGAAGAACCGTATTGCTATGAACACTGTGGAAGTTTATTGAACATAAATGTTTTTATTTGCATTTTCAGAGAGAGGTGCCAAACCTGTTACAAATTTTGTAAAAAACCTTTCTGCCTTATCAGACTGGCATTCTGTCTACACTTCTGCTATTGCCTTTATTGTAAGTATCTGTGTTTAAACTATAGAAGAAAGTCTTGGTTTAAATCAGTGTCCATCTATTTAAATTTTGCTGGTTTCTGTTCTTTGCTTGACATGCATGGCAAAAGCTGGGCTCCCCCTTTCATTTCATATGCTACAGTGTGGTTACTAAGGTTAGCTAGCAGTACCTACAACACTTTGCTGAAAATGAGCCAGTTAGGTTATACAGCTAGGAGATATTAAATAGAAACATGTTTAAATTTTGTATGTGCAACCTTGAATAACTGTTAATAAAACTGTCAGAAAGCTGCATTGGTACACAGGATGATTTGGGCTTGTTTTTCAACATACACTTTACAGAAGCACTTTATAGAAAGCAAATTTGCTAATAATTTACCAACAGTTCTATAAGGGTTTACTCTTTAAGGGCAGTGACATGATGGATGCTTTCAGATCTTGGCCTACCATGTTTTTTAGTAGGCAAAGACACAGATGGCATAAAATCACTTGTTTGGGTATTCCAGGTGACTAGGCTATGTATGTATCTATTTTTTGTGGCTTAAATAAAGTTCTCAGTTCTTTTACAAGCGTGTTTGTGGGATCTGTGAGTGCCTGCCATTTTTCTTCTTTGGTTGGATGCCTCCACCTCCAGCTGTAGGTATGGGGTATGAGCACTTAGGCCCCACATATTACTGGTGAGATAATAAAAATGTATTTTAGTTTTTTACATTGGGATTTTCTTAAGTATGTTCCTGGTAACTTCCATTTTTCTTCTTTGGTTGGATGCCTCCACCTCCAGCTGTAGGTATGGGGTATGAGCACTTAGGCCCCACATATTACTGGTGAGATAATAAAAATGTATTTTAGTTTTTTACATTGGGATTTTCTTAAGTATGTTCCTGGTAACTTCCCTGAAAAAAACAACAGTCCCTCTTTTGGTTATCTATGAAGATTTTCTTTTATCCAGCTCATGATATACACTATCTAGTACAATTCATTCAAATTTCTTTTGAAAAGATTTCACCATTCATCCTAGTTGAACTGAAGAAGCCCCTCGGGTGAGGGGTGAAATGTTTTCAAGATAAACTCTAAATGTCCAGTTGCATTTGAATTAATTCTGCTAGACTCTGTTTATTTGAGATCATTGCCGAAAAGTGCTTCATTGAGTATTTTCCGGACATTCTTAAAGACAGCTATTAAGGACAGTTGTATCTGTTTGACCCCTGTCTAGAAATAAAGATTAAGATATTAATTTCATTACCTAACTAGACTATACAATATTCTGAAGAAAAGCGTCTTTCACAATACGCTCAATAGGCAATATTGAGAAAAAGACAACACTTTCTTTGATTTTTTTCATAGTTGCAGACAATTGTGGATACATTGCCTTTAGTATTACTTCTTTTCATGGTTTTAAGGTAGGCTGATTGATGACATGCTGCAATAGTCTGTCATGGCATTGCCAGAGGAAGAAATAACTATAATCTTAGGAAGAGAGCTAAGATTGTGTTATTGATTTAATGGACCAATAATAAAACAGAATTTTTTGAAAAAGGTTTGAATGTTCAAACTAAATTAGCCATCCATGGTATTTGATTTAAGGTTTTCCTGAGCTAGGGTGACATGTTATATCTTTATTCTACCACTTAAGAATTGTGTTGTGCATGCTGTTTAACTGAACTGTATTTCTCTTCCTTTGCAGATTTACATGAATGCTGTTTGGCATGGCTGGGCCATACCTATGTTTTTATTTTTAGCTATTTTGAGGTTATCACTAAATTACCTCATAGCCAGGTAACTGATTTTAAATTCATATAATAACAAATTTATAACACCTTACCAAGCATACCGTTATTATAAAAAAAAAAACTCTTTGGAGAAGTCACTCTAAACTTTTTTGACCAAAATCTGCCCTGTGCAAGCTGCTGACCGAAAGATGCTGTTCTATCAGTTTTAGATGTGAATTGTGTATTGGTGGTTTTTTTTCTTTTTCATTTAAAACATTTTTTGTGGTTAAGAGTAGTTCGTATTATCCACAATTTTTAGCTCTAAAAAATATGATATGCCAGGTCATAGTTCGGTGTTTTTTGAAATGATTATGAGAATAAAAAAGGCAAACCAACCTTTCACAAGTTTCAGAGAACCAGGAAGAAATTTGATTGGGAGTGATACTATGTAAACAATGTAATAAGTAGGGATGCATTCCGAATCCTGCTGAAAAAAGGCTGAATCCAAAACCAAATCCTGGATTCAGTGCATCCCTAGTAATAAGAGTTTGCTCCGGGTTGCTCGTTTGAAACAGGCATCTGATTAGACCAGTTGCAAACATTGACTTTTATTACATTACCCCTTAAGTTTTTTTTTTTAAATATATATAGCAAAATGGTGCGCATGTAGCCGAGTGCAACAATCAGTTGGCTTTGGTTTGGTCTGATGCAGATAAAATACTTGCATTGTTTTAATACTAGCAGTTCATCAATTTACTGTGTAAGCCTATAAAACTTTTATCAAATTCCTTCTACATTTTGTGCAAATGTTAAATCTGTTAATTAATGCTGCCAGTTAGCAGGGTACATCAGTGATATTTTCTCTCTCCTTACAGTGTTGGAAATGCTGATGCTCAAAAATACTACAGTATTTTCAGGTTTTATCTGTTGAAGAGATTTGTTATAATATTTTTACTCATTTCCTGTTGTATTTAGGGGGTGGAGGATACAGTGGAGCATTGTGCCTCAAGTTTCAGAAACCATAGTAAGTGTTTGTGATGACATATTCCTGAATGTTGATCATATAGATCTTTGCTAGACATTTGATTGTGTTTTGGGGAATAATCAACAAGCCACTCTTCCAAATGGAAACATTTTATCTCTCATAATCAAATACAGGTATGGGACCTGTTATTAGGGTTGCCATCTTTCCCAGCTCCTTACTCCAGACAGAGGGTGCAGCTGGGCAGGCCGGTGATTTCACAGGGCAGGGCTATGGCATGTTGATCAGCAATAGGCCTCAGAGAGCAGTTTTGACCGAGACAACCCTTTTGAAAACTGTGCTGTCCGGGTTAAAGCCAGCCAGGTGGCAATCCTACCTGTTATCTAGAATGCTCTTGACTCTCCGTAATTTGGATCTTAATACCTTAAATCTACTAGAAAATTATGTAAGCATTAAATAAACCCAATTGACTGGTTTTGCTCAAATAAGGTTTAATTAAATGTTAATTTGGATCATGTACCGTTTTATTATTACAGAGGAAAAGTAAACACATTTTTGGATTATTTGAATAAAATGGAGTCTAAGCCTAATTTGCAGTTTTACGGATAACATCCCATAACTGTACATATTTCAACAAAAGGCATAGATGTGTTAATTTATACTTTACATACTTCTGCATTGTGGACATACGTGGTATTATATTCTGTTAAAATATAAATTGTGTGCCTGACAGTGAAATTTAAAAGGATGTTGTTAAGAATTGACCAAAACTAGTTTGAAAGACTGCTGCTTTCAGTATCACTAAATGTTCAACATATTTAGAATGTGGGCAATTTATCCCAAAGAACAGCAAAGCAAGTTATGTTTTTTCTTTTGTTTATACTAATGACACTGAGGTTTGACATGGAATAGCTTCTGAATTGAAATTCTGTGATACTTTGTAACATCATTTTCATAACAAAACTATAACAATCCCATTAAAGTATAACTTTATTTATATATAGCACTATTTTGATATGCAATGCTGTGGAATTTTGACGGTATGGAAAAGCTCTTACAAGAAATACAAGAACAATAAATAATGATAAACTATACATTGATTAAGAGACTTATTTTTACTAGACTTTTACGAAAGCCTCTGTAGTCTGTATATCTAGTCATTTTTATTTCCCTAAACCTGAAAAATCACTCTCTTTCTCAAAGTGGCTATCTAACTGTTTCCAAATATTTTGTGTTGTGATGCTTGTTAGGTATATAACGGCAATGACACATAACTCATTTTGCAGCCCAGGCAACTGAAATTTTGTGTTATTGCCAGAAATGTAAATCATGGCAGGTGAAATATTCAATTTGCATAATCATGTAAAATGACAATTTTTTGCATGATTTGGGTAGTTTACCTGAAGTGATTTACATTGCCAGTAATGGCATCACATTTCAGTTGTTTTGTTGCCTGCACTTGTTTGTTGTCGCAGGCAACAAAACAACCCAACTATCTTAAAAGTCTACACTCTGATACATTTTATTTTCTTAGTAATTGTAACTGCTATTTATTTTTTATAAATGCATGTTTTTGATAACTGTCATTCCATTTTTGTTTTTCAATGGATAAATATTCTTTCCCCTTAGGAACTTCCAAAAGAAGATCTGACGGTATCTGAGAAGTTTCAGCTAGTACTCGATGTAGCACAAAAAGCACAGGTACAGCATTCCATTTCTAGCACTAACCAGCAGCTGCATAGTTCAGATTCATGGTGGACAGACAAACTCACATTAACATACAGCAACTTGGCTTTCCTGATTAACATTATTGTTAGAATCCTGGACCTGCAATATTGTCTTAAAAGTCTCTTAACCAGGTCAATGACCAATTCAACAATATACGCTACTTGATTTTGAGGTTTCATCACTTGTATATAACTGTTCAGTAAACCATATGGTATAGTTTTTCCAAGTCCAATTTATATTAATATTTGTGTGATCCACAGCAGAAGCCCATTAATTAATTCAAATTATATCTGCAATTAATTCCATTACACCATTAAGGGCAGCTTTATCAAAATGTGAGATTAGAGCTAGCCACAGAAAAACTTGCCCACTTATTTACTGTATTCCTATGGGATTTTTAGAAGCGTATTTATCAAATGTGAACTCTTTTGATAAATACTTTTACAAATCCCATAGGAATAAATAGAAAGTGGGTGAGTTTTTTCTGTGGCAAACTCTTATCTCATATTTTGATAAATCTGCCCCTTAAATCTTAAATTCTTTAAATCTTAAAATACAATTATTGCAATGCAAAGTAATGTGTTTATTAATGTGAGTAGAAGCTGCCATACTGAAAACCAATTAGGAGCAGGCAGTCAATGAAGGCAAACTTCCACCAGGAGAACAGTTCAAAGTGAAGAAATTTTATTGTGTCCACAACCTTACGCGTTTCGTGTCATAAACACTTGATCATTTAGCCTATGATTAAGTGTTTATGACACAAAATGCGTAAGGCTGTGGACACAATAAAATTTCTTCACTTTGAACTGTTGTCCTGGTGCAAGTTTGCCTTCATTGAGTGCTTGCTCCTAATTGGTTTTCGTTTTATCCGCTGCCCATGCTGAGGGCTCAGAGCGGTGCACCTGGGTCACTTCCCCTATGTGGTGAGTAACCGCTTTACTTTTGGAGACCCTAATACCATAGATGAAGCTGCCATACTGTTCCTTACTTCAATATATAAGGAATTTAATTGTCATCTCACAAATCTCCCATTCCTCTTGCAGAAATGCAATGATAAGTCCTGTTGGAAATAACATCAGATGAGCAACTTTTAGTGAAATTACTAAAAATAATTGGAAAATATTTATTTATATTTGATATCAGTGAGTCAGAGAAACAGAAAAAATAATACCAATTTTACTTTTAATGCAGAACCTATTTGGGAAGATGGCAGACATACTGGAAAAAATTAAGAAGTATGATTTTTCACATTATATACCTTATAAACATTATATCAATGCAGCTGGAGCTAAAAGTAATTCTTCTTTGTATGTGTTTCTTCCAAATTTACAGCCTCTTTATGTGGGTTCAACCAGAAATGACCCAGAAGCTTTATATTAGTCTCTGGGCAGCGTTTGTTGCATCGTGCTTTTTTCACTACAAGACAATTGGCCTTTGTATGGGTAGGTGTATACACTTATGTGCTACGATGGTTTTACAATTGCATAGTAATGAAATACTGAATAGAAAATGTACCATTTATAGTGACTTGCGTTATTGTTAATATACATTAATTATTAGGAGATAACCTTGTTTTCCCTGAATAGCCTGTTGAATATTGGCAAAGGATAAGTTATTTTACAGGTTATACAGCAGAATAATTTAGTGATTGGTCTGTTTTTGGGCAGAACTAGAGGGGGTAGTTTATCTGCACGAATTTGCCCATGGGCTCAAATCAATGGTATCTAATAACATTTTTGCATTCATTATTCTACCTGTAGTTGGCTGAAACAGGCAGTCACTGATTGGTTGCTATGGGTTACTGCCCATGGGCAAATTTTCCCAACATTGATAAATGAGCCCCACAGTGTTCTCATTGTTACCTGGTTGTTAAAAGCATACTGTTGTTTCATTTAACAAAGACATATGAAATAGCAATAGTTTTAAAGTTGCATACATACAGGTTAGTTTTCACTATATGTTTTATTTTCTCTAAGAGCTTGAACCATGATTTTCCTAAATGAAAGAGGCATATTTCAATGTTCCTGAAACACTGTGTTATCTTGTGTACCCTGCAGGACTGTATGCTGGAATCAAGTTTTTTCTCATTGACTTTATCTTTAAACGCTGTCCAAGACTTCGAGCAAAGTATGACACCCCTTATATCATATGGACAAGTCTGCCAACAGACCCCCAGCTTAAAGAGCGGACAAATGCAACTTCATCAAGAAGGGTATGTATATTTGTCTTGCTTCCAATGCATTCCAAAAAACCCCCAAACTTCAAAGCATTCTGCTTAAAGGCAGCACCAACATGAGTTACATGATGAAACTTGAAACCAGTACTCTCTATGGTGTTCCATATGCAATACTCATCCTATAGACTATAAGGAGGAGAGGCTTCCAGCAGTTCAAGGAGTTTTAACTGATTAAAATTGCAGCAACGGAAACATCCTTTAAGCCATTGACAAATATTGCAGAAAGGAGCAATTCTTTGTGCATTACTAGCAGACACAGAGATATACCACTATAACTGCTTATAACAGAATTTTTTGAGTTCTAATTCTGGAGCTGGAGTGCTAAAGTTTATTTTAGATATGACTTCAAATACACTGCCAAAAGAAACAGCTTTGTTGTAGTTAGTGTGAACAAGCTGTCTTAAATCTGAGGTTGTATGGGGACAGAACATTTCAAAGCAGTTAATTTCATGGCAATACATAAAAAGAACACCACCCCTGATACATATTCTTCAGTTTGACAGTTTTGTCTCTGTTACTAATGCAGCGATCCTTAAAGGGTCCTTCCAAACACTTTTTTCAGTTCAATTGTTTTTAGATTGTTCACCATAAATAAAAACTTTTTTCAATTGCTTTCCATTTTTTACAGTTTTCCCAAAAGTTAAGTTTAAAGTTTAATGTTCCTCTGTCTAGTGTTTCAGTCTGGTGGCTCAGTGATCCAGGAACATTCTGAACTGTTACAATTTGCTATATATAATTGATACATTTCTCAGCCGCATCTGTGGAATATTAGCAAATATTGTATTAATTCTAACAGCTGAAACTCAGGGATTCTGCTCAGCAGGAACAAGGATAACACATGTATCCGCTAAATGTATTCATTTAAAACAGTTAAAGAGTCGGCTACCTCCCCCTCTCTAAGCTGCTTTTGAAGGTGAAAAATGAATCTTTACACTTCAATATTAGTTAAACGGTCACAAGTAGAAAATGGAAAGTAATTGGAAAAAGTCGTTATTTCTGGTGAACAATCTGAAACTAATTAAACTGAAAAAGGTGTTTAAAGGTGAACAACCCCTTGAAGCAACATTCTTAGTAAATGTGCAAAGTGAAAGGTAAAGATTTGAGGAATGATGCAGTCATATCCATTATTGTTTTTGTTTTGGGGTTTCAGATTGAAAGAATGATCCTTGCTTTGACTTGAGGATACACATTCTAGTTCATTTTATTTCCAGCAGCTTTCTGCTTCGAGGTCATTAGTGTTATTTACACTTTCAAAGTCAAACAGCTCAAGGGCAAAAATTCTAACAAGCAAGCAAGACAAGTATTCTCTACACATGGTTTCATTTTTCTGTTCTAACATGCTTGCTTAATCTCAAAACTATATTGGGTTCATTCACAGTGAAAAGAATGGGTACACAGTTTGACCTACAATAACAGCAATTTCCCAGCCCTTGTAGGCTTTTTGTTAAACATGGTATGTTCAGATTTATGTACCTATTCAGCTTTAAGAAGGGTTGCAGAACTTCCATTCTTAGTAATAAAACCACCTTTATTTCACATATGGCAGGATCACAGCAATGTTTCAGACTGTACAAGTACTTTTTCAAGATAACAAATTATATGACAAAATACTTGTCAGAAGGTTTTGTGTTGTCTGAAATGTTGCTGTGATCCTGCCACGTGTTAAATAAATGGTTCCCCCTAATCATTTTTTGTACATTGTAGTACCCCTCAATACTTGCTGTTCTCATAAATATTTTCCCTTTTCTGCTCTAGTGATGCTGCAACAGGTAGTTACATATGTGTTGCTGTATAAACTTAAATAATGCATTGTCCTGCTTTGCTGTTCTGCCATTTTTTATTTGAACAACACCAACATAATCTTATGTCAAACATTTTGTCTCTTCTAGTGGAGACCACTCACTGTGCATATACATGTCTAAATCCTCTCACTGGTTTGTTTTGTAATGTGTATATAATGTGAACAAGACCTCACCTTTTCTTTTGTCACTGTCACATTTGTGTTTGTTTTTTTTTCCTGCTAGCTGTCAGGGCATGACAAGGTATGAAACACAGAGTGACATTTTGTGTTTTTTGGCATCTTGTCTACATAACAATATAGTATTTTATTTTAAACCTCTCTGATTATGTCCGGTTAAATAAACGCTGGATTCACATGTTCTACATCTACACTAATGACCCAAGCCATGAGAGCTAACAAGACTAATACATTCAAAACAATCATGTGCAAATTGGTAGGCATTGTATTTATGTAATGCATTTTATATATAGGCTTGATTCCATATATGAGGCTATAATCTCAGAAAACAGAAGTTTTATACATGGGTTACGTTCTACTTTATTCTTAGTTTGCCTTTCATTTAAGGGGAGTAATCTGGATATATTTTCCATTGAGTGTAGTGGTTGGTACTGATGGTAATGGAACGCAGGCTATGCAGTATTTTTCTGCAAGTGGTAAAAAATAAACACTGTCTAGCATAGTTCTGATTTGTACCAATAAAATAGAAGTCTTAGGGGCACATTTATTAAATTATTTAATTATATTTACCTTTGAGTTAACTTTTAGTATGATGTAGAGAGGGATTTTCTGAGACAATTTGCAACTGGTTTTCATTTCATTATGTTTTTCATGTTTTTAAATTCTTTGTGGTTTGTGAGTTCTCTAGCTTTGTATTCTTTCTTTTTATACTTTCTAGTTTGCAATTTCAGCAACCTGTTTGCTAGGTTCCAAATTACCCTAGCAACCATGTATTGATTTGAATAAAAGATTGCTATATGAATAGGAGAGGGCCTGAATCAAAAGTAGCAATACTATTACATTTTTAGCCTTAAAGAGCATTTGTTTTTTAGATGGCATTTGAAAGCTGGAAAGAGTCAGAACAAAAGTGGCAAATAAGTATTGAAAATTGAAAAGTTGCTTAGAATTGGCCATTCTATAACAAATGAAATGTTAATTTAAAGGTTAATTAAAACTAGTGAATTCAAAAGTTGCAGCTTTTGTGCTTAATGAGTACAAGTGTTATTGAATTGACTCATTTATCAATGCAGATTATAAATGCAGATTTAATCTGTATTTATTTCTGTGGTTGTCCATATTTAGCACAGTTCTGCCCAAGTGTTCCATATTAACAATTATCTTATTCCCTTATGGGAAGAAAGGATTTTTTTCACCGGCACATAGGGAATGATGCTAGCAGAGCGAACCCTTGCAAAGTTTAGCATGCAATAAACTTTGCAAGGATCGCCTGCTAGCATCATTCCCTGTGTGATGGTGATATTTTCCTATTCCTATGTGGTTGTGAGGTGGCCGATACCTCTCTCACTGTGCACCAGGGGTTTGTGGTTTTTGGACCACCAGGGTGTTGCAGTGGAATCTACCTTCTAAGAAAGGATAATTTCACAAAGCTCAGAATCAGACACAATGCACTAAGATGGCTGCCTCCACACCAATATTACAGCTAAAAAAATAAATTTGTTGGTGCAAGAATAACATTTTAAATTGTAGAGTTAATTATTTGCACTGTAAACAGTGTAATTAACCTTCATCTACAACAGGTGAAACAATTTTTAGATGATATGTGCCCTTTACGTTCTGAAAAGGCATGAACTTTTAAAATAAAAGCATGTATATTAAAAAAGTATTTATCCGGGAGCACCAATAGTTTCAGCAATCCTTACTACTATATGTTGCAAAAATAGGGTCCTGTCTGTGTAAGCTTGTCTCTTGATGTTTGTGGTTTTAAATAAATCTACCACCAGTCCATGATGCCCATAACCATTTTCACATAAATACTGATATGAATATAAGGGCCAGCTTCTCAATAAGTGGATGGTTTGTGATGGCTAGCTTGCGCTTGTATGCTTGTTGACCCTCTTGCTGAAAAGGGCTGATCACAAAAGTGTTATGGTGGAGACCTAAAAGAATGCTAGACTTTGCTAGCTTTTTGTATGTGGGATCGCATGATAATGCAGACTATGGGTCTCCTAGGTGAGTGGTGATCATGGCAGCTTAAATGGAAGTTTGGCCACCTCACACTTTAGATTTGCTCTTTACAATTATAAAAGTTTTTTTTAAAAAAAAATATTTTTAACAAAAGAGTGCAGTTTCATAAATCATATGTATAAATGATCATGTACTCTAGTATCCTAGAGCAGGGCTGTCCAACTGACCCTCCCCCTTGTGTGGCCCCCCCACATGAAAGTCTGCCTGCTGTGATTCCTTACCTTATGCAAGATTCAGACCGTAAACTCCTGCATTGTTCACAACTGTAAGACTTCCATTGTTCACACCCCTAAAGCCCTGTACTGTTCACACCTCAGACCCAGACTGAAAGTGCCCACATTGTTTTCCTGTTCACACCTCATACAAACTGCTGGAAGTAGCATAGTGTAACTTGTCCATCTTAAAGTGGTCGTGATAGGTTTCCCTGTCTCCTGATCTATTCTGCCTTCCCTATGCTCACTGTGTGTACCATACTCTGCCTTCCCTATGCTCACTGTGTGTGCCATAATCTGCCTGCTTTATGCTCCCTATGTGTGCCATACCCTGCCTTCCCTATGCTCACTGTGTGTGCCATAATCTGCCTGCTTTATGCTCCCTATGTGTGCCATACTCTGCTTGCCCTCTGCTCCCTGTGTGTGCCATATTGTGCATGTCCTATGCTCCCTGGGTGTGCCACACTCTGTCTGCCCTATGCTCCCTGTGTGCCATAATCTAAATCCTGGAAAATTACTTTTATCCCAGGAAACCATATATTTTTGGAAAGTACACATTTTGCTGAAAGCAAACTGAGGTATCCATGTCTCTCTACTCCAAAGTACCAAACATTTTCTTTTCTGAACATAGCAGTTTCTATAAAAATGAAAACTCTGAAAAATCACCTCAAAACTTTCACTTTGCAAGTTTGTATCTCCCACATAGCATTATGTACCAAGAAATAACATCCTAAACACGAATGCCGGAGGTCTTCTGAATAGTTTCATGCCCATTGTGCATAGGATTAACAACATTTCTGCCGTTTAGAGACCCCAAAATAAGTTAGCACATACAACTTGTCCTGGACGTCGCTTCAGCTACTGAATAATCCACACATGTTCTACAAATTTTACGTAAAAAATACGTTGAATCTCATAAAAAATGCTTTCTCATCTGCGATAATGTAAATTGCTGGTGGGTGAACATATGCCTGGTTTTTCCAAAGTAGCCCTCGGTAGAGGAGATTTAACATAGGTGACTAATCTGTACGTAACCCCTCGGCGTAGATTCTTCCAGCGAAGTTCCACACGTCCATCTTCTGGCTCCTCGTTAAGTTGACTGAGAGATCGGCAATTTCCGTGTAATTCCGTACATACGCAGTTGTCACAAACTGGCAAACTGCTCCAACTGCGCATGCATAGAAATACCAATCTCTCAGTCAGTTTACAGAGGAGCCAGAAGATGGACGCGTGGAACTTCGCTGGAAGACTCTGTGCTGAGGGGTATGTATGGAGTATGGGGCATCTCCCGGGGGGGGGTAGTTAGCCTGGAGGGAGGGAGGGCTACCTGGGGTGGGGGGTAGGGTTTTTTTTCCCACAGGTTGATTTCTCCTTTAAGAAGATTTCCAGGTACATGTTGTGATTTGTTCACCAGCATTTTTCTGACTGAGATCCCTCTACTCCAGGGGTCCCCAACCTTTCTTTACCTATGAGCAACATTCAGATGTAAAAGGAGTTGGAAACATGAAAAATGTTCCTGGGTGGTGCCAAATAAGGGGTGTGATTGGCTATTTCGTAACCTCAATGTGGACTGTCAACCTACAGGAAGCTCATTTTGGTAGTACACCTCGTTTTTATGCAACCAAAGCTTGCCTACAAGCTAGTAATTCATAAAAAAGCACCTGTTTTGAGGCCACGGGGAGCAACATTCAAGGGGTTGGAGAGCAACATGTTGCTCACGAGCCACTGGTTGGGGACCACTGCTCTACTCCATATGTGTGTGTGCTCTTACAGGCTAACATTGTGGCTGCTAGACATTAAACAAAGCAAGAGAATTTTCCTATGAATACTCTATTTACTTGCAGATGTGTCCCAAGATTACCATCATTGCCATTTCACTAAATATAACTCCATGATGAACACTAATTTTGCCTTTAGCTTACTGGCAGATTATGAAGTATAAGAGGAAGAAAAGTGTTTTGTGCACCTCTCATCATGGCCTGCTGCTTTTAAATCCAATATTCCATGCAAAAGAACAGTTTTCTCCCATGTGTGCTTTACAGACATATAGATCAATATACTCCCTGTGCTTCTTTGTAGATCCAGACTGTTTACTCTAGAGGTAATCTGGCCTCCAGTGCCCCACAGGGAGTCAGTAGAGATGAAGAAACAGGCCGCTTCCATAGTACCAAAAAAAGTAGTTTTCACGAGATCTTTAGTTTGCTTGAAACTGAGCGCCCTCTACCAGGTAACTACTTTGTACCATGCTTTTATATGATGCCTACTAATTGAAAAATGCTTAGTAGAAGAGTGAGAGGTCTTTTAAAGGAACAGTTCAGTATAAAAATAAAAACTGGGTAAATAAATAGGCTGTGCAAAAAAAAAATGTTTCTAATATAGTTAGTTAGCCACAAATCTAATGTATAAAGGCTGGAGTGACTGGATGTCTAACATAATAGCCTGAGCACTACTTCCTGCTTTGCAGCGCTCTTGGTTTCCCCTGATTGGTTACCAGGCAGTAACCAATCAGTGACTTGAGGGGGCTTTATGGGTCATAAATGTTTGCTTTTGAATCTGAGCTGCATGCTAAGATTACAGGTATAAAAACCTCTTAGTGGGTGGTTTTTAAAGGAGAAGGAAAGGTTAAAACTAAGTAAGCCTTATCAGAAAGGTCCATCTAAATATACCAGTAAACCCCCAAAGTAGTGCTGCTCGGAGTCCCCTGTCAAAAGAAACACTGCATTTCTTTCCTTCTATTGTGTACACATGGGCTTCTGTATCAGACTTCCTGCCTTCAGCTTAAACCTCATTGCCCTGGGCAAGAGCATGCTCAGTTTGCTCCTCTCCCCCCACCCCTCCCTTCTCTTCTGTAATCTGAGTCCAGAGCAGGGAGAGACTCAGGCAGGAAGTGATGTCACACCACATTAATACTGCAGCTCCTATCCTAAACAAACAGAGAGTTTCTAGAGCTTTTTACTCAGGTATGGTAAAAGATTCTACAGAATAAATGTAGCATTCCAGCTTGCACTGTTGCAGCTAATCTATTGGAAATAAAATGCCTCTGTAGCTTTCCTTCTCCTTTAATGGGTGGCTTTTAATGGGTTTACTTTATTATTCCCCTTTGCTATACCAGTACAATGGCTACAATTGTGACATAGATACCTTTAGTATGGTTTAGCATTAACCTATATGTAGTTATAAAGGGGATGTTGATTTCTGCCTATTGTATTTTTTTGCTTCTGTAACATATCAGCATGGGAGAGCCTGCCCACATTCTCCCATATTCTGGACAACACCATTCCATTATAACTGTTTGATAAAAACTTTTCCGCCATTTTTTTAGTGATTCGTGGACATAGGATTCCCTCAACTGAGGTAGTCTTTCTTACTTTCATCATTTGATTTTTTTGGTAGGCCTTTAAACCAACCTGCTTGGACTCAACAGGTTGGTTTAGTATAGACAATTGTTTTAAAGCCCATCTTTAAAACAGTTCCCCTCCCCTCACAGCCAGGCTCCATATATCTCGTGCCCTGTGTTATGCTCTGACTTAACATGCCATAGTGCATAGCTTATATAAATTCTTTTGCATTAAACCATATTTCATTTTTTTCTCCCTTGTCTAGCCTGTGAAACTGGCTGGCGTTGCTGCTTGATTAACAGAGATCGCAAAATGCCAACTGACTACATCCGCAATGGCATCCTTTATGTTACAGAAAAGTAAGTGCTTCTTTTCTCAGTGGTTTGGTATGGGATCCCTTATATGGAAAACTGTTATTCAGAAAGCTCTGATTGCAGGAAGGTCATCTCCCATAGACTCCTTTTTAAGCATAGTATTCTAATTTTTAAAAACTATTTTTTAATCTTCTCTGCAATAATAAAACAGTCCCTTGTACATGATGGTAACTAAGCTGCATGAATCCATATTGGTGGAAAATAATCCTGTTGGATTTATTTTAGTATTTAAAGGATTTTTAGCAGATTTAAGGCTTGAAGAGCCCAATTACAGAAAGATGCCTTATCCAGAAAACTCAAAGTCCCACGCATTCTGAGTAATAGATCCCATACCTGTATAATAACTAATAGTTGTCCTTACAAGGATCTAGTATAATTGACAGCATACTAACGACACAGCCCAGTTTTGTATTCAAAGAATTTTATAGGTTCCATTAAAGATTTTGTCACCATATTACCATCTTATTTCACTTCAGTATTGATTTGTTATTATTTTTAGGCATTGATAGCTTTTTTAAACTAATTTAGCTGCAAGTGGGGATGCACTGAATCCAATATTTAAGGATTCCGCCAAATGCCAACTTCTTTACATAAGATTCGGCCGAATACCAAACCAAATACTAATTTGCATATGCAAATTAGGGCAAGGAAGCGTATTTCATGTCAGGTGATCTCTGAGGCAGCACATGGACCATCACAAAATGGGGGCTTATGGGAAAATATGTAAATGGAAATATTTACTGATATATATATATATATATATATGACAACCTGGCAAAGTTCTTTAATGGGTCACTTATATAAATCTGTTGTTGGTTGTAGTTTTCTGAAGGTATTGTTTTCTTTTAAGGTTTAATTGCTATAATAAAAGTATATTTTAATACTGTTCATTTGATGTGTTTGAGCAAAGACCACAAACATTAAACTTAATGTACAGGAAATTAAGAGTGAGAGGCCTAAACATCCTAACTTGTATATTTGAACATTTTAATATTTACAGTTTTTTATGCTTTGAAAGTTCAAGATCGGGTTCCTCTAAAAGAAATAAGGTCATAAAGCTTACAGACATAACAGACATTCAGAAGGTAAGTTGGTTCCATAAAGTGGCATGAATGCAATATACCTTGGTCTGTATACCAAGGAATGCAAAATCTGTTATTGATTGGAGTTAAAATGATCCCTCTAGCTCTGCTATATTGATAACATATAGCCAAAACTTGCCATAAAGTATTGTGACATGCTTGCCATTCTGGAAAACGTCAGTATACAAGAATGGCAAACTGTATTATATACAGCAGTATTTGCAGCTACTTCTAAGCTGAAACATTATATTCCAGAGGCAGAGTGTTTTAGGTGAGGCAGTTAAAATATTTACATGTACCTGTAACTTCAATGATATTACAAATGGGACATGAGACATTGGGGCTAATTATAGTAAGCCTATGATAGTTTTGTGGAAACTTTGAGAGCTTTTGTTATAGAGAATGCAATGATTTAATTTGTGAAGACTTAGCTGTTTACTTTTATTTACTGCTCCATCATGTAGAGACAAGGTCATTAAAATCTTAGAGGAATTTGGGTTGGACTCTAATGCAATGGCTCCTGTTTCCTTCCATGTTTCCAACAAGCCTAAGGCTAGTGCCACATGTGGCTGTTTATACAGCCGATCCACTGCATGATATAACCGTCTGTGTGAAGACACGTGGAGCAAATTTCAGCCCAAAAAACATACTTTCGCATTACATCATGGTGCAGATGTGAGCTGGTTCTCAATAGGGCAAGTACATAATGGCTTGTATACCCTATCACTGGATCATTTATGATATGTAGCAAGTATACCTTGATACAGCCACACCTCAAGCAACATAGTTTGTGAAATTAAAAACCCTTTCTTGACAGTAATAGCCCTAAAAAGTACTCATTTTTGCATTGATAGGGGATTTTTCCACCATTGATTTCTTTATTTAGTTGTCATAGACTCCCAGTGGTTGTTGGTGGGGGATTAGCTTGACGGGCAGTTGAAGTATTGCATATTAGGATATGCAGGACAGTAGCAAGCGCTCATCCTAACCGGCCTTTGGCTTGGCATCTTGCTGTATCTAGGGAATCAAACAAACATTTTATCCCAAACCTCAACTGCAAAGTTAACTTCCTTTATTTCTTAAACAGAAAATTATTATGACCTAACCTATAGAACCTGTTATATATTTGTTGATCTGCAATGATTGTTAGAATAATGTTCTTGGTCTGTTATCACATTGGGCTTTTCATGAACTTTGTTTTTTTTTTTTTTTGTCCTCAGTATAAAGTGTTATCGGTACTGCCAGGGTCTGGGATGGGTATTGCAGTATCAACACCATCTACACAAAAGGTATTGTATACTGTATGTCATCAATGTAATCTGAGTGCTTTGGCTTTCTGCCTTAAAGGACTTGAGAAAATTATAGAAGAATATATTAGGGCACAGATTCTAACCTTTCTAAATCTGCTTTAGAGGCAACATATACAACTTCTTACAGGAAGTTTGACCAGTTTTGAGCATACTGCCCAACCATCAGAATGTGCATTCTATTTGTCATGCCTTTTAGAATGGGAAGTCAGTGAAAACAGAACTGTAAAAAAGAGCCACACCCATGTATGACAGTATGTGACAGTCAGTGTCTTACATGTACTTTGCTTACTCACCTTTACTTACAACTTGAATACCAAAAAACATAGGACCAAAATATAAATATGACCCATTAAAAATACTTTATTGATAACAAAAGTATAAAACCAATCATGACACTGAATAAATATAACAAGAGCCACAAGACTATTCACATATATGAGACTTGTCACATGTATTGCATTGAAATTTATTGTTTTGCTCTTTTAAATCTAAATCATGTGGTGTGAGGGCAAGTAGTTAGGGTACATCATTTATCTGGATCACATCATAGCCTGCTCCTCTGTTAATGAGAGCGCACCATGCCATGTGGGTACAGTATGTTTGTGTCTGCAGGTGAAATTGAACACTATTTTTGCATCTTAAGGGCAGAAAAGAGGGCAAGGCAAAGATTCATTAGATAGGACTGTCAAGGGGGACACAGGGACCTGGAGCAACAGGTTGCTTGTTATTAAGCTATACCACCTAGTATCCTTGCGAGCAGGAAACATATAGGCTTAAAGGCAAGCAAAAGCCTCATTCCCCACATCATCAGTTATACTGAAAAATGTCTCTCTTAGTGTACCTCTTAAAAAAAAACGCAAAGTTGTGCAGTGTGATTTCTTTCCTGTCGGAGACCCCTGCAGCAGTATGTGCAGTTGAAACTGATCCTGGCCTGGCTTCAACTGTTAATGCTCTTCTTCACACAGAAGAGGGGGGTTGACAGATGCAAGATGGAGTCTGCTAAGCCTGCTGCATTTTTGAGAAGGTACACTAAGAGAGACTGCAGGCAGAAAGGCCATTGGATGGAGCCTGGGTGGAAGGGAGACTTTCTCGTATTGAGAACTGTAGACCAGTTGGTAACTAAGAGTCAAAATACTAAGAAGCATTAAAATGGTACTGGAATTTCTAATACAATATTTTTTTTCTTTTCCTTTTTTCAGCCTCTAGTTTTTGGTGCCATGGTTCACAGAGACGAAGCATTTGAAACCATCTTCAGCCAGTATGTCAAAATCACGTCTGCAGTAACAAACAGCGACACCTAGCACTCACCCGACCACCCCTACTTTATAGCTGTCATCTTTGCCTTTCACTTCTTTATTCTGTTTTGCAATAATTTTACTGAATAGACGGTTATATTACAGTAAATGAGTATTGGTTTTTTTTCAGTGTGTGTCTTTCTATGTATGTACGCTTTTTTTTTTTTAACAACGTTTGTCCTCCCATTATTTTTAACAGAATGCAGAATGGAATTTACAGATATAAGCACTGATGATCTTTTATTTAAATCTAAGGTCTTAATCTTAAAAGCTTTTCAAAAACATCCACCCAAAATTATAAAGCCCTAATATTTAAGGTTGTACACTGTGTAGATGGTTGTCTATTACAGCAGTGACTTTGGAATGATGGCTGAAATCAATGCAACCTTTTGCTGCATATGGGTTGTGTAATGAAAGTTACCAAGAAGAATATGCTGCTCGTGCGATTTTCAGACCTTCACCTGATTTTTGAAAACATCCCTTAAGTATGGCACCTTTGCTCTGAACGTTTGTTTGAAATCTGTGATTTAGCCAAAATGTTTGCATATTTATTAGGACAGAATCCCCATCTGCACTGCTAATCTAGTGAAAGCTTTGTTTTTCCTGGTTGGTGTTCTAGAGATCAGAGCTAAATTATAGCATGATTACTTACATCCAGCTGCTGCATTCAAGGCAATATCTACCCTCCCGTTGCAATATCATGCCTTTGCTACATCATTTTAAGTCAGAAGAGCCTGGTTTGCACTTTAATTAAACCCTAAACTTGAGTAAAAATGGCAGAATAGTTTTGTAAGAGAACAGGAACTACAGCTTTTTTACATTGTGCAATATGATTTATAATTGGGAAAGATTTGCAGTGTGAAATGTATTAGGCATGATTTAAGTTACAATCAAATACAGCATTTTGAGCAAGCTGTAGAAAAACGATGGGCTTATTTTGGAGCAATTTAAATTAAGATCTATCTATCAGAGTATATATAGATGTTTGATGCAAAGTTGTTGGATGTAATATATACATGTATATATTATATCTAACCATGTCACAGCCACCCTAACCCCAACTACATTTAAAGGAGAAGGAAAGGCTAAAATTAAGTAAGCTTTATTAGAAAGGTCTATATAAATACACCAGTAAACCCTCAAAGTAATGCTGCTCTAATGAGTCCTCTGTCAAAAAAAAAAACAAAAAAAAACGCCACATTTCTTTCCTTCTATTGTGTACATATGGAGTTCTGTATCAGACTTCATGTTTGCAGCTTTAACCACCTGTCCTTGAGCATGCTCAATTTGCTCCTCTCTCCCTCCCTCCTCCCCTCCCTGCTGTAATCTGAGCCCAGAGCTATGAGTGAGCAGGGAGAGACTCGGACAGGAAATGATGTCACACCAAGCCAATATGGAAGTTGCTATCCTAAACAAACAGAGAACACTTCAAGAGCTGTTTACTCAAGGATGGTAAAACATTCTGCAGAATAAATATAGTGTTATTGATTGCACTATTGTGACTAATCTATTGGCAATAAACTGCTTCAGTAGCTTCCCTTCTCCTTTAATACAAACTACCCTGTGTTCTCAAGAGAGCTGGGATCCTTCGGAAAGATCATTTGTATACATGCAATTTGTATATTTGTAAAATCATGTCTGAAAATAACCGGCAATTGTCTTTGTTTAGATCCTGGTTATAAATGTGAGATTTTTCCTTCTAATTTTATTTTCAATAACTTTGTTAAATGCATGAGTGTTTTACATCATTCAGCCGGCTGTTGATGGACTTATATTTCTGTTACAATCCTGTTTAGTAGCAGTTGAAGTCTAGATCAATAGCAACAGCAAGAACATTGGTTGGAGATGCCTACTTTAATATTTTTTTAAATCTCATTTTAGGGGAATGATACTTAGAAAAAGTAGTTGCATCTTAGGATGGTGCCACATGTTTCTCATTCAAGTGAATGGGAGGTGACAATGGTAGTTTTGCAAGCTTCTCTGCTGGCTAAAAGGCAATTGCTGACAATGCACTTCATGTGCCAAATGGTACCTATGGGTTTTTGACCTGAAGTGTATTTTTGTGTTCCACCATAAGTGTTGAACTGATGAACTGGGCGTAAACATGAAAATGAACTCCTAAAATAATGAACTGATCAATACTAACCTTTTTTTTTTTTTTTTTTTTTGCACTGGTGATGGGTACAGACCTACACTGCAGAGTGAAAACAGTTAACAAATGTGTTACGAAAAAGTGAAATACATAATTCAATCCATGTACAAAAAGTTACCCATGGGCGCACGCTCTAAAAAGCAATTAACATTTTGTGACAACAAGCATTTTGAGATTTAAATTACACAGGATAAAGGGCGGGATGTGGTCATGTGGCAATATTATGTCCTTTCAGGACAAAGAGAAACTGTTATGCTTGCGCTTCAATATTTATTTTTCATCAGCAAAATTATTCAGCAAGCACGCATTTGCACTAAGACTTGTTCAAACAATTGCCCGGCACCTTTGTGAAAGAAATTAAAAGAGGTTTGTTCACCTAAAATGTGCTATTACTGTAATGTAGACCATTAATTCTGAGAAAATTTGCAATTTATTAATTTTTTTTTTACCCTATGTGGTTATTTAATTACATTTTTTAGCTGTTTTGTTTCAGCAACTGTCTGATATTGCACAGGCAGTGGAAATGAGTAGGAGAGTGTCTAAATAAAAACATAATTAATAACAAGTTACAATGACAATCAAATTGTAGCCTTACAATGCATTTGTTGCTGCTGGAATCCGTGACCTCTTTATAAATTATGGACAGTGGCAGAAAAAAACCCCAAAAAAACCAGTGTGCATAGGTTCATGAGATGGTGAACCTCAGTTAAAAAAAACAATCTTTATCCATAGCCATTTTCTAATGTTGTCGGCTCTTTCTGGGAAATTTCACCAAGATCAGTTTATTCTAGAGCTAGCTGATTAACTGGTAATACTGCCAAGCCCACCCAGAACAAATTAAATTAGAAAAACCATGGTGTGGTTTTTTTTTTCTCCATTGCAGTTTTGCACAGGTAAAGATACAAAGGAAACCCAGTATTAGTAGGTGCATGTATCTTTGGCACATATTTGTTACACTTACATTGAATGGTACTATATTCATTGTGGCAAAGGTAGTCATGATGTCAATGTTACATAACCTTGCTTGTAAGAAGGAGACATTTTAAGATACTGGAATACTTTAATATTAAGTATATGGAAAGCAGAACAAATTATTTTTGCAGTGATGAATTTTAACTGTGACTTTTGTTTTCTTGTATTTGTATTCCTTTGGGCTGTCTCTGAAACAGATTGTAATATATTCTTGTTCAACTATTTTTTTTAAAAGAAAGTGGTTGGTTTGAGTTCCCATACATGTTTAAGGGACAATGAAAACAGCCTTTAAAACAGAAAACAAATGTTGTGTGTTCCTGGTTAAATGTATAAATGTATTTACTGCATATTCAAGAAATGTGCTTTAAGTCCTTCTCAAAGTTGTGTAAAAGCGGGTTGCCTGGTGTCCCCTAGGCAAATGTAGTATTCAAATGCGACTTTTTTTTATACAGCATCTCTACTCTCAGTTAAGCAGTGGAATTATCACCCAGGAGCCATTTGCATTAAATAAAGGAATGTTCAACTTATAAATGGACTTGGATTTACATTTCTTTTTAAGAAATACTGAAGTAAAAGAAATCACCTCTCATATTGAGTTTGTCTGTGAAACGGCTTAACAGCTTTGTGCTTTGTCTTCTTGGTGTGGCTCTCAGGTTTATTTTATAACCCTCATCCTGCCTATTGACATACTTTTTAAATAATAAGCAATGCATGTTATATTTTAACATTAACACAATGCTAGGAAGCACTATAATGCAAACATACTGGTTTGGAAAAAGACAAACCCTAAATAACATTTATGGTTATGGGATTTATCACGTTTAGGCTTCTCATAGTAGTACTTTGTTGGGTAATAATAGGAAAGGTTTTCAGCACATATTCACTGAGATTCTTAGGGGAAATTTTTATTTATCATTTTATCAGCTGTTACTGGTAGAACATTGTCTTGACAAATGACATTGGTCATATAATATGGTGCTTAAGATGCTTCTCAAATAGGTTTCCAGGGCATATCTCCAGGTTTGCAGAGTAAAATAGCCAGTGAGGGAGCCATTTGGTATGGGGCTCTTTTGCTCAAGTCTATTGATCCCAAATGCTGGTAGCTAAAACTGCTGATTTTGTCCCCCTCATTGTACACAATTTATGTGGAGACTGCAAAATGTCCTTAGATATAAGCCTTAAAAACAAATTACTGTAAAATTACTCACAGAGCTATTCTAAGCACTTCCAATATCTAAATGTTGTTTTCTTTTTTAAATACCAAGATGCTGGTAAAAATATGTATTGCTAATATAATAGATTTTGTAGCAAGGGTGGCAGCTGCTGGGGAGTTTTACGACTGTTTTGCAGTCAGGGGAATGTGTCAAAAGAAAGAGAGCGGCTCTGATGTTGTTTTCTTTAGGATAGACATTAAAAAAAGTCAGAAAATCATTCATGGAAATTTCTATAAGTGCTTAGAATAGCAACATGAACTAATTTACAACTAACTTGTTTTAAACATTTACATTTCCTTTATTGACCGTTATTACTGTGTGTATTTATGCAGTGTTTTAGGAATCTTGTCGTACTGATGTTTTAGAGCAAAGGTGTATGACATGAAACCACCAGCCCTAATTATCAGATTGAGTCTACCATGCTAAGTATTTAACTTCATTGTGAATTTTGTACCATTCCCTGGAGACCATACAGCGGATTTCTTAAAACCAGTCACTGTTACAATATATTTTGCGATCCCTTCCTAGAGAAAAAAAATATTAATGGGACTTTAATGTCTTTTATACAAAATATTATACTATTATCTATCATCTATCACAACTAAAACTTTTGGATATTTGTTTTCCTTGCATACAGATGGCAGATGTTATGTACAATAGAGAATATTGAATAGAGAACTGTGGTGAGTTCTAGCTCCTTGTAATACATGGACTTGGCTTATCCCTATTTCCAGGTAGATCTGCATTTGTGGTCCTTCTATGATATATCTGGTTAAGGCACCTAATAACAGCACTGCTTATGATCACATCCCATTGACTGAGGTTGTACATGCAAAAAGAGCTGGCAGGAACAATAGATGCCCCACAGGACTTTTCACTTGAAAACACATCAGGCTTCCTACTTGTTTTGGATATGGCCTCCCTTTACAGACTAAAATTATTTGTTTAAGGATTAAGCAATCACAAGCACAGAAAACATATCCATATCTATTCAGATGATGTGTATAGCATTTTCCATTTTCAGCATTTCCAAAACATCACTTAATGGATAGAATTAGCACAATATTCACAAGTAACATCCTATAGGTTAGGGATCTCCAACTTTTTTTTACCAAATAAAATGTAAAAAGTGCTGGGGAAACACACAAGCATGAGAATTTCCTAGAGGTTGCTGCCACTGGCTGTTTGGTATCCCTATTCAGACTATACCCCCCAAACAATGTAGGTCTCTATTAAAAGATACTGAGTAAAACAGCTCATGTGTAAAACCCTGCTTCATGTAAATGAACCATTATCATAATAATATACTTTTTTAGTAGTATGTGCCATTGGGTAATCATAAATAGAAAATTGCCATTTTAAAAAATAGGGGCCGCCCCCTGAGATATATATTCCAGTTTCGTAAGATTCTTTAATATGTCATTCAATTTGATATAAACTATCTGTTGCTTAAGTGTTCATTTTGGGGGTATAGTTTTCCTTTAACTGTTTCTCCGTGTCTTCAAAACTTGGTTGGCTTGGAGCCTTGTTTGTTGTAGTGTAACACTGCTAGAAAAATAGTAAATTAAACAAAGTGTTCACATTAAAAGTGGTGGGTTTCCCTGTACAATTTTCTTTTAATATTCTTATCTGGTGCAGTTTGCAGTAACTTTCAAGCATAAGGATCAACAATACAAATGTTGCTACAAAAAGTTAGTTTGGACAAGTTAATATTTATGCAAGAGCAGAGTTGGTGCTCAACACACACTAAGAAAGCCTTACAAATTGATATCAAATCAATTTATAGAAACCATGAAGGTCCCTTTAAGTGATCGCTGCTGAAATATATAACGTTTACCTATACTGCCACAATATTTAAATCTTCAAATTTGCTAGCCCATCACTCAGAATACAAATAAATGAGAAAAAAATTATTTTTAGTGAAAATGTTGGCAGAAAGAAGTTTGTCAGAAGATCCATGTGTGTGTATATATTTTTGACATTTTCAACTTTGTATTAATAAAGATGTTAGTTTTTACTGAATTCTGTATATTTAGAAGGCTATTTCTTGTATTAAGACTGTATTAGAAGGATATGTTACAGTTTTCATGTCTGAAGTCAGTCTTATTTTTTTTCCCTTTAGTTGTGAATAATTTTAGCAGATGAAACATGTAATAATGACTAACTTTCCCTGTACATTTTTTTAAAGAGAAAAATCTTTTATTGCATAACAAACAAGGACATAATTCTTGTATAAAATACAATTTTGTTTAAATAAACATTGGGAAATTGTTTTATTTGCACATGTTATTTACCCAGCAAAGCTGTTTACCCCCACCGACAAATTAATGGGATGTCCATGTGGTATGCTGCACTGCCAGCTTATTTGTCCCACGATACCAGAGGCAAACAGATGTCATTTAGCATACCTCAGACATAAGGTAACCGTTAAGGCTCCTTCTTGATGATTCTTCCATGTAGACCAGGAGTCCCCAACCTTTTTTTTACTCGTCAGCCACTTTCCAATGTAAAAAAGAGATGGGGAGCAACATAAGCATGAGTAATTGGCCTATATGGACAGGTAGCCTAAAGGGGTTGGTAAGCAACATGTTGCTCACGAGCTACTGTTTGGGGACCACTGATGTAAACCATGTTTGAGCAAGCAATGCTATACTGTGGAGCCATGCAACACCACTCCTGGGTCAGGCAAATCTACCTGCAGGGAGGGTTTGCAGCGTAGGAGCTGTAAGAGTTTTCTTGATCTTCTAGTTCTTGCTTTGACTTCTACACTTCTCCTTAACTGCCATTTTTGACTGCATTACATACAGTGGAAATTGCTATGCAGGCATCAGTCCGTTTCATTTTCAGATCCTCACTTGATGCTTAGAGGAGCCCATGATTGTTGAGTGACAGACAAAAGTTTGGGGTGATTTTTGGGGGGATGACTTTATTAAAGGGATACTGTTATGGGGAAAAAAACATTTTTCAAAATGAATCAGTTAATAGTGCTGCTCCAGCAGAATTCTGCACTGGAAGCCATTTCTCAAAAGAGAAAACAGATTTTTTTATATTCAATTTTGAAATCTGACATGGGGCTAGACATATTGTCAATTTCCCAGCTGCCCCAAGTCATGTGACTGATGTTTTTTGAAAAAAAAACATGTTTTCTGATGACAGGATCACTTTAAGCTTTGCAAATGTCAACGGGGAATTACCTCGTTCAGCCTTAATAGTCATTAGGAGCTCTTAGTATTCGACTCTGTGCAGAAATATTGTTTATCACTGGACAAGTGAAAAGGTGTCCAGTTACTATTTTCTTATTATTTTCTTATTATTTTTCTTATTATTTTCTTTGTTTTTGTGTTTAAAGTATTTATATAAATATATATATACATTGTATATATATATATATACACCCTCAAAAACCCCGAAGACTTGCTAAACTAAAATAATATTTTTTAAGAGCAGCAAAAAGGACTAGTAAATAAAACTGTTTTTATATAAAAAATGCTAGAAGCTATAATTCGTCTGCTTCCCAAACTCAATAAAGAGCATACAGACCCACAAAATTTTAGACCAGTCTCAATAATAAATGTGGATATGAGACTCCTGGCTAAGATTATCCTGAGATGACTTTGACGTAGTTGGCCAGCTTAAATATATTGCAATATATGGACAAACAATCCCTGTTTTGTTTAAAGGGTAAGGTATTTTTCAGTAGCTGTATGCACAAAATGTCTCTGTTTTAAATATATTGATAATGGGTTGAGTGCAGAGGACTCTTGTGTTTGTCTATAAGATTACTGCTGTCAGGTTAAATAAATTAATGACTAAATTGGTTTACCCAGACCAATCTGGTTTCATACCTTACAGACAAACTGTGGACAATATTAGGAGACTTATTAACAAAATACATTATGCTATATTAGATTATGCTATATTATTATTAGACCTCCGAAAAGCTTTCAACACTGTATATTGGTCATATTGCTTCTTTAGGTTATTTGGAATCAAAGGAAACTTCATGAACATGATAAGTCTTATTTATTAAAGGTCAGGCTTTAGAGGTTCTTGAAACCAAGACTACACTCTTAACAGGGGAATGTAATAAAACTCGCAAAGAGCAAAAACAATTCGCACCAATAAGAATAAAAATCCACATCTCGCAATGTAATATTGTTCCTTAAACTGTTATTACATTGCGAATTTTAATTGCACACTCTTAAGAAGTGCTTAAAGGTTCGTAATCTTTTGGAGCAAACATAACGACTTTTTCAGTAAGAAGTTTTATTATATTGACTGCGCATTGGTGCAAACTATAAAATTCGCAAACGGTCTTCCACTGTCTGAAGTGGTCGGGTTCACAAAAGCTATATTAAATTTGCGCAAAGCAAAATTTGTTCGCACAAATACATAACTTTTTGCATTGCGAATAGTTTTTTCCATTACATTCCGCCTTAAAACACTAAAACCACGACTGGCATTGAATATATGAAAAGAACCAAATATAAAAAGTTTGAATGGAAAAAGCAAAATTTGATTGTTATTAAATGGGCGCCCAAATGTATTGGCCTCCTCCTACCTTTACAATATAAAGGTGTACATGCCAAGGTTATCCCCTGCCCTCCCTGATATTTGCACTTGCCCAGACAGGACCCCAATATCTCACGGGTGCAGATAAGACATATTTTAAAGTAAGCCTTTATGCAGATGACATTTGCCAAACTATCACCAAACTTCCAAATTTGTTTGCCCACTTTGAAAAGATTTCTTACATGTCGGGCCTAGAAGTAAATGTTTTCAAGTCTCAGGTCTTAAATACTTTTATGGTTACCAGATGGTAACCAGAGACTTGAGGGGGGCCATATGGGTCATAACTGTTTGCTTTTGAATCTGAGCTGCATGCTAAGGCTCAATTGCAAACTCACTGGACATTTATGTCTCATGTGGCCCCCCTTCAAGTCGCTGACTAAGGGTACAACTACACGGACGATTCCTGTGCATTCGTGGCAGATCTGACGCGCTGTGCCAAAACGCAGGCTTTGGATGCAACAGAAAACAAGGTAAGAAATACAAATGTCGGATGTTGTGGCAGAGTTCATCCGACGCAGTACTACTGTCTTCTGCAAACGCATCCGACAGTCATCTCGGACGAACGCTGCGATACCATCCGACATTCCTGTTGCTTACCTTGTTTTCCATTGCATCCAACTTGACGCCTGCGTTTTGACGCAGAGCGTCGGATCCGGCACAAACGCACAGAAATCGTCCGTGTAGTTGTACCCTTACTCAGAGTTAGAGAGTTCAAAAGCAGGAAGTTGTGTTCTGTGATTACATTTTGGGCTAACTAACTATATTAGAAACATTTTATTTTATTTTGCACAGCAAATCTGTAATTCTTTTATGACCTCTTGTACTAACATTCCTCATCCTTTGAAGGTCAGAAACAACCTGTTTTTATATACAGTACATATGGACTAAGTGAGGAAATGCAGATCCACAGACACTCCAAAGAAAATAACCTGGTTATCATTTAATCCCTATACCCTAATTGGTATTTTAAGGGATAGTATTATACACATTATATGGTGTTTGTATGGATTATACAGTTATAAGGGTTAATAATTAAGCATAAGAGTGAATGCACAAACAAGGGATATCTATTTTTGCACTTATATACAAAAAGTTTATTTTAGTTAACAAAAGTGTGTGTATGTATATATATATATATATATATATATTTTTTTCCCCCAACAATTATGATGCACCAATCAATTAAACCATGTCACAACGTGAATAGGGTGCTGATCCGTATAGCGGTGAGTAATTCCACTTTCAATAAATATATAGTATCCAGCCAGATCGCAACACCTTAGTAAAATGTGGCATTTATTGTTACTGTTAAAACATTCCAATATGTACTTCCGTTTGCAACATTGTTTCAACTTATCTGTACAGAGTCCAGCATTTTTAAGTCCAGCAATATCGCCACATTTTTAAGCACCCACGCAACGTTTCGGGAAATCCTCCTTCCCTTTCTCAAGCGTTTCCAGCGTGCAGTGGCGTCTAGGACTCCATAGTTGAATCCAATGCGTCTCTATGAGAGGCGGAAGTAACGTGGCCGATCACTGTGATGACTCGTCTTCATATTGGAGACGGGTCTGCACGTAAGCAGACACATTCCCCCACCTCTTGGTTGCTATCAAGATTCCTTAGCTACGAAATATTTAGAAAAAACATTTGTGAGAGCATTCATTTCCTGTTACATGGAAAAAGCGGGGGTGATCGAACCCTCATATTGAAAAGAGCAGAAGTAAAATGGATTGATAGATTGGGAACCCTGATTCCGCAGGGGTTGAATCGTGACTTTGACCTACATTTATTTTTGTGATAGATATAATGTTAATTATAAATTGAAATGCTGGCTGGGTATAGTTGTCCATATAGAATGTAACAAGTCCCATGTAACAGGAAATGAATGCTCTCACAAATGTTTTTTTTAAATATTTCGTAGCTAAGGAATCTTGATAGCAACCAAGAGGTGGGGGAATGTGTCCGCTTATGTGCAGACCCGTCTCCAATATGAAGACGCGTCATCACAGTGATCGGCCACATTACTTCCGCCTCGCATAGAGACGCATTGGATGCAACTATGGAGTCCTAGACGCCACTGCACGCTGGAAACGCTTGAGAAAGGGAAGGAGGATTTCCCGAAACGTTGCGTGGGTGCTTAAAGATGTGCCAATATTGCTGGACTTAAAAATGCTGGACTCTGTACAGATAAGTTGAAACAATGTTGCAAACGGAAGTACATATTGGAATGTTTTTACAGTAACAATAAATGCTACGTTTTACTAAGGTGTTGCAATATGGCTGAATACTATATATATATATATATATATATATATATATATATATATATATATATATATATATATATATATATATATATATATATATATATATATGTATAGTATATATATATAGTGTGTGTGTGTATATATATATATATATATATATATATATATATATATACACCAATTATTCTCAGACCAGCACTCCCTGTTATAAGAATCAATTATTTTATTGTTGCATCGTATCTATGCCCGACGTTTCGGTCCCTGTTGGGACCTTTTCCAACAGGGACTGAAACGTCAGGCATAGATACGATGCAACAATAAAATAATTGATTCTTATAACAGGGAGTGCTGGTCTGAGAATAATTGGTGTATACATAATTACCGTGCACCCCTCCCTTTGTTGAAGTTATTTGCCTTGGAGTGTGGATACTCATTTGGAAGTGTATATGTATATATATATATATATATATATATATATATATATATATATATATATATATATATATATATATATATATATATATATGCGAAAAAGTAGTAGCGCACTCCAAGGTCTTCTTTTAGTTAAAATTAATTTTTATTAAATTAGTGGCATAAAAATCAACGTTTCGGCTCCTATCTAGAGCCTTTCTCAAGATCAAATAAGCCAAAAAAGTACACACAGTTAAATAACCCACATTTGCTCCTCCCCTCGTGCAACACCCCACACCCACTAATCTTCACAGTAGATTAACCCTATTTAAAAACAATAATAGTCAAAATGTAAATTAAGGCAACGAGTTGATACAAAAAATGTGTTACAAGGATATAGACCAATATTAATATCTGCAACAATGTATAAATTTTACAGAATAAGGATTGGATACTTTCTATCTAGGATTCAAAAAACAGCTCAAAGAACACTGTTCATTCAAGCCCTTAGGTACAAGCGTGTCCAACCTTTTGATCCAATATGCCTCTCTTTGGAGGAGCAATTGTGATCTGTTGCCACCTCTTCTTGGCTCCGGTACATGGTCAATACCTATAAATTTAAACATGGGTAATCTGTGGCCCTTCTCTAGAAAATGTTTTGCCACAGGTTTTACGGTTTTCCCGTCCCTAAATGCCGTACTTATGGCTGATCTGTGACCATCCATACGGATTCTTAAAGTTAAGTCTGTCTTACCTATATAGGATAACCCACAGGGATAGGTGACCATATACACAACATGTGTAGTGGTACAAGTAATCCGGTGTTTAATCTTTATTTTTTGGCCATTTTGTGGGTGATGAAAAAATTCACTAGGTGCCATATGTCTACAAGATATACAACTTGGGCACCTAAAGCATCCTAATTTACCTGATGGTAGCCACGTCGACTGTTGGCGTTGATAACTCTTCACTGGATCAGTAATGACTAATTTGTCCCTCAGATTTTGTCCCCTAGTGTATGCCATCATAGGGGGTTCAGGGCATAATTTAGCTAATCCTTTGTCCGCTGTGATAATAGGCCATCTCTCTCTAACTAGTCGACTAATGTGTCCAGAGGCTGTATTGAATCTCGTGACAAAAGTCATTCTCCCCTCTCTAGATTTCTTATATGGTGTTGTGCCCTAAGGCAAAACAGTGAGTATATTGGTCCCCCCATTCATTTTGTGGTGTCACTTCTTGAATTATGCTTGAAAATGAACTACTTTCGATTTGAGAAACGATTTTATTTGCAGAGGACAGGTACGGCGATGGGGGCCTCCATGGCCCCTGTATACGCCAACCTTTATATGCATTATTATGAGGAGGAGAACATCATGAAACAATTTGGGGGCCAATTGCTCTGTTATAAGAGGTTCATCGACGATATTTTCATTGTATGGGACGGTGACAGTTTGTCTTTTGAAACTATGATTAATTACCTCAATGGATTGACATCTCCGATTAGATTTACAGCAGTGTGTCATGAATGGAGAGTCCAATTTTTGGACTTGGAGGTTTGGCGTGAGGGTAATAGACTACAATATTCCTTGTTCCGGAAAACTACGGACAGGAATACTCTATTGCATAGTTCAAGCTGTCACCCGCCCACACTGAAACGATCATTACCAGTCTCACAGTTTTGTCGTGTATTACGCAATAACTCGGATGTTGAGAGGTGTGAACTTCAGGTGAAAGAAATGTGGGACAGGTTTAGGGCTCGTGGCTATGAGGTGAAAGTTTTACAAAGTGCTTTGGATCGGGCTCGTGAGAGAGTACGAACACCATATAAGAAATCTAGAGAGGGGAGAATGACTTTTGTCACGAGATTCAATACAGCCTCTGGACACATTAGTCGACTAGTTAGAGAGAGATGGCCTATTATCACAGCGGACAAAGGATTAGCTAAATTATGCCCTGAACCCCCTATGATGGCATACACTAGGGGACAAAATCTGAGGGACAAATTAGTCATTACTGATCCAGTGAAGAGTTATCAACGCCAACAGTCGACGTGGCTACCATCAGGTAAATTAGGATGCTTTAGGTGCCCAAGTTGTATATCTTGTAGACATATGGCACCTAGTGAATTTTTTCATCACCCACAAAATGGCCAAAAAATAAAGATTAAACATCGGATTACTTGTACCACTACACATGTTGTGTATATGGTCACCTGTCCCTGTGGGTTATCCTATATAGGTAAGACAGACTTAACTTTAAGAATCCGTATGGATGGTCACAGATCAGCCATAAGTACGGCATTTAGGGACGGGAAAACCGTAAAACCTGTGGCAAAACATTTTCTAGAGAAGGGCCACAGATTACCCATGTTTAAATTTATAGGTATTGACCATGTACCGGAGCCAAGAAGAGGTGGCAACAGATCACAATTGCTCCTCCAAAGAGAGGCATATTGGATCAAAAGGTTGGACACGCTTGTACCTAAGGGCTTGAATGAACAGTGTTCTTTGAGCTGTTTTTGAATCCTAGATAGAAAGTATCCAATCCTTATTCTGTAAAATTTATACATTGTTGCAGATATTAATATTGGTCTATATCCTTGTAACACATTTTTTGTATCAACTCGTTGCCTTAATTTACATTTTGACTATTATTGTTTTTAAATAGGGTTAATCTACTGTGAAGATTAGTGGGTGTGGGGTGTTGCACGAGGGGAGGAGCAAATGTGGGTTATTTAACTGTGTGTACTTTTTTGGCTTATTTGATCTTGAGAAAGGCTCTAGATAGGAGCCGAAACGTTGATTTTTATGCCACTAATTTAATAAAAATTAATTTTAACTAAAAGAAGACCTTGGAGTGCGCTACTACTTTTTCGCATGTTTTACTGAACCCCAGGAGCAGCACCCAGGCAAGGTTGGGAAAAGTTTGAAGAATTAGAGGAGTGCGGACTGTGGAGATATATATATATATATATATATATATATATATATATATATATATATATATATATATATATATATATATATATATTCTAAATATTTTGGACACTGCACCCAGGCACGTTTATACCATGTTACGTGAGTGCTGACTTCCCCATGGATCGATACTATATATATATATATATATATATATATATATATATATATATATATATATATACACATATACACACACACCAATTATCACATAGATCCGCACTCCAAATGTTCAGTGAATCAAACCATTTTTATTTTGCATATATTCATGTGTCCATCATTTCGACCCACTTTAGGGCTTTTTTCAAGGATAAGTGAATATAGTGACATTAGTGCATTTATACCAACACCTCCCCACAGTTTTTGGCACCAAAAATGAGGTCATATGAATCAAAGCCTCACATCACCAATTGTCCATTACAGAATAACCTTGAAAAAATTTGTTTCATCAGCACACAGTGCCGCTGCTGTGCAGTATATGTGAAAACAGTCCAATTTGATACATTATTTGTCAAGTGACAGTGTTATCTCATTTAAGTGTGATTGGTAAAAATAAAAGAAACAATGTAATAAAAACATTTATTTAAAAAAACAACCAGTCTACAACCTTATTGCTTATTGTTTACATGTCTCTGTTTCCATATTTACTGTCTTTTCTGTATATCACCACCTGGAAAAAAAAATTTAATTCAAAAAACAGTTTAGAACCAGCTGGTCATTCAGACCTTTGGGTGCAACACAATTTAATTCATGAATCCAGTATGCTTCTTTCTTTAATAGGGCTTTATCATCCCCCCCTTCTGAACCCAGCAAGACCCTATAGATTGGCATACACCTAAATGATGCTGGGCTATGTTTGGCTTCTGGCCAGTGTTCGGCCACCAATTGTTGTGATATGTCTTGTTTTTTGTTCATCTCTTTTTCTTTTTTGTCTTTCTTATCAAGATTAAGCACTGCTCTAATACTGGATCTGTGCATTCATATGCGCTCTTTTAGCTGTCTAATGGTTTTACCACAATACCGTAAGCCACAAGGGCACTTTATAAAGTAGACAATGATATTTGTGGTACAGGTCATTCTTTGTCTGATCTCATAGCTTTTTCCAGTTTGCGGATGAGTAAAGCTATCTCCCACAATTAGGCTACTGCACATGACGCATCCCCCACATTTATACACCCCAGGGCGTTGTGTTAGGAAATGCTCTTTCTGCGATGTCATATATTTCTCTGTTGGATCTGAAGGACTCAAACTTTCCTTCAGATTCCTACTGTAGCTGAACTTGGGTTTTTTTGGGACCTTCTTAGCCAAACTCTCATCACTGGAAATCATGGACCAGTGTTTCTGTACACTCTGACATATATGACTCGACTGTACCCTGTACTGACTCACGTAGTACATATCTTTGGTGTCACCCCTGTGTCTGCTACGGTGTTGCTTTGTTCCCATAGTGTGATGTTTCAGTCTAGGGTTAGAGCCCAATCCTTAGTATCATTAACCAACTTCACTGGATACCCTCTACTAAGAAACTTATTGCCCATGATTTCAAGATCTTGGGCTCGTTTTCAGCCTCACTGCAAAAGCGAACCACCCTAAGCATCTGAGACTTAGGTAGGGAATTTAATAAATGTTTTGGGTGGTTGCTTTGATAGTGAACTCTATTTTTCCTATCCATTGGCTTTACATGTATACAGGTATTCAATTTCCCACCTTTTTTGTAAACTCTGACATCTAAAAATTCTATACTTTCATCACTATATTTTAGAGTGAATTTAACTGGGCTGCCCATCTCATCTAGCTCATTTACTGGACCCAGCCAAATGAAGAAGACATCATCGATGAAACACCTGTAGAAGGTTCCATGTTTTCTAAATGTATGGTGGCTAAGGATATTGTTACGCTCATAAGCATACATGTACGCATTAGCATATACTGGAGCAACCTTTGATCCCATAGCTGTACCTGTATTTTGTATATAATATTGTTTTTCAGATTTAAAATAATTTTTGTACAGAATTAAGTTCAAAAGAGACAAGGTGAATTCTATTGGTGGCCCCTTGTATAAAGCATTTCCAGTTATTAATTTACGTACTGCATCTATACCCCCATCATGGGGGATACAGGAATACAAACTCTGTATGTCCATTGTAACGAAAACCCTGTCAGAGATTGGTACATTAATACTTTCAATCATTTTTAGAAAGTCATTTGTGTCTTTTAAATAGCTGCCAGTCTGCTGAATGCATGGTTGTAACAAAAAGTCAACATATTCTGCGATTCCCTCATTTAGAGATCCATTAGAGGAAATAATTGGGTGTCCCAGGTGGCTGAGATAAATTCTTGTGGATTTGGTAGGGTATAAATAACAGGCTTGACCGGGTGATCAGGCAAAAAATAATTATACATGTCCTTGGTAATTCGATTGCTGTTTACAGCAAAGCTTAGGATCTCCTTTAACTCCCTTTGGAATTTGCTTGCGGGATCAATTGATAACTTAGCATAATTTAGTGTATCGCTTAATTGGGTGAGGAGTTCATTTTTTGTAATACGTGTAATACAGTATTACCACCCCTCTACCTTTATCCACACTTTTTATAACAATCACTTTATTTTGCTTAAGGGACTTGATTGCTTCTCTCTCAACACTTGATAAATTCCCATACCATCTTTGTTTTGTTTTATACCAACCGGACCTATCTACATTTAACATACAGTTAAAGGTTCTTATGGAAGGATTGCTGCTCACTGGATCATATGTGCTTTTTGTCTTAAATTTACTGGAGATTAAACCCATCTCCTTCTTTTTAATAGTAACTTAGAGATTCACTTTTGCCTTCTAAAGAGTGGACATACATTTTTATGTTTTCATATTGGTATTTTATTAAAGATATATATATATATATATATATATATATATATATATATATATATATATATATACTCGAGTATAAGCCGAGTTTTTCAGCCCCCAAAATATGCTGAAAAACTCTACCTCGCCTTATACTCGGGTCAAGCGCAAAAACGGTCGCCGGCGCCTATGAATAGTCGCCGGCATCCAAGAATAGTCGCCGACATCCAAGCATAGTCGCCGGTATCCAAGAATAGTCTCCAAGAATATTGGCCAGCGTCCAAGAATGGTCGCCAGCATCCAAAAACGAGACGCTGGCACCTCCAATGGGAGCAGAAACCCTCAATTTTTTGATTGAAACTTACCAGAAGCTGCTGCATTTCTCACCCTCGGCTTATACTCGAGTCAATAAGCTTTCCCAGTCTTTGGAGGTAAAATTAGGTACCTCGGCTTATATTCGGGACGGCTTATACTCGAGTATATACAGTATATATATATTTTTTAAACTTGTTTTTATTTGAAGATTCTTACATAATTATTATGCAGTCATGACAATACAGTAGTTTTCTGTTTTGTGCCATTAATATTATGTATTTACTTTCTTATGTCATTATGATAACAATACAAACTTTCAGCTCAATTGACAAGTTGGACCCTATCAAGAATTCTGTGGGTAGGAGGCTAACAACCTGTTAGTTAGATGACTCTCAAGGAGTGTATGACCTGGTTGTCTTTGGTCCTGTAGTTGGTCTCTGAGGTACTGGGACGATTCCATGACCAAGGGTTGCTCTGGCAATAGTGCTGTATCATACCATGTTGTACAAGTATAGGATCCCTTATCCTGAAAACCAATATCCAGAAAGCTCCGAATTACAGAATGGTTGTCTCCCATAGACTCCATTTTATACAAATAATCCAAATTTTTGAAAGTGATTTCCTTTTTCTGTATAATAATAAAACAGTAGCTTGTACTTGATCCCAACAAAGATATAATTAATCCTTATTGGAAGCAAGACCAGCCCATTGGGTTTATTTAATGTTTATATGATTTTCTAGTAGACTTAAGGTATGAAGATCCAAATTACGGGAATATCTGTTATCCAGAAAACCCCAGGTCCCGAGCATTCTGGATAAGAGGTCCCATACCTGTACATCTAAATGTGTGTACTGTGAGATGTCTGATTTGTTGTGGCAGAGATTCTATGTATGTTCACCATGTCTTAAAAAATTTGTTGGTATTTTGCTCCTAGTTTAGTTGTGGCTTCCAGCCAGTCCATATGAAATAGATAATGCAATTTCTGTTTTACTATCATTATGTTGGGTGGATCTTTGTTTAGCCAATGTTGCAGTATTATTTTCCAGGCAGCCGCTGCCAGTCTTCCAATCAGGTTCTTGTCTGTTTTTGTTAACTGTGTAAAGGTTGTGTCATCGCTAAACATTGCCCATTCTAATTGTAACTGGAGAGGTTTTCCGACCTCTAAGCACCATATTCTGCTATGTCTGTCCAGAAATTTTGTAGGGAAGGGCAAGACCATAGGTTATGTATTAGATCTGCTTTTGGGATTGGAGGCAACTATCAGAGGGCAGATTTCCCATTTTGTATCTCCTAATCGGAGTTAAGTATGAGTTATGGAGTATTTGTAAAGCCATTTCCGGATATCTACTGACTTCATTACATTCGTGTGATGTTTGAAAATTTCAAGAAGTTTCTTGTTTGGAATAACTGTAGTCCATGCAAAACCCGGCCTTTGTTCGTTGTCTGTGTCAATCAATGTCCTAATTGTTTGATATATTTGCAAAGTTGTTTGTTTTGTGTGTTTGTTTGTTTGTCCAGATTTGATTAAATAGGTTAGCTTTATCATTATCAGGATTTTTTTTAATTATATTTGTTGCGAAATGGAGATATTTTGTTTTTTTAACAAAAGAGGGCATTCTCATTTTACAAGTTGCTGAAATGAAATGTAACTGTGCGTTACCACTTGCAACTATGTTTTTAAGACACTGATTCCTGCAGTAGTTGTTTATTACTTTTGCTTACAAAAATTAACATTTATATCTAATTCGGCAAGGGGTGCCAAAACTGTTAGTAAGGTACCAATCACTGAGTGGAGACTTGATCTCCAGGCTAAAGTGTTTACTATGTTGTTACCACCACCCTACAAACTGATTAAAGTCATTTTATGACCCTGAGAATATCACACAAAACATTGCGGGTAATGATGAATACTATTCTTGTTGATGTGGTTATAATACCATATCATAATCAATGTGTGATATAAGAACTGCGATTCTACGGCAGTGAACAGTATTGAAAACTAGACTACAAAAGTATAGATATATGTGTATGATAGAATATAAATACCACTATTAATATAAATACAATCTAAATATGTAGACACTATCATAAATATCATAAATATGAATATGTATGAATAAATTAACAAGGGAATCGGACAAGCAGAGACGAGTATATCAACTTTATCAATAAAAGGAAATACAGAGGAAAGGGTTTCTATAATCACTTCATCAATAAACAGAAATAGGGAGGGAAGGGGAGGGAGGGAAGACCAAATTAGGCAAACACCTGTCTGCTACATACAATTCAGTTCTAACATCTGTACCCTGGCGGTTTCAGAACACTTCACACATCCATTCATGCAACTCTCACAATTAACACCTGTTTCTAGGAGTTGCATGACACATTGGTAATCCTATCACAGTAACTACACAGAATCAACACCTCTGTAGGGATGGGCGAATTTTTTGCGCCTTGTTTCGCCGAAAAAATGACGCACATAGACTTGTATGGCGTCGTGCATCAAAATAAAAAGACGCCCATTGACTTTAATGGGCGTTGGCGTCATTTCGCTGGCGGCAAATTTTTGACGAAAAGGGTCAAATTCGCCCATCCCTACACCTCTGTACATTTCAGATGTCCCCTCTTTGAAGAGTTACAACGTGCCATTGTGATTGGATTAGTGGAAGAGTTTAAATGACGAGAACTTCCCACACAAGTCAGTTGAACTGAAGAAGCTGCTCGGATGAGTAGTGAAACGTCTTCAATGATTACTCAGCAAGTCCAGTTGTTTTAGATTTACCTATACTAGGGGGCACTTTTACTAAGCTCGAGTGAAGGATTCAAAGTAAAAAAACTTTGAATTTCTAAGTTTTTTTGGGTACTTTGACCAACGAATAGGCTACTTGGACCTTCAACTACGACTTTGAATTGAACCATTCGAACTAAAAATCGTTCGACTATTTGACCATTCGATAGTCGAAGTACTGTCTCTTTAAAAAAAAACTTTGACGACTTACTTCGCCACTTAAAACTTACCGAGCACCAATGTTAGCCTATGGGGACCTTCCCCATAAGCTTTCTAAGCAATTTCTGATCGAAGGAAAATCATTCCTGATTCGAAGGATTTAATTGTTCGATCAAACGATTTTTCCTTCGATCGTTCAATCGAAGTATTTGCGGTAAATCCTTTGACTTCGATATTTGAAGTTGAAGGATTTTACTTCGATGGTCGAATATCGAGGGTTAATTAACCCTCGATATTTGACCCTTAGTAAATGGGCCTCTAGATATACCATGACCTGAGTGAATGAAAATCTTCATCGTCATATGACTAAATAACGTACAGTACATCATGTTTTTTTACCTATTATTGTATCTTGTGAAATTTTATTCACAAGATACAATAATAAACCTTATACCAGAAGTCAAATATCTCAGTTTCTTCAATTGTAAAATGTTCATATGGGGGGGGGGGGGTTATCTGACATTCCCAAGACAATGGGCTTTTTCTTTCTTCTTTTTCTTTTAAGAATGTCTATGTGTCCACTGACTTAGTTAGTGATAGTTAGTTTCTATTTTATTTTACATATTACTTCATTGTAAGTTATACATTCTGTATAATATGTCATTGTATTAATCTTCTTATTCTGCATACTATTTGTTATCATATTGATTTTTATGGTTTATTGTGAAAACAAAAAAAAATATTTCAAACATAAACCTTATAACCCTTTACTTATTATTAAAATAATATTGAATTGCTATCTAGCAGATTATCTGTTCCCAAGAAAGGTAAACTAAAAACACAAGTGGTAAAGAAAAACATTTCATTACCAGCCTGAGAGAGGAAATGGCAGCTTGGGATGACTGAGCTGCAAAGAATAGCATTAGATGAACTAATAACATTCTTACTTACCTACAATTCTCTTAATAAAACCTACATCAGATGATGCTTCTTTCAAATAATTCTATGAGTTCAAACAAATCTGCTTGTGAAGAAGATTAAAGAGTTTGAGCAGAATCCAACATGAATAGTCAATTACAGCCCAAGCAAGTTCTAGGTAATGCATGTGTTGCCTTTGATCCACTTTATCCGAGGAGAACACTTATTTTTCTAAAGTGCTGCTTGAGCCACATACCACATTCTTGTCTTGTATTGGCAGTATTTTAAAAGCATTTTAATAGGCACTATAGGCATTTTCTTACCAGATGCAGTATGCCTGCCTTTGCTAACATGACCATTGACCAGTCTGTGACCAAAAGTAAAGTACACGAATAAACAGTATCTCGTAGAATAAAGCCAAAGGCAACTGGACATATAGAGTTTTTCATGAAAACATTTCACCACTTCAACGGTCCAACTGTTGAACTGAAGAAGCCACTCGGATGTGTGGTGAAACGTTTTCAATAAAACTCTAAATGTCCAGATGCCTTTGATTTTATTCTATTAGATACTGTATGTCATGACCTGGATAAATGAGAATCTTCATAGACACATGAATGTTTATGCTGCAGTTACACTGCAGAACAGGGCTGTCAGAATAGAGGTTTGCGGGCCTGATAAGCCTCCAAGTAGGAGTTTTGTTCACCATCATGCCCAACATCTGTACAGACCTTGTATGGAATCATTGTTTTACTTGGAAAATCGTGGTTGGCACTGCTGTGGAACTCACTTTTCAGTAATTTCTGGCTACAGTTCTACTAAATAATAAAAAAAAATTGGGGGGAATTGTTAGCGAATTGGTGCCATAAAAAGCTTTATAATGGTAGTTCACCAGCTTGAACCTGGAGAAATTCCTTCTTGCCCTCTCGATAAATTGGCAAATATTCTAAATTGTTCACTGATGAAAAGCTGCAAATGTGCACCAACACAAACTTAATATGTCAACTCTTGTCATACTTGCATTTTAGTGACACATTTTAACTTTTGCCCTTTAGTAAATAAGCCGCTTCATGAGCAAAGAACATAAAACACCAGTGCTCTGACTGCATGAGCTGATAACTGCCAATAGCAGAACTATAATTTTTAGCTACAGCACCATGGAGACAAAGCGAGAGGGGGAGAACAATATTTAATCTGAAAATAGAAAGTGAGGGAGAGGGAAAGAGCAAAGATGTAACATGGAGGGGGGGGGGGGGGATAATAGAGAAAGAGAAAAACCAAGAAAGTTATCAAGAAGGGAAGGTATCATGGTAAGTATGTGAAGATTAGAATGAAATGTTGCTGCTTGACTATATATTTTATAGGGCTGTGATCAAAAAGTGGTACGCCACTATGAAATTTCACTGAAAATCCAGTAACCATATTCCCCCTTTGGCTTGAGGCTGTTATGTTACAAAATATATTACATAAGGGCACAAACTGTCTCCAGTTCTACACAAATCTAAAATTGAATGCAGAGTGTGATCAAATGGGCATAAACTGTAGCAAAACACAAGACTAACACCAGTTGTATTGATAGATTTGATGTTATAATGACTGGCTACTTCAGTGGCCCAAGGGGGTGATCAGTCTTTTCCTTCTTGTTTTCCTTCCTACTTTCTTTACTGTATAATTTAACTGTAACTTATTGTTTCAATTAAAGGAAATACAACTAGCCTAAAAGGGAAACAATCTTCAGGCTCAGTGAGATTCATGGTACCATTGTAATTGGATTATACTTTTACACCTCAGTTGAAATGATGAAGTTACTTAGGAGAACGAGGAAACATTTTCAAGATTTCTCAGAAAGTTCAGTTGCTTTAGATTATCTTATCACTAGTATATGGTACTGTATATCATGACCTTGATCATTTAAACCTTTATAGACGTATCACTGGTATCACAGTGGGACATGGATTTTTTTATCCATATTAGGGCAGAGACATGCGGTCAGATTCGGGGAGATTAGTCGTCCGGAGACAAATCTACCCTTCTTCAGGGCAACTAATTTCCCCGAACTACCTTCCCCTGCCTTCCCACCGGCTAGAATGTAAATCGCAAGCGGGATGGCACTCGGATCGTTTCGTTTTCCAAAGTCGCTCCCAGTGGGAAGGCGGGGGAAGACAGTTTGGGGAGATTAGTCACCCCGAAGAAGAGGAGATTTGTCTACTGTGTGTCTCTGCCCTTAAGTGCTCTACTAGGGAGCTGTTATCTGGTTACCTTCCCATTGTTCTGCTGATGGGCTGCTGGGGGGGGGGGGTGATATCACTCCAACCCTCAGTACAGCAGTAAAGATTGACTGAAGTTTATCAAAGCACGTCTCATAACTGGGAGCACCTGGAAAACTGACAATATGTCTAGCCCCATGTCAGATTTCAAAATTAAATATAAAAAATCCATTTGCTCTTTTCAGAAACGGATTTCAGTGCAGAAGTCTGCTTGAGCAGCACTATTAACTGATGCATTTTGAACTATGAACTGATGCATTTCCAATGACAGTATCCCTTTAAGAATACACAAGCATTGGAACTTCAAAGAACAGAGATGGTAAATGGACCAAGTTAAATTAAGTTAAATATAATTGTACAGACAGGGACGACCATTTGGAGGCAAATTTATAGCATCCTTTGTTAGCCAAAAGTTTATCTAGGAATTGTGTGTTATAACTTCGTTTAAAAGTTAGGGTGAACTTTATCTGTTTGCTTGGCATTGCTTCAACCATTATTCTTTTTATATCATTTTAAAACTGTCAAATGGCTGTGATATCATTTCCTATAATACATACATTTAAAGTTACTCATGTTATAAATTCACTGTATTTGTTGATTTTTGAATGTGAAATCTAGAATATAGCTCCCCTGATAGCCCTGTTCAGTGGCTTTGCTGATTTGTGTGCATATGAATTTGTTTAACGCTGTTAACTATGTATTTTCATACCCTATTAGAGGCTCACCTCTGTAATCTATCACTATAATAGCCAGCAAAAATGATTTGTTATTACTTGCAAAGAGACCACTAGATGGCAGCGTTTACTAAAGTAAGCCAAAAAGGTGGTTTGGTAAATATAACGCTGAAAACAAGAAGGCATTTCCCGAATTAGCTAGGTTATATTAACGTCATGTAATTTTATCTTTCCTTTCAAACATGTATCATTTGTTAACATACAGCATGAAACTATTTACAGAGCTAGAACAAATATTGTATGAAAGGTACAAAGAAAACCGAGGGCATCTGAAGTTTAATTGTGCAATTTCTCTGCTGTTCCCACTGAATGCTGCTTATATGCTTGTTACTGATACATACCTCTATTTGGAAGAATCCTGTCTGTATCACTAGCAACAAATGAACACTCTTGTATTTTTTAAATATCCCCCCCAAACCAGGAGTGTTTTGGGGGTCCTTGCCGCCTTGAGGCAGCCTTTCCTATGCTGCTCCCCCTTGTACCCAGAGCATACCATTTTGAGTGATGGAGTGGGTGTAGGGGGGCCTCATCATTAGTGCAGAGAGCAATTCATTATACATTTTACACAGGGACTAAGTTTTACCTGCAACTTACTTGCTGCTTTCAAGGTTAAAACTCCCAAACATCCCCTTTTGCCCTTTTATTGGCCACCACTGGGATCACCTAACTATAGCTGGAAAGGGTGGGGGCTACAACATGGAGCTGGTCACTACTCCTGTATAACTATAAAAAACAAGGGAAAGTTGTGCTCACCACTAGTGGTAGCCAATGAAAGGGTTCATTGGTTTAACATTGAAAGCAGCAAGTAAGTTGCAGGCAAAATGTATAATGAAGCAATAGAATTCTTAATGAATCAGATGCAAGTTGAGCGTAGAACTGGCCAGATATGGGATGACTTTGACGTAGTTGGCCAGCTTACATATATTGCAATATATGGACAAACAATCCCTGTTTTGTTTAAAGGGCAAGGCATTCTTTTGGTAGCTGTATGCACAAAATGTCTCAGTATCTTAAATATATTGATAATGGGTTGAGTGCAGAGTACCTTTTGTATTGGTCTGAATTAATTTTGTGGTCACAGCCTCATTGCACCCCGCCTAATGGTTTTAAAAATTAGTAGTGAGCACAACTTTCCCTTGTTTGTTATGGCTGTCACCTGTATTCCAGATTTTTCAATATAATCTCACTGATGCTGGAACAATTGAATCTTTTATTGACAGTATTGTATCACAAACATTTGACATTTTTTGAAACTCGTGAGTTTTTAGTTAATTCCGCAGAAAGTTTAAACTGGCAGGTCCATTGATGCCATACAAATCTCAGATGTTATCATTTTCTTTTAATTTAAAAACTTTGATTTGACATTGACAGGCTGCCCTTTGATTCTTGCTTTGTGCTCATTCATAGTTTAGAAGAACAGGACCAAGGCAGGGAGAGGAGCAGCAGGAACAAGAGCAACAAGGCAGCCTTCATTGCTTTGCGCTCATTCATCGTTAAGAAGAACAGGGCCAAGGCAGGGAGAGGAGCACCCAGCAGGAACAAGAGCAACAAGGCAGCCTTCTTGCTTTGCGCTCATTCATTGTTAAGAAGAACAGGACCAAGGCAGGGAGAGGAGCAGCAGGACCAAGAGCCACAAGGCAGCCTTCATTGCTTTGCGCTCATTCATCGTTAAGAAGAACAGGACCAAGGCAGGGAGAGGAGCAGCAGGAACAAGAGCAACAAGGCAGCCTTCTTGCTTTGCGCTCATTCATTGTTAAGAAGAACAGGACCAAGGCAGGGAGAGGAGCAGCAGGAACAAGAGCTACAACGATGCCTTCCCTTGTTGAGCTGGATAATGATGAGTTGGTGAAGATGTACTGCCTGAACCACACCACCATAATCCAGGTCTATGATCTCATTAGCCAGGACCTGAAACTGGTGACAACATGGTCTCAAGTGTTGCCCATGATTTGCAAGCTGCTTGTGGTCCTGCGTTTCATAAGCAGTTTCCAGCAGGTCTCTTTATACCAACTCACCTTCAGCAGGATACTAACTCAAGTGCTGAGGGCAGTTCTGCTGCACTCATGAAGGCTCATTTCCTTGTTAAAGGGGCGGTTCACCTTTGAGTTCACTTTTAGTATGTTATACAATGGCTAATTCTAAGCATATTTTAAATGGCCTTTATTTTTTATAGTTTTTGAATTATTCATCTGACTCTTTTCCAGCTTTCAGATTGGGGTCACTGAACCCATCCAAAAAAACAAATGCTCTGTAAAGCTACAAATGTATTGTTATTGCTACTTTTTATTACTCATCTTCCTGTTGAGGCCGGCAAATAAACTCTTCCACTAATCCAATCACAATGGCATTGTAACTCTTCAAAGAGGTGACATCTGAAGAAATTCACAGAGGTGTAGATTCTATTATGCTCAGCATAGGAGGGTGAACTCTACAGGGCAAAACTCAGCTGTCTTTCTACACTTAAAAGACAAGGGACACTCCTTTGAAGAAAGCAAGGTCCAAATATTGGATAAAGAAGACCGCTGGGTTGAACGAGGCGTGAAAGATTCGATTCATGTCAAGGTGGAGAAACCATCCCTGAACAGAGGCGGGGGCCTTCCACACCACCTGTCTGCTACATACAAATCTGTTCTAACATCTGTACCCCGGCGGTTTCAGAATGCTTCACACATCCATTCATGCAACTCTCACAAGTAACACCTCTCTCTAGGAGTTGCATGGCACATTTAATAATCCTATCACAGTAACTACACAGAATCTACACCTCTGTGGATTTCTTCAGATGTCACCTCTTTGAAGAGTTACAATGTGCCATTGTAAATGGATTAGTGGAAGAGTTTATATGCCGAGAACTTCCCACCCCAGTCAGTTGAACTGAAGAAGCTGCTCGGATGAGTAGTGAAACGTCTTCATTGATTACTCACTAAGTCCAGTTGTTTTTAGATTTACCTATACTAGATATACCATGACCTGGATGAATGAAAATCTTCATAGTCATGCAATGTAATTGAGATCCTCTTTGGCATGCTCAAATTGTGATTATAATCTTTGTATATACCATGTAGTTTTATTTAGTGATGCAACATGGTCTCCACACTTATGGATGGTGATTTGGAACCTGGGATCAAGGGGAACATCCACAGGTGCTGGTAAATTTGTACCACCCTCTCCTTCCTTCCCTAATTCCTGTTAAAATTAAACTTTTTGGGCCCAACTGACTGCACAATCCTGACCATTCAGGTGCTGGTCCTCTCCTCTGCATCAGTGGTCCTCCCCTCTGTTTCATCTGTCCACCCCTCTTAAATCATTGACCCATCCCTCTGAATAATCAACCCATCACATCTGCATCATTGCCAGCTCCCGCAAGTATTTAACTTTACAAAAGGTTGCAACCCTAAATACAATACACAGTTTCTACATTTTCATGTTCTAGGGCTGCTGAGGTCTAACCCAACCTCACACTGTTCACAGCAAAATGCTGGTGCGCCCATAGCAGCGAATATACAATAGTGATTTTATTGTTTGATGATACAGATACCAAAATTCATCAGAGCCCATATCAAATATTACATTTTAAAACAAAACTGTACCAAGCAATAAAGGGTTCTCTTCTGTTGGTTTACTCCAGACGAAATTCTGGGAAATAACTGCAGGACTTGGAAAAAGAACATGACGAAGTTTGCAGATATAACAGATAAATGTGTGCGTGTTTATTTGCAGTTGGGGGATGAACAATAGATACATCTGCTAAATGCACATTATAAACTCCATTAACTAAGTGATTTAAGTAAATTATAAATAACACCCCAAACACAACATGGAATGCAGTTGTATGCAGTTGCACAAATAATGGCACCAGTTAAGTTTTTCTTCTGCGCCATTTGAATATAAATGTTTGCAATACAGAGAGTATAAGCAGGCCTGCATGTTGGCCAGGCTCTCATTCTGTATGTAAGTATTAATTAACAAAGTGCCTTTATGGTGCTGCTTTCTGGTAAATGTTCCAATCTTTCAATGATCTGTTAGAGGCTGTATGATAAAACTTAGCATCTGGGTTTCTAGTCCCACCAGTCCCTGTATAACCATGATAAATCTGTTGTTTAGAGGAAGAGAAGGTTTGCTGTAGAGGCAACACTTGACTGGTTTTTCATGAAGCTACCCTGACTAATGACCACTATTTGATTTTACTGGTATGGTGTCTGAACAAAGACAACTTTAGTTAAGTCTGCTATGCAGCGGCATGTGGACTACTCCCAGAGAACTAATCCAGGTAGGATATGTACGGCTTCTGCAGCAAGTAGCAGGAATGGCTGCATTTGACTTCATTCTATCATTAAGATGCAGTGCTTTTGTGCTCTCTTAGTCACACTGGACCATTCCTGGTGGTAAATCATTAAAGCTGATAGATTTTTCCAAAGACGTATCATTGGAGAGTGTTTATCTAATATATAATGTTTAATCCGACAGCTGGGTTTAGAAATGAAGACAAATAATTGCTTGTCCTTAGTCCCTTCTAAGCACAACGTATTATTCATTTTAAAATAGGGAATATACCACTGTAATCTTATCTCCCCTCTCCATTCCAGCCTGCAGCAAAGCTTATGCCAATCAATCTCTTTCAGCTAGTGATTTCTTTTCCCAGGTACCACAGTTCCATCATGACCTCTTCATTAACCGCAATGGAGAGGGCATTTCCTTGCTCTGTAATCACAGGCCTCCTAATGAAAGCCAGGAAGCTATTCATCTTAGATCACTGCAGTAAAAATACAAATACAGCAAAACAGTTTGTTATTATACGTGATGGTCATGCCTGGGTCTCCATTATTTATGTAAAGATAAATAATTTACAAAGATATGAGGAATAAGTGCATTCTGGCAGCATTTCTGTACAGGGTCTAGATGTGCTCTGTACCTTGCACTTAATAAATAAAAAATCCAAAATGGAGTCCAGAGACCTGGATAGTGTGGAAAGCAGGGTGTAAAGTAATTCTTGCACACTGCCTTCCTTGTTACCAGTGAACCTTTTTCTCTTCTCGATGACTATAGTTCATTTTTAACGAAAAGTACAAGTATGGGACCTGTTATCCAGAAAGTTTCAAATTATGGGAAGGTCATATCACATAGACTTCGTTTTAATTAAATCATTAAAATTTTGAAAAATGATTTCCTTTTTCTTTGTAATAATAAACCAGTACTTTGTACTTGATCCCAGCTAAGATATAATTAATCCTTATTAGTGGCAAAACAATCCTTTTAGGTTTAGTTAATGTTTACATCATTTTTAAGTCAATTTAATATATGGAGATATGGCTGTTCACTCTTAAACTAATGTTTAGTAAGATGTAGAGACTGATATTCTGAGACATTTGCAATTGGTTTTAATTTTTTGTTATTTTGGTTTTTGAGTTATTTAGCTTCTTATTCAGCAGCTCTCCAGTTTGCAGTTTCAGCAATCTGGTTGCTAGGGTCCAAATTACCATAGCAACCATGCACTGATTTGATTAAGAGAATGGAATATGAATAGGATAGGCCTGAACAGAAAGAGGAGTAATAAAAAGTAGCAATAACATTTGTTTTTAGATGGGATCAGTGACCCCCATTTGAAAGCCGGAAAGAGCCAGAAGAAAAAGGCATATCATTAAAAAACAATAAAAAATAAATAATGAAGACCAATTGAAAATTAGAATTGACCACTTTATAATACACCAGATTTTAACTTAAAGGTGAACCACCCCTTTAACCATGAAAGACCAGGTTTCAAGCATTCTGGATAACAGGTCCCTTATCTGTATATCTGGTCCCTTATATGTAATTTCTGAAATGTTCTCCTCAACCCTCAAATTGCAAATGATACAGATGATTACCACACTGTTGAAATTAATAAATGGATACTGTATCCATATGGATACATGCCATCTTTTTCACTTTCCAGTGACACGGTGACACTGAAGTAATTCAATTGAGCAGTTTCAGTGTCACTAATTATAGCATATTCAAACAACTTGCAAAAACTTAAGTAGATATCAGTTTTTAGTCTTTTCTCCACTAAAATATTTTTATTTTTTTTATTTTTTTTTATTTTACATGCACTTATTTTTTCCTATGACATTTCCAATGAATACACATACTCATTCATATATAATATTCAGAGCAAGCTCACCAAATTTCGTTGTTGGCTTCTTCCACAGGTATTCTGTGTATAATACCCAATAGTTCAATGCATTCAGTAGTTTGTGGAACAAATCCAGGGCAGCAACTTGTCTGCAAAGTTCTTTATTGGGAAACTGAGTTACACAACATGTTTCGGGCCTACGCCCTTTATCAAGTGCCTCATTCATACTCATGATGTAGGTCTTCTCACCTCACACTTAGGGGCAAATCTACTTATGGTCGAATATCGAGGGTTAATTAACCTTCGATATTCGACTGTCGAAGTTAAATCCTTCCACTTCGAATATCGAAGTCAAAGGATTTAACGTAATTCGTTCTATCGAACGAATTGCGGTAAATCCTTCAACTTCGATATTCGAAGTCGAAGGATTTAACTTCAACAGTATTTTAATTCATCGATCGAACGATTTCTCGATCAAATGAATTGCGGTAAATCCTTCGACTCCGATATTCAAAGTCAAAGGATTTAACTTCTACAGTATTTTAATCCATCGATCGAACGATTTTTCTTCGACCAAAAAAAGACAGCAAAGCCTATGGGGATCTTCCCCATAGGCTAACATTGACTTCGGTAGGTTTTAGGTGGCGAACTAGGGGGTCGAAGTTTTTTTTTAAAAAGACAGTACTTCGACTATCGAATGGTCGAATAGTTAAACGATTTCTAATTCGAATCGTTCGATTCGAAGTCGTAGTCGAAGTAGCCCAGTCGATGGTCGAAGTAGCCAAAAAAAACATTCGAAATTCAACGTTTTTTTATTCTATTTTATTATATTCCTTCACTCGAGTACTTCTAGAGAAACAAATGTGATCAATGTCCTGGGAGAACTCGACTATATATATTCTGCTCTAATCCTCCATTTGGAGGGCAGTATGTTATTATTCATTATTATTACCAATATCTATATCAAATAATCTTGAGTTCAGTTTTCACTATGTGCAAGAATTAGGTAAGTTTTCTCTGAATTCTGGGTATTCTTCTGTACCCCAGAAACATACAAGCACATCAACCTGATCCTGATTAAACTTCTTTAGAGTACAGTATCTGTGAACATGATCTGGACCTTAGACTATAAACTCCACTAGTGCCAGGGGCAATCCTGCCAAACCCCCTCTCCCATTCTGCGCTTAAAATGTTAGCGTCGGAAAAGGTCAAAGGGGGCTGCGTGTTTATAATGTTTGTTTACCAATGAACAGTAAACAAACACTGTAAACTCTGTGTATAATGCAAGTGCTATATCAGTAACGGAAAATGGGAACTATAAATGCTGAAGTCATGAAGGCAGATGTGACTATCTACAATTCCTACATCCTTTGTTGATGCAGAGACACACAATGCTTGGGTAAACACAGATTAGAATTATCCAATGCTTGGGACCTGGGGTTTTCCCAGATAAGGGATATTTTTCATAATTTACATTATGAGATTAGTAGATAATTTTACTAAAACATTTAAACACTAAAGAACCCCAATAGGATTGCTTTGCCTCCTTGCCTCATTATTTGCTCAAAATCTACTCTATGAGAGATGGCCTTATTGTGATTCAGAGCTTTCTGGATAAGGAATTCCATACCTGTGACTTTTCCATGCACCATCAACCAAATGACAAAAATTTTAGTTTTTGCACAGGATAGCTTTTCAAAGAATATGTGCTTGTAGTGTTGCCTATTACTTTCTTGGCTTTATATCTTTGTGCTGAGCTGTTTCTCCGCAACATTTAACCTCTGCACTAATAGAGGGTCCTAACACAATTCTCAGTTGCTTTCTTTCTCCTTTCCCCGAAAAGAGATGTTTTTATCTAATCCCAGTTCTGTAGCAACATGTTCACCTATAACTGTTCAACAGATAGCTGGACAGAAACACAGCAAACAATTGAAAATAAGGGTTCTAACACTTAACATTATTTGTTTATACCTGAGAAAAATACAATTGTTGGTTTCAGTTTTATATTGCTAAATGATATTGCTATGAATCATATTTTGAGATAAATATAGGTAAATATAAATATTAGAGTATGCTTCAATGGTACTAAAATTATTTTCACTAGAGTGGGGGATGCATGCCCAGATCTGGTTGGCAATTTGGCTGATTTGGCTAATACTTTCCAACTGTTTTGACATTTATACCAGGATGAGGTCAAATTTCAACAGAGATGCTGCTGGACTGCAGATAACCAACCTATTTAACCTTCCTATTTTTTTTTTTTTTTAAATGTTTTTATTAAATTTTTATAACAAACAAGAAAAGAAACAAAAGAAAAAAAAAAAAAAGAAAAAAATACAAAGGAATTTGGAAGTACAAAAGAGAGTGACCATCAAGTCCAATAATAGCAGTGTCAAATATATACCGTCAACAGCTGGAATGCAGGACTCCTTTCAACGAATTGGTACAAGACAAAATAGATTACTAAGAAAAACATCACATCATTTCCCTCTTCTAGGACTTAAACAGATGATCAGAGTGATTATATTAGTAAGAGTAGGTTTATGTAGTGACTCCTGGGGGACATTCGTGAATCCTGTTCCCTTGATCGTGGGATACTTTGAATATAACGATCGGTGTCTTGAACAATGGTGTTATTGAGTAATAGTTCCGTATCGTACCACGTAGTGTGTCTAAATGCATAGATCGTTAAATGTTTAGTATGAGTTGGGAGTGATTGGATGTAAGCCATCCATATCGAGAAGAATTTGTCAGTTAATTGTTCTTTATTCGTAGTGGATTCCAGCCAATCCATGTGGAATATATAATGAAATTTTTGTTTAACCAGAGATAGGGGGGGTGCAGACGGGGAGAGCCAGTGGTGCATTATGGCCTTCCGAGTTGCAGCCACCAACCGTTCCATTAGCTGCCGTTCAGAGCGTGAGATTTTCAAGTGCGAAGGAGGTACCCCAAAGATTGCCCAAGCTAGCGTAAATTTGTGTGTATGCTGAGTAAGAGATTTCCAGTATATCTGAACGTCCCCCCATAGTCTTTGAATATTGGGGCATAACCAAAGGCAGTGCACGAGGTCCGCCCGGGATTGATGACATCTCAAGCATTTATCCGAATGCAAAGTGCCCATGTGGTGCCGCCTAAGTGGAGTGAGATACGAGCCATGAAGTATCTGTAAAGCCATTTCTTGATATTTGCTGACAGAGATAGCCTGCATTGATTTTGTGTGATATGTAAGTATTTGAGAGGCCTCTGTTTGTGGAATTACAGAGGTCCATCTGAGCAGGAAACTGTCCTGTGCTTCAGTCGATAGCGTGGTCCGAGTAAAACGATAAATTTGAGAAGTGGTTCTAACTGTATTATATCTAGGCCATAGTAAATTTAATGGGTTATCTTTATCTGTCGTGGAAAGATGCCGTAATACTTTTGTGGCATAGTGAACAATTTGGAGTAGCAGCATGTGGTCATCTGCCAGGAATGGAAATTTCTGGAGGAGTTTATCTTTAGGTAGTACCGTGAAAGCATCACCAACAATATCTTTAACAATTTTCAAATTTTGGTTTTGCCATTCCACTAGGGTTTTATTGCGAAGTCCCATCGGGAATGTGGAATTATCAAGCCAGGACAGATAAATGGAATAACAAGGGGTCAGTTTAAATCTACTTCTAATTGAACCCCACGTTTTATAGGTATCTATAAACAAAGGATGTTCCCGCATGTCCTGTGGAATATCCTTCAATGGGGAATGTAAGAGAAAGTTGAGGGATACACCTCCCGTTAAAGTTCTGTAGAGGCATACATGTTTCTATTATATATCCAATCCCCAGCATAGCGAAGTAATGCCGCCTCATTATATTCCCGAATATTAGGGAAGTTAACCCCACCTAAGGCTTTGGTCTGCTGCAGTTTAAATAAACTTATCCTCGGACGTTTCCGCTTCCAAAGAAAAGTACGGAACATTTTAAGCAATCGTTTGTAGTCGGACGGTTTTATGCTATACGGTAACATTTGCAGTTGGTAAAGTAATTTAGGGAACAAGATCATTTTGATTAAATGAATTCTCCCCAAGAAGGTTAGGTTTAGTGGGTCCCATTTGATCAGATCTTGTTGAATAAGATCTATGGTGTGTCTAATGTTGAGTGAATAAATCTCGGTATGTTTTTTTGTGAATTTGATACCCAAATAGGTAATATAGGATTGTGCCTTCTTAAAGGGAAATTCAGCATTTCCAACTGTAGTAACCCCTGGGCCCCAAGTTCCAAAACTTCAGATTTGTTGAGGTTTATCCGAAAGCCTGCGAAAGTGCCAAAAATCTGAATGGTGTCCAGAATTGTAGCCAGTTCCAAATGGGGCTGATGGATAAACAACAAAATATCATCCGCAAAGGCTGTTATTTTAAGTCTAAAGTGTCCAAGTGGTATGCCTGCAAACGATTCATTGAGAAGTAGATGTTTAATTAGAGGGTCTAGAGCAATGTTGAATAATAAAGGCGAAAGAGGGCAACCCTGTCTAGTCCCCTGTTGAATTTCGAACGACGCAGAATTATAGCCATTAACCGTTATAAAGGTTTGAGGAGCATCGTATAAAGTTTTAAATAGATTGAGCATATGGATTCCAAAATGTTGAAACTTTAAAAGTCTACGAATATGTGAATGGGAAATTCGATCAAAGGCCTTGTCAGCGTCCAAGTTTAACAACAGTCCTTGCTTTCCTTTTTCTAGATTACACTGGTATATTGTGGCCACAGCCTGCCTGATAGCCTGAACCGGGTACCTATTCCTGAGGAAGCCCATCTGATTAGAGGTAAGTATGCGGGGGAGAATGGTTTGCAGTCTATTAGCCATAATCTTAGTCAAAATTTTGAGATCTTGATTTAATAACGAGATCGGTCTATAGGAAGAAGGCTCCGTGGGATCCTTACCATCTTTGTGTAGGAGAATAATCCTGGCGTCAGCCGCTTTATCCCATAATGGGTCACCTAGCAAGACATTGTTGTACAAGGAGGTAAGTAAAGAGGACGTCTCCGGTAATAACATTTTATAAAATTCCGCCCCTAATCCATCCGGACCCGGAGATTTCCCATTTTTAAGTTTTGCAACAGTCATTGAGACTTCTGTTTCAGTTACAGGTGCGTCTAAGATTTCTCTATCCTGGACCGTAAGTTTGTTCAGACGGGCTTCCTGAAGAAACTTGAGACCGGGCTCAGGGGAGTCAGGGGTTTTTTGATAAAGTGATTTAAAATGTTTCATCATCAGTAAGGTAATATCAGACGTATCCCTTGCCCACCCGGTGGGTGATTTAAGTTTCTGAATAAAAGTCGTCCCCTGTTGTCTCTTAACTATATTAGCCAATAGTTTCCCAGATCTATTTCCCCAGCGGTTAAATCTGTTAGCCGTATGACTCAATCTATGTTGCATTCTTTCTGTCAATAAAGTGTTGAAAAGAGCCTTGGTTTCAGTGTACTTTTTTTAGCGGAAGCGGAGTTAGAGAGTTTAAAGGATTTGTAAGAACGGGTGAGTTCAGTCTGTAGCAACGTATATCTTTCATCAAATGACTTTTTCCTTTTAATTAGATAAGCTATGATATGCCCTCGTAACACTGGTTTAGCAGCAGCCCACAAAAGGTTTTTGTCGTCCCAATGTATCAAATTGTCATCAATATAGTTAGCCCAATGTTGTTTGAGATAGGTTCTAAAATCATCATTTTGATACAGATATGCTGGAAATCTCCAATTATGAGAGAAGGGTTGTGGATTAGACAATTTCAATATCATTCTCATGGGTGCATGATCAGAGATGGCAATATTGCCTATATTAGCATCTTCAATTGATGCAAGAAGGTGGGGGGAGAGAAAGAAATAATCAATCCTGGAGTGAGAGTTGTGGGCGGCGGAATAGAAGGTGTAATCTCTAGTGTCAGGATGCAAATATCTGTAAGCATCTTTTAATAAAAAATGGTTACAGAGGGTGTGAAGTGGTTTGATGCGTCTCAGAGTGTGAATGAGAGATGTACCTGACTTATCCATATATGGGTCACTCACTGTATTCATATCGCCACCAAGGATTATATTCGAAGCCCCCCAAGAGTCCAGCCGCTGAAGCAATTCTGTAAAAAAGGAATGATTTTCATTATTTGGAGCATAAATATTCACAAGGGTGTAATTTGTCCCCTGAACATCTAAATCCATAATCAGATACCGTCCTAGTTTGTCTTTATAAGTTTTCCCCCTCTTACTATGCAAAGAAGCATTTATCACAATTGCCACCCCTCTTGATTTTGACGAGTAAGAAGCAGTTGTTATTGAGCCAATCCACCTATCTTTCATTGAGACTGTATCCTGCCTACGCCAATGCGTCTCTTGAAGAAACACTATATGTGCCTTCTCTCTCCTAATATGATCCATCACCTTACGTCTCTTAATAGGTGTATTCAAGCCTCCAACATTCCAGGAAATAATTTTTAGACTGTTAAGAATTTCGTCAGAGGTAGGGGTCAAATCATCATTACCAGGAGCCATTTAAGTTATCCTATGCCCGTAGGGGAGATAGTAGGTAAGTTGAGACTAACAGAATGCCCAGTCTGGCTGTCCCAGCGAGCAGACCAGGGTCTGGGACCTAATGAAAATAGAGGGAAATGTGACGTTTGCACAAGTATAGTAGATTCCAAATTCCAAAACATAATAGAAAAAACAGAATAACAAAAATATTTACATAACATAGAGTGAAGTGACAGTGTGAGTGGCTGTCGCTAATATACCACACCCATGGTCTTACTATGTACTTGAGTAAGATACTTAAATTAGCTCAGTAAGAAAAAAAAAAAGGGCAACTGCATATAGAAGAGTCAACAACTCCGTGAACTGTAGAGACAGCCAACAGACTAAGGAGATAATACTAATTGACCCAGTAGCAAGAAAATGAACAGTCAACTTATCACAGTCTAGGCCATGATCACCACGGCCAAGGAGCAGTTAGATTCCTCGAAGAAGTTAGTCAGCCGAAGAACATCGCAGTCCCAAGGTCCACAGACCCGGAATGTCATGGGGTCAATATCAGAAGAGTCATAAATCCGGAGATATCAGGGTCAGCCAAACGTGACTTATAGAAGCCCAGAAGATGAAGTAAGTTAAGATCGAAGTTTCGGAACAAATCAGCCCTCCGGGTCGGAATGATGGGCGTTGATGTATTTCAGTGCTTTGTCCGGATCCTCGAAGAACATTGGCTTTCCATCGGCTTTGTTGAAAATTTTCAGTTTGGCTGGGTAGAGCAAAGAAAATTTGTGTCCAGAGGAATAAAGGTGAGAATTCACGCCGTTTTGCTGAAACTGAAGCTGAATAATCCTGAAAGAGAGAGATTTTATGTCCATTGAACTGTAAATCCTTCGTTTTCCGGTAAGCCTCAAGGACTTTACTTTTGTCAGCAAAATTAAGAATACGAAGGATGACATGTCTCGGCCTAGTCGCCCCCTCTTTCAAAGGTGGGCCGATTCTATGATAGCGTTCGATTTGGAACGGAGGTGGGGAAAGAGGCAGATGGAGCTCACGGGGTAACCAGTCATGTAATAGATCATCCAGATCCTTGCCTTTCACAATTTCCGGAACCCCGATAAGTCTCAGATTGTTACGCCTGCTCCGATTCTCAAGGTCCTCCACTTTGTCTGCCAGAATGATGATTTCTTTTTGCTGCATGTCAATAGTGTTTTGAGCCTTATCCAGGTCATCTTCCAAAGACGATATGCGGTCCTTCGCCTCTGTCAATCTTTGGGTATGTTGTGTCACTTGTTGCAAAACTTCAGTTAAAGAGTCCTTTATCGGGGCAAGTTTTTGGTCCAGCAGGGGACCCAGGATTTGTATCAGATCATCCGCAGTAGCGGGGGTATCCATCTGAGAATGTTGCGAGTCAGATTCCATCTCCAACTGTTCAGCAGTTTTCTTTGTATCTTTTGGCTTAGCTCTGTTCGGTCTTTGCGGTTTGGTAGAGGATTGGCTAAGATATTTATCCATGTCCCAATTATAGATGAGGGAGAGTGCGGAGGAAAGGTACCAAGTCAGAGTCCCGATTTTCGTCAAAAATGGGAAATAATAGAGCAGTATGTTGCTGGTGTGACACAGTCACTTTTAAGGCAAGATCACGGGTGTGTGATTTGTAGACATTCACATGGTTTCTATATAATCCAAAAAGGAGTGTCAGAAACGCCTTGTCTGGTCTTTACGCTGTGAGCAAATATAGCGGATCAATAATCAACAGTAGTATAGATGATATCACCTTCACAGTGTCCTCATGCATGAAATAGGCTGACCAACGGAGCCAGCTTGACAAGAAATACCCCTCTAATGGAGCGAGAAGGATCGTTGCAATACTGAGGCTTGGGTGTGGCGCCTCCACTAGGCCTGCTGGCCCTGCCCGTGTATTAAATGACAGCCTGTGATGGTATGGGGGTACTGCCACTGAGCCAGGGTGGGCCGTGCCCACAGCAATAACGCTGATGAGAGATAGGGGAACAGAGCCCAGCAAAGTAAAATACAGGCCCTAGTAAGGCCCCACCATCCGCGTGCAGTGACTGCGCACCGCAAAGAAATGGCGGTCTTCCTGGGGCACTGTTACTTGAGCGGTTGACTTATTGTCCGGTAATATGACTCACAGTTATGGGGATATATAGACAGCTCATCCGCCAGAGTCGCCCAAGCAGCCGACGAGTCCTGCTATGCTGCGCAGGTAAAGTATTCAGGCCACTGCGCGTGATGGTGTAGCAGTGGCGGCTTCCAGGGACGCAAATGAGGGGGAGCCGGGTGGTAAGTTGGATTCCTCTTCTCCCCTCAGGTTATCCTCGGTGTCCGACAGCTTTTAGCTCAATTTGGCGAATGGGATAATCAGCTATAGCCGATTAAGACGCCATGGAGTGAGGAGCTCAAAGTAAAAAGCGGCCATCTCATGGCCCGCCCCCGGAAGCTACCTTAACCTTCCTATTTAAAGATAAATTATTAAATTCCCCCAGTAGTCTGAAATGCACAATACTGTCTTGCAGTTTTGGGGTTCTAGGTTCACTCAGGACACTAAATGCAATGGCTTTGTATGTTCTCCCGGTGTCTGTGTGGTTATTATTATTTAAGAAAGATCCAAACTGCCATTCTGGCTGTTTCTTGATACCAATCAAGGACCTCCAACTGCCAACAGATATTGTAAGCTACATGACCCCCATCACTGAGCCACACTAAAGTGCTGAGTACTGACTTTGCATTGCTCTCTTTGCATGTTTAAATTGGTACTATTCATCATGTGTGCCATGGTGGAAACAAGCAATAAATTACAGTAAAATAATAAACTAAAGTGTGTATGCTTTTTCAATTTGATGAGTAGGATTTATCAAGCAGCGAGATTGAGATGTATTCTACAAAACAATCTTACTTTTCAATCTATATTTCCATGAAGAGAACAATCTGCCATTCCATGAGAAGCAAAAAGCTTTTCAAAGTGGTACATTACATTCTGAAAGGTAATTATCTTTCCAGAGATCAAGGATTTATTGACACAATATGATGCACAGACAATGCTCGCATTATCCTGCAGAAGTAAGTATATGCTACTTCCATCTGAACGAAACTCTGTCCAGCAGAAACATATTTTTATTTAGGCTATTTTTTAAGTGACTTAAAATATTTTTCTTAAAGCAGTTGTTCACCTTCCAGACATTTTTTTTAGTTCAACTGGATTTAGATTGTTCCCCATTTTTCAATTACTTTCCATTTTTTATTTTTTACAGTTTTTTTCAAGTTAAATGTTTGTCCTTGGTATTTGAGTCTGGCAGCTCAGTAATTCAGGTGCCGACTCTAAACTGTTACAATTTTGCAACATTTAGTTGATACATTTCTCAGCAGCATCTCTGGCGTATTAGCAACTATTGTATCAATTCTAACAGCTGCCTCTAATGAAACTCTGGGATTCTGCTCAGCAGGGACAAAGATAAGAAATTTATCAACTAAATGTATCAGTTTAGAAGTTTATAGGGTCGGTGACGCCCCTTCCCAGAACTGCTTTAGAAGGTGAAAAATGACACTTAAGTGCTGAACTGCACAGCGTGTTGAAGACCGATTTGTCTCCAGGCGATGACACGCGTGCAAGGTGTCGGACTGTCAGAAGATAATGGAAGTGATCAACAAATCGCAGATACAAACTACATGTAACCAACTGTCAGATGAAGACGCAGGGTGTGGCGTTCACTGTCGGTACAAAACTATAAAATTGAGGGTTAGGGGTTTTATAGTCAGGGCCGGAACTAGGGGTAGGCAGAGTAGGCACGTGCCTAGGGAGCAAAGGTGGTGGTGGTGGTGGTGGGGGGGGCACCAGGCACGCGCCTTCTCTGCCTACCCCTAGTTCTGGCCCTGACTATAAAACCCCTAACCCTCAATTTCACCTATTCTGAACAACTTCCACAGATATTTTGTTAGCATGGTCATTTCCTAAGGTTAATGATGCACAAGGAGTCACCAAAATGTACACTGCTGCTACTAGGGAATACTCAAATGAGCAAATGGAGTTGATTTTGGGCATTTATTTAAGAAATATGCTGTCAGACAAAACACCTGAAATCACTCTGTGTACCATTGTTGTACCAGGAAGACCCATGAGCTCTTTTCATTAAGGTATGACAAATACAAGCTGTAGCAGGAATAACCATCTAAATATGTTCATAGTGTACTGTACCATAATTCTGCTGTAGCACCTCTATTGCATGTAACTAAACAAAAAGACTGGGTTAGATTCAGGTGTAGGGATTAAAGGAAAACTATACTCCCAAAATAAATACTTATGCAACAGATAGTTTACATCATATTAAGTGGCATATTACCAAACTGGAATATATATTTAAGTAAATATTGCCCTTTTACATCTCTTGCCTTGATCCACCATTTCATGATGGTCTGTGTGCTGCCTCAGAGATCACCTGACCAGAAATACTACAGCTCTAACTGTAACAGGAAGAAGTGTGGAAGCAAAAGACACAACTCTGTCTTTTAATTGGCTCATGTGACCTAACATTTATGGTTTGTTTGTGTGCATTGTGAAACCTAGGGGGTGTCCCTTATTTCTTAAAATGACAATTTTCTATTTATGATTACCCAATGGCACATACTACTAAAAAATATATTATTATGAACATGATGTATTTACATTAATCAGGATTTTACATATAAACTATTTTATGCACTATAATTTTATAGAGACCTACAGTGTTCTGGGGGTTTGTTTTCATTTAAGGAACTTTTGGTGATTGGGGAGAGTTGTAAGTTTTGGGAAAACAAGGAGTGAAGTCCAGGTCTTAATTTGCTAGTCACTGATGGGGGCTACCATTCATTTATTTTACTGCAGTTCATCATTCCTTTCAACTACCCATTTCCAATAAGGTATTAATAGCATTCAGAAAGTTTAGGCATTGTCCCTCATATGTAAAAGGCAGTAAGTTTGCCAACATGCAAGCCCAGAGAGACCAATAAGATGTTTGCTTTTAAACAGGTGGCCAGTAAATGGTACCTGCTGATTGATTGCTATGGTACACATAGGGGTTATTTACTAAAATCCCCAAATTGCTCACTATTTTCTTAAAATCACTTCGACCAAACACCTGTGCACTTTTTTACCTTATTTATCAATAAATGTAGTCAAAAAATCGGGTGCAGGAAAAGACTCAATGAAATCGTGAAAAAATCAGAATCATATGTTTTTATTTGATTTGACATCTGAAAACTAAGATTTTCTCAGATTATCACCCGGAAACCACAAATTAATCAGATTATTGTACAATACCCAGCTCACATTATACAGTATGTTCCAATTGTAAACAGGACATCTGCTATTTTCTTCTACATGACCTTGGCAGGTTTGAGATGGAGTATTTTTTATTTGGACTTTTAACAGCATTGGGGTTTAATAAATCATGAAAAACGTAGTGTTTTGCGTTTTTCCCCTTTAAAACTCCAACAAGAAAAAAAATAGGAGTTTAGTAAATAACCCTCTTCATGTTGCAACCTGTCTTTTATTACATAACCTTGACTTTTCACTCCTTTTCTACACAAAAAGTTCTGTGGATCGGGGTGGTTCAATAAAATGAGTTGCCCACATGTAAAGAACTCATAAAACCAGGCATTACCTGCAGTGGCATCCTTGTCAGGATTTAATGATTTAAATGGAATCGTTTAGATCTTTAGCAAAACAAATACCGTACATTTTCCTCCTTGAAGTGCTTTTATGTGCTTAATGGTTTTTGCTGTCAACCTGTTTTGGTAGAACTTCATCTTAGCAAAAGGATTAGAAAAAAAATACAAGTTTATCTTAAAATCTAAACATAACAATTTGTGAAAAAGAGATTTTTCAGCCAATACAGTAGAATCCTGATTTCCACTGTAACAACAAATATAAGGAGGCCTTTGTTCTACACCAGGTTGGAGCTTGTTCTTGTCTGGACACAAATTAAAAATAGGCTGTGGCATTTCTAGTATACAGAGCCCCACACGTTCAATAAATAGTGACTGTATGTGACATCTTTCAGCAGCCCCTCTGCTACAGATTGACAGTCCATGCCTGTCCTTCTCTCTACTGTTTATTTGCAGCACAGTGTAACTTCCCTTTATGGCAGTATTTTAATGGCAGTTAATTGCACAGAGGAAGAGATTATGGTTTTATTTGTAGTGGGAGAAGTGTTCGGTCCATATTTGTAATGCAGGATCATAAAGCACCTGCCCCTATGCCCCCTTGGTACCCATTAAAAGAACAGTAACGCCAAAAAAATTAAAGTGTTTTAAAGTAATGAAAATCTCATGTAGTGTTGCCCTGCACTGGTAAAACCGATGTGTTTGCTTCACAAACACTACTATAGTTCATATAAACAAACTACTGAGTAGCAATGGCGGAAATTGAAAAAAGGCTATATGGCACAGGTTAAATAGTGGATAACAGATCACACCATTATGTTCTACAGAGCTTATCTGCTGTAACCTGATCCTTTTACCAGTTTACCAGTGCAGGGTAACACAACTACATTATATTTGTATTGCTTTAAAACCCTTTTATTTTTTGATGTTACTATTCCTTTAAGGTGACTGAGGTATAAAGTGCAGTAGAGAAGGTAAACACAGTGCTCCTCGTGGATAAACACAAATAATGATGCCAGAGCAGCTTACATTTCGTTCACAAATGGGCTCATTTTGAACCTGTGTTGCTGCATAGCTTATAATGAATTGTCTTTGCAATGATATTCTGGGAAACTTGCTACATTATGCATAAAACAGTTAACTTCCTGGCATTTAGCACTTTGTGCATATTGTTTTGTAATAACCTTAAATGAACCAGAAGTGTGTGCTGTGTGCTGCTGCAGCTCCCATCATTTACTTTGTCTTAGTGTTACATCCATTTTAATTACCTTTTGGAAGGACTTCTAGCACGCGAACAATGCAAATATATGTAAACACACTTTACATTATAATATAAATAATTTCCATTAAATTACATAAAAACACACTATGTTTTTTTTTACATATGCTGTGCATGTGGTTTAATCAACATACTGTTCTTCCACTACACCTACTCAGTATACTGGGAGTTTTTTTTTATGAAGCTCAAGTGTTACACCTACAAAATCATAAAAATGTCACTCTGTGGCAATGAAGCCTCATATTGAATGATGCATGGTGTTGTGCAGCTGCTAGACACTAGAAACGGCTTCTTATCGGTTTACACTGTATTATAATCTAAATATGATCTGCAATTACAAGTACACTCACTGCACACAGTACATGGGGTGAATGGGCCACCCAGGACTGTACTTCATGGGAGCTTTTACAGGGTGTAATACAAGATGTACCTTCAAAGTCTTATCACACACATTGTTATGACAATGCAGGTGTATAGACATTTTACATGGATAATAGTATATACTGTACATGGTTAATTATTTCTGAATTGGTGACATGTCTCTGTGATGAATGTCGAAGTACCAAGTATCTTGGTTGCTTGGCAACCTCAGCATCTCTTTATTTAGGATGGGAGGATTTAAAATGAGCACTTATAAGTCTGTGCACAGTCAGGCAGATACCAAAATTGTTCCTTGCAAGAATCTGTTTGGTTATAATGTTCACATTGTGCAGTTGCTTATTTACAAATGCCAATTTATAATACATAGTTACACAGATTTTTCCAGGGACATCTTAAATGTTAAAGACAATATACTGTTTGAATACTGACACCTTTTTTAATATTGTCTTTGCATGCTATTCATAATTTTGCCATAAAAGTATTTTCAGATTATTTTACATTACCCATCTGATCCTCCATATTCCTCTCTGAGGAGGCTGCCATATTTGAGCTTCAGCAGTCTGTTAGCATTAGAAACACTAACTGACATGTTGAGATGGGAGAGTCAGGTTTAGGAACTTCAACTAACAATTACTTAAATCTTGGGCAGTAAACCATGGCAGCCAATCAGATTTTGTTCAACCTGCAGCTGGCTAAAAAAAGCAAAACACTTATTTGTTGTTATGTATTACTGCTCATGTGCAAAGGTAGTGGTGGTGTAATTAGTAATTGTTGTGGAGGCCAAAGTAAATGGAGTAAGGTCGCAGTCTGCATGTTATATAAAGAGTGGGAAGCTCCTTGAAAATTAAATGTAACAAGTCAGGGAACCAGCTTGGGAATATTACATCTTTCATGCTAGGACTGATTAACATTCAGTGCCCCAGATTCCCCTATTGGTTCTGCCCTCCAATTGATGCAGAATCTGCTACATTTTATAGTTATACATCTGATTGACAGAGAAAGAATAAGAAGGTCGACGTCTCCTAAAGACTGTGAATAGCCTGACAAATATTCCTGTTCAACTGTAACATTAATAAAAAAAAACCACTTACAATACAACTTTACTGCAGATTTTAAATCAACTTATGTTTGCCAGTATACAGTATATTGGCAACTTTTCACACAGATCTCAGTCTGTATCCTATGATCAGTGGGATTACGTCCATCTTTCGCGATCATTACAAATGTTAGGTTTTATCCTAAAATGGGATTTTTCAAAGATGCTTAACCTGTCATCTTTAATACATAAGCCATTGAAAGCAGCATGAAAGGAAAAATAATCACTACTAGTCTTTGATCCCCTATGATCAGAAATTATAATTAGATACAGGATACAGGGAAATTATTGAGCAAGTTTTGATTATAAATGGCAATAATTTTCATCTGATTAATTTAGTCCACTGGGAATTCTCCTAGACTTTCACATGCCAAAATACAGTATAGTTTCTTAATGAAAACCCATCAAAGACTTTTATTTTCTCATATGAGTAACTGCTATTTCATTTCAATAATTTCATTAATATAGTGTCTAAATATTTGATACTATGGTAGAATTTCCTTACGGATTTAGGTTCCCGGACGTGACTTGAAAATTCAAACTTTGAAAATATTTGTATTACAATTCTTTCTGTTAAACCCCTTTGGCTGAGTTGGGATGATGGGACTTTTAGTTGAAAAAATCAAATTCAAACGGTTGAATACCTCTGTTGTAAAATATCCTTTTCTTTTGCTGTACCTGCTGATATGTAGATCTGTTAAATTAGGGCTATAAAGGGCTGAATTAGTGAAATTATTGCCACTGAGTGCATTTATGGAGCTTTCTGTAGCTAAGATCTGCCCTCTGGACTGATTAATAAAAACACCCTGGTCAGTTTTGCAATTAATCTTTAGTAATGTTCAGTCTAAGTGAAATACTTTTGTAGAACCAATGCCCATTCCCATTGTTTTTCTAATAAAGTTCATTTTGTACCTGGTTGAAACTGCATACATAACTACAAAATACTGCTGAATGAATGACCTTTAGCAGGTCCAAGAAACTGTCAGCTGAGCTACCTTATCCCAATGCTCTGCAGCACTACATTAAGCTAATTTAACTGTAATTACAAAAAAGAACCCAGGCTGGACTGACTTTTAAACATGTACAGTGAATAATAGCAAAGTTGGTGCATGTACTGAATTTTCTATTGCTGCCCATTTTAAAGTAGTCTATGTAGAATAGCCGTTATAAAAATTATTTTACAAGCGACCTTTCCACTCCTTTATATCAGTGAAATTGTTCACAAAATGCATTGTCCAGCGCTTAGCTATTTAAGAAGTGATTGCATACTATTTCGCATTTCCTTCACAGTCTGACAAACACAAGATAAATTCTTGGCATGCAGGGGAAAAGCACTCACCTTTTTTCATCAGGATCCCAAGAATCAAATTCTCCTTCAGAGATTGTCTTTTCCCTATAAGTAATGGCCTGGCTTCTTCTCACTTGGCTACCAAATTCTTTGACAGAACTAAATTGTAAATTTAGGAGTAAAAACTTTTATTTTTCAATGCCACGCTTTATTGGAAATGGATAACACAAGGCAGGGACATCAAACCTGCTCCCCAGCTGTTGTTAGACTACAGCTTCCTGCACCTGAGAGTTGCAGAGTTCTAGTTCAGTAGCAGATGGAGGCACAGGATGGACACCCCCTAGTGTAAAGCATAGCTTTGTACATACTGGCATAATGTTTTGATGTCTGTGAGTTAAATGAACCCTGCAGACCAGAGATTACCAGCTTGTGGCTTTCCAGCTGTTAGGAGCTACAATTCCCACATAGATAATTTCTGTATGGCACAGATTGGTTCCCCCGGCTGCTCACCTCTGGGATAGAAAGTCAATGTTCTACACTATATCACTGAAATACGTGACACATTCCAGATGAATGTAATACCTGCCTGTATACAAAATCATTCCTATTCTGTTCTGTATATTTGTTTTGTTATGTTAAGGGTGGAAGGCCTACAAACGTGGAATACATTTTTTGATAAATAATTTTGGAGTAAACAATTACAACTCATTTGTATTAACAAAATACTCCATGAATGCAAAATATTTATTCTTTTTTATCCCACCCTGGAATTTACTGTAACTACTAGGAAAGCATGTATAATGGAAAGTAATGATAAAACAAAACCAAAATAAAATAAAACTAACAACATATAAGAAATAAAGACCAGATACTAGAACAGAAAGTAGCTGATTACATGAAGGTCCTATATTACAGAAAATATACAGAAAAAGCATCAAATAACAACAAAAACTCTAAGGCTTCAGCAGTAAATTATACAACCAAAAATATATGTGCTGTACAAAAAAAAGTCAATAAATATAAGCATTTGGTGATAGGTTAATTCTGACTTGATTAGTTCATTGTACCTTCCTAACAAGGACTGCAGTGGTTCAGGAAAAAGTCAAATAATTAACTTAATGTACAATTTAAATTGAAACCATACTCTGAGTATTACTAGTATGCAGGGGAACAGAGTTAAAGACACCCAAATACTCATGACTCTTATATTGGATTGACTTAAAGGAATTGTTCAGCGTAAAAATAAAAATTGGGTAAATAGATATATACATAATAGCCAGAACACTACTTCCTCGTTTTCAGCTCTCTTGGTTTCCACCGGAGGGGGGCCACATGGGTCATATCTGTTGCTTTTGAATCTGAGCTGAATGCTGAGGATCAATTGCAAACTCACTGAACAGTTATGCCCCACGTGGCCCCCCTTCAAGTCGCTGACTAACTCAGAGTAAGAGAGAGCTGAAAAACAGTAAGTTGTCACTTCAGCCTGTATATACTTTTTTGGCTAACTAACTATATTAGAAACATTTTTTATTTTGCACAGCTGATCTATTTCCCCAGTTTTTATTTTTAAACGGAACTGTTCCTTTAAACTACTAGGGGGCCAAACAGTTATATGTAAACATATACAGCAGAAAATGGGGCTCCTGTCTCACAATTTAAACCCTAGTTTGCAGTTGTGATCCTGGCCATTTTGCCGCCCGAGACAGCCTTCCTTCTGGCACCCCCTCCCTCCCTCTCCCCCACAACACACACCTTTTCAGCAATGGAGGGGGTCGGAAGGTCCACGTCTCTAGTGCAGAGAGCACAGTTGCGCTCTCTGTACTAGAAGAGCTGAATTTCCGGTTTGAAAACGGAAATTCGTCTTTTAAAGTGACCAGGAGTGGCATTTTTGCTCCCCTGACACCCGGGGGGGGGGGCGCTGGCGCCTGAGGAGAGTCTCTCAACTCACCTTATTGGCAGAACTCCCCTACTAGTGTGCTTAAACCCTCCCCCTCCACTATCCAGGTACAGAATACTTAAAAAGTTACAAAAGGCCATGTATTTCCCAATTAAAATTAAAAAATGTTTTTGGTAGAATCACCTGACGTTCATGCCATTTAATTTTGACAAGAGGGCTAAGTCCTTAAAGGCATCATTACTAGACATCATTATAGCTTGTTGTCTTAAGAGAGGTGCCCTAAGCCACACCCAAATGACACAATAAATATTTCAGCAGTTTTATGTCCAACAGGGCCGGATTTACATAGCGGGTGCCCCCTAGGCCCACTGCTGTTCGTCACCCCTGTCCCCTCCCCTTTATTCGTGCAAATTTTCATCATGGACTGTAGAAATGGGGATTGGCGCATGGGAAAGTAAAAAAATGATTGTATCTCCTGCGCATTTCCAGTATTTTTGAACTAATATGGGTGTGGTTGGGCAGCATGCGCCCCCTAAAATCCTGCTGCCCTAGGCCCGGGCCTTGGTGGCCTTTCCACAAATACGGGCCTGATGTCCACTGCATCCAAGATTTTATTTGTACATGTTGCCTCTCAAAATGTAGCACTGCTGTCACTAACCCTACTGAAACCACAGATTTTACCACTGCTCTCACATCAGTCCTATAATAATATTATATGCCTGCATGGAAGCTCTCCTGCTTACCTTTCATCGTGCTTTCACCTATGTAGCCCTTGAATATTTTTCCTTCTCTGCCCTATTTTAACCTTCTATTTCTGCAAGGCTTTTAGTGCAACCAACTCTGCATGCCTTCAGACAGCATGTCTTAACTGATTTGTGTACTCCACCACCGCTTCTGGGCAGCTGTTCTATATCCAATAAGCCCAATAAGTTAACTGGTTACATAAGTCAAGAATAAATGTAACGGAATATTTAGAAACAGTGCAAGGTCAAAAAGAGAAGCTACTGGGCCCCCCAGCAAAATCTTTTTAGGATAATGAACTTGCACATCAATCAAGACATGGCTGAGGGCTTTATCCCTTAAAGAGAAATGTGCCTGTTACCTACCCCCTCCTTCCAGCAAAAGCCAAAGAGCTGTGGTTAATTTTTGCACTGCAGCTGAGACAGCAGGTAAATAACCCTGCTGTGTGTGTATTTATGGCAGTGATTGTAACAAATAAATGCATAAAGTTTAAGTCCAGTAATACAGCTTAAACTCTTCTACATCCATCAGATATTCCCTGACAATGACCTACTTTTCACCTAATAGTGCGGCAAACGGCAATTTCATTTGCAACCCACTTCTAGAGTATAGTCAGGCTTGTTGGCTCTTCATTGCCCATAGCAATGTTAACAAAGAAAGAACTGGAAATTGGATGACTGGGTATAAATTTGTGTTTATGGGGAGCAGGAACTTCAACTTGGTGCTTACCAGCTGTCATGGCAGTACAAATCATAGCAGCCCCAGGCTGATATTGCCAGCCTTGCCATTTTCTTTTTACAGTCTGAACATATGTAATGTGTAATGTTTATTTCAGGGCATGGCTTGGCATATTAAACTGTCAAAATCCTGCAATTTCAAAGAAACTACATTTATTAGTTCTGCATTATAGTCGACAAGACAGCAGGGGGCAGTAGAGATTTAGATTTCTTTCCCTGCTTCTCCCCTCCCCCCCCCATTTTCATAGCTGACTGCTTTCTGCATGGAAAATGTTTGCATTGCACTACAGCATACAGAGCCTTAGCAGCACAAAAAAATAAAAGTGACCTGAAAGGAAAATGTAAGTAAAACAATGGAATAGCAAATGTCAAAAAATGATTTAGCTAATCCACTAGTATTTCAAGCCACTGTATTTTCCAGCACTGTCATTAGGATTTTCCTCTGGTTTTAGATGTGTAATATCACAGACAAGCCTGCAGAGGGTAGCAGAGATTCACTTGTATTATGCCTTTCTAGCTTAAATGACATTTGTTTCAGCATAAGATATGGCAATATTGGCTATTCAATGCAGCGAAAAAAGTGGCTGAAGAAGAAAGATGAAAGTGAAACATTGGATCTAAATGAATATATGTGCAGACCAAGGTCAGAAAATAATTAAGGAAATACTTTGACCCATAGGCCGCACTGGCTCTTTTCCATAGGTAGTGTCACATATCCTAATATAATATAGAAATACAGTGGACCTTGAATTCTATCATGGAAGGTGACTCAGCTGGATGTGTACATTTCAGTAACTATATTAACCTTTACTATATAAATGATTTGTCTGTACTTCTTACATCAGCTTTAATAGCCATTGACGATCCAATCTCTCCTGTAGGTGGTACTTTTTGCACAAGTACTCAGAACCCACCTGTAATCTCAAATATCTACTAAGGATCACTCTTTCACTGCATTGGGCATATATTGCTCACATAATTGTATACTGTAGGAAAACATGATATTCAGTCCCTAGCAAAGGAAATGACAAACAACTTCATAACTTCTTCCCATTCCTTATGAATGTTTAAGAAAGAATGGACCTGCCAGAGAAACCTGTTAAAGGAGTGACTGAATCAGGACAGCAATTTGCTAAGTGGCACTGGAGCTTGAAGGATCAAAAATGACCTGCCATAACTGACAGATTGACTTCAGATCAGTAGGAATTCCTACACAGTTATCAGTTGTCAGCGATGTACAACACTATCACTGTGTCGGCGAGATGCAGCATGGAGTTACCTCTAAAGGATCTGCATTAGCTAATTGTGCTAGTGGGCAAATTCTGGGCCAGATGTATCAACATGACCCGTGAGCTGGCAATTTAACCTCCCTGAACTCATCCATGCCCAATTAAAACCATGTAACAGATGGTAACCCATCTGTTAGCAGTGAGATGGTAATGGCTTCCATTGCATACCTTCAGCAAAAAAAGGAAATAAAAAATAAACACTGGAGGATGAACCACAATAAGAAATGAACCGGCTGGGAGACCAACTGCATGCTCTTTTCCTGAACCCTAATAAATTCTTATATAGTGAATATTGATTTGTTCTGCCACAGATGAGTGAGGAATGTTATTGGGTGCATACTGTGATATACTGTAGGCAATGGGACCTGCTTCACTTAGTTTATGTTGGCAATGTAAACCAAAAAAAAACAAAATTTTCCCTAATAAAAAAATTCTAATTCTATAATACTTCCCAATATCTATTCATTGCATAATGGTTTTCAAAGGTATATGTAAATGTAATTGTTGCTAAAGCAGTATATCTCTGCCTTGTTTTCCCGCATTGCTGCACTGTTGAAAGAATGTAACAGAAGCCGGTAGGTTAACAGATTAACAGACCCGTGAAGAAGCATCCAGGACATTGTGAGAAATGATTGTGCAAGTGCTGCTCCTTTAAAATGAATGCAATGAAGTGTGAAAAGTGATGCAATTTATTAAGGTACTTGTGTCCAAACATGAAATCATGTGTTAGCAGAAGATTCATTTTACACCTATACATGCAATGGAGTTGTACCAGGTGAAATAGCACACTGATGCCATTTTGGCACTGCAGGCATTGGCGAAATGGAGGTAAACCATTGATTAGCTTGTCCAGCTTCCCCACTATTTACCAATGTAGATGCAAATTTGCACCTGCATAGTGCATACGTAGCACTAATACAGAAATTGTGGAGAAAATGTTCACCACAAGTTAAAAACATGGCACTCTTCTAAAGAATTTAGTTTGATATTTTGCAAATATGTATTTCATCTATACACTCCACTAAAGCATATTTTTAAATACCTTGTAGATGATAATAGTTGATCAGAATTTCAGCATGCCAAGTGTGGAGGAACATTAGGCTCTCCTTACCCATGAGGTGAAGACTTCAACAAAACATAACACACAAAGTCAAAGAAATCTTCAGCTTGTCTGAAGATAAACCACAGCTGAATTAAAAAGGGAACATGGTGGTGCTCTATTATTCTGTTGAACCATTAGGTTAGGGATGGCAAGTACCTGTCATGTGTCACAAAGAAAATTGCAATGTCCTACTTTTAGCACTATATAAGGGTTAGCATCCCCCCTGCTAGGAAATAACAGGACATTAGAATTCACTGAGCATGAGGATTCTGGCCTCTCCTACAGGTCAGAAAAAACTGTGTAAATTCTACCCTTTATTTCACACAAGGGAGTACATCATTTCTGACAATGCCAACTTTTTTATTTAAAAGAAAACTTCAGCTTTGTGCTCTTTATTATGAATTAGTGGTTTGTGATAGTTGAAGTTAAATATATAGTATGGTTCATTTTCACTCCCTGACATCAAACACTAAAATAAATCTAATGTTATGTTTCTCAGGTTATTTCCATTAGGTCGTGTTTGCTTGTATTTTATAGTCATATTCTAGCAACTGGGCGGGTAAAACAGACAGTTTCATGGGTATTACGTCTCATTTGCACACAATAGAATATGTAGACATTAAACTTATATGATTTAATACTTCCATCAATCAGATCCGTCAAGTTCATTTTTGCAAGTTTGTTCACAAAAATATTACTAGATGACCAATGAAGAATGTGCAGTGGATGTTTTCTGAATTGTCTCCACAATACACAAGGCTCTGGAATTCTGGGTTCTGCGGCTCTTTATTCCTGAAATGAAGCTTTTTACATTTTTTTACTCATCTTGCAGACAAAGCTTAAATGAAATTGTTCGTCACAGTCTGCCTATCACGGAACAATATCTTGTTACATATCTTGTTAGAAGGGATGAAACCTGCCTTGTTCATATGATTTGGCCAATTATTTCTGTTCCACTATATTTCGTGCCCTTTTCCTGCTTACAGTATTTTATTGGATTTGTGTTTGAATTTCCTACAGTAGATCAGTATTATATTTCATCATGCCAAAACAACGACTGTAAGGGAAACTGATAAGGAGAAAATGCTGAAAACCCATTAAGAATATGTTACATGCTGCATTCTAGTTCATTGACAATGGCCTAGACTTTAATACTATTACAGGGGAATGTAATTAAAGTCGCAAAGAGCAAAACAATTCGCACCAATAAGACTAAAAATCCACATCTCGCAATGTAATATTGTTCCTTAAACTGTTATTGCATTGCGAATTTTAATTGCGCATTGCGAATTTTAATTGCGCACTCATAAGAAGTGCTTGAAGGTGTCGTAATCTTTTGGAGCAAACATAACGACTTTTTCAGTAAGAAGTTTTATTACATTGACTGCGCATTGGCGCAAACTATAAAATTCGCAAACGGTCTTTCACTGTCGGAAGTGGTCGCTAAACAGTTTCCGGGCTCGCAAAAGCTATATTAAATTCGCACAAAGCAAAATTTGTTCGCGCAGAGGCATAACTTTTCGCATTGCGAATAGTTTTTCCGTTAGCGATTTTTATTACATTCCCCCGTTAGTATTATCATTAACAGATATTTATAAAGCACCAACATATTTGGTAGTGCTGTACAATAGATGGATGTAACATATAGATTACGCACAAATATTTTAGTATTGAGGCTGAGCAGGGTTAAGCTTGTGCTTTAATCTTCAGCCTCTTTTTGGGGCTCATTTATAAACTTTGTGCAGGGCAAATTGGTTCGCACAATGAATATACACATTCATAAAGCTGAATAGGAGTGTGTAAACAAAATTGTGATTTTTTTTCGCAATGCGAATGTCTATAAGAGCTCTTTAAATATGTCAAAAATCAAAATTGGCGTTTGAATTACGCCACAACTTTGGTGGAGGAGAAAATATTCGCAAAACAGTTTTGCAAATTGCGAATTTACATTACTGTCAACGCTATTTTCCCTCAACAACCTCACACAGTGAGCGCACTAATGCAAACACCTGTCTCATTTGTGAAAATGTATTTAGAAAGCGGGTAGACGGGCAGAGCAGTGCAATTTATTAGCGTTCAGTAAAAAACATGTGCAGCACAACCATTTGCAAATAAATATGCGTTGCGCAAACTTTAAAAATTACCTCCTCTGTGTGTAGTAGTTAGTGATGGGGGTTAATTAGTGATCAACTTCTTTAACTTTTTAATCTACAACACGTCAACCATATGCTGTTGGTTATTCTAGTGTAGCAGACCCATGTAATCTCTATGTCTTAATCCTTACATCACCCAAACCAGCCTGGGAGGTTGGAGATATGAGGGTCATACTTGTTTTGTCTGTGTACAGTTGTTGTTAGCATTTGAATTTCTTATAAATACTTTTTAAAAACCACGTGACAGCAAAAATGACAGCTTGCCATGCCTTCAAACAAGTTAATGCAAGTCTATAGGAAATAAGAACTAGTCTGGATGCAATAATTGTAAGCAGACTATAGGGCACCTCAATTTCAGCCCAACTACCTCTTGCGGATTTCACCCAGTGCACCAGTTGACACAGGGGAACTCTGGAGCTACCTCTACTACACACATATTTTTATAAGGTGCAGTGGGCCATCTCGCTCCTGCAATCGTGGAGGGGAAACTCTGTATTGTTGGTAAAAAACATGGTGGTTTGTATGTGAAATTGCACTTTGCACTCTGTACTTGTGTTCATAAATGATCCTGATACGTTCCTAGCCTTTCCAGTCTGAATTGAATTCCCAAGTTGTATTACATCTCTCTGTTTCAAAGGAGTTAATGCAAGCTTAAATCATTGATTCAATTCACTAAGTCTCTGTATTTGCTGAGATAGGAACTTAATGAAAATAACTGCATAGAAATTCTCTGTCAAGTTCCCTATCTCACCAAACAGTCACGACACATTGAACCAAAAGAAATTTCATTATATTGTCATAAAGAAATGCAAATGGAAAATGAGTCTACATACTGCTAAGTTCAAATAACTTTGTAATCATTTTTAAATGTTTACAAAGGCTGTGCGCTGCTGTATTCTATAAAAGATTGTACCTTCATTGAGTACACAGATTTTTGGTATTAAATGGGTTATCAAGTACTTCAGTTGCCACGAGGAAGATCACCTGGTAAATCGGGCATCCTTGTCAAGTAAGAGGTGGATCAAGCATTGTGGAAGTTAAGAGGCACATTTATAAACCACAAGTGAAGTTTCTGTATATACAACAATGGCTGCCAGGCCCTATGTGTCATTTTTTTGATATGCCATTAGGATAAATGGCTAACTGCTATCAGTATAGTATTTAGTATATAGGAAAACTGCAGTGATGCCCTTATAATTAGCACTCATTTACTGTGGAAGATGATTGTATCAGTTTCATCTGTGTGGGACACAGTAAACCATAATACCATGAAGTCTGCTTGTAAATAAGATAAAAGGTTTGTATCACCTGGTCCATGATAACCAGAACCAGACTGTTCAGGATATCATGAGAAACTTTTGGGGAGAATTTTATACATACAGTAATCTCAACATTTTGTATTGTGTTTGGAGATTGTGAGCAATATGAAGTGTACCCCACATAAAAGCAGGTTAAAAACAACAAAAAGAGAATATCAGGGGGGCACATGGAGTTCTGTTAATGCAGCAAAAACTGTGTGTGAGTGGACTAGGGATGTGCCATTGGCTAAACTGAAGAACTTTTGTCAGAATCCTTTAATGCTGTGTAAAATATTCTACTACTAAAAAGTTGGTGTAAAATATATCACATAGTTATAAATCCATGCATCAAGTTCATAAAATAATCCATTATAAAGTTATAATACACACAAGCCATGAATATCTTGTCAATTATATCCTTGTAAACTGTGAAAAGTGATGTCATCAGTGATAAACGTTGAGTAGTGATGTCATTTTGGTCACATGACTCAAATTGTCATGTTAAATAAAGCACCCCTTGTTCTTTATTCACTATATAATGCTATGCATTTTAAACATGAGATTTAGGGGCACATTTACTATTGGTCGAATATCGAGGGTTAATTAACCCTCGATATTTGACCATCGAAGTAAAATCCTTCGACTTCGAATATCGAAGTCGAAGGATTTACCGCAATTCGTTCGATCTTAGCTTATGGGGACCTTCCCCATAGACTAACATTGGTGCTCAGTAGGTTTTAGGTGGCGAAGTAGGTGGTTGATGTTTTTTTTAAAGAGGCAGTACTTCGACTATCGAATGGTCAAATAGTCGAACGATTTTTAGTTCAAACCGTTCAATTCGAAGTCGAAGGTCGAAGTAGCCAATTCGATGGTCGAAGTAGCCAAAAAAATACTTAGAAATTCAAAGTATTTTTTATTCTAATCCTTCACTCGAGCTAAGTAAATGTGCCCCTAACACTGAAATTCAAGCCATTTTTAACCCTGTAGCTGAAGTCACTAGGACTAATTGTACAATAATATCTTGATCACCAAAAGCAGCAAGAACAACCCAATTTAAAACTCAGTTCTTTAAGTGACTTTTTACAGTTTTTGTCAATTGGTCTACCATGTTTAAACATTTTTACATACAAACTGGGATTGGGGTGCCAGGGGCACAGCAGAAACTCTTAGATTGCAGGTCCACTCTCCAAATTTTTTTTCCTTCTGTCTTCAGTGACATTCTTTATTCTATTAATCAATTCTCCTTACATTTTAACATCTATACTTCCCTCCATTTGTCCCTTTGTTCTCATATAGAAATATGAAATGGCCATTGTATAGTCATACAAGATAACTGGGTGAGCAGGAGGGCCCAATGACACCTTGGACCACTAGAAGTTTTCCCGGTATCCTGGTAGGTCAGTTTGACGCTGGTTACATACTGTACATGCACAGTTTTAGGACTAGTTGATATTATACATAGCATATAGCAGCCATGTTCCACTGTGCTTTGTCTGCAACCTTAAATTCATTTGACATCTAAAAGGTGACAGTTGTTTATTCCAATGATGCATATCAGTATTCTATAATATCATGGGTTTTGTGCATCCCTAGATGGGATCCTTTAAACTTTTCTGGGTCCGCTAACATAAAATATTGAAAACAGGCTATAGTAAATATGCAGAAACAAACATCTTGTCCAAACTCCATTACAAACAATGTATGTTCACTGTGGGTAACATTAAAACATTTTCATAAAATGTATTTTTTTAAAGAAATCCAAATGAAACCAATGCTACAATGCAGTTGTAGCTGTAACTCTTTTGTATTCATATTTATTTTCTTTTGGCAGATTTTGTACATGTGGCAAATAAAGGGGATTTTGCTTAACTTTAGTGTTAAAATGCTGAACACCTTCTTTTCATAACATCATAATTATATCAGTGCTCAGCCATCCATAGGCTGACCCTGTGAGACTAAAAATACACATTTTAGTGGAATTGTGCAGCCACATGAGTAAATACATTTAATATGAATATGAGATTGCCCTGGGAACATCTTTATGTTAGCAGCCTATAAATCTCCTCTCATCCTTTACAGCAAGGCATTGTTATGGCAGTGCTAATTGTGTTTGAGCATGAATAATATAGTTTGGGAACACTGCACATGAGACAAAATGTGCACTCTGTCTTATTCTAATGTAAGAACATAGTAGCTGAGACTGAAAAAAGACAAACGTCCAGTAGATTCAACCTCAGATTGTAGAGAATGTACAACGTATCAGAACATGCCTAATGAAATTGTCCAATCAAAGGGCACGAAGGAAGCTTCTTATGTATTTGGTAGAGCAAAACTATAGAGCAGGGACTGGTTTGGTCAAAGTGACAACGTTATATGGGTTCCAGGATGGGGTTATATTCTGTTTGGCTTGATGTTTAAATGGATCTGTCTGTGGGTCAGATGAGGGTTCCTCATCTTTGCATTAAGGACCTGGTATATTATAGTACCTGGCAAGAAATGTTCTGAACTTATGCTGTCCTATTTAGGAAGATCTGGGCAGAAATGTGCCTAACAGTTAATGCAGGAGTCGCTTTTGTTGCTGTTGTTTTTTTTATAGAGCAGTGTTAGCATAGCTGTGTAGCAATGCAGTAAGCCCACACCCCAAATATTGTATAAGGAGCATAAGCTTTGCAGACTGACATATGTTGCGAAATGAAAAGGGACAATTGCACGTATCATGATTTTTTTTTCCTTATCAGAAATGACTAGGTAAGCTCTATCCCATGCTCTCATCGGAGGGACGTTCTTAAAGGATTTATAATATCACCTTTATATATTTTAATGACAAGCTTCTAGAACAGCGCAAAGTTCTGTGGCTAGACTTAAAAAGCTTCACTTCCAAAATGGTTGGGGAACAAGTTTTAAAGGAATAAACAATGCAGAACTCCCAAGAATAAATCTCCACACAGGTATAGAAGCTAGTGACACATGGAAGCTTATAGAGAGGACAAACACAGAAATACATCATCAAGGGGACTGGTAAGTGGTCAAATCTAGGAAAAATAGGTACATACTTTACAACTTAAAGAGAAATAGATGGTAAACACAAATGGGGGAATGTATTTTTGGTCACTAACACAAAAATTGTTTGAAATTTGTTCGCAATGCGAATAATTGATCGCAAAGTGGACAATCTTGCCTTTGCAAACACTTTGCCCCTCACACGACATTAGGATGGCAATTGCAAATGTAATATTATACCATATTGGTGCATCACTAACATTTTGCAGTGGATGCAAAAAAAAGGACCCTGAGATAACTGGCAAAGAGAACATGTCAGAAATGGGAGACATTTCTAGCCTAGTGCAAGTACAGTTAGTGAGTACAATTACTACTAAGCACTGCCCACCTAGGGAAGATGACAGATTCCCATAATGCAGCATACAGTACATAGTTTAATAGTGATAGACTGTTGAATCTGCTCAAATTCACATACCAAGACAGTACTTAATGTCAGAATCTGTAGATAAGCACTCTTATTCCCACAAAGTTGGGGTGTAAGCAATCAGAAACAAAATATACACAAAGGCTTTCATCCACAAGGGAATACAGAAAAGGCACAGACAGTAAAACAGAACTGAAATTACATAAATGCAGTTGCTTTCTCTGTAAACACATTTTAGGCCTTAAAACCATTATCTTAGCAAATGTAATATACAAACTATTCTGTTTCCTTACTACTTATAAAGAAAACCTACTGTCAGCCTGCTAAGGCTAACCTGCCACCCACTATTTTTTCTGCTGGCAGTAGTAATGCATGAAACGCATGTATCAAAGCACCTTGTCACTTATGGTATAGGTGGTTTTTGGCCTTAGACTGACAGTATGAGCAGTGACAGGTCATTGGTGGTTCCTGCAGTTTCTACAAACTGCCAGCTATAACATTAGCATAAGCATTGGCAACGCACAATGACCTACCCATAGATTGACTGCTGTCTTCCTAAATCTTCCTATAATCCCACACAAATAAGTAGAGATATGCAAAAGGTTCCCTGCTCAAAATCCAGCCTAACACAACTGCACTGTAAGTAACAATGCTAACCATGCCACCACCATATTTAACTCCATGTCAGCATTCGCTGGGCGCTACCATCAACTTCTCCAGGGTCAGATTTCCCCCATGTGGCACCCCTAGGCCGCATGGTTCTAGCGCCCGACCGCCCCCCCCCCGTGCATGCACTAAAGCACTGGTGGGGCTGTACGTCCCCAATGCACATAAGGCATGCCGGCCCAAAAATTTTGCCACCCAGGCCTTTGTGGCTTTGCCACAAACCCGGGCCTGGCTTCTCTATGCTTTAAAATGTTAAATCCACCCCTTTTCACGCTCTGTTTTGTGTTTTTTCTGCTGCTTGCTCAAACTGGAACAAAAATGATCTTTTTAATCTTGGGAACACATTAGACAGCTAATACAGTGTTCAGTGGCAGATGCTCTTGTCCCTACATCCACTTCCCCTACCAACTTACCCCCAAGGCTTCTGACACTAAAGGTATATGTGGTTCATACACTCCCCCTCAGCTGAAGGTAATAATGCACCCACTCCCTATCTTTGCAGCCCAGAGTGTAGATCCAAGTAAGGTACTATTGGTATTATTTTAATACTCTGCTAATTTAGAATACTAGGTTTATTATAGTCAAACTGAATTTTTCTTTAGAATGATGTTTCCCATTTGAGGTCTTATATAGTTTACAGGGCTATGGACTTAGTATTGTACAGTATTTTAATACAGTTTTAGAGAATGACAAAACACGATTCAATGCATTTGTACTTATCTAGGTACTGTAGGGGTTTATGACCCTTGATCAATAGCCAAATGGACGTACAAGGCTTTTTAGGGATCTAGGGTTTTGCAATGTGCTTGTCACCACAAATATTTTTGCTTAGTTATTACTACTCTTTTAAAAACAATAAAGCAGATTGATTAGTATGTAATGAAGTTGTCCATAACCTGCGTGTGTACATGTGCGTGCATGGTCAGGAACTGAGATTGCCTCACTGAGGGCATCAACAATGAGCAATCTATGCAAATTGCTGTGCAAAGTGTTGCTATATAAATACATGCTAAAAATGTAACTGCAAATGGAATGCTAGTGTGCTGATTCATGCCAAAATGCCATATGTATGCTTTGCCTTCTATTCCACATGTCATCATTTCTGAACTCAGCAGGGAAAACAAGCAATTACTTTAACTTAATCGTTTTTTATGAAACATTAATATTTTAAAGATGATTAGCGAGAATCTACCGCATGCTGCAAATTGAATATTCAGTACAAGTAATTTTATGTATTACTTATTGGCTTTTTAATGGCCAACAGGCAAACTTGTTTCTATAGTCAACCCAATGCTTTTTTTGTCCATTTAACAAAACCTTTTTGGCCCAAAGCAAAAAGATACTTTATGAATTATCTTTGGTCAACAGAGTCTTTGTATACTTGCTTTTGGCACTTGCATGTAAGACCCTCAAGTCATTTGCTGGTTTATATATACTACCTTATATGTTTCCTCACTTATTAAACTAAGACACATTATTTTTTCAGTTATGTAGTTAAGAGGAAGATCATGTTCACGAATATATTTTGGTGGAGGCAATCCCCTGCAACACCACCTGCCCCCATCCCGAGAGGTGATGATCAGGGCATGTGGGATCACAATGTTAAGAAGATTCTGAGAGTGGATCATGGAACCCAATACCTCTATTGATTCCTGAGGAGGTACAGAAGGCCAAGAACTAGGGGCAGGCAGGTAGAAGAGGAATGTTCCCTGTACACCCTTGGCTTTGCACCCTAGGCACATACCTCTAATTCATGTCCTGATGGTATGTAGCGTATTGACTATAAAGCACTGCACAATTCAAGGAGACTATTTTTGTTGCTCATAGGTATTGAAGTATTGACATTTGCACTCAGATTTGAATGTGAAATTTAGGTTTCAGATTCAGCTTAGTATTTGGCCAAGACATTTACGAAATCTAAAAATAATGGATTCAGTGCATTGCTAGTTTAGTCACCTGTTTATATTTATTTTATCTTTTTTTTTTTTTATTTCCAATTATTATCGCACAGTTTTGTGTTTTTTATTTGTTATTTTTTCTCTATATCAACAACACCGATTGCATATTTTATACAAAATGTTAATACACTTTTTCGTATTTTGGTTTCATTGTACATTACTATGACCTTCTGTATAAAATGTGATTAGAAATGGCTCAGGCCACATCAGGGGCCATCTAGGAATAATAAAATAAACACATTTGTGTTGCTTTCCACCTGGAAGGTGCTGATCATGTGGAAAGTGTAATGTCAATCAATCCTCTGCTATCTCTGAAATCCACATGTGCTCTTTGGAATGAATGTTAAAATAGCCTAGGCAAGGTGCAAAGTGGGAAAACAGAAATGACATTCCGACATCTAAAATTTCAATAAACACCTCATTATAAAAGCATCAGTGGTTAAAAATGAAGCAGTCAACAAACTCTATTTGAGGTAAAAAGTTGAGAGAAGGAACAAAATGCAAAGGACATGGAGCCAGGGTCCAAAATAACATCTGTGATAGTGCATCTAATTCAGTTATTATTCCATCTGCAAGCTGATCTAGGGACTGAGCCAAGAAAATGTGATACTACGTGTATATAGAAGCTTTACACTCCACTGCACCATGATGAGAACTTATCAAAGCACGGCAGAGAAATCACCCCATCCAATCGCTTCACCCACTGTGAGAAATCTGCGTCACCGAATGAACAATAGCCATTCAAATCAACAATAAATTGTCTACATTTTATTTTCTTCTGCAATCTTTCTTTGTTCCCTCAAGGTGTCATCTGGAAGAGCGTGATTACATTCCCCATCATTACCCACAAGGAAACAGGAGCAACTTAATAATGGTAAATATTGAGTTATTATTGACATATGCATTTAAAATATGTTGCAGCAAACATTATCTGTCAACAATAAAATGAATTTGCCGAGCAAGCATGAAACAAAAGGCACGGTGTCCACCCTTTGGTATTCTTCTTTCATAGCAGGAAAATTAATAGTATCGGTTTGTTTTTACTTGCTGTACCAAAATATCTAAAGGGAAGGATTTTTTTTTCCATTTTAATATCTTTTTATTGCGTAAATGTCTATAAAGTTGTTATTGTACTTCTTGCAATAACTTTGGTTCTTTTTTAAAGATATAACTTTATTGAAGAAAGCCAGTTGTTTAAGTCACCTGGGGCATAGTTAATTTATCAAAGAAAAACAAAAAAACATTGCACTATTTCTTCTGCATGGACTTTGTTTCATTCACAACGATGAATTGATGCTAGATTTAAAAAAAAAACAAAAAAACTTTAACATTATACATTTTGTGACTCCTATTTTCTGAAAATTGCTGTGCTTGAAGAATGGCATAGGCCCTTACTCCCAAGTCCCTGTTGGCAACCACATAAATCATTAGAAACGGATTCCTAAAAATTCCACATCTAGCCTAACCTATATTTCTTTACAGCAATTAATGTGGCATTATTCCTTCCACAGAGAAAAGGTCACATTTCTTGCATGTGACAACATATGTAATAAGATAACACGTAAAGAAAAAAAATAATATGATCTGGGAAGTAAATGAAGTAGAGAGAATTGAGCCCTAGATCATCTAAAACAGTGCAGTGCCATGTGGAAATGCTTTGTTGGGCAAAGTCAGGGTCATTAGAAAAAGGTTTTATCTGTGCAATAAATTCAATGTGTTGTGTTGAGTAAAGCAAAACAGGAGCAAGTGTTTAAGGCTGCTGCTGAACCCTAACTCCCTGTAGAAAAGAAATGGATTCAACTTCTCTAAAGCAAGCAAATTAGTGCTGGTGATCCGGCACATTAGGAAATCCAAATCTGCTTTAAAAAATCTGCAAGTTTATTATAAAATTTTAGGAAAAAAAAAAAAAATAAATAAATATATATATATATATATATTTATGTATAAATGGAGGGTTTGCATTAGTCCATAACATATGAGAAGCACATCCTTGCAGACATTACAGTTAACCTTATTATTGTTCCTGCTGGTGACTGTTTCGCTGTGCACAACTTTAGGCGCCACTCTGCCTCTTGTATAGCGTGACTAGAAAGATGAGTAGTCAAAAAATCATCATAGCAATACAAATTTATTTTAGATTTAAGCATTGTAGCCAAACTGTAACTGGATGACTAAGCCATACTAAGAGTTTATTTTAGGGTGAACTGCACATTATTTTATGTTAAAAATAGTAATAGTAGATATTGATTATGACACAGAGACAGTACCTAGTCCAGTTTCAATAACTCACATCACACCCAGTCATATTTGGTTTCAGCATTTTGCATGGAAAGGCTTTACTTTACAGACCATGAGTTTCAATTCGGGCGAATTTACGCGCTGGCAAATAGTCGAATTGGCGAATATTCACCAGGCGAATAGGTGCTCGATCGAATATTCGCTCGAAGGATTTTCATTCGATCGAATGCCTTTTTATTCGATCAAAAACTTGGAAAACAAGCCTATGGGACTTTCCCATAGGCTTTTAAAGCAATTCGGTAGGTTTTAGGTGGCGAAGTAGGCAGTCGAAGTATTTTTAAAAGAGACAGTACTTCGACTATCGAATGGGCGAATAGTCGCAGCGTTTTTGCGCTTGATCCAGTACTTCAACTATCGAATGGCGAATAGTCGCAGCGTTTTTGCGCTCGATCTTTTCGAATCATTCTACTCAGGCGAATTTACGCCAATTCGATAGTCGAGGAGCACAAAAATTCAAAGTTTTTTTACTTCGAATCCTTCACTTGAAGTTAGTGAATTGGCCCCTTACTGTATGTTGGGTTATTTCCCATAAATCAATTGCTTATGTATCTCACAATAGGAGAATGTTTCAGCTCAGTGTCTAGTGTCTAGCTTTGATATATATAGTCCCATGAAGAGCAACGTGTTATATATTGCATGATTTTCCAGCTAAATGTAATTGATAAATAGATTGCCATGTGATGTATTTATAGAACTGTGTATTTTAAGTGATCATGTAAAAAAAAGTAGCAGCAACTTGAAAATGTTGTGTAAAAATAGTTTACAAAAAATATTTTTCCTTTGCTGTTGTTACTCCAACATTTACTTGCTGCATGAACTTTCCCATTAGCATTAAAGGGGACCTGTCACCCTAAGAAATAATTCCAAATTCCAAACAGAGCTTTCGCACCTTCCTGTTCCGGCCGGAATAAATCAAAGATGGACGTGTGTTCCACCTGTGGAACGCATGGCCATCTTTGAATTTTTCATTAAAGTGAGGCAGAAAGAAAGACCAGCACAGTAAGAAGAAAAGTGTAGTATTCAGCTTGGTGAGGTGAAGCTTTCAATGTATCAATGCAGTGCCCAGAGGCCATTCCTGCAATCATTTTACCGGCAAGCCTGGAGTTAAGGAGTGATCATTGGACAGATTTGCAGTGGTCTTACTGGCAAGTATACATGTGCTTCATTAGTTATCCGAGGGGTAGAGGGGCCCCATGTTTGTCTGCAGGGGGGCCCTCAAACTCTAGTTACACCACTGTGTGTTTGTTGAGAAAAATAAACTTTTCTTACATTATATATATTTTTTAAAGCTTTGTTGCCACCTGGCTTGAAATTCACAACTACAGCAAGCAGGCTGCAACCATTTTGTGGACACTGTTATTAAGATAAGGTTTTTAACGCCTTTAAAATCTTGTTTATGTGCCAGAATGTGAGACTTGATGCCCATGCCTTTACACTAGCTACACAATTATACACTGTGAGCAGGGAGGGGGAATGTAAGGAGCAGTATCGATCCTAGAGTGGACGGGCCCTGGTGCGTGACGTGCAGCCAGACCCCGCCCCCTCCGTACGGCCGCATTTGGCCGCATTTTCAGCGGCGAACAGACTGCAGGGGGGGCCCTGAGGGGGTGCGGGCCCTGGCTGCTCACACCCCCTGCTCCCCCGGTAGTTCCGCCACTGGTGAGGAAGGCAGTGACATCTAGGAAATGCAAAATAGAAAGTGAAAGTAATTGCTTTCCTTGCCTCTATGCCTAAGGCATAGAGGAGGGGCAGGCAATATATGATTGACAACTGAAATCTTTAAATGAATTTATAACAGATATGGATGTTTTAATGAAAAAAAGGAATTTGGGTTTCATGTTTAATTTGAAAAAAACATTTATTATACCCCTTATTATGTTTGGAGACAGGTCTACTTTAAGGGCTAATGCTAGGTTTGAAGTGGTGAAATAATAATGGCATTCAACATGGTGATTGAGTGGTTTAAACTAAAATACCCACCTGTAACAGTTTTTTACGCCACTTTTCTGTTATTTTAATCTGCTTGATAATAGGCTTGTCAACTGTCCTGTATTTCACAATCCTTGCAGGTAAAATACCACCCAACAAGGCTGGGCTCGTATTACATACTTAACTGCAGTGTATTTGCTGGTAAATTTGGAATGACCTTTAGTTCCAACCCAGCCCACCGGAAATACCTGTGTCCAGGTCAGCCCACTCCTCTAATCCCTGTCTCTCCCTGTGTCCAGCTCAAAATTTCCACTTGATTGGGCCTGTTCTGTCCAGCGTTGGCTGTTTATGTCATTATTCTACCCTTTTGTATCATCACCCCACCCACATTACATCACAACCTCGCCCCTCATAATCCTGCTCCTTATCTTATCAAGCCATATAGAATTTTTTGTCAGAAAGTTGTTGAACATATTCAATAACTGGGCATCTTTGTTTGCATTTCTGTATAACAAACTTAGCAGTTTGTCAGTAAAAATATAAATATGTGAACACTGACTGAAAGTGCGTGACATGGAAAAACTAAATAGTGGTATAGTCATGTGGCATACCACCAGGAAAGAAATGATGAGGCATGCAGTATTTTTAGATCTCACATAAAAAGCTTATCACTTATGTTAGTTGTAATTTCAATAAATAGATATAATAGAATATGCCTCCAGCAGCGAAACAACACACAGGGGAGCAAGTTAGAGTTTGTGCAAAATCCTGCTTTCTAGGGATTTTAATCCCATATACCTTAAAGCAAATATGCACGTACAGTCCAATTAACAGCAACATACTGTACATATAACTGAATATGTGAATGTACCTTTTATTAACAGTGTCTCCGCCATGGCCTAGCCCAATATAAACATCCAGTGTCTGCAGGCAGTACTACTTGATGCACATATTGCAGGCCCTATGCAATTACTGCGCCCAAGACCCAATTTAAAATGGAACAGGACATGAGCTGACAGTAGGATAGTAGAATGAATTGGTTTTGTTATTCAGTACCCATAAAGCAATGTATAAAATGACTTGCAATAGCTGGCTCTGAAGGACACCATTAGAAGTAAGCAGGGGTGAATCCTAACCCCCCTACACTTAACGGAAGAATGATTAGAACAACTGGCTGAATAAAAATTAGTACACAGAGGTAATTACTCATTTCTAATTACAACAGCTCACAGTAATCGATATCCTTTATGAGTACAGAAATTCACTGTTGCACACCCAGTAGTAGTTGATAATACAATGGATAGAAGGGATTGACCAATACAATAAAGCTGGCCATAGACGCAAAGATCAGATCGTACGAATCAAGGATTCGTACGATTTTCAGACCGTGTGTGGAGAGTCCCGATATTTTTAGTCCGTTTGGTCGATCGGATTGGTTAAAAGATTTCTGTCTTCTGCGGGTAATATCTCTGCATGTATTGCCGATAGTACAATTTTCAGAGTGAGACTGTCACTAGCTTTGGTCGGACATAACTTTCGTACGATTGCTGTCAGGGGCAGAACATCAGCTGATCTGTTATTTTGTATTTCATTTGATCTCTATGGTTAATGGCAGGTCGGGAGATGGGGAAGTCCTTTGCGTCTATGGCCATCTTAAGGCAGCATCTTTTTAATAGGTATATGGTATGCCACTAAGTCTGTTGGCTGTGAAGGATTTTGATTTCTTGTTAACCTCTTCCTTGAAGATAGTGAATACCTAGAAAATTTACATCTTATATATTGTCTTCAAGGTCAGTGTTAACTCCTTAGGGATGGCACCATACTTTCCTTCGAATGGAAGAAGAATAAAGGGGACATCAAAGTGAACAAATAACGTGAGATTGTGAAAAGCATGTATGCTATTACATTCATCATGGATTAATTCAAACAACTGCTCTATTCACCTGAGAATTGCTGCCATTTCAAACGGCTTTATCGAGAGTCCTCCAAATATTAATGACTGGGATATTTCAGCTGCAAATTCACAATCAGTTTGCGAAGGGAATCTTGACATGCAAAGAATTCATTTGATACACCGGGAGTGGTGTTTGAAGTGTGTGGGGGATACACATTGCTTCCATATTCCCAATCCTAATCTTACACTTCACCTTTCCTTTTCAATGTAAATGACATTTCTGTTTGAAAGAGCATAATTTGACTTTCAAGGGCTGTACCTCATCTGCTCAACAAACTGAAGCTTTCATGTCTAGTGATGGAAACATGTTAATGACACATGACAGTCTCCTTTTATTCATCATAACTACATATGTCCATCTTTATGTTTTCTTGCAAATTGCTAAAAAATTGTTGTACCTGTCCATGCTGAATAAGGAGTATATTTTAGACTGATGATATGTTATGATAGCAGATAATGTTCATTGCAATTATTTTTCATTTCATTGACCCTTGCACAAAAGTCACTTTAATATCAACTGTACCAGGCACCAGTATAAATTTCTACAGAATTTGCAAACATGATATTATTTTTATGTCCCATGTTGGCATATAGTTTTGTTTACATGAACCTCTTTCATTTCAATTAATTTCAATTTAAAAAAGCCTGACACTAATTGCATTTCATCACACAACAAAAATCTGTCAAAATCGTCTTGTTCTTTTATCCAAGGGTGCTACAAGCAAATGTTGGTGTATTAAGGTCTGGGATCGGGAATTACCTTACACAAGATGGTTAGATAATAGATATAACTAAGTATAAGAATCCCAAAATGCGCACACAGGTTGCCACCTTTTTGTGGTCTAGGTGGGTATACCAGATAATGGATTCCTTATCTGGAAACCTGTTATCCAAAAAGTTTAACAGGAAGACCACAGGAAGGCCATCTCCCAAATAATTATAGTTTTTAAAGTGGTTTTCTCTGTAATAATAAAACTGTGCCTTGTACTTGATCCAAACTAAGCTGCAAAAATCCAAATTGATTGCAAAACAATCCTACTGGATTTTTATCATGTATAAATAATTTTTAGCACATTTAAGATATGGAGATCCAAATTATGAAAATATCCTTTTTCTGCAAAAACACAGATCCCATACATTCTGGATAACAGATCCTTTATGTGTACCTCGAAAGTCTGGTATTAGAAAAGTTTCTATAGTAAGACACTTCATTTTGTAGAGAAAATAATTTCACTGAGTAAGGTTCTCAGATATCTGCAGTCCCCACTCTTTACAAGTATCTATTGTGCAAAGCTAAGCAAGGATCCACCTTTATAATACCACCAGCATCAAGTGAGAGGTAAAAACAACAAACAGTATGGCAACCTCCACACATGTGTATAAACAAAAAATGCAGATAAATAAAACACCCTGGGCAGAATAAGCAGTTTTACTGAATATTTATAGCAATACGTGAAAATAAATCCTAGTTATACAGGAGTTTATTTTTTATTATTACAGACAAAAGGGGAATAAGTATTACAAATTAGATTTAGTTAATATGGACTGTATGGTCTTCCCGTAAGTCAGAGCTTTCTGGATAACTGGTTTGCGGATAAGGGATCCCATACCTGTATATAAATGGAAATAAAGAAAACCTCTTATTGGTCGCTATGGCTTACCACAAACCTTGTGCTTTTTATTACATTCCCCCACTGATCATGTTCTGGCTAAAGACATGGGAAGCTGTAGATGAAGGCTATTGATTTGGCATCTAAGTATGGCCATTTTTGGCCTGAACCCATTATGCCAGACTATACTTTACCTTTTCTTGTAGTGTGTATCCAAGCACATTTTCCCATTGTGCATTTATATCACATTTCATGCATTCTTCAATTGTTTACTATGCAATTTTCTTTGCTTTGCTTTGTACTTGCAGTAAGATCACTTACTAAATTGCAGCTTTCCAGCTTCCTTAGGGTTAGCAGAAATCTTTGTAAGCCTTGCAATATAAGTATGCATTGTTTACTTTCATATACCTGTAATGATGGCTTTTTAGCTTGTGTTTCGCAGCTAAGCTTGAAAAGCCCCCCCCCAAAAAATTCTCTTTTTAATGTAGCCTAGATGACAGAAGAAAATGGCATAATTCTGGGGTCTTACATTTTGCTAGCGACAATATCTAAACAAATGATTGTGCTGAAAAAACATCACTGACTACTGAACAGCTTGTTTGAAAAGAAGAGGGAAAGTTTCTGAAGTGCCATTCAACATGTTTTATTGTGTGTCTCCTCATGTTTTCAATGCAAAAAAGCTTTTAGGTTCAAAGTAATCTGAACATGATAGAGAAAATGAAGAAATTAGATAGACAAAGTAAAAAAAAGCATCTCTCTGGGACAAGCTGTAACCAACAAAGCCAAGAAAGACTGAGACTCTGAGATAATTCTGAAGCAGTGATTAGGCTACAGTAATATTCATTCAGTTGCCTGACTGACCGAAATCCATTGCAAGCACTGCTCCTTAACAAATGATTCCTACCATAAAGAAAAAAAAAACTAATGGCCATATTCATGAATGAGTACAGAGTGTTTTATGACTGGTTTAATGTGTGATTACCCTCAGCTGGAAATGACCTTTCTGACTCATTGGTGGTTCAACTATTGTATAAAAAGGATAATTTGCAAAACTAGCAATAAAGTTTAAGAGACTTTGCAACTGTCTTCAACAAATGTTTGCTGACAAGAAGCTACTCATTTACATAAGCAGAGAATAATGAAGATTTAGTATGACTTATGGGGTCATTAGGTAGTTTGCAAATGAGAAAAATGTCGGCCATTTTTTGGCACCTTGCACATTGCCTTCTGTTGGTCCTGAATTGCCACAGATTTCTCTGCTCTGTTCACTTTGTCTGTAAGGATGGGGCTGGCCTGTTCCCCCCTGATGCTGTAGTCCGTGCCATATGTCAGATTTTTTATTTTAATGTATGGTGCACAGTAAAGCCAGACCGGGGAAAAAAGTGCAATCTTCTTTTTGCTCTTGTACTTCTTCTACAGTCTGTGTAAATAATCCCTTTAGCCCCCGGCCCCCACAAAAAAGAAGTCAACTGTAGTGATGAACAAAATTTTAATTTTTGTCCCATAGACTTCAATGTATTGTGTGTCAAAAAAAAGTTGCTACAAAAAGAGTTATGTGGATTGTTGAATTCTCACTGTTTTGCAGATTTTTCTGAGAAACATAACAGATTTGCAAATCAACTGCTTTATCTTCATGTATAATTTTAAGTTCTCAAAGTCCTCTATTTGTATCTACCCCCAAACAAATTTAAATCTTACCCTCCGCCCGTTTTCTCTTTTGCCCGAGAGAAGCCAATGCCCACCCCTCCACTCCACCATGTCTCTGAACTGACAGGCAAGTAGTCACCTTGTGTGCAGACACACAGGGGCAGATTTACTTATGTCTGAATTCTTACTTGAGATATCTTCACCATACTTCGTGCAACTACGTCAGACGTTATTTTGTGCCGAATATGTGTATTCATTAAAATACACATTTCAGGGCAGATTTACTTGAATCCGAATTTTAGTTTTGGAAATCTTCGGCATAGTTCGCGCAACTACATCAGATGTTACTTCCTGATGAATACCCATTTTCATCAAAATACATCATTTCGTCTTAGCAAGAGAAGTACTTTCGGCAGTAAAGATTTGTTGGTGTAAAGATTTCTTAGCAAATTTTCTCTAGCGTTGCTTTCATTCTAGTAAAACTTTGTTAACTTAATTACGCTCACATCACTTCATAAAGGTCATTTGTATGTATTTATTAGGGATGTTGGTGAAATTTCTGGAAGTGCCCACTTTTTATTAAAAATATCAAAGGAAGCAAAATCAAGACAATAGAGATCCTCTAATGTCCTAGACATGAGCCCACCCTAAAACAAATGTGGCATCAGCAGTTACAACTTGTAAACATAATCCCACTTTAAATTTGAAAAAAATGTTTTGACTTTTTTTTTAATTTTGTTGGAATACAGGATATGATGTCACTGACATAATAATGTTGAGGATGAAGCTTCATCTTATTAATTCACCAGTCACAACCTGGTAAAATAGACTTTGGTGAAAAGGGTAACGAATAGAAACTTTCACATTTTGATAAATAAGCGGATGAACTGCTAAAGTTAGCGTTTTTTTATTAGTATATTGGTGAAGTCTATGCGAATGGTCATTTTGTCGAATTTTTGCCAAAAACCAAGGGTCGAGAGGTGAGAACCTTGCCTCAGACAACAGCTAGCAGCTATTTACAAGGGGTGACAAAAAGCCACCTCTTGTAACTTTAATAGTTGAATTTCCGGGTTTTAACCTGGAACTTTGTCACCTCTAGTGGATAGAGTGCTATTGTTCTCATTGCACTAGCAATGCTGACCCCCTTTGACCCGCTCTGATGCTGAGTGTTAAGCGTGGATAAGGAGGGGGTTGGAATATGGACTCAGCCGGCAGCAGCCCCAGAATCGCCCCTGCAAAAACCACAATTAACTTTTTAGTCAAATGCCCCTTTGAGCGGATATTGACACAAAAAGGCATAGTGTGGTTTTTCACACCAATATAATCTCAATGTGCCTGCACACAGGCCAATGGAAGTGCAGAGATATAACAAGGCAGAGGGGAGCATGGAGAAAATGCAGGAGAAGAGCAGAGGCTTCCTCTTTGTGTCACATTGGCTTTATATGTCTGTATGACTATAAAGGTGGCCATACACATGCATCTTGTCGGGCTTTGTGATGGGCCTGTCTAACAAATATCTGGACAAAATCAGCCAGATGTTGATTAGACAGGTTTGATTTTTCCTAGGGTCAAACAACTGGATTAGCTTGATATTGCCACATGTCAGCAGATCTTATAATGTATAGAAAAACCTTAAAGAAAAAATATTCTTATAAATAAACCATTTTCATAATAATATAACTTTTACTAGTATGTGCACTGGGTAATCATAAATAGAAATTTGCCATTTTAAAAAAGAAGGTCCGCCTCCTGGGATCCTAGGATTCACAATGCACACAAACAAACCAAACAAACCATACATGTTAGGTCTAATGAGCCAATCAACAGACAGAGTTCTGTGTTTGCTACCACACTTCTTCCTGTTACAGTTAGAGTTGTAGTATTTCTGGTCAGATTATCTCTGATAGTGGTTCAAGGCAAGAGATGTAAAGGGAAACATTTACTTAAATATATATACCAGTTTAGTAAGATTCTTTTATATGCCACTAAATATGATGTAAACTATCTGTTGCTTAAGTATTTATTTTCAGGGTATAGTTTTCCTTTTAAGTTGAAGCTATGGCAGCATATCTCCTAGAATATCAGTATTTTCATTGAACAGTACTGATTAAAGTCTTTATAACTTAGCTGGATCAAGTCATTTATAAATAAACCAATAAAGCCAAAATTAGAAATACAAAAAGTCAAAATTGGAAGCATTGCTGTACAGTCCACAGTTTCAACACAAAAAAAAAATATATCTTGCCTTAAAGTGGGTTGGGTTTGGGGTGTGTTTGGGCATGTCTTGATGAGCCTAAAATATCCTAATATTCTAATCATGACTGTTGGGTATATCATAAGAAATCCATATTCTTTATTTTAAGTGAGGTAAAGTGGGTTTCTAGTACAGTGTATCTGCAAAAAAGACATGTGGCTTTTCTCCTTCTAAAGACAAGCATTGTTTGTGGCTGGAGTACTGCTTAGCTAACACCCGACAAGCCTTGGATCTATGAGAGGGGAGGAGCTGCCAGTGGAGCTTTATCCATTCTATTACACTAAAATAATAAAAGAAGCTAATTCTTTGGTTTTATCCACTCTTGCTATATTTTTTTTTCTTGTAAGCACATTTAATACTATGATGACACCCATGAATGTCACTAATAGTGATGAGCAACATTTTTTGCCAGGTTTCACTGCAAAAAAGATGGCCATAGACTCCACTGGGTGAAAAAAAATTGTCAGGCAGAAAAAAATGTTTCACGGCAAAGAAAAATTTGTTGCACATCAAAAATAATTGCCGCCCATAGATTTCAATTCATTTGGCAAATTTTTGGCCAAAACTGGTTCGATTCACCCATCACTAGACTCATTAATCCTAATTTGGAGTGTCCCAACCCCTTCTTCAGCCAATAGGGAAAAAATTCCCTGTAGGTATTTGTTCTCTGGTTGACTGTTCTCTGGTTGACTGTTCTCTATTCCATAGAAAGAATTCCCATAGTGATTTTGTCATCTACAGCATAGTTGGTGCTATATTCATTTCAGCAGTGTATGTGTGTAATTCTAAACGGCTGCTTTTATCCTCTATTTCTTTTCCCTTTCATAAGAGCATGTTGGGCTTTTTCACTACTCAGATAACTTACTTGTTCTGTGTTGATTTCAAGTCATTGAAAGAAGATGATAAAATAAGCCGAATCCTCTGAGACACAGTGTAAGTGGGCCTTTCTCTCCGTGGAGAAACAGACCTGATGAAGGTCATTTAGTTTGACGGTGTATTGTCTGGGACATTGTCATTCCTATTAGGAGATGATTTTTCATGCTTATTAAATGACATTGTGAATTTATGTTGAGTGTTTGGTGAATTATTTAGTATATCCCCGGAGAAAGCAATCTGCTGATGGTTTATTTCAATAACTTTTTGTGTCTTTGCATTCCACTTGTTCAACAGGCAGCAACCAGCTTGCCTATATTGTTTGAAAGAGTTCTTGTAGATTTCTTTTGGTTCATAATAAAACGATAAAATAGTTGTATTACCATAAATCCACAGAAGATAAATAGAGCATTTGAGGGAAGGGTGACAAATTAAAGGGAACCCGTCACCCAAAAAAATTATTCAAAATCCTATTTTATCACATTAGTCAAGCAAAGTGAACTTTAATTCCACTATATAAATTATTTGAATATTGTTTCCTTTGGTCTGGGAAGTCATAATTCTAGCAAGCAGGCAGGAGCCATTTTGTGGACACTGTTATTAAGACAAGCCTTGCATCATCTCAGAATCTTGTTTGTGCAACAGAATAGGAGACCTGATGTCCATCCCCATGCACTGGTTACACAATTAAATGGTTAAGAGCATAAGGGGAATGTGGGGAGAGCAATGATTTCTAGGAAGTGCTAAATCGAAAGTGAAAGTAATTGTCTGCCCCGCCTCTATGCATAGAGGAGGGGCAGACAATATTTGATTGACAACTGAGATTTTTAAATGAGCTTACAACAGCTATGAATGCTTTAATAAAAAATAGAAATTTGATTTCATGTTTAATTTGAAAAGGACTTTTATTATACAGATTTTTGCGTCTGGGTGACAGGTCCATGTATAAATTAAGCAATAATTACTCTACATAATACATTCACATCCAACATATGTAAACGTTAAACAAATCATCGTGTTTTGAGTAATTAGAGAATTGTCACTTTTAATCCCAGGAGACCAGCCATTATTTCTCTCAACCAGTAGCAGAAATTTTTTTTTATGTACCAGACTAGGCTTTATCATAGCATTACCAAAAATGTAGTCTTCAATCATTTCAGCTATAAGGACAAATAATTTAGGGAATGTTTAATTTTCAAGGGCACCCATTCTGTCTATCCACATAACATTATTTTATGTGTGCCCATTGCAATACAGGTTGTGTGTGGGGCAAAAATAAGAGTTTTTTTTGTCCCACGAAAGCTCCAATAAAGTAACATTGGCTGGTTTTACAGCATAAAGGGATGTATTATTGCATGTGTTATAATTGCAACTTGCAGTATTCCAAACACAGCCATTTTCTGGAACCCTTGTGTTCTTTTATTTGCCTGGGCCCTCTGATTCTCAAGCTCTAGCCCTGCACATCATTGCCACTACAACTACCTTGAGGAACATGTTATTGCACTATATTATAGTTTACTGCAAGGTTAAGATTCGCTAGGCTTATGTAGCATTACAGACTTAATAATCCTTTTGCTGTGATCCTTCTCTTACAAAAATAACTGGAGTTTTATGTAATAGAAAGAAATTAGCAGATGGTGTTAAGGTTAAGGACATACAGGGATAAGTGTGTCTTGATCTTGATCCCAAAGGCTCTCATCTATAGAAATTAGCTTTGAAATGTACTGCCACACAATTACCTCTCCCTTTTGTGTGTGTTTCTTTCAGAGGTATTTATAAGGCCTTTCATCATAATGATAGAAATAATGTGTAATACATGCAGGATTTCCTTTCTCCACTTAGCTGGACTTTTTTTTTCCTGCCCCGGATTCAATTACAGCTTAATTGAAATAGATTTATACAAACCTTTCATTTTCAAAAGCACATTAAAGAGGCTAAGGTTTTTTGCTTTCGTTCCAATCATTATCTATAGTCACGCTAGAAATTTCTAGGCTTTGTAACTGTACCTTTTAGCCTGTAGCAAGTGCAACTGTACAGCCAGAGAAAGACAACATCTAATGTGTTGCTTTTTAGAAGAAAAGATTCAGGGGAGAAAAGTATCCCAAACAAGAAAAAAGAAACAGCAAATGGCTTATGTAGCTTGTGAAACAATTGATTTTTATGCAATGTCTGGATATATAGTCATGTTTTGATTTGAATTCTCCAGACAGAATGAGTCAGTGGAAAGGCAGCCTGAATAATTGCTGTGGGGAGAATCTCCTCGTAAGTTCGAGGAGATCTAGGTACTCACAGTAATTGAGTTGTTTGTTATTGAGCAACATTAAAAAGTATGTCAAAAATATATCAGTGTTAATTCATGTCTGAGATAACCTGCAGTAAATTGGAAATAAAACCTTTAAGCGCCGGAAAGCGTTTGTCTGCATTTTTCGGCTGGAGCCCGCAGCAATTAAATGTGGAGATTCACTGTCTCTCTTCTTTGTTATTGTACCTCCACATATTGAAATGACCAAGGTTTGTGTTTTAAGACCATTTACATTTTGGTCCTGCAGCAATGTGATAGACAGTTTAAGCAATTTATTTTTCGTTAGAGAGCTGAGCTGCCAAATATGTCTTAGGCAGGGAATATAAAGTATGGAGGATGTGTTCAGGGCCTTTACTTAACTTCTTAATATGCAGTAAATTTGCATGCGGAAAATGAGTCACATGCAAGTTGTGTTTTCTTATGATAATGGAGCAGGGGAGCTATGACAGATGGGGACATTAGTGTTTATCAGAGCCATTCTTGGTGTCTCCATGGTTTCAATTCTGTATTACTTCTTCTGAATTAACCCTCTTCATTGCCATGCTGCGACACCTTTAAATACATATTTTAGCTAAAGTAAGATTTCAAAAAAGGAAGTTTTTATATTTATAGCTATATTTACTCAACTTTGTGTATGCTCGTCTCCCAGAAATGATCTGAGTATGTGCAGACAGCTGCTATTGCCAATGTCTAGCTGTGAATTTATTTATGGATCTGGAGTTACATTGTAAATTTTGCAATACAGTTTATTATGGTGTCTGGAAAATATTTTTGCTTAGCTTCGTATGTAGTGTCTAGTAAAGGCAAATGTATTTCTTTATCCATTAAAAGCAAGGTCAAAAACTGTCAGCAAAGGTAAATTCATATTAAGTGTGCCTTGGAGTAAAGAACATTTGACTCTGGATGATCAATATTTTATATATCAGGGGCCGATTGCTTAATAAGAAATGCTCCTGCTAATAGGCAAGGTTGTTGTGTCCATCTCACATCCTATGCTCACTTATGCCTGAATAAAAAGATCTCTCTGAAATCTTAACAAAGAGGGATTTAGGTGTCTGATATTTTTTTTCTTTTGGGCACCTCTCCATCTCCCTGATTACAGCAAACCACTGCTGAAGAATTTTGATAATATTAAAATTTGTATCTAAAATTTGTAACTAAGTATCAATTGATTGTTCTGCTGGAGAATTTAATACCATTCTGTTTAACAAAAATATACCTATTGTTAAAGAACCACTGGTGCCCCCATATATATTTGTCACCCTTTCTTGGCAGGAATATCCACTAACAGTATAGATCCCAAGCCTCCGCTAAGTGGGAGAATTGCAGGGTTTGGATAAATTAAGTGCCTCCGCCCAGGGCTAAAATCAGATATTGGTGGCATACAACTCCCTGGGAACTGCTGTGATTTTGGTACCAATTGTAGCACACAATAAACCACACGATATGTAATATGTAATATTAGAAATGCAATATATGCAAATGCAATAAGAACAGTGAAATAACATTAATACAATGAATATTAGACAATATAATAAGTATCACCCTTTGTATGAAAATGTCCACTGTCACTTTAAGAATGGTGAGTGTGCACACTAGGGGTCTGAGGGGATATACCAAAGTAGTAAGATCACAGTTATGTTTTGCAACACTAGAAGGTCTCACCAACTCCCAGTGATAGTGAAAGAAGAAATAGATCCTGTGAGGCAGAGCAGATGCAGGGAAGCAGTATGGCAGCTTTAATCCACACTGAGCTTGGAATGCTTGTGTAGAGAAAGGCTTCTTGAATTCCTGAGATCCACTGCATGTGTCACGGAGGCTGATGGGAAATCCATAGTCCAGATCCGGTGTACACGCTGGCAACTCACTACAGAGCTGAAGTCCTATCTATCCTACAGGGATTACTTCCCTAGCAATAGCTCAGGCAGCTGCACTAGTTCCAGTCACTATGATGGCTGACTGGAAAGGGTTAACTAACTCCCTGTGCTCTGACTATGGGATTCCCTATACGGGTAAATATTCTATAGGTGAAATCCCTAGCTTCCTACTCAGATAAATCAGCAGGAACACTCACAAGAGAAATCTCATATTAATGTTTATATGATTTTTCTATAGGTGAAATCCCTAGCTTCCTACTCAGATAAATCAGCAGGAACACTCACAAGAGAGAAGAGAAATCTCATATTAATGTTTATATGATTTTTTAGTAGACTTAAATTATGAATATCCAAATTATGGAAGGATCCCTTATCCAGAAAACCCCAGGTCCCATGCATTCTGGACAACAGGTCGAATTATTTCCTTTTTCTCTGTAACAATTAAACAGTACATTATATTTAATCCCAGTTAAGACATAATTAAGCCTTATTGGTGGCAAACCAATCCAATTGGGTTTATTTAAAGTTTAAATTACATTTTTTTTATTGGCCCATTTACTAACAATGAAATTGTGATTTTTTTTTCATTGAATCTCAATAAATTTGTGGTTTTCCTATATTTCTTGAAAGCTCTAAAAATTTGAATTAAAATAAACATGAAAACCTCTAATGAAAAACTTCGCCAGTTGTCAAAGTGCTATAGTTGTCTATAGGAGCTGCACTTATCTTATTGGACCAATTTAAATCAAATTGGTTTCTAGGGGTTTTAAGGATTTTTTCGTAATTTTTAGGTTTTAGAAGTTGTGAGTTTGATGGTGGTTTCTAAAACCTCTAAAATTACTAACATCTGACCTTTAATAACTAAGCGTCCATGGTGATCCAAATTACACAAAGGCCCCTTATCTGGAAAACCCCATGTTTCCAAGGATTCTGAATAACAGGTCCCATACCGGTAGTCTAAGCTGCCTGGGACAACCAATACATGAGGGATTTTGAACGTAACCCAAGTTCTCAGTATAAATAGAGCTAATGGTGTATTTAAGGTAAAAGTGTTACTGACACTGTTGCACACTAAACAACTACTTTTGTTTCCACAGATAAGTCTAGGGGTAATAATGGAGAACTTAAAAAGGGGAAACCCCAAAACATGTTTTTGTTTGACGGCACAATAAACCAGAGCAGCAGAGAAGATTCTGCAGTATTCATCTGTTTTATTTATATAAATGGAGAATTTCACAGTTCTTCTCATGGGAATCAAGGTATAATGACATTAACAGTGCTGGATAAATAAAGGAGAACATTGCATAGCCTTTTTGCACTTCCTAGCTAGACGAAAATGCAAGCTTTACAAATTGGTACATTTTATATTAAAATTTAAGTCAAACAGTATTTGTAGAGAAATAAAAGAATAAAAACAGCGGCAGACTGAATTAAAATCAAAACCTATCATTTTAGATGCGGTATTGCAGCTTAAGTTGCCAGCAAAGTATATTAAGTACAGGTATGTACAGTATGAATGGCACATCCCTTTTCTGCATGTTTCCTCCTACACTTGTCCCATTGAGGGACTTTTTATAGGCACAATGCTAAAAGTATTTGATTTAATGTCATTAACTGCTATTATTTGATGGAGAATGGGTTTAACCAGACACAAAACACTGCAACTGTGAAGCATGCACAAGTGCAAATATGTTTAAAGGAGGAATATGTCTGTTCAATAGTTTTATATTAATAGTTAGCAGACTCAGGTTCATATTATATCATTTGAAACAGCAGCATATACAAAAAGCAATGGTCCCCTGTATTGAAATAAACACTTTATTAGCATGACTCCATTATTACCAGTAAAAGGATATTTCTGATGGTGCTGAAGAGTCAAAATGATTATCATGTGAACGTTCCCTCCACTATACTTTAGAGGTCATTATACTGACCTGCTTTTTAAATTGGTTGAAAAGGGTTTAGTAGCAATAGCAGGAAAAGAACACATTTAATCTTTTCTCAGTGAAGTAACCTCATTAAATGAAGTAAAGGGCAATTCTGATCTCATCATAAAAACTAGTACAAAATCGCTATGTAGCTGTGAAGGAGTGTAGGTTTGATTTGCAGATGTTTTACTCAAATACCTGACACGACGCCTGTGTGCTCATTTTTGCTAAATTTAAATAAATAAAAATTACAAATAAAAACCAAGTTGGTATCAAAATGCAATAATTTTAAATAAAAGCTATTTTTACCCTTGTTACTAACCTGATTTTTGAGATTTTTTGAGATGTTTGTTGTTGAAATATGTTATATCATTTGGTTTAATTCTAATTTTCTACCCACTGATGAGCTGAATGTATTGTACTTTACAGGATACATTCTCTAGTTTCAGTTCTTCATTCTTTTAATTTACGAAATAAAGAAAAAGCATAAATAAATCTCTTCTGTCTGATTAAAACAAGGCTGCTGTCATTTTTGTTGGATGCTTCATTCAGATTTATTCTTCATCAGACATCATTGGTTTTGCCTTTAGTATAAAGGCACAAATCATACAGAAGCTCTGCTCTGTTACATTTTATGGAAAAAGATTTTGCTCTCAACAAAATGCCCATGTTTCTAGCATGGTGGTACCTGCCCATTTCGGAAGAGATTGCACCCCTAGGGGGTTATTTATCAAAGTCCGAATTTATCTCAATATTTTCTGCTACAAACTCCGATCAAATCTGTTTGGGTTTTTTACACTTATTTATTATTAGATTTTCCCAAAAATTTGCTTTGCAGAAAAAAAATCAGATTTTTACGTTTTTTCTCTGAATTTTCACCCGAAAACTCAGAAGACTTCGGGATATTGCACGAAACCCAGCGCACATCAAAAAATCATTGGGACTTCTCCCATTGACTTATATGCAACCCTGACATGCAGATTCAGACTTTTCCATCCTTGGGGTTTAATAAATTCCAAAAATTTTGTGATTTATTTAAAAGTCAAATTTTATTAAAAAAAAAAAATCACAATTTTTTTGTGATTTTTGCCTTCGGAGTTTAGTAAATAACCCCTCTAGTGTAGCCAATTAAACTAGAGTAAAAAAACCTTTTTTTAAATGCTGATAGGTAGATATAGGTTACTAGATCCAAGCTAACTATTATTACAATGTCCCCATATTTAAATATATTCTTATTCATTTCAGGTGTATTGATGATTTTCATTTGTACAGAATTGGCTGATAGAATTGTATATTATTGTAATACTAACATTAACAGACTGACTAAGGGACTTTCACCTAAAGGACTGGTTTACTTTAAAATGAAATTTTAGAATGATGTAGAGGGCAGAATACTAGGACAAATTGCAGATGGTATTTATTCTTTATGGTTTTTGAATTATATTCTGTTTTTAGCTCTCTGACAACAAATGTAAACTCTTATCTGTTTGCTAGGGGTTAATTGACCTGGCCACCAGAGAGCAGATTTGAAATGGAAATAGAAGATAAATAATAGAGGTTATAAAAAGATATGAAATAAGTAAAACAATAGAAGTGTACTCTGTTATTTAGTTGCTGGGGTTACTGGTCTCAATGACCAGATAACATTTTTAGAGTCTGGAGGAATGCAGAACAGGAAGGCAAATACATTTCAATAACAAGCATTGAAAAATTGCTTGGACTAGGTCCATCTAAAAGTTTATATAAAGGTAAATGTCCCCATTAAGTCCCAGCTTCTAAACCTTGATCTTGCAAGCATTGCACATTGCTGCAATGATCATGTGAGAGCTTGACTGCAGTCTAGAAGTAGGACAGTTCCTTAGATTGAAACCCATATGAACAATGATATTTCTAAGCTTGCATACTGCTCATTTCAGTGGGGGTTTCAGTGATGTAAGCTCCAAGGAGTTACCAATTTTAGGTGCCCTCCCCCGGGCACTTATCACGGTACTCAATTCCCTCAGGTTTTCAGTTTTATTTGTAAATATGCAGTGATCATTCAGTGACATGAAGGGCCTAATCTGCATTCACAGTAATGTCTTTTGCACATGGACGATCTAGTGATGTCTTTGACATTACTAGACCATGCCTACATTTTTCCTCGCCACCATTTCCCCTGGAAATATTAATTTAAAAGTCGACAGTTCTGGGGGTGAATTGGCTTTATGTAAGCACTAGAGCAGTGGGTACTCACCTGCCAAATCAAGGCCCCTGGATATCACAGTTTGCATTGCACTGATGGTTTTGTGAAGTAATTTCACCCTCTGTGGAGAGACTTGATTAGCCAAGCATGAACTAGTGAGATACAAATTGGTGGGTTTCTGCTGAAGTTCAAGCTTTCTCACCACTGTGAGGGTCTTGGGCTGGTGTATGGTACATAAGAGCAGCTGTGCAAGACAAGGTTCTTTGGGAAATCAAAAAGTATTGTAATTTGGCTAGACTTTGCCTTTAATCTTGCCCATCTGGAGCCAGTTATTATTAACTAATTTTCCCTGGTCTCCTAGTAATAACATAGAGAGTACCCAAATATAACTGACCAGTGACCGCATGGTAATCCAGCTTGTGCAGATAGCACAATAAAAAAGTTAACTATGTCAGTGGAACTATTATAGGTACAACCCCATGTCTTTGAAAAAATGCTCTTAGTAATGCAAAAGATGTTGCTTTTACTCATATATGCGCCTATTCAAGAATTAATTTCTCCATGTCCACTATCTACGCACTCAAGCTGGGACCACTACTATTACTGCTACCATCATGAATATTTTAATTAGGTACATTACAGAATATAAAGCAGGGCCACAAAAAGAATTCTACTGATATACTGTATATGATTTGGACTAATCACTTGCTGTAAGTTTTCTTTGGGATTCATGTTGCTTGGTTTATCCCCCATTTTATTAAAAGATAATTGTCTAAGATGCACAGAAAAGAAAAAAAAATAGGGGAGAAATTGTACCTTTCATTTAATGTGTGCAGGAGATTTCAGTGACACATCAGGAGGCAGGAGACACCGGAAAATCATGGAAGTGTGATGTATGCTTTAGATATCCCTAACAATCTATTTGCAACAAGCAAACTAGCAGAAGACTCAATCATAGAGAGTGCTGATGGCTGTTGAAGGTAATAGAAAGAACCATCAAAGACAGAAGGAAAGACACAACTCTTAACGTACCCACACCTGTCAAACAAGCAGAACGCTTGTCATGATTTCTACTCACCCTCCTCCTCTATATATCATATATAGTTGTTGTTTTGAAGTAGTTCCAACTATAAATCAAAAACAACAAGCAGACTAGACTAGACCCTGTATTACAATTACTGAAGCAATAAGACACTAACATATGATGTCTGCAGCATATAAAATTTGCTTTATAATAAATAATAATAATTATAAATAAAAGGTTACAGAATGGATAGTCACACACTCCCCTTCACTGGTCTGGGCTTAATATAGAGTAAGCTGTCAGGAAACGGGATATGATTTCAGCAGTGCTTTGAATTAAGTCTGCTGCTGCTGAAAGAGTAATCAAGTTGGATAAAGTACAACCATCTCTTTTCCTTCATGTTACTGAGGAAGAGGAATTGAAAGTATACAATACCTTTTTATTTAATAGAGAGGATGATAAATGTAATCTTCAGATAATTATGGAGCAATGTAAGGAATAATATAATTCAAAAAAAGAACATCATCTACAACATGTTTCAGAGGATTACATTTTTCATTTGTGTGCTAGGATACATGTTCATTATACAAAGCCAAATTCTGTGAGCTTGGACAACTGCTAGAGACAGGGGTTGTTTGGGAAGTGAACAATTCAGTTATGCGTTGCAGGAATAAAACAATAGCCAGGCCTGTAAAGGCTACCAAGGCTCGTGCCTAGGGCGACAGAATTTTAGGGGGCGGCATGCTGCCCAACCACACCCACATTGGTTGAAAAACACTTAGGATGCACAGGAGATACAACCATTTTTAAAATTTCCTCATTGCTCCGGTCCCATTGATGAAAATTTACATGAATAATGGGGAGGGGACAAGGGCGATGAACATCAGTGGGCCTAGGGGCACCCGCTATGTAAATCGGGCCCTGACAATAGCTGCAAGCAATGCAGCCAGAGGATAGGACTGTGCATATAGTGGATATGGGTTGGAATAGTGGTTATACTGCATGCACACAGAGAAATGAACTGTTGAACTGAAATGATTAAACAATTCTTTCAACTTTTACCTGGACAAAGGGGCTCAGGACAATGTTCTGCCCTGCAGTCTCCTGCAGAAATTTAAGGGTAAATGCTTAAACATACAGAAACTGGCCACCTATTGGAGATCCTTTCCTCCCCTCCCTAAAGTGTTTTGGTGCTAAACACTGCCTTTTAAACCCCCCACCCCCAGTGTCACAGCTTACATTCTCCAATGCTACCACGATCCACTCATTTCTTGTAACCTATATAACAAATCTGCCTATTCCCTGCCCCATGACATCACAGACCCGCCTATTCCCCATCACCATGATGCCACCGATTAGCACCTTTGCCCTTCAAGCCAGTAAGAGTCTACGTGAAAGGTGGCAACCTTACTTTTAGCAGACACAGACCGGTGACTGCACATTAGACAAATTGCCAGCACATTGAATCCCTGGGAAAAGTTCTCCTTTAAGGGTAAATTCTACAAACTCAAGCTACAAATGTAATTATGTGAGACTAATGCATAGGGCAGCTGGTAAATGTAAATAAAAAGCTGGATATCATATGCACATTTATATAGGCTGGAGAGCATATGGATGGAGAGCATATGAATTATGAAAGACCAACCTAAAGTTGACCCACAAAATAACTTTCATTATTCTTAAAAGAAAGTTGTAAACCAGGATTAAATACAATGGGACAAAATTAATTTAGCAGCAAGAACTGAAGCAGGTGAACCCTAAGAGAAGCTTTGGTGCATGCCTGAATTCAAGGGAGTTAAATACAGGTATGATGATAAAAAACCCCCAACTTCCTACAGTGGATAAAATATAGTAAAACTATAATAAGGATATACAGGTATGGGACCTGTTATCCAGAATGTTCGAGACCTGGTGTTTTCCGGATAACGGATCTCTCCGTAATTTGGATCTTCATACTTTAAGTCTACTAGAAAATCATGTAAACATTAAATAAACCCAGTAGGCTGGTTTTGCTTCCAATAAGGATTAATTATATCTTAGTTTGGATCAAGTACAATGTACTGTTTTATAACTACAGAGAAAAAGGAAATAATTTTTAAAAATTTGTATTATTACATTATAATGGAGTCTATGGGAGATGGACATTCCATAATTAGGAACTTTCTGGATAACAGGTTTCCGGATAACGGATCCCATACCTGTACTGATATGTGCTAAAACAAAGGAACAGCATGATTACTTCAATGTCTGATGAAAGCCAGGGTTAGGGTAAACCTAAAAAAAATATGCAAATTGGGCTCTGAGGAAATAGAAAACTGTGACAATATTAATGACAAAGATAGATTATGATGAACAGATCTCAGTCTCAGAAAAATGGAGGCAATAAAAAATTAATGTAAACGGCATATTGACTGATTGCTAAGCATGATCACAGTTTTAGCTCAGTTCATGCTAAATGTATCATAGAATACAGAGCCACTTTGAGGATTGGAGATGATGGGAAGAATTACTGGAAGCAGTGTTCAATAGTATGATGTAAATTTACTTATGACATTTTGCATTTTCGGTGGGTGCTTCAAAAAGTGGCTTGTTAGTTTACATCGAAAAAAAACCCACCAAGACAAATGAAACTTTAAAATAGCAAAGCCTTTATTAAGAAATAACTTACAGAAACTCCGCTTCCCCTCCTCTTCAGAAAAGGCGACAGGGTGACCATCCGTTATGCGGCACTTGACTCCTCCCTGGCTATTCTACTGACAGCATGTCCCCTGAGAGGCCCAGCCTCATCTGTCCGTTCACAACATTGGGGGAAGTGTGGCTGCTGGCTTGCTCGTGGAGACCATGGAAAATCAAATGGACCGTGGTGTCAGCATGGGGGCCCAGCAAAGTCCCCCGTGGCGGAGGCGAACAGACTGTGCTGGGCGCTGGTGGCCTCCCTGAAGCCCCAGTTGCGGAAGAGAAAGTCCCCGGTGGAGTTGAAGGCAACGGTGGAGTAGGAGCTGACATGGCCCGGGTGATGCCCGCAAAGTGAAATCGGTCTGGCCCGAGGCAAGGTCGTGGCTGCTCGGGTTGAGCTTAAAAGCTCCCATGCTGTCTGTGAAGGGGCTGTGTGCCGTTTCCTCATTTGCTTGTTTCCTGTGGACCCAGAGGAGTGCTGTCACTCTAGAGGACTGAGCACCAGATAATAGCATTACGGAAAGGCCAGGGAGTGCATACGAATTTCACTTTGACCACTACCTTTCGATCTGTTACATCGCCACCGGAGTGGTGCCTGGAGGAAACAAAACTTGTCATTTCGAGTTTTGATGCCAATGCAGCGTTTCTCATGGCAAAATGTCCCTGTCTGGAGGAAAATCACACTTTCTGTTTCTCATAGCTCTAGGTTCAAATTACAGCAGGGAGGGGAGGAGGAAGGAAGGAGAAGGGAGGGGGATAGGAGCAAACTGAGCATGCTCAAGCCCATGCCCTGGAGGGTTAAGCTGAAAACAGGAAGTCTGATACAGAAGCCCATGTGTACACAATAAAAGGAAAGAAATGCAGTGTTTCTTTTGAAAGAGGACTCAGAGCAGCATTACTTTGAGTGTTTACTGGTGTATATATAGATATATATAAACCTTTCTGATTAAGCTTTCTTAGTTTTAACCTTTCCTTCTACTTTAATAAATATGTCTCCACAAGAACTGAACTTCATATTATAATTGTCTGCACTCCATGCAGGGTGTCCCTGAGTAAACATTCATGGAATATTAAAGCTTTCAATAAAAGATCAGAGATATTACTTTTTCTTTTGCAAGTTAGCAATGTGGCATTGGCACTTCTTTATAGCTAATTAGGGCTGCTGATTGAAATACATTTGTAGACATTGATTTATCAAAGGTGCTAAGGTGAACAAGAGATAAGACGTGCTCAGTCTTTACTCTTTGTCATAAGTTTAAGCATTAATGTATGTGCTTGGCCATTTTTATTCTAATACTAAGGAGTGGGTAGACTTAGATTTATAGGTTGTAGTCAGATTTTATTTAAGAAAAACAAGAATTGATACTAAATGATTGTTTAAAGCAACACTGGCAGAAATGAACTGATTGCATTTTAAAACACACACTGACAGATTCTCAAACACATTTAATAGAAAGATTAAATATAACTTACAATGTAAAAACAAGTCATTTTAGTAGATAATGAAGATATTCAAATGCAATAATTTATGGGAAAACACATTAAATAGGCAGATGGATTTAATCTGTTTAATAGTATACGGTAATATTATACAGTAAATAATATTTTCAAATTTTTTTAGAAAAGCTCCTGCATGTTAGGTCCCCAACCTTCTGTTAAAAGGTAATTTATATAGTGAATAATGTACCTCCTATTGTAAAATATAAGACTATTGTAAGTCATTGAGGAGCTCCATATAAAAGCATGAGCCTGAAGGCTATGGAACTTCATGGTGAATTCTACAATGCTCATATTTTATGATAGAAGGCACATAATTAATCATAATACACACGTTTCAGTGAGTCATGTGATAGCAATTATGTTACTATGCAATATTTATAACTGATGGCATCACTATAAGATATAATTTACAGGATATTCATGGCTCTTGTGTATTATAAGTTGATACATTTCCCATCAACTAATGTATCTTTGGTAGAACCTGAAAAATCATAAAAAAGAGTCTAGAATGCAACTGAAAATACATCTATTAATGGCAGTGTTCTAATAAATCATGGCATCATGTGATGCTTAACAACTTCTTTAAATGAAAGTATTGTCCAAAGGGTCGGATGCCCTCTCATGAGTCTGATGTCTAAGGGGTTAATTACAAGTCCCAGTTGCTAGATGGGGGTGTAAGGCAGAGAATCCCTTTATAAGGTTCTGGATTCAGAAGGATTGTCCTAACAAGTATATATAAAGTAGAGAATAGTGTGCCACCTTTCTCATGACTGATAAGAGAAAGTGCTAATAACACCAAGGTGCCTAACGCCAGCACCCTCAGAGAGGTACTAAAGACAAGACAGTTATGAGCCCTGTATAAATTAGTTAGTGGTAGGCCAGGGTATGTGGAGCTCTATGTAAGTGAAAAAGCTGTAGGTCAGTTTTCTGAGGAGCTGGAAAGGGAAGAAGGAAGGGATCAGCACCCTGGTAGTACTTTGCCAGTACTACCAATGTATAGTCTAGAAATGTTCAGTTATTTCAAAGGCAGCACCTGTACCACTTTATCTTACGTCAAAAACCTGGGTCAATAGGGCCACCTAATCTGAGGGAGAGTATCATAAGCAGCAGGGGAGGTCAAGTGGCCTGAGAATGTTTGTGCTATTTTCTATTTATAATTTTAGATATGACAGTGTATATGCCATTAGCTGATCCTTATGTAGAGTATTCATTTGAGGAACAACACAGGGGGACCAATCCAATACAAGTGCCTGTTCTAAGATTTCTATTCAGTGTAATGGAAAGAATTTTGAAAAACTGTGCTAAAAATACATATCTCATTTTGTAAAACACTAAATCTGTACAGTTGAAGGTCCATTAGTCAGATTAGGGTCACCATGAGATTATGGTTCTCATGTTTGCCCAAGGGCTCCCCTGACTTCTTTATGGCATTTAGATGCTATTATAATGAAACAAAGTTGGACATCACTGCTCTTAACTAAAAATACATAACATAAATAAGAATTTAGAGGAAAACTGGAAAAGAGATGGATTAAACTTTCTTTAAAAAAACAAGGGATATAGGTAATAAGGCTCTGCAGCAAAGGACTTTGATTAACAGGAATAACACATGCACTCTGACATTACAACAGGGGAGGGAATGAATAACTGTTTATATGGAAGTGATTTAGCTGCTTTCAGATTTTCACTGTATCATGTAGAGAATAGCAATATTATTAATCTTTGATTCTGTTCATGAGTATCCATAGATGGCTGCATAGTCCATTAATTGTCGCAGTGCTACAAGTGCTCGTCTTTAATGTCTATAAGGGCTATTAAGTAGCTAAAGATGCATTACTGTTTTGTCTCGCCTTCTCATATTAAACACGTTTTGCAGAATAGCTTCATAGACATCTCCATTCTGTACAAGATAAAATGACATCTGCATAAAGACAGCTACTTTGACACAATGTTCATTTTATGAGGTGCAAAATATGGAGCACTATTCCCACAAATAAACCACAAAATGCAGATTTATGATTGTGCTGTGAACTATGTTTGATGCCTAAAAAAGAAACTGCAGGGATTAAAAAAGGAGGCTGGTGGAGGGAATGTGAGTTGAAAGATGCAGGCTGAGAAGCTTCAGAATGCATTTAATGGCCAACTGAACTTTAATGTGTAACTGAAACGTGTATTATATACAATGATGGCTTCCCTTTTGCAAAATATGACATCATTAGTAGTCAGACTGCTATGAGCCATTCCTATATATTTTACAAATTAGAACTCACCATTCGATAACAATCCCATAAGAATGAATAGAACGTTGGTGAGTTTTTATTCATAAAAATCTGACTCACATGTTGATAAATCTGCCCCTTCAAGCATATTGACTGCAACAGATGGCAACTAAAATGGCAACTATGGATCTCATTATTAATAATAATAATAATAATAATAATATGCTCAGGCAAGAATTTTAAATAAAGAAAGGTCCACTTGTCACTGTTTTGTGTCTTCAGAGCCCTTCTTAGCCCTTATGTAAAAAGGGGTTGCAATCAAGGGATGCCTTTAGCACAACTCCTGGTGAATGACAATGTGATTTGCATTGTATCTGCTTCCACCTGCCTACTGTATGTCTGAGTTAGAAACACAGCAGACAAAAGTACCAAAAGTAAGTCATGTCACTGTTTCCTTTATATTTAGAATTGATATTAGTGAATTAAAGTAGAAAAAAATCTGAGACTGGTTAAATATATATATTTGAAAAACAGATTTATATTTTAGGACAAAAATAGATGTGGTAGATGATAATATAGGGTCGTACAAGAAATTATATATTAATGCTTGACAGAGGTAACAGAAGAAGGCTTATCTATTCTACACAATTAGACCACCCAGTGTCCATTAACTACTTCTACTTGAGTCTAGTTTTTAAGAGGCCAGCTTGTTCTTTAAATAATTGTTCTTTAAATAACAAGCTTGCCTCTTAAAAACAAGACTCAAACAAAGGGGCCATTCAGGTAAATTGATTAAAAAGGCATACCACAGAGCCCTCATTACTGAAAGGGAACAATTGCTCTCCCCTAAGATCAAATCCCAGGAAGATAATACAGTGAGATTCATTACAACCTACAATACAAACAGCAAAAATATCCACAGTATTCTTAATAAACATTGGTCAGTACTGAAAGAGGATGCAACCTTAGACTCCATTCTACAAGATAGAGTATCAATATGTTATAAACGCAGGCCGAATCTGAAAGATTTGTTATCTAGAAGCCACTTCCAAAACCCAAGCAAACCCAAGAATACCAAGGGCGGCTTTCCTTGTGGCAATTGCAATGTTTGTGATAAAATGAAGCGAATGTCAACCTTCACTGACAGATTTTATAAAAATCATCAGGTTAATGACTACATTAATTGCAGGATGAAGGGAGTCATTTATGTGTTGGAATGCCCTTGTCAGAAACAATATGTAGGAATGACGACACAAATGCTCAAAGCAAGAATACAACACTGCAGTTCGATTCGAAATGCGGATAAGATCACAAATACTGATAATATCCACAGTTGCTAGTCACCTCAAACAATGTCATAACATGAATCCAGCCATTTTAAAATTTTGTGCCATTGAAAAAATTAACCTGGGAATGAGAGGGGGCAACCTGGCGCAACAACTACTGAGAAGAGAGACCTATTGGATTTTCAAATTAAACACAGTTTCCCCGAGAGGAATTAATGTTATGCGTTCATTTAAAAAATAACATGGAAAAATAGAATAGAATTTTTTTTTAACAGCATAATGGTACACAATTTTTACTAATCTTACAATAACAGATACAAATGGTGATTTTCCCTTTATTTAACAGACTTGTCCATATAGAACTGAATAGGGACTCTCCCCCTATAAGCATCATAATCGTCACAGGCTCATGACAAATCATAGGAAGAGCCTAGGGTTCTATACAGTGACATGATGCACAGGGTCATGGCGTGTTTGCGCCTGCGCAGATTCGCGGTACATTTTTTGTGATGGACGGTTTCGTAATTACGCCAGCAGCTAAACGTCCAGCGCTACGATGCAAATAGACGCTGTGCGATGACGTCAACGTAAACGCATAATTCTCCCGAGATTTTTCAGACATGGAAGTTTTTAAAAGTGTGACTCTTAATGAGAAAATTCAGATTTGCCTTGACAAAGCCAAAGGCGAAACACGCGTTGGCAAACCTCTAGCATTTTAGCATCAGGATTGGATTCCTAATATTGCTTTTATAACCTACTTAACTTTAAGAGATTTTAACCTGATTTTACTGCATTTGTACCGCTTTTATGTCTTTTATTACACGGCTCTGGTGGATTTTTTTGTTTTATGGGGAAGTTCAGCTCTCCTGTTAAGATAGCAAGGTAAAACTGAGACCACAGTCCCCAGTGACCTACTTTCTCCCTGTGTGGGATCCCAGGTCCTAGAAAAACAACCAGGCAGTAGTTTCTGGGGACTTCTCCACCTCTTCTCTATTTTCAATTTCCAACTTTTTTCTCAAATGCCGGTTTTCATTTAATTCACTTCCCATACGTGACAGCTTTGACTGTCTTTTACAATAACCAATTTTAATTAATTGTCTCTGCACAAGGGCAATCTGTGATTTCATCTAAGTTGTGGCACTAGCACTTTATAAGTATTTACTCTATGGTGGTTGAATTGTGTTTTATATAGTTGAACTTAATTTAAAAACTGGCTTATAGAAAGAATTAGCACATTGCACTTTTAATGCCTTATTAGCAATTATTTAATGATTAAGCACATAGATATCACCTTTTAACCCAGTAATTACTGGTACCACATTTAATATTTAACCTATTGAACTATTGTCTTAAGCACTTGTCTAGTTCCAAATTGGTTTGGGGTGCGGAAGGAAAGGAGGGTTTTACTTCTTTTCTCTTCTTTTCTCTTAAATTGAACAAGTAATACACACCTCCCTATCTTCGGGAAGTGATTCATTTATTTTAATTGGTAAGGTTCCTACAAATCAACCTTTGTCTAATTGATTTACTTTAACATCACTAACTTCACTGTAAATACTGTAGCTGAGTTAGTTTAAAAGACCAGTAACACTAAAAATTTTTCTAATAATAGAACTACCCTGAATAAAGTTTATTAATATTAATGCTTTATGAAAAAAATACTGTTTGAACACACTGCTTCCGGTCTACTGAAAAACAGCAATAAGGCGACTCACTCTGTAGACCTGCGCTCCATATCTTCCCCCTAACCTGCCGTCTGCCAAAACCAGAAGCGATGCGACTTTGGCAGCGGCAGGAATATGTCAGTGATGTCTGCTATCAAACAACGTGTCGTTGTGAAGCTGCTGCTGCCAACCTATTACCCCATTGTAATCACTCCTTAATGCAGCTTGTCACCGGCAGGTCACAGCCTGCCCACCCGACACACCACCCCTGCGCGCCTGCTCTCCTCCGACTGGCTCTCTGCAGCTCGGCCACTCTGGGCAGGATAAACCTGGAGGCGAGTAGAATGCCCAGAACCAGCCCCGGCAGAACACTGAGCAATGAGTGGCGACTTCTGGCTGCCATCCCTCCTGTTGCAGAGCGATCTCCAGCAACAGTGGGGCCAATGCGACTGTCAGGCTGCAATCAGCATCCAAATTAGCCTGAGAGCCCTCTCAGCTTGCACCGGGGCCCGCTATCCTGGCAGCCTGTAGGCGCCTTGCCTTTGCATCCTTTCGCATCCCGTGCACAATAGCCTCTAAATAGTGCAAAGCAGCTGTCTATACCTAGACTGGCGTTATGTCCAACATGGCACTAGCAAACACCAAGGCTATTGTGCACGAGATGCATAAGGATGCGAAGTCGCATCGCTTCCGGTTTTGGCAGAAGGCTGGTTAGGGGGAAGATGTGGAGCGCAGATCTACAGAGTGAGTCGCCTTATTCGCCGTTTTTCAGTAGACAGGAAGCAGTGTTTTCAAACAGTATTTTCTTAATAAAGCATTAATGTTAATAAACCTTATTCAGGGTAGTTCTAGTATTAGTGTTGATAGAATTGATTTTTTAATACAATTTTTTTTAGTGTTACTCTCTGCCTCTTTGCTGTGACTGTTTTGGCTTACAGATAATCAGAAATCCATTTTGTATGGGGGTTATCAGTGCACTGTTAATCTACTATCTACCTCTCAACACCCAAACATGGAATAGCCTCAATTTCCCCCTCTGCTCAATTTAGGCAAGTCGTGGCAAAGTCCATACTGAAAAAGGTAGAAAATCCCCTTAAATGTCTATAAAATATATAGAAAGATATCAAATGTTATAGCAAAGGATCATAGTTATTTCTAAATTGTATAGTCAATTAATGATATTGTTTCTGGCTTTTTTTCATTTACTGATCTTATATTCATGTTCTGTATTTTTTAAAAAATATAAAGTTGTTAATTTTAGACCTAATTCTGGAAAAGATGGAACTGTATATTTTATGCACTGCTTTGATTACATTAAAGATAAAAAAACATTAGCTCTACACAAGTCTAAGCAGAATGGGGCATCTAAGTTCCAGAATCTTAACTGCCATCTCAGCTAAAACTGGTTTCCTAAACACATTGCAGTCTAGCTTAAATATATTACAAAAAATAATTTAAGAAATCTTATAAAACAGTGGGATCAAACCACAGCAGCCAGTGGAATTTTGAAGTTGTACTTAAACAACTGGGAGGGCTGCACCATGTAATAAGCCAGAGCTGAATGAGAATTAATATAGAAGATTGAGGTTTTAATATTTTCTATAGACTAGAACATAAGCAAAATTGTTTATTTCAAATACTGTAACCTTTAGTTATACTAGAGATAATACTTTTGTAATTTATAATAAAATACTGTAAGTCTATTTAGTTAATATAAAGTACATTGATTTTCACTGACAGATGTAGAGACATATATTAGATTCAGTAGAAGGTTTTAATTTTCATTTCAGCTAAACTAAGTTGTAACTCTTGTAATACCCTCAATACCATCTATACCATTAAAAAAACTGAATATTGGAACTTTGTGTATGTATGGCCCAATTATAGATATTATAATCGAACAAACACAGTACAGAAAGAAAGGTGAAATTAACATGTAAAAATGTATTAAGTCTGCAAATTTTTCTCATAAAAATGCTAAAAGAGTGTGCATGAAGAAGGAACACATTCACAATGTAGTTCACAAGTATTCAAACTTTCACTCAAATTTTTGTGCTTTTGTTTTAAACATGAATTATTTTAATATTTCTTCATTGCACAGTCTTCATCTTCTCCCTAAAAGTCTTTATCAAGCACTGAGTGCCCACAGTCCTTTCCCTATTTTCAGCACAGATATGGGAACTGTTATCCAGAATGCTTGAGACCAGGGCTTTTTCAGATAATGGATCTTTCTGTTATTTGGATCTTTATACATTATTTACTAAAAATCTGATTTTAATAAATATTTTAGTAAAACCACTTTGACCAAATTCCCATTGACAATTTTACCTTATGTATCAATAAAAAAATCTGGTGTGGGTAAAGACTTGATAGAATCGTGAAAAAAATCTGAATTGTATGTTTTTTTCCAGATTTGACATCCGAAAACCACACTTTTTTTTCGAATTCTTGTACGAAACCCAGCACACATCATTATATCTTCCAGTTGTAAAAGGGACATCTGCCATTGACTTCTACATGACCTCAGCAGGTTTGAGATGGAGTATTTTTTTATTTGGACTTTTACCAGCATTGGAGTTTAATAAATCTCGAAAAAGTCAAGGTTTTTTTTCCCACTTAAAATGTTTCCAGTTCAAAACTCCGACCAGAAAAAAAAAAAAATAAATAACCCCATAAGTCTACTAGAAAATGATGTAATCATTAAATAAATCCAATAGGCTGGCTTTGCTTTCAATAAAGATTAATTATATCTTAGTTTGAATCAAGTACAAGGTACTGTGTTACAGAGAAAAAGGAAATACTTTTTAAAAAAAATTTATTATTTGGATACAATTGAGTCTATGGGAGGACATAATTAAAACTAATAATGTATCCAATAATGCACCTGTGAAAAAAGAAGACATATCAGTAATTCATTTATACACAGATTTCCTTTGATATTATAAAGCAGACCTATACATTAAAGTCTTACCAAGGGCAGTAAAGACTATTTCTCCTATTAGTCAAAGTCAATCTCCAGCAATTTTCGTGCAGCTCCAGATCTCCAACACAGTCAAGTTCCTATAATTTCTTGACGTAGCTAGAGAATCTTCCAATCTATTCCACAATTTCTGTTAAAGATCTGTTCTATACCTATTAGTCTCAATGATGCATTGTGCTTGGATTCCTTACAATGTTGAACCAACTTTGTAGTAAGAGTTGTAGCCTTGATTACACTTTTGTGTCTTTTTGGTTTTGTTATTGTACAGTTTTACCAATGTACAGTTTTACCAATGGAGTAAATTACATATGTTTGTTTTATGGGGACTGTTTCGAAATCCCTAGGATGGGAAAAGTGTGATCCTTCTTGTAGACTATTACATACACTGCAATTATGACACCACTTAACTCCATGGTTTAGGCTCCCCAAGAAAGGTTGCCACCTTGTAGTGGTCCTTGTTATCTTCTCTTTCTTTATCAGTATGTTTCTGAGGTTTCCTCTAGTACTGCAATAAGACCCAAATGGCATCATCCTGCGGGAATTTTTTTTTTATCACATGTTTATTAAAGCTACTAGAAGTAGTATATCTAGATAAAAAATTTTTTTTTTTCAGATGCACCTTTATACTGGGAACATGTTCTCACCTTAGCTTTGGCTTTCTCTAGCAGTATTGTCTCATAGCCCCCTATCCAGTGGATAGTGCCTAAAAGTCTTTCTCAAGCACTAAGTACCCACAGTCCTGTCCCTATTTCCCACTATGCCTGGAGGTTTACCCAGAATTCTTTGAATTGCAGGTAGCAGGTAATCTCTAAGCGGGACAGTCTTGTAATTAAAGGCTGTCTGTGGTGCCTATGCATTTGGAATTTGGATAGCTGGGGGGGGGTCTCCAATAATAAATGTAAAATGTTTTCTAACTTTGGGTCTACCTAGAGGTAAATGTGACCAATACCAGTCTTATACTTCTCCTGGTTCCTCTGACCCACTGTCTTCCTAGCCATCCTCTCACCTGTCCACTTTGATTTTAAAACATTTCTAAAAATGACCATAAATTCTTCTATGTGTACTTTTAGAGCCATTGATGAGTAGTAAGATCTGTAAGACATAGGTGATTATATTACATAATCTCTAGCGACTGGGAATCTACCCTGCAACATTTAGTTAGTGTACTTAGCAGAAAAGTATTTAGCCATTTAGGTTTATGTTTCCTATATTTCTCCAGCTGAAGGTAATTCTTATTTAATCTAAATTGCATCTCCCAAGTATACTGTGTATAAAATGCCTTGGAGGTACTTAAGTACTAGTGTTGACACACAGACCTGGATATGTTTTTAGTTTAAGTTTTCACTTATAATGGGGCGTTAAAAAAAAAAGAAAAAAAGAAAAAACTGCCATCAGCACTTTCATAGAGCTGTGGTTTGCATTGCAATGATGCAACTGAAACCCAATTATAGTTGGCTAAGCTGATGTATAGGGAGACAAAGTGATTTGTTCAAGATGACATTGAGTGATTATAAGTAGTGGAGGCCAGAATGCATATCCGTAGTGAACAACTTGACTGATAATCTGTGTTTGGATTCAGTATGCAATGGAATGTTTCTCTTCAACAATAAGAACCTCTATATGTCTCTTAGATGGTTCAAGTAGAAGTTCTTTTTAATTATGTGCCCTTAAGTGGAGTATAATAGTGTTGGGCTTCAGTTGTAGGAAGGTCTTTTATTACAAAGGAATGCTGCATTATCCGTCAAGATGAGCTTTCATTCCCAGCTCTGTATTACTTACTGAAGCAATGGAAATCGACATCTCCAAATTTTTAAATCACTTGTCAAATTAGAAGAATAGAAATGTATAGGAATAATTAACAGTGTGTACAGCTAGTTTGCAGGCTTGTATTTGGCAAATCGTGGCTTGCAATAAAAAACTCTCAGTTCCACCAATTTCAACATTGATGCCAAACACAATTTGCACATTTTTTCCTGTTCTCAGCACAGGTAAGCAAGCAAACCATAAGTAACAGTTGCGATTTTCTCTGCAATATCCTCTCTGCCACTTCTTATAAATGATATCAGTACAGTAGGTCACTGTTAGGCATCTAGTTAAGGTAGCAAAATGTTCATTCAACATTCTACAAATGCATTAAAAGTAATTTGGAGCTTTAGAGATAATGGGTTTCCAAATAATGGATCCCATTCCTGTATTGTCAAAATTAGTGTGTTTAGCATATTCTGACTAATTTAATCAGCTAGCCGAGTCCCTGTGTAGCCAATTTAAAGATAACTGGGCTAAAAGAAGAGATGCCCTAACATAAGGATGGTTGGTTCTCTTTTCCAGTTTTACAAGATTTCCATAAAAGAAAGCTACAATTGGGTCTCTATAGGTTCAGCAGTAATTTAGTTATCAAATGCTATACATGCAGCTGACACAGCTATTCCTTCAGGTATATCATTTAATATTCAGTTTCCCTGGTGAATACTATTATTAACTGACTTAGGTGTATATGATGCCCCCTTGACATTCAGAACAGACAGGGAATAGGAGGCATATTAGAATCCAGTGTTTAATTAAGGATATCTATGTTTTGGCTTGCTGTCCAGAAGAAAGCAGAATAAAGAGGCAAAGGCTGAAATATGATCGTAGCAATGATAAATTGACAACAGAACAATAGGACATCTATCAAAGTGTGAAATCAAAATCAATTAATGTACTCCAACTGCTTTTCTTAACATTTGTTGATACAGAATTACACTATTTGTAAACCAAGAAAACAAAAACGTGTTCACCTATCAATTGTTATAAGATCAATACCATATTTTATCTTACTCTTGTCTTGATACATCCTCAATAATGTGTTTCCTCCACAAATATCTAAGAAGGCGATCTCAGGGCCTTCAAATGTCACCATAACCGTTAGAGCTTTTAGTTCACACAGTGAAGCCTGCAAAATGGCTGCAAAATTGGCCAGAGACAAAACCTTGTTCTTTATGCTTTAGAAAGCTGTACAGCAGAGAGTAAGGTAAACTTAATATCCTGTTCAAAGCTTAACTACATAGTGAGAGCATTTGTGCTTTGAACAGATTCTCTGTCTTCAAATAGACAATGAGCACACTTTCAGAGTATTCTTTTGGCTCTTTCTTTTACTGATCCTTACCTGCTTATCCTTAGCTTGGCTGTCCTTTTGTTGTCAGTGCAGTATTTTTTGCAGAGTATTGTTCTGTTCCCATAATTCTAAATTGCACTTGGTCAATCCTTAACAGCAATCGATGGCCACAAGTGCAGTGTGCAAAGTGCATCTCCTGTTGCTCCTTTTCCCAGAATTCCAGTGTAATTGCAACCAGAATAGGAAGATGCCCCTGATGCAATAGTGCTAAAAATATTTGTCAGGATTGTGTCATTCCCTGCAATCAGCATCAAAATGACATCTGCACATGATTCTTTAGATGAATGTATGATGCAACTATTCTTGCTGACCGCTGTGGGAATCCTGTAGCTATTGTCACCTTGATGCTGGTGGTAATTCTGGGGTACTCACATGTCAATAGGAACACAATTTGAAATAGTAGGCGAGATGGATGCATGACTCCAATGTTTTGCTTCAGTTTTCTTCATGCATTGTCCCACTTGTTCTCATATACTTTATGCTCATGTTGTTATCCTGCCTTTGAAATTCTATTAGTAAACTGAGCAGTGTTTTTATTTGTATTGTGATTCCCTGGCACGGTTGCCTAATAAACATTGCCTTTTTATTCAAACACATGTTGATATAAATATTTAAGTAGTACTTAGCTGGTTCTAAGAGTATAAATCCATTTTCTTGTATATAACTTTTGGTTATCCTGCCTTTCCTGTATTAATAAAGCTTTTGTCCGTTATAATGGCACTCTATAGCCTTGCACTTACTGATTCTGTTTATCTACTTATCTAATTGTTGTTAACAGAATTATTCATTCCTATATGCTCACATGCCAAGCTTTCAGCTTTTAATAAAGCTTTATTAGCGACCATTCTCTCAACACCTTACGGCTTAGGAAGCAGGACACAGACCACAACAGGGCCTTATCCTTATAGCCTTTCCTATGACAGTTGGTTAGAACAGAGCTGTCTGCAGCCCCCGGCACAAGGTGCACACCACATTAAAAATAAAATGTAGATAATTTTAATTTGCATTCTAGTTATATATATATATTATTTAGCATAAAGCTTCTAAAATTATTTTTGTCTATAGTATGCTGGAAAAGTATATTTGGGTTGAGATTTCCTTTAACTAAATCAAAATCTTTTTTCAAAGATTCCTCACTGCCAGACTTAAGGAGATCAATATTCTTTTAACTTGCTTCTCCTCAAAGACACAGCCTTAAAACGTATAGGATATGGCAAAAAATTCAGTATATAATGTTTTCCCTTTATTGTGCCAGCCTAGGGGTGCAGCCACAGTATAATGTTTTAGATCCATGGCCTCCCCAGTAACCCCCTTATATTCTTTTCAGCTGAAGCACAGCACTGTCTACTCTCAACTACTGTCAGATAAATGGAAAGAGTAACACAATGCACAGAGCAGACAGTGAGGTTACTGATGAATGCTGTTTACAAGTTGCTTGTATGGAATGGCCCTAAAGAACTAGTAAATATAATAAGATTGCAATTATGTTTAAATCCTTGTAGTCAGTTTTTGTTCTGGAATATAAGAACATCTTGAGAAATAACAGTGATATTCTTTATTTCAAATACTCCAGCAATTTAAAGAAGCCCTTGATGACTGGCCATGGGCCAGTTATAACAACAATATGTGTAAGAGCAGGGTATAGCTATTCAGTAATAAATCATTACTGGCTTTTTATTAAATTAATCTTTTTGACCAAGATATGACCATATAGTATATATGAAAAGTCTATACCATTGTTATAAACATGCTACATTCCTCAAACTGCACTGGGAATCGAGGAGAAAGTAGAACACTGGAGTGGCTGGAGAGATGTCACGAGCGTCCGTGGGGCTCAGTATTTTATTTATGCAGTGCCCGTTATCCAGAAAGCTCCCAATTATGGAATGGCCATCTACCATAGACTCCATTTAATCCAAATAATCTAAATTTTAAAAAAGGATTTCCCTTTTCTCTGTAATAATAAAACAGGACCTTGTACTTGATCCCAACTAAGATATAATTAATCCTTATTGGAAGCAAAACCAGCCGAAGCAAAACCAGCCTATTGGGTTTATTTAATGTTTAAATGATTCTCTAGTAGACTTAAGGTATACAAATCCAAATTATGGAAAGATCTGTTATCTGGAAAGCCCCAAGCATTCTGGATAACAGGTCCCATACCTGTATTCTATTTAGGATACGTGTCTTGATAAGCATTATTTGGTGTTAAATGCTGAATAGAATTTACAATATATTGTGATATGTTTCTATAACAGTAGCATGGCGTTTCATCTTATAATCTCCTATTTTTTTATGTTCATCGATTTAATCATAACTGTGCCAGATCTACTGCAAGCCTTTTCATCAGCTTCATATCCCTGTGATATAGTACACGCTAAAATTGCAATGCGACTTTGCAACATATGGAGGGATTTTTCCCACTTTAAAAAATCAACACAGGATGGCAGTGTCTACACAGCAAAGGCTGATCACACCAGTTAAGTAAAAAGAGTATTATTTTACCACAGAAGATTCAGTGGTCGAAAGACCAGTGCCTGGAATCACAGATATTATGCATGACAATAAGACATTTTTTCTTTCTCTCTCTCTCCTCACAGAATTTGTGTAAGTAATCAACCTATTGTGTTTAAAGTTTCCTGCATGAAATGAACTGACTCAGGCTTCATGGACAAATATTACATAAATGAGTTGTTCTTTTAGGAAAATGTGTAATAATCTTTTGCGTGCTGAAGCTGTTTATTTCAACTTCAGTCAACTCAGTGTGTGTCTGTTGTTGCCTGATAACAATTGGGTTTTTAGGAGCTGTTTCATTTCTGCATGCAAGAAAATGTGCAAACAAAATGTTAGTCTTTTCATGTCATGTCTTTGAATAGGCTAATGCAATTCAGCCAGTGAACACTTTGGAGTCTCGTTATGTACACTGTGTCTGCTCATGCTGATTTCCATAGGAATGAATGAAGTGGGCACGTACCCTTTACTTTGTCAAATGTTACTCTGAAATTCACTCTTAAGTATATCCATAGCCATTGCCAAAATAGCATGTTTCATCATTCATAATAGCAATATTTAAATGCTAACATTTGCATATAAGATACAGGGGCATAACTACCGGGGGTGTAAAGGGTGCAATCGCACCTGGATCCGCACCCCCTTGCAGAGGTGCACAGAAAATTGAGTCCAGAGCGGGGTGGGGGGTCTTGGCTGAATGACCTGCACCTGGGCCCACCCCTCCTTAGTTCCGTTACTGATACAATATAAATACAAACCACCACTTAGTCCTGCAAGAAATCGTGAACTGAAATTCTACTATTTTACATGTACAGAAAGCTCAGGACCAGGGGTTTTCTGCATCTATTTGCATCTCCTACTACTAATAGATCATTTAAACATTAAATAAGCACAACAGGTTTGCTCTGCCTCCAATAAGGATTAATTATATCTTATTTGTGATCAAGTACAAGATTGAATTATCACAGAGAAAAAGGAAATCATTAAAAAAATAATAATTATATGGTTACAATTGAGTGTATAGGAGATGGCTTTACCATAATTTGGATTATTTCTGGATAATGGACTAACAGATAATCCCATACTTGTACCCACTACAAATGTACCAAATGATTAATTTAAAAATTGCAACTCTACTGCTGTTATTTCTGACTTTGACTTGGTTCATGTGTTTAGTCAGTCAAGGTCAGAAACCAGAGCCTAAAGTGCCATGTTCTCTTGTAAAAGGGGATATGACAAAGTTTATAAAGACAGGTATTATCAAGTGCATCTATGTGTTAGGAGGATGCACCTGAGCAGCTGGGCTCTAACATCAGGTGTTCTGGTGTTCATCTGGGCATATACTGTATGTATGTTGGCCATGCAGTGTGATTCTATGGACTCACTCATAGAAATACATAATTCAACTGATTTCATGTTTCCCATTGGGTCAGTAATGTCTCCATGCCCAGATATTGGAGTAGGGCACCAGGAATGTTTTGTTATCCTATGAAGATACAGTATGTAATGGGCTAAGAGCTTAACATTTACCACTCAAGTTAAAGACTACCAGGTTTATTTCTTATAAACTGCAATGGACAGTGGTATCTAATTTAGTTTTGCTGTGGTTTAGTTAACAGTAACTTTTTTGTAACTTTGCTTGCTTTAACCTTGTTATATAATAGGCAATTTGGAAGTCATTTTGCTCAACTACACTGGTTTCTATTCCTTCAATTAATTAATCTAATCTGACCCCTGTTGTCAACTAATTCATCTTTTCTTGCTGTGTTTCTTCAGTTTGTTTCTTTTGTTTCTCTTCCCTCTTTATGAAATGGATTATCATAATTTCTCATTATGGATTATAATAATTAATCATCAGTTGTCCTTGATCTTTTCAGCAGCAAGTATTGGTATCTATTTCAACTCATTCATAATGTATCCCCAATCTAAAGATCCCTGTAACATATATGTATGGGAATGCTAATTTACAAATATAAGCTCAAATGTAAGTGCAAAATTGTGTGTTTGAACTAGAATCTTCTGAAAGTTGTTTTACATGTTCCTCCTTGAATGGTCATCACATCAAAGGAAGGGATTCGTCTGGTGCTCCCCAGCATTATTAGACATGAGTATCACATGTGGCTGCATCTCTAACTTTTCAAGCATTTTTAACATGGATCCTAAACTTGATGGCTGCATGTGATCTCTCTCTCTGTTTTACTAATGTGCTTCTACAGTAAACCAGAGGTCTTATTAAATGTTATTTTAGGATCATTGCCCAAGCTTCAGGTTTTTATTAGGAGGACTTATTTATGAAGGGTTCGTTTACTATGGGTGCAAGTCTCTAAGCACTATAGCACATAAATTGTGCACCTAACACTGGCAAGTGCAAGTGCTTTGCAATTTGGGTCACAAGGAATTCCTGTTATTAAAGTTGAATTAAAGCTACCAAGTTTATTGCCAAATAGTTAGGCCACAATAGTGCAAGCTAGAACACTATATTTATTCTGTAGAATCCTATAACATATCTGAGTAAACAGTTCTCTCTGTTTGTTTAGGATAGGAGCTGCCTTATTAGGTTGGTGTGACATAACTTCCTGCCTGAATCTCTTTCTGCCCGCTCATAGCTCTGGGCTCCGATTACAGCAGGTAAAGGAGGAAGGAGAAGGAAGGAGGAGAGAGGAGCAAACTGAGCATGCTCAAGCCCGTGTCCTGGACATGTAAGCTGAAAGAACATCTGATACAGAAGCCCATGTGTACACAATTAAAGGAAATAAATTAAGTGTTTCTTTTGACAGAGGATTCAGAGCAGTTTTACTTTGAGGGCTTATTGGTGTATTTATATAGACCTTACTTACAGTAGTTTTAACCTTTCCTTCTCTTTTAATGTTTACCATAAGTAGTCTACTGGAGCTGTTCCTTACTGGTAATAATAACAACTAGTCGAAATGGGAAGTATCTTTTGCTTCTTATTGTTTCTACTGTTCTGGACAAAAAAAAAGTGGGTTGATACTGCAGAAAAATCTCAAGATGTATAATTATACTTGTAACTTGTTATCCAATATGGTAGTTCCAGTATAGTTAACTATTGTGAACTTTTAGAAGTAAGGGCATTATATACTCTTTTGTTATTAGTCCCATTAGACATATACATAGATAAATGGTAATAAACCTCTAAAGCCTACAGTGCATAATTAAATACATGAAGAAAGTCTTTTGACTTGCAGAAAACATTTAGCATTTTGCAGAAAATGGTACAGGTAAAGGACCTGTTATCCAGAATGCTCGGGACCTGGGGATTTCTGGATAATGGATCTTACCATAATTTGGATCCTCATATCTTATATCTACTAAAAAATCATGTAAACATGAAATAAACCCAATAGGCTTTGCTTCCCATATGGATTAATTATATCTTAGTGTGGATCAAGTACAAGTTACTGTTTAATTATTATAGAGAAAAAGGAAATCATTTAAAAAAATTGGATTATTTAATTATAACAGATCCCATTCCTGTATACCATTTCTGTAAGAATGTCAACTGTGATCACTATGGGGCAGATTTATCAAGGGTCTAATTTAAAATTTGAATTCTTAAATTATAAATTTGAGCTTATTTTAAGGGGTTATTTATCAAAATCCGAATTTATCTCAATAGTTTCTCTGATTTTTTTCAGAATTTTCACCCAAAAATTCTGAAAACTTGGTGTGCGCAACCCAGCGCACATCAAAAAATCATTGGGACTTCTCCTATTCACTTATATGCAACCTCGACAAGTCTGAGATGCCGGATTTTCAGATTTAGACTTTTCCATCCTCGGGGTTTAGTAAATTCCGATTGTGATTTTTGTGATTTTTGCATTCAGAGTTTAGTAAATATCCGACTATATATATATGCTATTACAAAAATATTTTGTGGCATTGTGGGCTATAAAAAAATTACAGGTATTTTCATTGGAAAAACAATTCTATAAAGAAGTGACCTTTAAAAATAGGCACATGTCAGATAAATAACTTTTGTGCATTGCTAAATAACAGGGGAAGCAGTTCATATTAAATATCTGTTACAAACATCTTGTTCTAACTGTCAGGACTGATGATGATTGTTGAACAGACATTTCATGGAGAACCACATTTCTGTTTATATCTATTTTTTTCCTCTCTGTTACAAAAAAATTATTAATGATAAAAAAAACAACACATTTTATTTAGGGGATGCTTCTCAGTGCAAATTGAACAGATACATATACTTTACCTTTATAATCAGTACATAGACAATCAAATACAAAGGAAAATAATCCTATTGTGAGACATTTTTGTACATTTATGATTCAATTTCATATGAAAATAGTCTCTCTTTCAAGCCCCCAGAAACATCATTTCCCTAGATAAATCTGTGTACTAAACTTGCCTGACGGTTTGAACAAAATTTAATATAAAGTAAGCAGATATTGGTGACATTGGGTCTGAGTTATACATAGTTATAAAAAATGGAGAGCACAAAACCACATTCTTGTAAAAATTGTCATTTTGTGTAATTTCATTTTTCCCTTTAGATTCCTACTCCTCTGCTTAACAGATGTTTTCCATTTATTGGCAATTTTCTTGCATCTGTCCCCATAGATTGTTCCAGTGTGTTTTCTCATTTGTTATAATAAACTTTCTATTCTAAAGTCCTTACAGTGATAATAAACCTGAGTTATTGTTTATTTCTAGGTTTTTTTGTATTTTATTTTCATATTTGTATTTAAATAGCAAGATGTTGTTAATGTTATTTTCGCTCAAGTAATTTACTCTATCAAACAGTACAGTGGATAGGTTTAAACAATGAAAAATATGATTTAGACCATATTTTCTGTACAGTGTAGAATAAAGGATCAAGTTGCCATTACTTTAGTGATGCAGCATAAATTGCTTTCTATAAGTCACTTATGAGGTACAGATTAAATGGTAACTTCATATCTTTAATTCCCACAGTATAGAGTCCTCTAGCACACCCAGGGCTTGCCTACATTGCAGCTACTTAATAACTAGTATTTTTTGCTTACTTTACTTATTTATTTAAAACTAAATATCTTGGTAGGATTGCCTCATTCTTTGGCCTACTATATATCATCCTACTATGCAGGGATTGCTTTGTCAACTGTATCAAACTCATTTATAACTTTTAAAAGGTTTTAAACTATAGTAAGTTTACTTGTAAAATATAATTATAAAGATGTTTAAAACACAGCAGTCAAATACAGCACATATCACCACTATTACCCCACAGAATGCTATACTCTAATAAATATTAGCCTATGTGAAACCATTCTAAAATTCAGTTTTAAAGGGGTTGTTCACCTTTGTGTTAACTTCTAGTATGATGTAGACAAGAATATTCTGAGAAAATTTGCAGTTGGTTTTTATTATTTATTATTTGTGGTTTTTGAGTTATATAGCTCTCTTTAGTTTGCAGTTTCAGCAATTTGGTTGTAAACCTAGAAACCACGCATTGATTGGAATAGGAGACTGTAATATCCTTAGGGGAGGGTCCGAATAGCAATATGAGTAATAAAAAGTTGAAATAACAATACATTTGTAGCCTTACAGAGCATTTGTTTTTTAAGATGGGGTCAGTGACCCCCATTTGAAAGCTGGAAAGAGTCAGAAGAAGAAGGGAGATAGTTAAAAAAAAGAAATAATGAAGACAAACTGTAAAGTTGCTTAGAATTGGCCATTCAATAATAAAAAATATAAAGTTAACTTATAGGCAAACCACACGTTTAAAAAGCGTAAAAGGTATTACCCAAATTTCCAAAAAATATGAAACCACCTTTGAAGTCAACAAGTCTTTTGTACTTAAACTTATCTCATTATTTTTAATGGTTTATGTCAGATGTGAGGTGGGGTAAGATAATGAAGTTAATGCATTTGACAATTCTTTTGGTTCTTTTTTAATTCCTGTATATCACTTGGTCACACACTTGTGTCAATAAACAGGTAACAGTTCTGTATTGATAGAAAAAAATTGATTCAACTGAAGGCAGGGACCTGTCAAACTCAAGTGAGTGATCTTCTAAGTGTAATATTGGTTTTAACACACTTCTGCTCTGTAAATGGACTGCAATTTCCATAGGCCTTATCAGTAATATAGTGTAACTATTGTCAGGCTCTAGAGTAATCAGTTAAAATCCTATATATTAAATTATTATTTAGCTACAGGGGCCATTATAACCTGTATCCTTACATGTGCTCTTCTTCCCAAATAATGTTCTCTCCTGGGATAACCTCATCTTTCATTCAGTCACATGCCGTTGGTGTAATCTCTTAACAAACCCAAAAGTGCTGACTCCACAACATACTTTATCTATATCTTTGTCTACTAAAAATAATATATAAAATGTCAGACATTCACCTATAAGACTCTATTATTCAACAAGTATTCATTTTTACATAGGGTCCCAGAAGGATAGTACACTAAACATAAAAATATGGTAAATGGCAGTGAGCGATGTCAGGGAGCATTGAGGACAAATAGGTATCGGGAAAAGATCTTCTAGTGCAGCTAGTATATCTTATTGCATTAACTAAAGTAAAGCATGCATGAGATAGTATCACACACTATATAAACCCTTGCAAAAAAGTGAGAAATAGTAAATGGGAGAACTTAACATGAAACACATGAAAAATGATATGCATGGTACTCAGGATTTTGCACATGAGAAATCAATCAAGAAAAAAGAGAAATGAGTCTGAAAAATCAGAGCAAAGACATTTCATTACTGTGTAAACTATAAAATGTCTAATCCTCTTTTCCACTGCAGTGTTGCTAGTGGTGAGCAAAAACTTTTTGAACACATATTTTTAGCAAAATAACTAGTGTTAGTTAGACGTTTGTACAACTTTGTGTCCTAAAGAAATATGCGGCATGGGGTTGGGGGGGCTGTGATATGTCTTTCTAATCTTTCCCATAAAGGCATACACTCTTAATGCTCACTGTATCAGCCACATTTTTGTTTTCGGTTACAACAAGCAGCAGAACGATGAAAGGATCGAATTCGAAGGATTTTGGGCAAATACTTCGTTCGATCGATTGAAGTAAAAGGATTTTAATCGATCGATCAAACGATTTTTCTTCGATCAAAAAAAGCTTAGGAAAGTGATGGGGTCCCCATAGGCTAACATTGTACCTCGGTAGGTTTGAACTACCGAAGTATGTAGCCGAAGTTTTTTTTTAAAGAGACAGTACTTCGACTATCGAATGGTCGAATAGTCGAATGATTTTTAGTTTGAATCGTTCGAATCAAAGTCAAAGTCGTAGTCGAAGGTCGTAGTAGCCTATTCGATGGTCGAAGTACCCAAAAAAATACTTCGAAATTCAAAGTTTTTCATATTTGAATCCTTCACTCGAGCTTAGTAAATGTGCCCCTTGGTTTTATTCAACTAAAACTTGCCTCCAAGCAAATAATTAAAACAATAAGCACCTATGATCACTGGGAGCAACATCGAAGGGGAATGTGAACAACATGCTGCCCACAATCCACGGGTATGGTTCACAGCTATACAAGAATTACATAACCCATTTGTTATATGTCTGCAGGCTTTGTATCCACTTTAGGGTACTGGCAAACAAGGAGCTTTGTTGCTTGCGATAAATCAGCACTGCTACGGGGGCAAACTTCTTGAAAATGCATTCTCCTTGTCTAACCTATGGATTGCCACAACCGAACTTTACTGTCGTAATAGGTTTGTTCCACAAATTACAATATGCTTTGGGGGTACATCTGTATAGGTGACTTGACTATGGCTGTCACAGTAAAAGTCCACTTTTGTACTTACAGACTGAGCAATAATGCCATAAAAAAATATAGGCAAGAAATAGTGAGATCACACAGTCACTTGCAAACATTTCATTATTTGATTCATTTAAATTAAGTTTTCCATGACAGATCCCCTAAATGCTAAGAGTTTTGTCTTTCAGTGTTAAAGCAGCATAGGCTTTCTGTGAGGTTACCTAATTTATCCTGACATTTTTTTTAAATATTTATTTAAGCAATCAGAAGCTGTTAGACTCAGCTCAGGCAATAATATATAGTTTGGCAAATACTGTACATATTCACTATCTGAATGATAGCAAAGAAAGAGCTAAAATGTGCACCAGTTGCTGCTATGTTTCAGTGCCAGCCATTGTATAATTATCACCTGACAAAAGAATGTCCTCTGTATGTGCAGCAATAGTAATATTATTACTCAGTCTTGGTGGAAATGTACACATACCCTGTGAACTCTTTCATTCTTTCTCTTTTTTAAACACTACAATTTATTCAATTTAAAATAATCATATAAAAGTAGTACTTTTTATAACACAAGAATCTACAAATCGAATGTGCCTTAAAATTAATTCTTTTACTTCACCATGTATTGCATCAGGTAAAGTAAAATTAAAGGCACCTTTCCCACAGTCATGTTTTTCCAACTCCCAAACTCCAAAATTGATAAATTAGCCTCCCCATCTATGATGTAGGAACACCCTTACTAATGCAAATTCATAATCATCTACATTATAAAAGCATTGTTAGCATTTTGTTCCATGAAAAATATTGCTTAACCATTTATTTATGATAAATTGTATACTGCTATATTTAAACACCCAACTCTTATGTAACCTTAATGTAATAAATATCTGAATGAAAGGCACAGGAGGGTGATAAGACAAGCTGCTGACAGTGTCTTGAGACCTACTGAGGGTCTACTGGTAGATCCTGAACTACCTTTTGGACACCCCTGTTAAAGCCTAAACGTTGTGCCTGATTCTGGTGTCTAGCTTGGATCCACAAAAGATCCACTGAACATTCATTGAATTCAACCTTTGCATAAACATTACCCAGGAAGGTGTAAAGTTTTGAGTTTTCAGTATGGATGTTGGCCAAAACTCTAGGATCCACTGAGTCAACATCTTGGGACACTATTCCACCTATAGTCCCATTTTTACTCAGAGACTAGATTTTCATACACAGGGACTGTCAGATTTTCCCAGGATGAAATATTTGATTATGGCTGGCTGGAAAACATTTGAAAGGCGCAGGAATACAAATTACAGATTTAACACAGTTCTGCAGACAACAGCTTTTAGACTGGACTGGAAAAGAAAGTAGATTGGTCAATAGACCTTCAGACTGTAACCATTAGATAGTAGTACAACTATTGGTTTTCACTACAAAGATTCTTCTTGAGAGGACTGCAGTGGTCAAGACATGTCATGTGTCATAGAGCTTATGGTGTTTAAGTGGCTTATTTAGTTACTCCCTGAGTAGATCGAGTAATCTCCAAACAGGAATTAAACATTTGTTTATTTTCTATCAATAAATTTAATAAAACACTGTTTTTGTTTTCCTGTTTATCCTGTGCAGGAATTCACTCCCATTGTAGCAGAACTAGCAATCCATTTTCTAAAGGTAGAGGCATTCATGCCCAGTGTAATTTTCAAGCAGGTATGGATCTGTATTTTATTTAACTCCACTAACAGGGCAGTTTTCAATATACACAATGTAAGAAAATAAACAAAGTAAAGTCTATTCTTTTGACACCAAAACAGACTGGCCCAGTGGCAGCCTGAATACTTCAGAAACAGGGCCAGAACTAGGGGTAGAAAGAAGGAGCATGAGTGTAGGATGCAATGGTTGGGGGATGATGGGCATGTACCTGTTCTGCCTGCTCTCTCCTAGTTCAGACCCTGGAAGATCTGGCAGCAATTTTATATATTTTTGGGTTCCTCACCTCCCACATCACACTTTATGCATCAGAAGGGATGCCCACAGTCAAGGACGGGTTGCCTAGGATGCTCATCTAGCTTGCCCCAACCTTGTTCAGAAACTTGCCTCTACTAAGGCAACTTGACCAAGGAGGAATTACAAATATTTAACTAAGTATTTTATCTTTTTGCCTCAGTTTAGCTGCACCTGCTCTCTTCCTACTTCCTGGACAGAGAGATCACTCTCTCCCCTTTTTGAAAACTTCACATACCATATGAGTTATAAAAGATGATTGTTTGTATTACTGATGTGATCAGTCAGTTGTAGTTCATGGAAATCCCCTACACTCCAAAGCTTGTGACCTCACTGCATGTATTGCAATGCTCATCTGTAAATAAGGCTCAGAGTACTTCTGCAAGTTTAGGTACATGCAGATGGTTACATAGACTCTGTTGTCGCTTTAAAAAACATTACTTTTAGGAAGCATAAATACCGAATAAGCAAGTTTTGTCTAAACACAATGCTTTCACTTTATCACTACAAAAATGTGTTTGGCAGATGCAGAATACAATTATCAATTCAGTCGTAGCAGTTACTTGTTATGAGTGTTACTTGTTAAGAGGCACAGTAGCTGTGACTGCAGATTGCTACACTGGTTCTGAGCAAAGAGCTTTCTAAAAAAAGAACCTTCCTGGGAAGGCTCAGAATACCAATTGTTTCTTAATGACAAGCCTCCCAAGGTGAGCTATTTAAAAGTTTTATCTTCAAGAGCAGCCGCCATTTACATCATTCTTCTTAAATCTCTTCCTGCACTTTGGATATTTCCATCAAAGCTCATCTGTAATTCAGAGAGGATAGAAGAGTAGGCGGTTTAAAATGAACTATACATTATGTTGTACTTGGTTCCTAAAAAACTTAAAAGAAAATCTTATATTCAGCTAATTCAAGCCCTGGTATAATTTCTGTGTATCCGTCCTTTCAGGGATGAGTGCTTATCCTCTTTTATCTCACTTATTTCTCATTGCAGGCTCACAGAGAAGTAAAGCAGGGGTGAGTTTTATGCAGGGAAGTATTTTCCTTAGATTCACATGTCTATTTTGAATGTCTGTGGCCAGCTAAAAAACAATTCTGGTATAGGGTTAGTAGGTGTATTTCCTCATTATAGATTAAATGCCTGTTGTTTAAATTAAAATATATTAGGATACTTTATTGCAGATTAACCTGTAGATACCGTTCCTTTGAGCAGTTGTTTGTGTCCCATGACTTACTGAATATTATGTTTTATCAAGGATAACATCTTATGATATTGGTACATGCTTTTATATCCTAATTATGCATACTAAATATACCGTACAAATAATTCAGATGGGTGTTGGTAGTCAATGCTGTAACAAAGCTGTGCTTAGTACTGACATGCACAGAAAATGTGTTCAACTCTTCAAAGTAGTTAAACATATTCCGATGAACTGATGCATCTGTTTCATAAACAGGTGAATTTATTAACTCTCCTGACAATGTTAAATAGAAAAAAAACTGATGGGAAACCTTCTGGGCTGCTCAAGTTTGATGCTTTATAATTCTGCCCAATTGGTTTTGTATCTGCTCAAGGAACATGACAATGGTCATATTATTAAGCGGCCACAACATTAATGTGTTGTTTGTAATTGGAAATGATTTGTAATTTGACTGGGTCAGGTGTTATGCTACAGCAATGATCCCTAACCAGTGACTCACAAGCAACCTATTTCTCCCCAACCCCTCAGTTGCTCTTAGTGGCCTCAAAGCAGGTGCTAATCTTTGAATTCCTGACTTGAAGGCAAGTTTTAGTTGCTTAAAAACAAGTTGTACTGTCAAACAGAGACTCCTGTAGGCTGCCTGCCAGTCCACATATAGGCTATCAAATAGCAAATCATAGCACTTATTTGGCACCCCCAAACTTTTTTTTCATGCTTGTGTGGCTCACCAACTCTTATTACATTTGAATGTGGCTCACGGGTAAAAATGGATGGGGACCCCCTGTACAGATTAATGAAATATGGGGCCCCTAGGCTACATCCGCACAGGCCCCCTTCTAAGCTACTGCTGGGTCTGGATAATGCACTCACATGACTAGCCTGTCTTATTCTCCCAGCAGGTGCACCTGACTGGACCCAGCAACACAAATAAAAAGAAATATAAAAAGAAAAGTAAATAGAAATAATAATTGAAAAAAAGCTAGATGGGCCCATGATCACACTGGGCCCCTAGGATATAGTGTATGCATTATTCTTCCCCTGCCTCTGCACTACAGTCTTGTATAACTTTTTGCTCCTGTGTACTATAATTTTGCACCTCAATCATTTAATAATCTGATCCACAAACTGGATCTAACCTGCTAATAATCCCTTGCAGGCTCATGCTGTTATATGGTCATGGAAATCCATAATATCTTTAACTATCCTTATATTTTACAGTAGCAGATATTTTCTAGCTAGCAATCATTAGTGAAGGCTAAACTACAGTTCCCAACATCTCCATAAAGTAAATGGCTGTCAGGGGTACAATTTCTGCCTTAGGTTTGGAATCCTTGAATCAGAACCTTCCTCCCTTGCCGAGCTGACAAGATAAACACTTGCTATAGGACATGCGTGAACATAGTGAAATATGTCAGAATTTCACAGAGCTATAAAGTTACGCTGAAGTGTAAGACCCTGAAACCACAAAATGGAAGTTGAAGGATGAAGGCAGAAAGGTCAGTTTTTATACTACTATAGTTAATTTAGAGTTACATTTTATATACATGTGTAGATTATTGCATTAATTTGCAGACACATGAATTATGCATGCTGCATAACATTTCTAAAATGATATTTCGCTTCAAACTTAAAAAACTAATTCTTTGCTAGAACAATCACCGGAACAGCATCTTCAAAGTCCCTCTAACTCTGTTTAAAGAAATGAGAATGATACCATCTGCTAGGATTATTGGAAACCGCCTAAGTTGCTGCCTTTCTTCTAACAATGCTCCAAATTTATCGCTTTCATCATTAAGGTAAGAACTCATTGCATCTTGCAAAGCACAAATATGTAGACACATTAAGCAATTCCAGGAGGCTTTGTTGCTCTTTATGTTTTAATAAATACAGGGTTTTTATATAACAATAAGAAAGTAAATGTCACCCTGCAGACTAGTGTTCATAATTATCTTCCTTGTATACAACTGGATTCATAAAGCTACTGCTTCCCGAGGAGAGCTCCAGCAGAATCACGGAAACAATAATCAGACAATCTACATTTGAAAAGTTCTGCATGGTCTGTGTATCGCAAGATTTCCATTATAATCACACTAGCTGCTTCAGCATGATTGTAATCTAGTTTCTCAAAAGAAAGCTGGACAGCTCCCTCACATAATACAATTCAGTCAAAGATTATATTGGTTACGGCCTGTGCAACTTTGTGATGTACCTTCACAGTTAATTGAGGTCAACATCAAGCCTTTTAATACAGTTCTCTGATAAAATACACTCTGTTTTGCCATGTATAGGTGAGTTGTATGAGTATGAGTATATATATATATATATATATATATATATATATATATATATATATATATATATATATATAGCATCTGGTTGTGAGTGGTGCATGAAAAAACATTCTTTCTGAAAGCATTCTTTCTGAAAGCACATGACCAGGCAAAATAACCTGAGATGTCTGCCTACACATCAATATTACAAAAAAAAAAAATACCCTTGTTGGGTTAGGAATTAAATTTGATATGGTAGAGTGAATTATTTGCAGTGTACACAGTACACACAAGGGTTACAGAGCACTGCAAAATCAAACTTATAAACTGAAAACTGTAGAAATGTAGTGTGATGTTATGACCTAATAACCCACCACCCAACATGCAAAATTAAAAAAAAAAAAAATATTGCAAGAAGCCTGCACATGAACAGAGTGAAAAAAATATACCTAGAATATTGTAAGATGCTAGGCTGGGGTCAGCCAAAGGTATTGAGCCATTTAAAATAATTTTTTATGCACACTAAATTGTTATGGGTACAGGACAATGTGGATTCTGGAAAATGCGAGAGGGGATACTGTAAGATGCTTTTAGTCACTATTTAGTGGGCTGGTGGGTTCTGTTTTGGCCTCTGTGTACTTGAAATGCCAGAGCCTGTTTTCAATCCCAGTCAAGGCCTGTACAGGTTCCATTGTATCGTGTAAGAGAGGAGTTTCTAATCATTTTTCATCCAGACATTACCTATTTCTTATAGTCTCCTCCCATGCAACAAATGTTATTGTTATGGAGGAAGATGCATTACAAGCACAACTGGAATGCAATGTTTTTGAGTTTGTGAAACACTATTGTAAATCAAATACTGATTTCCTTCTAAGAATAACTGAAAAGAACATAGAAAAGTTTAGGACTTCAAAATCAGAAAATAATGCATTGATGAATGGAAAGTTTTATTATTATGCACCTAAGATTGCACACTGTGTTAGAAAAGTCTACTCTACTGCAAACACATCATGCATATTCAATGCTCTGCATATATGAAATTCAGAGAAACCTATAAAGGTACATACATCCTGACCAACAATCTGTAGTGCATCTTGAAGCAATTTATTTAGGTATGAAAGATATTCATGAACCTGGCTTTGGTGGAATCTCATCCTCCTGCTTAATGGCCATCTACTTTACCTTTACTCAAGAGAGGCAATAGGGGTTATTAAAAACACTTGGACAATCTTTGAACCTGTTATCCATCATGTACTGTGTAGATTCTGGAAAAATAAAAATAAAAACAAAGTTGAAAAAAAAATACTTGGACAGAATGATGTGAGAGTTTGGAGACTGGTAGGGGATGGGAGGTTTTCCATCTATGTGCCTCTTACCATATCAATATAACACTGCAGAGTGCTACCAGAGCATAGAGACCTGTGGCAATTCATCTAGGGCAGATAACATGGTGCAAAGTGCAAAAACAAAATGGGTTGCACTTTTTTTGCCTTGTTTTCCACATTTTATGTTGATAATCACCCCTTAATAAAGTTTGTAAGAAAATGAGTATAAGAAATTCTATTCTTGTGGTAACTATGGGTCTCAACCATATAATATTATTATTATTATTGGTCAAGCAAATAAAAAATATGTTCAGTTATACAGTACATCTGTCTATCCATCTATCTTATCTATAAAGACAAGATACAAATGAAATTGGCTAGCACATTGTGAACCATATGTTTTGAAGTCTCATCCCTATAAATCAGTGTTTCTTAATTATACTTTTACCTGTGTCAGATAGAAGGCAAATATTCGATTGATGCTCAGCCCAGTATAGATGGCACAAGTGCTTCTCAAGCATACAATGTATTGCATTTCCTCCCTGATAATTATTTTCCATCAACACTACTTTATGTCTAGCAATCCATTTTTAGGACTGTCAAGTACAAAGAGCAGATGGAAACATTAGTTAAAATGTCTTGCTTTTGTGTGATATGTGGTCATAGACAGAATTATTTCATTTATATCTGTTGCTTTCAAAATGCATCTCTTCAACTCAGCAGAAAAAACAACTTCCTGATTTGTTTACTTCCAGCCTTGAATAAAATGAAAGGTGGAATTATTACTGCGTCTGACATATATGTGGTTATGTTGTGTTCATGAAATACTGGATCATAGAGAAGGTAGGCCATTTATGACAGGCTAGACATATGTTCAGGAATGCATAGAGCCACAACATATAAAAAAAACCCTTGGATTTAGCAACATAGTGTTGCCATCTGTGCTCTGTGCCCAGATACAAATACAAATGTTTTCTACAGATCTATTCTGTAATCTGATCTATGTAAACTGGTGGGGGAGAATAGTCGCCCAGCAACAAATTGCCTCTTCTTTGGGCAACTAATCTCCCCTAAATGCCTTCCTGCTGGCTAGAATGTAAATCGCTGGTGGGATGGCACTCGGAACGATTTGTTTTCCGAAGTCACCCGAAGTTGCCTCATGAGGAAAAGTGACTGCACAGCAAAACAAGAGAGAGTTCTTTGTGATATAGAATTAAAGGGGACAGAGCCCCAGAATCTATGGTTAAAGGGATACTGTCATGGGAAAAAATTTTTTTTTCAAAATGAATCAGTTAATAGTGCTGCTCCAGCAGAATTCTGCACTGAAATCCATTTCTCAAAAGAGCAAACAGATTTTTTTATATTCAATTTTGAAATCTGACATGGGGCTAGACATTTTGTCAATTTCCCAGCTGCCCCTGGTCATGTGACTTGTACCTGCACTTTAGGAGAGAAATGCTTTCTGGCAGGCTGCTGTTTTTCCTTCTCAATGTAACTGAATGTGTCTCAGTGGGACATTGGTTTTTACTATTAAGTGCTGTACTTAGATCTACCAGGCAGCTGTTATCTTGTGTTAGGGAGCTGTTATCTGGTTACCTTCCCATTGTTCTTTTGTTTGGCTAATGCGGGGGGGGGGGAAGGGAGGGGGGTGATATCACTCCACCTTGCAGTACAGCAGTAAAGATTGATTGAAGTTTATCAGAGCACAAGTCACATGACTTGGGGCAGCTGGGAAATTGACAAAATGTCTAGCCCCATGTCAAATTTCAATTTTGTTTTCCCATGACAGTATCCCTTTAAGTATGTCAATATGTTATTTTTTTAGGTTAAAAAAAGTTGTGGCTATTGAGTGATTACTTAGGAGCATAAAAATGATTTCCCTTTCCAAACGCTTATTACGCTGGTTGCTTCCCACAAAATTGTAGCTCATAAAGTAACTGTGTACCGTTTTTAAGAAGTGGATATTTCAGTAAAGCTTCTTATCTTGTGGCTGAAATGCTTTATTATACAGACACAACTTGGCTGGCTTTCTATCAGATTTCAGATAACAATCATGCTGAAATAGCTACTGATATAATGGAGATCCACCTCTCAATAAAAAGAATGTTCTATGTCTACTTCTCCTTATTTTATCTCCCCTGGGCAGGCTAGATCTGATAAAAAAAATTGTGCACATGGTGGGTAATGGTCAGCGGCAATCTACAGTATGAATTTTACACTGAACTTCAGTGTGACATATGGATTAGTAAATAGGAAATCATTATTATATGATGGTTTACACTGAAAAACCAACAGAGTAAATCTGGCTTCCTGGTGATTTTTTCATTATATTCACTAATTTTGCCCTTTAGGACAGAGACGCATGCGAAAATTCGGGAAGATTTATTCGCCCTATTTATTCGCCCTAATTGTAACTTTTGAAGTACCAGACAAGCCTAAGCATCTGACAGGTTTGAAGATGTCAGCATTTTCATATATACCTTTGTTTAGGGATGATTTTGGATAAACTTTTGTTTAAAACTGAAGTTGTATCCTTGATTAAACATATCTAAAAGTATGTCTATACATTATTTTCTGATTTAAAAAAAGCAGTATTTTCTCTCATGAAATGTAGTGGGTTTGTTTAGGCAGCAGCCTAGCTGTCTGTAAACACAGCATGTACAGGGAGGTCATTCTTATTTGCTCTCTGCTCCTTTAGGTAACATTATAAGCCTTTTTCTCTTTCAGATGTGAAGTTTTGACTGCTGTATTGTAATTTATTGTAACCTTGTTGGCAAACATCCTTGACCACCTGTAGTGAATTTCCATATAAAAACACAATAGCAAAATATCTGTGCAGACTACTTGCTTCAGCATTCCTGATTGGTTTAAAAAGTTTTTAAAAATTATTTCATTTTTATCTGTAACAAAATACCTGTACCATGTGCTTAATCCTAGCTAGGACATAATGAATCTAATAGGGTAAAACAACCCTGTTGGATTTATTTAATGTCTGCATGATTTTTGGGAGACTAAGGGGCCGATTCATGAAGCTCGAGTGAAGGATTCGAAGTAAAAAAACTGCGAATTTCGAAGTGTTTTTTGGGCTACTTCGACCATCGAATGGGCTACTTCGACCTTCGACTGCGACTTCGAATCGAACTATTCGAACTAAAAATCGTTCGACTATTCGACCATTCGATAGTCGAAGTACTGCCTCTTTAAAAAAAAATTTCGACCCCCTACTTCGGTAGCTAAAAGCTACCGAAGTCAATGTTAGCCTATGGGGAAGGTCCCCATAGGCTTGCCTAAGTTTTTTTGATCGAAGGATATTCCTTCGATCGTTGGATTAAAATCCTTCGAATCATTCGATTCGAAGGATTTAATCGTTCGATCGAAGGAATAATCCTTCGATCGTTCGATCGCAGCATTTGCGCTAAATCCTTCGACTTCGATATTCGAAGTCGAAGGATTTTAGTTCCTAGTCGAATATCGAGGGTTAATTAACCCTCGATATTCGACTCTTGATGAATCGGCCCCTTAAAGTTACAATACAAATTTAAGAAAGATCCCTTATCCGGAAAACCGCAGGTCCTAAGAATTCTGGATAACAGTGCCCATGCCTGTACTAGAAATATTGGGCAAACAAAGGCATGTATCAGCAATGGTTTGTCGCATGGTGTATTATTATTGACAATAGCTACTACAAGTGAGAAGTTACCGTAAGTACCAAACATATTAAAATGAATAAAAACAAATTTAATTGTGACATCCTTACAGATAAGCGAAGGAGGGGGGCAAACAGTGTTGGGGCAAGAAAAGGAAGGATGGAGAGACTTATGAAATACTAGCAGCATTTTGAGGCAGATCACAACAGTTAAACATATATTGCATGGCTTATGTCAGTGCTGTCCAACTTCCGTGGTACAAAGGGATGAAACTTTTCTGGTCTACATGGTGGAGGGCCGATAATGAAAGCCAGTGTTGACCACTCCCTGTTTTTAAACAACGCCCACTTTAAACCACACCCATGTAACCACAAGACCATATCCACATGAATTGGGGTATTACACCAAAAAACCAAATGGTTGGTGCTCACTGCACCGATATCACTTATCCCTCACATGTGAAAAATGTCATTCATACTAAGACATACACTTAAATTCATATGCCTCATTCTCCCCTGTGGATAACACAACACTCCCCCAGCACATGATTAAACACTTTAGGGGCCCCTTACAATAAGTTTCAAATGCAAACAAATCACCAAAACAATGTTCCTCAGAGCAGGGCACACACAGGCAGAGTATGGCACACCGAGAGAGCATAGGGAAGGCAGAATATGGCATACACAGGCAGAGTATGGCACACCCAAGAACCATAGGGCAGGAAGAGTATGGCACACACAGGGAGCATAGGGAAGACAGAGCAGGACCAGATTACAGTCTGAATTTGAGGTTTAAACAATGCAGGGGCCAGTAAATCTCTGTAGTGATACCTTTTAAAGCAAATACATGTTAAGCAGACACAGCAGGCAGGCTTTGGGGGACACACAAGGGGGGGGTGTTGGCCCATGGGCCATCGGTTGGACAGCCCTGGCTCATGTCATAGTGTTGTCCCTGAAGACGGTCTGTATATACCAGAATGCTGAATTATTTTATTCTGGTGCAGGATTACTTTAATGGATGATCCCCTTAGAGCAGATTACTAAAGTATCAGTTCTAGCAATCTTGGCAACATGTAGGGCGTCAAAGGGGATAGCAAAGTTGCCAGGGACTGTGAGGAGGTGTTCAGTGGGGAAGGGATTTCCGGGGCATGTGGTCCACAACGGGATTGGGATGGCAGCATAGGGGAGGGCTTATTATTTAAGGTAGGGCAACAACTTACAGACTTTCTCTTCCCTAAGTATCCTGGAGAGCTGGTGAAACTGCCCCACCCACCCTCCAATCAGATCTGGTGATGTACTTGTATTCTACTCAATTCAAACGTTCCTATGAAAACTTGTATCTGGGAATTTCAGCCAAAGCATGGAAGATATTAACTTACTTTTCTGCATTATGGATGTTTTGAATGGAACAAAATGTTCCTGCTAGCTAAGCTGCATTATATTATCTAAATATCTATCTATATCTATATCTATCTATCTATCTATCTATCTATCTATCTATCTATCTATCTATCTATCTATCTATCTATCTATCTATCTATCTATCTATCTATCTATCTATCTATCTACTGTATCTATCTATCTATATATATCTATATCTATATCTATCACTAAAGACCTGTGAGTGTGGTGTAATAGGATGTTTTACAATCTTCAGAATCCTGCACCCAGGACCATATTTGGAGTACAGGGTAAAGTTTGGATCACCACGTGTAGAAAAATAAATGAAATAATTGAAAACGTTCATGAAAGTATAAACAGATTAATTAAAGGAACATATAATTAAATTAACAGCATCTTTTCAGTGTAGTTACCAATAAGGCATGTATGAAGTGCCTATTGGAAGTAAGTTTATGGTTAAAAAAATATGGCAATATCATCCCTATCAATCATAGGTAGGTCTCTTAACAACAAAAGGAAAAAACCTTGAAAGGTCCATGTTTATGCATATTTAGAAATTCTCCCTGGTGGAACAATTAAGATCGATGCATAGTTAGCTCTGGCCACAATTTTTGCTTGATAAGGCAAAAGTTTACAATGCTGATTTATTGAACATATTTTATTTGGCCATAAAATCACTAAGTCGTGCACTTATGTACCTAATCTCTAATTAAAGATGTTCATCAAGCTGTGTTTATATTCATTTATTTTGAAACTTTTGCACACTGTTTGACAAGTTTTGATTTCTTGTCCAGCGATCAGTTCAAGTGGAAGGACTGGCACTGCTTATGATCCCTGAAACTTTTTTCAACCTTTCAACAACTTCAAAAGGCCGTTCAACAGCTAATTATACCCTAACTGAGACAATGCTTTACAGCTACACCTCTCGGGGTTGCTGGGGAGCAAAGAATAGTAGACAATGCCGAGGAAATATACCGTTCTTTACATACTTCCCCATCTACCAGCTCAAAAAAGGTCTTGATTTTGAAACTCCATCTAGTCTAAGTTAGAGCTTGTCTGGCTAGGAAACAGGCAGAGCACCAGTTACCTTTGAAGTTTGATTCTCTCTCCACAGGATGGGCTTTTGCTACTTGAAAGGGTGAAGGAATGCTGCAGTGAGCTGTGGAACTGTGCTGAGCGACTGAATAACAGAATTAGATGCCAGAAGATTCTTGAAGAAACAACAGGCAACTGGCTTTATTCTCTTAAAGTGCAAATCGGGGTTTGGATACTCACAATCCTATGAGGTTTTCACATATTCACAGATAACAACATAGCATTTCAGAGCCTGCGCCTTATGACATCCCTATGGAGATAACGTATCACATGGATAGATGCACCTTCAGGATCTCTGTACAGTGACCTCAATCCACACACATTGGATCAGGGAAATCACTAAACCTAAATCCCTATGAGACTGTGATCCCTACACTACAGGCCAGTCTTGCCTGAGGGGAGAGCTACCCCCTTGCTATCCCTCCTAGTTGGAGCCAGGCTGCTCTTGCTCACTAGTTCTATCTGCCTCACTTTCCTAAAAAGTGCTATTACAGAGAACCACCCTGTCCTGACTACTCTTCATTCATGGGGTCCCTGTATCCCCAACTTCACCAAAATCTTCTCTTTTACTGGGGACTAAGCTCCCAGTCTTCCATTACCATCCACTCCCTCCTGGAGTGGCAGGGGTAAGCAGAAGCTCAATTTTCTGCCCAGCACTATACTGGGTTGTGGCAGTTATCAGCCTATGGGCCAATGATACACTGTTCACATTATGCTAATAAGCAAAAGTAGATACATGGGCTTTTGTCTAGCAACTAGAGAACAAGGAAGTGTGGGCATTTAAAGCCACAGGGAAGTGATAACCCTATGGGTCCCTACAATATATTTATATATATATTTATTTGTAGCTCCTTTCCTTCAGCTAGATAGCAGAGTTTTTTTTTATTACTCTGGTCAATAAAATCATAAGGTCTACATCCTCAGTAACCAACCATCCAATTGCCACCGGTATCTTTTTGTATGCTTCTGCACAGTCATATGATCAAAGACAGTCAATAAATGAATGCTAACAGACATTTTATTTTATGCTAGCATGACTGCTGATAAAGTTATTTTTATAGTAATGTTGTGACGAGAGGTTAGCACAGCTAACTTCTTTTTTTACCTAATTAGGATATTAATTAAGAAAAGAATGTAATTAGCATGTGTATTTCTGACATTCACAGTGATCTTTAAAGAGGTGAAGTAATAACAGTGCAATAATCAAAGACAGACAGCAAACCTGCAGGATGGGTGAGGTGATGTGGACTCATAGCATCCCCTTTAAAAGGAAGAGCAGAAGAACAATGCAAGGATGACAAACCACAATTACACAGAATATAAGTTATGAAAAGCATGTCAACAAACAAATATATGTTTGAAAGTAGGCAGCCAATAAAGGAAGCTGCAAAGACAGAGACATGTAAAGATGCTGACAACAGTCCACAAAAATGAAGAAAAAAAAGCCTTATCAATAGATAATGCACATGGAGTGAATTTCTAACCCAGGGAGAAGGTAGGTAGAAGCAAGGTTTTAGGGATAGTGAACCACAGAGTCTTGTACACAGAAAGAACAGTGCTCTGCAGAACAAAGATACAATTGGGATAATATTGCTCTGTAACAGTTCGTGCCAAAGGGATTGCTAGAGGTTATAAAGAGACTGATTAAACACTATTCCATAATGAGGAGTAAATGAAACCATTATTCTTTCTGATAATTGTAATTTTCGATGTTATTGCGGTGCTTGTTTTTCTCAACTTTATTTATTTAAATTAGTGAAAGAAATGCCTGCAATTTTTCTGTATAAGCAGGGAAATTAGAGTGATCTTACTATTTCTAACTATCTTACTACAGTATTTAGAGAGCCTACTGCCATTGTTACATAAATAGACCATAAAAAAGACCATGTACACTTTTGAATATCCTTTTTGTGCAAAAGGTCAGACTATACTGATATGGCTATTCAAAAACTCTTCCACAGAGAAATTTGCTAGGTTTATATCTGCCTATACTGTAGTTAGATAATATAGTGCTGATTAGTTACTATAGTTATCTGCATTGGTGCTTTTTAGCACCTACAGCATGTGCATAAATCAGTCTCCTCGAAAATTATCCACATCATATTTCATTTGTGGAGTTAATTTCCTAAAAAAGAGGACAGCAGGGTGAAGAACTTTTTTTTTTGTACAAAACAATATTTTCATAAGCATAATCTTTCTATGCAGATTTGAATGGATCACAGTTACCAAAGACAGCCATGAATCAGGCCTTTAGCCTTTCTGAAATGTAGAGAAACTTATAGAAGAAAAGTTCCTTAGAAATTGCCAAACCCAACAAAAACATAGACCCCTTTATGTTCATAATGAATGGGCCTTGACCTTTGTAAAGTCCATTAAGATTCTATGAACAGAAAAAATCCATGTTTTAGTATACAGCATTTTCTGAATTCTGGAGAGAACTCCTTTAACATGAATACCATGTTCCCTGATGGAAGGCTAAAAGATGAGTATGGTGTCAAGATATCCAATCACAAAATGATCTAGTAAATCTAAGAAGATGTTATTGATGAAATGCCAAAATGTTCAATAGCATTTGCTAGCCTAAAGGACATGACCATATTGAACAAAAAAAGGTCTTCCATGTATCACCTTTACAGATCCATATTAAATTGTAGGTTTTCCTGAAATCTACTGTAATAATAAACATTTGAGTCTGAATATTGAATCAATCAAAAGATAAATATAGGGACTGCACACTCAAAATTTAAAAAGGCAAAAATGTATTACATTTACAAAATTACACTCACATATTCAGCTATGGCCCAGTATTAGCCCTACGCGTTTCGACCACAAGAGTGGTCTTCATCAGGGGCAAAAATCCATAAGTTATTACAAAAAGGATAAAAAGCCCCAGGTGATGGTTTATGGCAAAATTGTTCCACATGGTATCTGCAGACCACCAAATGAATTAATTGGACAATCAATTACCAAACAAGACAATACAGAGCCATGAATAGCTAACAATATAAAGATGTAGAAAACAACTTAGACATAGGGGAAGATTTATTCCCATTCATGTTTTGGCATGTTTGTTATGCCACAATCATACTTTTTTCAAAATGGCTGCTTTCTTCAAAAAACAAATGTTTTGTCAGCTTTTAACTGCAAATTATTAATCTGACCCTTAAGGGGTGAAGTGGGGATTATTCCTTATTGCATGTTATTTCTAGAGAATCCAGGATATATGTACAATAGGTATATGTAAAAATGTGGGGTTTCATCTAAATGCTTTGAAGTAAAAGACAGAGCAGAAAATTCTAAAGAAAAGCAGAAATTTTAACTAAATCTTGCAACAGGGAGAATACATGAGATTGCATGTTTGCCCATTTTTATGGTCCATTTTAATTAGGTTTGGAGTGAGTGCATTTGCTGCTCTAGATAAATTTGAGCTATGGCTGAATGGCTTAAACAATGTATTCTTATGTCTTATAAGTGAAAGGGGCCATGGCCAAATGTTGGACCTCAAGGGGAACTTGAAAAGTCTGAAAACTACTAGTCAATAAAATACACAATGGCATTATCTTCAAAACATCGTATTCCCTGTGCAAACTAGCATCTTTATGTGTATGTTGTACTTCTTAGAATTTATAAAGTGGAAGGAGTCAATATGATTATTAATAAAAATAAAACAAAGCTAAACTCCTGAGTATGTATCCCTTAATCATTATTACTCGTCTATCCCAAAAGGAAAATTGCACAAATTAGCCTTACTTTATTAGTCGAAAGTAGTGGTTCCCTGGAGGCTCTGTTCCTGGACTCCTGCTTATATTAACAATGTGTATACGGATTTGGGAATCACACACTATAAACAGAGTAACTGCAAAGTATGTTTTTATTGTGCGTCCACACGACATTTTTCGGGCACCAAGACCCTTTTTCAAGTTCAAGTGGCAACATATACCAGTTCATATACAAGATTCATAAAATTTCAAATACATTAATTGCAAACATGTTACAAAATGTAATGGAGTGTCAACTAAAAAATACCATTGGGTCTTTTATATCATTAAAATGTATTACCGTACCACATTTTGAAGGAGCTTGTGTTCAAGGCCAATTTAGGTCTGTAGTTTCAGCCAGTTTTCTTGCATCCACCTCTAAGATTATCATTTCTCACATTAACCTTTCTGAACAATGTGTTCTGACATTTGGACAATTATGCTGCAGCATGCACAATGGGAAACTTTAATTCTCTTGCCTATTATACAAGATAACACAATTACATTTCAATAGTTGCTCTTGGTCAGTAACCAAAAAAGCACTAGATGTAGCAGAAAATGTATTATTGTCTGTTTTTATAGCTTATAAAAAGTATTATGTTTGTGCCTTATAGAATTTTGTAAACATGAAGGCGCTAGACCCATATCTCTTGTGTCTTCCCCTAATTAAGCTTACTGTAACTAAAGCTAAAGTGAGTTGCCTTGAAGTGTTTAAGAGATGAATTGAGTGTTGACAGCCTCTGAAAGAAGTCTGTGTGTCTGCAGCATTTTGCAGTTTTATACTTGCCACTATAGTTTTATTGTTAATTGTACCACACTCATATATACTGGCAATTTTAGATATATGTTTTATTGTTTAAAGGGGACATAAAGTGTGAAATACAAGAATTTGCTGGTGCATTATATTCCTGTAAATAGAAGGAATGTGCTTAAAAAACGTTGTGTTTCAGGCTGATTTGTTGAAAATCTTTACAAAAACACTACAAGTCCTGCCCACTGTTCTACTTCCTGCTGCATCCTTTCCAAGGCTTTGCAGGGGAGCTGGCAGCACTCAGCACACTGCACTGTAGGATAGGAACCAATCAGCAGCTAGGCTGACCTGTAGGGAACTGAAGCCTGGCTTTGTTTGTTTGACTGTCGAGCTGTGATTGGCTGTCCCCCTCCTACTTTGCTTCTGGCAGGGACCGTTATGATAAGTACACCACTTATTTAAAACTGGCAACAGCAACTGTAGTAGATCTATAGTGAGCTCCAATAACGAGGTACATTTTAAAGATAATATTTATTTTTAGCTCAAAGTAAAACCAGCACCATATATTATTCATTATTGCTACAATATTAGGTAGGTTCTTACCAATCCTATATGTCTCCTTTCAGAGCTGGTGCCCAATAATAGAGATTAGACCTCCACCGGTAAGAAAGCTTGTGTGTTAAATCCCATAGAGTGTAAATGTCTTAATCTTATTTAGCCATCAGCGGCAACCAAATAATCTATGATTTGTAGACCCTGCTAAGGCAAGAGTTATAAAAAAACTAGATATTTAGGAAAAAGGAATACTATTTTAGATGCAGTTAGATCCTCATTTTCTTTATTTACTGAATGTCCTTTTTTTATTTATAATGTGAAATGACATTATACCTAGAAATTATTTTTAACATCTACAGTACTAAATGCAGCTTTAATTTTTGGTAATTATTTAAATCATATGAATATATTATATTTAAACTGAACAGACCGCATACATTGAAAGACTAATGAGGCATAATATACCCCTGCCTAAAACTGGCTATAAATTAATTTTGGTACCTGAGATTTGGAATGGAGATGTGTTTGCCCAGAGGCTATGAAGAGGAGTGAAGTATTTTAAACCAGGTTGTCCCAATTAAATGTATCACAAGCCCACAGCACCTGCAATATAAAACACTATTATGCATTTCTACTCCCTTTTAACCATTATTATTTATGAAGACACAAACTCATCTGCATGTGTCGGAAGACTGTGCACCAATATCTACATATACAAATAAATCATGAAATCATTTTTTTCCTTTGCTCTGTTTTTGCCAGCCTTTAAATGGATGTGACTTTGCCCTAATCACACAAATTTATTTTCAGATATGAATCAAATTACCATAATGACGGCATAGGGGGAAAAAACAAAAATATGATAGATACAGAAAATAATTCATAGGTGGGGAAACAAAGAGAGGGATTTACTTTCTTTTAGGTTCTCAGATTTATGTTGCAGCTCTAACATCAGGGTCTTTTTTCATCAATATGCAATGTTTCCATGGAAATCCCTTGAAAAATCAAAATCTTAAAAGGAGAAAGGAAGGAATTCAGTTTCCTTTTAAAGTGGCAGCTCTCATTAAAAAAGTGCAAATCGTTGCTGTGATAATTGGATAGCAGCCACTATGAACCAGCTTTTGAAAATGCTTTCTCTTTTATTTATACGAACCAAATGCTGTAAAAAAAATATTTTCCAAGCAACTTACTTGAAGTCAAGGCGTTTGTTATACGTATGTTTCTGGTGTTTAGCGAATGTGAATTAGGCAAGTAGTATTGACATGAACTTTCACTGTGAATAGTATCAGCACAGGCTGCATAAGTGTTTGATATATATTCTGTGTGATATACAACAATTGTATTTTAACCTTAGTATTTTACTAGCCGAAAGCCACAGCAGAGAAATAATTTTCCTTTGCTGAACTTCCTTGTATCACACATTTAGGTATATTAGCTGCCCCTCAAAGAAGCAGAATGAAAAAAAAAACAAACAAAACATAAAATCCAAAATCAAAACCCACTTAAAGCTCTGGATATGTGGGTACTGTAATGGTATATTCAATAAAAGACATTTTTGTAGCGTTTAGTCAATGGCTCCTAGCATAGTGTGGAAATTACATAAAACCATTTTTAGTCTCATTGATTGGAAGAGGGTGATAAAGAAGCTGTTCTAACATTAAATTGCTACATTTATGGCACTTTTCAAATACTGTTTTATTGTCAGCATTTCATATTGTAAAAATAAAATTCCTAAACGATAAAACCAGTGTTTACAATACAACAGCCTGCGATCTGAAAAAGTAAATTAATTGTTCTGGATCTGTTTTATTTTATTTCTGAAGTGTCATTGCTGATAGACTTCTTAATGAGAGAAAAAAATTATGGAATAAAAAAATCAGCGTAACTTGGCAGGAGAAGTTAGTTCAGAGGCTAAAGGGACAGTACAGCTTCTTTTAAAGCACACTGTTTTTTTTCCTTTCTTAAATGCTGTTTAATTTAATTTGTTTTTCCTGTTCTTTAATGCTCCTTAATAGGGTTGGTGACACTTCTCAGGTTTTAGCATAATTTAATTCTTCATTAAAATATGCCTAAATGTCCTTTAGACCATTTTCCTCAATGTGACCTATTTCTATGTAAACTGGACATAAATCACTTCTCCTTTAAGAAAGTGCCGAACTCTGACATGTTCTTATGGTCCCTTGGGGCTTGTCAATCAGAGCTCCAAGGCCGGAAGTTAAATGCTTGACTGACAGGAAGAATCCATAGAGTATATAAGAGATAGGGGTCTCCAAGTTAGTAATAATAACTCACTACATTTAGGAAGTGGCCCACGTGCACTGCCCTGAGCCCTCAGCATAGGGAGTGGACAACCGAAAATTCTTTGAAGCAGGCACTCAGTAAGGCAAACTTCCACCAGGCAAAGGTTTTAAAAGTGAAAAGTAGTTTTTATGTATCCACAGCCTAGATTCATGTTCATGATTTCATGTACAGGTATGTGACTATACAATAACTCCTCTGCTCCTCCAACGCACTGCAAAACTCCTCTTCTACACCGCTCTGTGCTACTCATTTTTTTTAATGATGCTTTTAGCTTATTCTGCCTTACTTATGTGTGGCCCTTGCCTGCCTGCCTTCCCTGCACAAACAGAATGATCTGTGCCAGGACTGCTTGCAAGATTAACCGCTTTTTTAGTAAGCGGTGTGCCAGCCCACTGACTGTATATTTATATATATATATATATATATATATATATATATATATATATATATATATATATATATATATATATATATATATATATATATATATATATATATCCATTACAAAAGGATCAGCACTCACAGGACTTTAAAATGTAAAGTAAGTTTATTTGTAGAACAGCATAAGACTAACGTATTATAAAAGTATAATAGATGCTGGGGTGGCAGTAACACTGAGTTAGTCTCAAAGCATGACACATTGTAACATCTTAAATGGAATTGTTACCATTATTAGTTGGGACATAATTATATGCAGATAATATTGCAACATTTACAGTGAAATTGCTTCCCTTTATATTTATGGTAAAAGGTTAGGTGTCTATAAAATTCTGTAGTATGTGGTTTGGTTTTAATCTTTGCTTATGTTAAGCATCCACAGTATTAGTTGCTGTTTTTTAGATATAGCAATGTGATTTCAATATAGAATGGTGTATAATATAATTCTATTAGTGTTTGTTTATGCCGCTGATTACGTGTTACAACTGTTGTTTCCCGCCAGTTACTAGTTATGACTAGTCATGACTAGACATGATCTGAATTAGTTTTGGCACTTTGAGAAAGGCTTCTGATGGAGCCGAAACATTAGTCTGATGCTGTTCTACAAATAAACTTACTTCACATTTTTAAGTCCTGTGAGTGCTGATCCTTTTGGAATGGATGGAAATGATTCACTGATCATGCACCCAGGCATATGAACACTTTATACGAGAGTACTGGCCTTCCTGGTGATATATATATATATATATATATATATATATATATATATATATTAAAATGCTGATTTCAGCCATAGTGTGAACATTAAGGGCAATGGCATCTGGGGCAATTATTAGCATTTTGCCACTCATGCAATAATGTCTAGCTCAGCAAAAAGCTGGCAGATACTTTGCCATTTACTTCAAGGGTAATTGATTGGACTAGTGCTATTTTTAAAATTTTGTGGAAAACAAATTGAGTAATTCTAGTACACCTGTAATATTTTTTTTTAATAAAAACTAGATTGGCCCTTGATGATAACTTTAGAAAAGCTAGATTGGCCCCTGATCACATTAGACACACTTAAGTTACAGCCAAGGTAAGCCTATGCATTAATCTGCCCCTGACTAAAACCAATTATCTTGCATAAAAAAACCATTGAATGGAGGAATAAAAATATAATATTGCATCTTTATAAGAGGCCACACCTTGAGTATGCAGTGCAGTATTGAGCTCCGGTACTTAAGAAGGTAATCAATGAGTTGGAGAAATTGCAGAAACATGCAACTAGACTAGTACAAGGAATAGAAGATTTACACTATAAGGGAAGACTTGGTATTACGCTTGCGAGGGAACATGATTACCCTTTACAAGTACATTAGAGGACATTATAGACAGATAGTGGGGGGGGGGGGGGTTCACATGGAAAAATATCAAAATTCAAGAGGCCATGCCTTTAGACTAGGCAGTTAGTCATAAAAACATCCCAAGTTAATGTTACTTAGCTGAATTCCATTTTAGGATGGATCTGTCTCACAGCCGGATAGATCTCCTTGATCATACTCCAGTTATTGTAATACCAAGTTCAGTTCATAGTAATGCACATTCAAACACTTCTAATTTTTCAACACAGCTGTATCTGCATCCAAGGGCCCTTCTCTATTCCTGTGTTGAACTCCCCAGCAGCCAGAGTAACTTTCTCAAGAAGTTTTGAAATGCTGGTAATTATCCAAACAATGCAATTTATTCACGGTTTTATTTTGTACATTGCTGAAATGTAATAGGAATGATCAGTTACCAAAAAGTACACTGTGCAAAGTTTCTAAGCATGTCTTGCAGCCTTCTTCCCACAGTTCCTATCATCCTCTATCCCCAGTTTGTATGCTTTCCTTTTTTTTACCATGTTGTCCTCTATTTATGAGTGATAGACATAAGTGAATATTTTTGCCTGATACAGACTACAGCCAAAATTTGCATTTTATAGTCATGTAGCAAATCTGCGATAGAATTTTACTATTTGTTTTTTGTTGTTGCTAGGAATAAATTGTTTTTTAACATGGGAAAAACGATGAGTCAAACTTCTCACTGATTTTAATGAATTTGACATTAGACAAAATGCCCATGACTTTAATTTATTCACAATTTTTTTGGCTACGCCAAACAGGGTACTTTCGCTAGCCATCACTGTTCTTATATAAGCCTATATACCACTTCACTGCTTCATGCACATGTCTCTCCTTATGCTGTTCCTACTCTCAGCCTTACAGATTTACATTTTCTGTTTTACAATTTTCATGCTTGGGTAGTTGAATAAAATTGCAGCTTATAGTATAGGAGACAAGACATTAAATCAAGTAGACTGTTGGGAGTAGCAGATGCTTGTGAGCTACTCTCGAAAGGGTTTGGCATACCGTGGCAGGATTATACACAATGTGATTTTGAACTCCAATCAAGATGGTTTAAAAATCAATGTTTATATTGAGAGAACACTGCAGTATAACTTGCCATAGCCATCTTAATAATTCTGTATTTTTGCAACTTGGGACAATCTTTGCTGGATCAACAGTTACACAGAAAATGTTATACTGTATATGTGTTTGTTAGCCCACAAAGAATCCCTTCTTCAGATGTTTACTACTGGTGATCTGGGACTGAACTGTTTTGTTGAAGCAATCAATATCAGCCGACCTTTGTGGTTCCTATGGTTCCCACACAACAATATCTATGAATATTTTTCCTGGTCTATACAGAAGAAGATATGTAGGTAAGACTAAGGATGCATGAGCTAAGTTGTGTTCACTCAAAACCCTGTGGATTTACTCTGAATTAATCAATATAGATATTTTTAGAGTGGACTTTATATAAAGGTCAGATTGTGATGAAAAGACATCATGTGATGGGTAGTCTGAGATTGACTGATTAATCCTATCTAAACTGACCATTCCACTTAAATCCCTGTGCTGCAGTAGACACATGTATTTCTCTTTTCCCTTTTATTTTCTAGCTTATACTTCCAGCCGAACAGACACACAGCAAAGTGACAAGAGAGCTAAGGACAAATTACCCGTTATTCATTTCTTCAATATCTACAGTATCTTAAACGAAGCCAGTGTTTTTCTCTATTTAATCCAGTTTTATTCCCTAAGCCATACACAGACTGTAATCAAACAAAAACATAGACAGCCTTAAACATATAAGAGTGACATAAGGCATAAGGCAGACAGAAAATAGAGCAGGACAGGAGAAACTAAGGCCCTGGGGCCAGATTCAATGTCTTTATCAGTACTGTCAGGCTCTCAGTGACTCCCGTTAGTTGAGCAATATTGTGTGTTCACTGTTTATTTCTGGTCAGTGGCATTTTTCATAGGCAACATTGACCCATAAGCCTCCTGGTGAAGTATACTTCTCATGAAAATTAAAATCCATAGCTGCATAAGGGGCTAATTTACTAACATTCGGATTTCTTTTTTTTTATGAATCATATTTTTTCTCCTATAAATTTGTGTTCCTATTTGTGTTCCTATTTCCCTAATTTGACATTTATTAAGGGGCAGATTTATCAAGGGTGGAAGTGAATTTGAGGGAATTTTCAAAGTAAAAAAATTCGAAATTCAAAGTAATTTTTTGGATACTTCGACCATCGAATAGGATACTACGACTTTGACTTTGAATTTGATTATATCGAATATTCGACCATTTGATAATCGAAGTACTGTCTCTTTAAAAAAACTTTGACTTCGATACTTCGCCAAATTAAACCTGCTGAAGTGCTATGTTAGGCTATGGGGACCTTCTACAGCACTAAAATCGAAGTAAAATCATTTGATCGAACGATTTTACTTCGACCGCAGAATATCCAAATTCGATGAAAAAAGTTCGAATTCGATATTCCAATTCGAAGTATTTAAATTCGATGGTCGAATTTCGAAGTATTTTTTTGCTTCGAAATTCAACCCTTGATAAATATGCCCCTAAGTGTAAAAAGCACAAAAAAACTACAAGTAAAAGCCATTATGGTGCCATAGAAGTCAATGGGAGTTGCACTGATCCTATTGAATAATTTTTAATCAATCCGGACTTTCAGAGATTTTTTTTTCACTAGTAATCATCCAAAAGAATATTTCGTTTATTTTTTTTGTATTTTTTAGCACATTGTTCAGCATTTAGTTCTGTTTGTACTTTTTATATTCAGATCCTTTAATAACTTTCATGGTATTCATTGTTTTAGAGAAATAGAGTTTAATCGTGGTTTCAAAGACCACTAAAATTCCAATAGGCCTCCATGTGTCAAGTACATCCTAATGCAACCTCATGTTGTACTACAGTGAAACATATCACAGCCACACATTCGCAATTGCTGCAAAGTGTAGTTGTGTTTTAAGAAATCTTTGTCTTTTTATTTGCAAAACTGCTAGAACATTTAGGTCTTAAATGATTGTCCACTTTTTTTTTGTAACACATTTTTATACAGTCTTGAGGATTCATAACAAGTAGTATTTATTCTGACAAATCATATGTGAAAATTACAGCAAGCAGAAATGTTGAAATTACAGCAAGCAGAAATGTTGAAATTCTAGCTAATATATTCTCCTGCTTAAAGCATTATGTTATGAAGTAAGGCCTGAAAAGTAGTGCATGCTGAGTCCAGAGGAGCAGGGTTGAGGCTGCATCTAACCATATTTCTAAGAAATGGGGTGTTCTCTTTTGTAAAGCAGTAATATTTGATTCAAAAGCTTTATTGCTATTCACCCACTTCTTTATTTATTCTATTGATGGTAGAAGAAAAGATTTCCATTTTGCTGCAATAGCAAGATGAGTGGCTGTAAGAATTTGAATAAGTAAGGCTTAGAATTGTTTGTGGGTTTTCCCCATTGAACGACTGAGCTCTCTTTTTGTATGGTTTATGGAATATTTTGCTTAAAAGGGCTGCAACCTCATCCCATAGGGGTTGAATTGCTGGGAGAGTCAGAATATGTGAGGCAAAGTACTTCTATTTCCACATTTTCTAAAGCATAGTGGTGAGTGGGTAGGAAAGATCGTTTAACATGTTAGGGGTGTGGTACCAGAACATAAGGATATTATAGAAGTGATGGGCGAATAAAATCTGCAGACACTAATTAGTGGCGAATTTCTGCATTTTGCCACAAGTGAATAAATTCACGAAGCTGTGGCGACCTGCAGCGTCAAAAAAACTGATGTGCGTCAAAATAGTCGCGCACATAAAAATTGTTGTGCATCAAAATTATCCAGACACCCATTGACTTTAATGCATTTGGACCAAATAGTCATGCGTCGTTGGTCGCGTCTAAATAAATAGTCGTGCATCGTTGGTCGCGTCAAAATAATGTTGACGCCCATTGACTTCAATGCGGTTTGCAAATTTTTCACTGTTTTGCAAATTTCACGGTCAATTCAAAAAATTCTGTGTGTTTGACACAGAATAACTACATAGACAATATTATAAATAAACATTTTTTGGACCTGTAGGTTTAGTAAATTCAGAGATTAGCTTTAAAATATTTTTTAAGAAAAGTAGATTCTAACAACTACATAATACCAACTAGTAATCACCACCCCCAATGGATACGCAACATCCCATTCGGACAAATGTATTCGCATAAAAAAGAACTGTACAGAAGAGGGGGTTCTCTCCGAACAACTTAATTTTGTGAGTGGACTCTTCAGAGAGAGAGGATACAACGAGGGATAATAAAACAATCATAAGAAAAAGTTCAAAAAATCGAAAGGAAAGATCTTTTAAAGAAAAGAGAAAAAAATACAGAACGGAAAGACACTCTTGTATTTTCTACAGATTACAATCCTTTAGCAAATGAAATTAAAAAAATGATCACTAAACACTGGGGAATGTGAAGAGTTACAATGTGCCATTGTGATTGGATTAGTGGAAGAGTTTATATGCCAAGAACTTCCCACACCAGTCAGTTGAACTCAAGAAGCTGCTCGGATGAGTAGTGAAACGTCTTCATTGATTACTCAGCAAGTCCAGTTGTTTTTAGATTTACCTATACTAGATATGTTGCGCAGAGTTGCTATGGAGACGCACGATCTCCGACTAGAGAGATAAATATTTACGTTGCGTGTCTCCATGACAACAAGGCCTTTAAGAGACAAGGGGTAAATAGAATGCCAATCGTTAGCCTCTGATGAAGTCATAGATGCGACGAAACGTGTAATGCAAACAGCAGTGGACGTCATCCCTAAGTGACCCGGAAGTGTTTACAACAAACGCAAAGGCAACGCTGGCCGGAGCCCAACCGCAAAACAATCGGCGATAACACAGACAAAGGGCAGGGATTCGCTGCTCCTACTTTTTACTACATAAATGTGAGTGTAATTGTTTAATTTTTAAAATTGATTTCGGGGAATTTCAAATACCCAAAATTCCCCGAAATCTGAAAAATTCGTGATTTTTTGTTATAATAGGCTTAAAAAAATAAAAACCCAGAGGGCTAAAACGCCCAAATATAAAAACACGGCATCTTCAACCTATCGAGGTTGCATAAAAGTCAATGGGAACAGTCTCATTGATTTTTGATTGTGTCGGGGGTTTCCGGCAATTTCACAATGTTTTCAGAGTTTTCGGGGAAAATTCATGAAAAAATCATGAAAATCTGAGCTTTTACCGCAAAGGTAATTTTCGGGAAAATGTAATAATAAACAGGTGTTAAAAACCTGAACAGGTTAGATCGGAGTTTGTAGCAGCCGATATTGAGATAAATTCGGGCCTTGATAAATAACCCCCTAAGATTGTCTTCTTGCTACATTTTATTCCCTAAACTTTTATTAGCGCTGACTCACATAGAACATTGCTAAAGTAATTTCTACCCGAGGAGAAACGGGTTTTCGAGTCGGAAAAAAAGGGGAAGAACACCAGAGACTGTGGTTATGTAAGGCCCAAAGGCCTCAGAGGTAGTGAGGACCAAGGGAGGAGATAACAATGTCCAAGTTCGCAGTACAGATAAGGATGAGACGGGAGAATGGTCAAACAGGCAACAAGATTAGTCCAGGCAGAAGAGGTTCAAGGTCGAGGAATTCAGGCAAAGGTCGGTACACGGATAACAAAGATTTCACAAGATCACACCCAGGAGTAGCAAGCTAAAACCTATAATTGGGCACAGGTGAATTCCCAGAGCTCCTTAATATAGTCCCAGGTTTGGCGCCAATTTGGACGCATCGGCGTCATAACGTGCGCGCGGACGCGCTGGCGTCAGCGACCGACGCGCTGACTTGTGCGACTGACGCCGGCGCCCATTATTGACGCCGACGTCCGTTCCGTCGCCGGCGACCAATCAGATTGCGAGAAGAGGTCGTCATCATCCGACTGCGTCCGTGAGGAACCTGGGAGCCTCCATCTTGGACGCCATCTTGGCCACCATTTTGTAAACTGAATTCGGACTCCATTACAGGTTACCTGCATTAAACCCAAACAGAATAACTAAACCCAGATATCCCAATGAGTTAAGATGTCTTTGGATAACACAGTTTCTTCAGTTAATCCAGAGTCATGACGCATTTAGCACACAAATCCAAATAGCTTCATCTGTATATTGCTGTAGAGTTGACAGATTTAATGGTTCAAATACCTGTTTTAATAAAAACATTTCCAGTGAGTCCCCAATCTGTGTTTTCAACGTGACCATTGTAGAAGTTGTCCAAGATGTGCAGTCTTGTAGAATTTGCGGAAGGAGGGAACTCTTAACCTTCACATCTGATAGAGGCTATTAACACTGTTTTGGAAATCGTATGTCTGTGCTTGTTCCAAATAAATGTATGGTGATAAACTTGTATTTTATTAAGCACTTTAGATGGTACTGGCACTGGAAGTGTTTAAAATAGGTAAAGAAACTTAGGTAAAATATTAATTATAGCAGAATTTTTCCCTAGCCAAGATATGGAATATGAGGACCATTTCTGTAATAAATTTTTGGTTCGATGTATCTGAGATATAAAATTGTATTTGTAGAGGTCTACGTATTTCAATGTAAGAAATGTGCCTAGATATGACATTGTATCCATTTTCCAGTTATATGTTGAAAGTTAAACTTCAAGGTGGGAAATTGAGAGTAATAGACTTTGTCTTGTGACATTAATTTTATAATTGTAGAGTGTGCTTAACAAGGGTTTGTTAAGGTTAACAAGACATCATCTGCAAAAAGTGTAATTTTGAAATGTATCCCATTTAAATAGACCCCTGAAAAGTTTGGATCATTTTAAATGCCGCTGTTCTATGTAAAGTGTGTATAACATTGAGGACAATGGGCATCCTTGCCTTGTGCTGTGGAAAATTAGGATACATTGTCAAGGCCAGGGATTTTGAGCTGGGTAGTTGGTGTGCTGTATAAACTTTTAAGTGTATTCAGAAAGGGGCAAATTGAGATGTTGAAGTGGAGAGAACAAGTAAGGCTAGCTGAAGCTGTCAAATTCTTTCTTAGCATCTAAGCTCAAAATGACAGCTTGTTCACTCCTTCTGTTAAATACTTCAGTCAGATTAATTGTACGCCTAGGGGGTTATTTATCAAGTCCGAATTTATCTCAATATCGGCTGCTACAAACTCCAATCTGCTCGGGTTTTTAATGCTTATTTATTACATTTTCCCCAAAAAAAACTCAGAAAACATTTTGAAATTGCCCGAAACACCCAGCACAACCAAAAATAAATGGGACTGTTCCCATTGACCTTTATGCAACCTCGACAGGTTTGAGATGCCGTGTTTTTATATTCGGGCTTTTTAGCCCTTGGGGCTTAATAAATTCTGAAAAATTCGTAATTTTTTTAAGGCTATTATAACACAAAAAAAATCACAAATTTTTCGGATTTCTGGGAATTTCGGGTATTCGGAGCTTAGTAAATAATGTTGTGTCCCTCTTGCCTACCTTGTAAGTAGGAGATCTGATCTGTGTGTATCAATTTAGGGAGAAGTGGAGCCAATGTATTTGCTAAGGACATGGGCATATCGTTTATAATATTTCTAAGGTAGACAATCTGGTCCTGGGGTTTTTCCTGCTGGCATTGGATTTAAGAGTACAAGTTACCTTTTCTAGTGTAATGTCAGCATTTAGGATCTGTTTATTTTAAGGCTTTGTAAGCCCCTTCAATACTAAAAATCACTTTGTTATGTTATATCAGACACATATATAAACTTAACCATTGTATATAAGAAATATGTAGAAATATGTATAGCTTTGTCCAACTTATTTTATAAATTGTAAATAGCCTCACTGTCTCTACTTTTTCTGTAGGACATATTTGGTATAAATGAACAAGTCATAAGACAATTGAATGACCATTAATATTAGTTCCCTGTCATAAAAGTATATGTGTACTAGTAGTAAGATTATTGCTACTAAAATATTAGTAAAAAGATAGAAAGAACAACCAAGTTAAACACCAAGCAATAGAAAATGGATAACAATGTAATCGTTTGAAAGATATAAGGGGGTTTCCACCTGCTTTCTCTCACTTCTGAAGGAGAAAGCCCATAAGGTTGAATAGGAAAAAAATTCCACTTGAACATGAGTGGGATAAAGGGGAGACTTCAGGCAACAAACCATTGGTTAAGCCAATGGTCTTGAGGTCTTGATGAATATAAAGATGGCACGACTCTGAGTCTGCAAGGGTGATAGAAAAGTAATTAAGTTTACAATTTACAGCTCATTCGACCTGTCTAGGAGGTGAGGGGTCTTGGGGATCCAGGTACCTTGGTTAACTGTGGGCTTAGGGCTGGCAAGTGTGTCAGCTGTAAAGCAGTAACCCAATTGTCTGATTTAATGCCGTGTTAACTTTGTTCAGGTATTTAGGCCTTGTAAACATACATATTGCAATGGCTTATCCTTATAAAAGAGCGAAAAGAGTATAATCTTATATATAATTTGTTTTGTATGGTGAGATAAAAATACAGAAATAGCAGAAAAATGTTATGGACTGCAATGTCTTTCAGAAATATACAAAGGGACCACCATTGTGAAAAGATCTGCTTCATGCATTCACACCATATATGAAAGCAAAAATATACAATACAAAGTTGTTCTATCACTACAGGGGCAGTACATAAGGTGAGCTTGCCTGCTTCCTCATGCATAGTCCTTCTGTTATGGCCAGCTGGGTTAGCCATGGTTGTCTCTGTACAGGGATTAACAAGGGCTTTTTGTTCACGCTTTAATTCAGGGTACCATATTTAAAAAACTTTAGGCTGCTAAATTGGACAGTTCTACTGAAAGAAGGTTTTGTGAATTTTTGTATAGATAGATAACATTATCTTAAATAACATTAACATTATCTTAAACTTTTTTTAAAAGAACAAAAAGCAGGAGCATTTAATGGGGATTTTTGTCATTCTTAGGAAACATGCTACTGCCAGCACAATGTAATATATATATATATATATATATATATATATATATATATATATATATATATATATATATATATATATATATATATATATATATATATGTATATACTGTATATATATATATATATATATATATATACTGTATATATATATATATATATATATATATATATATATATATATATATATATATATATATATGTTTTGCTGCAGGTATAGCTGTGCAGAAACACACGATATTTCATTACATTTTCACTTAATACAAATGAAAATAAATATATATGGTAAATTCGGATTTTTAGACATGGACAATCTACCCTGGAAAAGTGCCTTATTTCAAGCTATTCACTTGATTGCAATTTTAAGTCAGATTACCATGGTATGCTTACTAAATACCAAAGTGGGCATCTGCACTCGTCAGTGAGATGAAATTTCTTTGAAGTTATAAAGTATTAAAGAGGCTCTAGCTGCTTTTGGTAGAGTACACAATGTAGTATTTACTACATTTCAAGAGATTTCTGCAGTAGCACTGAATGTAATTGTATACAATAATAAGTACGTCATTTTGAAAGTACTTTTTGCTGGTTCTTCGAACCCAATAATCCATGGGAGTCAGGGCCATGAGATAATGTACTGGTTTGTCAGGTGGTCAGTTTTTGCCTAATATTAGGGCATACTGTATGGCAGTCAGACTGGAGGCAACTTCTAACCAACTACATTGGCATTAACTGCACAGATCTTTGTTAAAAGAACTAAAATAATAATTATCCAGAAAGAAGTAAAATATAGCAGGGTAATTTCCCAGTGTTTATATATTTGTTTACATATTAGTTTTAATAATTAGTTTTTGTTCTCTATAATAAGACTGTACCTTGTACTTGATGGTACTGTAGGTAAATTAGCATAAATACATTCTGCTGGCTGAATAGTGCTATTCAGCTTTTTGAATGTTCGTAGCATTAAAGCGATGACACTAAAAACCGACTTTTTAAATTATTAATGTAATAATAATAACAAGTTATCTATTGGTCATGTTAATTGTTCTTCACTGATAGGTTTGCTTTTGTAATTTTAAAGTCCCCGAACCTGAGTTTTTTTTTTTTTTTACCATCCTGACTGTTCCTTCTCAACCTGAGTTTTCTAATGATTTCTAATGCTAATGGACTATTGCTGCACAAATATGGCAGCCCCCTCAGACACAAGAGAGCATGGGGAATCAGATATTTAAAAAAAAAACACCACATACTTTATAGGTAAAATTATAGTGCATGCAAAGATAATGTTATGATAGTTGTAAAACAAACTCTGTTGTCAATATCTCTTAAATTATGCTCCACATAGCATGGGCAAAGGCCCATGTAGCTCTTTGAGACCCAGTGGCCAGGCACTAGCTGTGAATGGTGGAAAGGACACCTGTTTAAAGCTCACAAGGGGGCTCAGGACACAGGGTCTGCTTCCTCTAAGTTACGTACACATATCTCACCTCTGAAGCTGCTCTCCTAATTTAGAGCTGGCAGGGAGCATTGGGAACCAGAGGACAGGGAGCAGGCAGTGGGGGGGAGCGAGAGTGCTTGTACATGCTTGGCCCCTCTTAAGACTCTTTTGGCAGGGGCATGTTATACTGCTGATTGTGTGTGCCATACTCTACCTGCCCTATGTGTAACGGTACCTGGTGGTCTAATAGGGTGGGGGGGGGATGGAACGTCCACAGCTGCCGCCTCCTCTTCTGCACAGTGATGCATGCCGCTTTTGGGACTTTTCCTTTTATATTCACAGTGTCACAGGTGTGATTCTAGTTCTTTGTTCCTTAACAACTCTTGTATTGCTGTCTGAACCGACATTTGCCTGTATTTGACTGCTTTTCCAGATTTTTACTTTGTACAGTACTGCTTTAACTGATTGGTTTGACCCTAGCTGTCTTTGATTATACATTTACTTTCCGATTTCATACTGCTCCATCTGATTAGTTTTGACCCAGCTTGAGTATTTTTATGAGTCTTTTGGAAATGGTTTCCTAAGAGCATGGTTGGGATTTCCATGGGCACAGAATATCCCAATAGATGGTTTAATAGGGTATGAACTGCTTTCCACAGAGATTGAATAAGTGGGCAGCCCCAAAATATGTGGAGTAAGGTGATCCACGGTTCCTCCAGCAAGTAGAGGGGCATTCTAGAAATAGCTTATGAAGCTTGTCTGGTGTATGGTACCAGAACGTTAGCAATTTATATATTTGTTCTTTTTGTCTCATACAAGACACCATCTTTTTTGCATTGGTCCATATAGATTCCCATTCATCTTGGGAGAGTGGATGTAATAAAAGAGAGTTCCATTTAGTCATCTAAGTGTGTGTTGGTAGAGGATAGGCATAGGGTTGAAGCAAACATTTGTAGATGATTTTGAGGAAGGCCCTTTCTGGACAAAATTTCAAATTTGGTGGGAGGTGTGGTTGCTGCTGCTTTATAATAAGGGGTCACAAAGTGGTGTAATTGAAGAAATTCAAACATCAACTGTTTTGTAGTAGGAGATCTGTCCGTATCTTTGCCAATGAAATAATGCTATGAGTTTGTTCTCCAATATTGGGGGAGTTAATACTTGACCATCTGTTATAAAAATATGATTCTAAACCTGGTTGAAAAGCCAGATTTTTGAGGTATATTGCATTCAGAGACCATTTAGAAGCTAAAGCATATTTGTATTTAAAAATTTTCCATATGTGTAAAGTTAGTTGTGTGGTAGATAAAAGTCTAGAGTATCTTTCAGTGTGACTTTGCGGGGACAAAATAAATGAATATATCCACCTCGGCACTTTCAATAAGGCCCCAGGTAGTGTTGGGGGTGAGACCATGTTAACATTTGAAGAACTTGTGCTGCTTCATAGTACTTTCTTATTAGTGGTACCCCCAGTCCTCCATGCGGATCTGATATGATTTAATAAGGGAATCTCTCTTCCAGTTGTAAGTAAAATTAAGGGGTGGTTCACCTTTAAGGTAACTTTTAGTATGTTATGGAATGGACAATTCTAACTTTTAAATTGGTTTTCATTATTTATTCTTTATAGATTTATAGTTATTTGCCTTTTTCTTTCAAATGGGCGTCGCTGACCCCTTCTAAAAGAAAATCCTCTTAAAGGCTACAAATGTACTGTTATTGCTACTTGGTATTACTCATCTGTATATTCCACCCCTCTCCTATTCATATTCCAGTCTCTTATTCAAATCAATTCATGATTGCTAGGGGAATTTGCACCCTACAACCAGTGTGCTTAAAATGCAAATTGAAGAGTTGCTGAAAAAAAGCTAAATAACTCAAAAAACTTAAATAATAAAAAATGAAAACCAATTGCAATTTGTCTCAGAATATCACTCTCTACATCATACTAAAAGTTATCTCAAAGGTGAACAACCCCTTTAAGTTTAAGAAGAGCCATTGTTGAGCTTGGTACATTAATCAGTAGGGCTTCTGTTTTATTTAGTTTTAATTTGTAGCCAGATTTAGCACTATACTGATCCAACCATTTATGTAAATTAACGATAGAAGTCTTAGGTTTAGATAACGTTAATAATACATCATCAGCAAGCATAGCGGTTTTAAATTGCATATGCCCTAAAGTGATACGTGAGATATATAGTTTTCTTCTAATTTCCGCCGCCAAAGGTTCTACGCTTAGGGCATATAGCAAAGGGGATAATGGACATGTTTTGGGTTTTTATAACAGCCCAAGGCAACCACAGCCTTTAGCAGTGAGTATCTGTGCCTCTGAAGATGCCCCTGTAGCTCCCCATCTTCTTTTCTACTGATTCACTGCACATGTTCTGTGCTGGTGTCAGTTAGTCAGTTTAAGGCCCGCCTGATAAGACACTGAATATGTACATAATATAAATGTCATAATATAAAGCTGATTGAATACTTGAATACTTCTACATCTTTTATCTACTATTCCAAGGTGCCTTGGGTTTGTGGTTATACAGCTGTCCTCTTAAAGGAAAACTATACCCCCAAAATGAATACTTAAGCAAAAGATATAGTTTTCATTTAAGGTGACCATAAATATAACAAATTCAACCTTTCCTGGCAAAGATCTTTCCAAGAAAGATTGTTCATTTCAACACACACGTGTAGAGCTGAATTATCAGATATATAGGTAGAAACAATAGAATTCTACCTGTATCTGATAATTCAGCACTTAACAGCGGGCGATCCACATTTTCCGCCTGGACTAATATCCAAACCATCTGCTAACATCTTCCACTATACACTCACCGAATATCATACGAAAATTAGTTTTGTATGATAATATCAGTGCATGCATAACTACCTTTAGTAATAGGGAAGGCAAATATAAGACCACAGCCCTTGGTGTACTGATGTTTTCCTACTTTGTGGTATCCCTAAGACAGATAAATATGAGCTAGTATCTCCAACTTCTTCTTTTCCACATAATATTCCTTTATTTATCCTCTTCTGATTATTGGGTGTGCTACTGTGCCAATGCAAAAACTAAACAAAAAAAAGAGCAACATCGCCAATAAGAAAGCTGCTAAGACATTAATCTTGAATTAAAAAGGGAATAAATCCATGTCAAAAGCTTTATTGCAAATATATTATGTATTTGACCAAATCCCTTGCCATGGTGATTCTACTACATGGGCACTGTTTTATTTAGAATCTATAGATTTGTTTATTTAACCATTGCAGAGTTAAAAATCTAAAAAACGGACTCATGATAATAAATATGATTGAGCAAATAAATATGTTCCCTTTATTTAATAACGTATTGTTTGCTCCTTTGTTAAACAACACATTGTAGCTGTGTCTATATAATGGAACCCAAATCTCTCTAAAACGTTCATATCAGTAAATGAATATGCACTCTCCCTATAAATAGGGGTTTTCTTTTCTTCTTTTCTGTGCCATCATTGGTAGTCACAACTAGCACTATGTCGCTGGGCAACATTTTCCATGTGGAAATCAGAAGCCAGTGCCATCATATCTACAGGACTGTCATAAACTGTCTGTGCCATGGCTGCAGATTCTGTGGCACTCACAGGGTTAAATCAGCATATTAGCATGTTTCTAATATAGTTTTACATTTGTAAAGCATGACAACATACAGCATGCCTTTTTATCTAACAACTAGTTTGTCAATGCAGAAATGAGAAATATGTAAATACTGTATCACAGGTGGAGTTGACAATAGTTTAAAGGAATTTATTTAATTTCCTGTTGCCCGTAAAGCACACAATAGCACAATCATTTGTTTTATTTATGTCTAGATGATAGTGTATTTACTTATAAAAGAGGAAATTAAAAGTGACTTTGGGGAAAACTGTAAAAAAATGTAAACTGCTAAAGACTTTTTCTCACCTTCATTGACCATGAATTGAGCTTTATTAAATTATTCAAATTATTTGATCCCTTGATACCCAGAGGTAATAAGGAAGATAATTTATTTTTGTATTCTTTAATATGGAATGGGTTAAGTTACCCTCAGCTTAATTTGAGCTGCATGAGTAAGAATTTACTTTGCCATTTAATTAACTGTCTGAGTTTCATTTTATGATGGACAAAAGCAATTTGTATCTGCCTTGATGTTGGACTTCAAAGAAACTATGTAATGAGATTCATTTCTTTAGTAAAAAAGAACAGGTAAAGGTCATATGGAACAAACCCCATTGCTGATCAAATGGTTTTGGCCCCAAATGTTGCTTTTTCCAATTTATAAACAATGTTTTTTTTTTGCTTGTTATTCTGCTTTTGTATTATAAATTGTAATTTGCCCATAATAGAAAGCGAGAAAATACCTTGTTTGCCTTGATGTTTTTTGAGCAAAAAATATAAAAACTGCAAAATCATTAAGAAGTCTTTAATGAATGTCAAGTAAATCATTAGAGAAATCTTAAAAGACATTTGATATTTAATTATATATTATTCATAACCTGAAGGAATGAGCAATTCATAAGCAAAGAACATGTCAAGTTATCATACATGGTGGAAAAAAAATTAATTGGCCACTCTTGTTTGTTCAGTTTGAAAGGGTTTTAAAAAGAAAAAAACTTGCTACGTTTAAATGTTACAGTATACCTGTTGCAAATATGTGAATAGAACTAGTGTAGAATGATGGTGATTTTCCTTCTTTCAGAAGGAGGATCGATTAAACCCTAAGCCAGCTCTTCATATGAAATTATTAGTTTGAAAGGAAACTACTTCACAAAAGAAAAAAACTGACATTTTCAGCTGGGATATTGCCATTTTGCAGCAAAAAAAAAGCACATGCTGCAAATGTTAACAGCTGGGCTTTGTATTTACCTTCGACATCTGACAATTAATGGCCTATTAATTAACTATGGAAAAAATAGAATTTTTAGAGAAACAAATCAGAATCCAAAAAATACTTGTCAAAATCATGTCAATTGCAGATGTCCCTTTAACAATTCAAACTTTTTTCTACCTTCAGGATTCTCAATGGTTTCGGGCTGCTTGCGCTGGTTATCATTCGATAATACAAATAATTTGAGTTTTTTGGGCGTCAACTAAAAAAAGTCGTTATGATCAAATCGAAAAAGTAGCACAATTCGATTTTTGCGAGAATTAATTATTGGTAAATTACACGAATTCGGCTTTGGGAGTTTAGTTAAATTTTTATATAGTGAGAAAAAGTCATGTTTTAGTAAATATCCCCTTTAATGTTGCTATGGCAATGAGAACATGGTAGTATTACCAAGTATAATCAAACCATTCCAAAAACTTGCTACTATAAATTATGACTTACAATGGGAAAGAGAGATATGTCTATGAATTCACTTGCATACTCTTATTTATTCAAAAGAGATCAGACAATATCAATTGTCTTGTCAATGCATTACTGGCTATATTATTGACAACACGAGCAAAACAGGTCAATCCTTATTCATCCTCCTATTGAAATAGAGATAAGAAAGTCTAATTATAGATGTGCAAAGTATTACATTATCTCCTTTGTTATTTGGTTAGCAGACAAAGCTCAGTGTACCTGCTTCTGTCTGGGGCAACCGTAGAAGAATATTCTGCTTGCCCAAATTGCGAATTACCAAAACTGGAATGGCATTGTGGACAATATGTTAATTTCTTTGATACAAATGTCTTAATATATCAACACTGAAAATTCATTGTAATTTATATAACATATACATTTATAATTCTTTCTTGGTAATGTAAATGACTGGGGCTTTAGAAGTATTAGGAATTATATCCAGACAGGTAACAAATAGCATAAAAGAGCCATTTAATATTACCCCCATGCAGAACTGTAACAGCACTAAGGGGCACAAGAATACAGTGAGGGGCAGATTTATAAAGGGTCACATTTCGAATTTGAAAAACTTCCAAATTCAAATTCAAAAAGACCAACCGAAATGTAATCAAAGTTTTTTTTTTTTTGATTGAATAGGTCCGTTTTCAATCGAATAGGTCCATTTTTTTTTCCAAAAAAACCTTTGATGTTTCAAAGTCAACCAATTGACTCCACGTAGGTTCTAGGAGGCCCCCATAGGTAAAAAAAGCAATTCGGCAGGTTTTAGATGGCGAATGGTCGAAGTCGAATTTTTAAAGCGTCAGTACATGATGAATTTCGAAATTCGAAATTTTTTAAATTCGAATTTTCACTTCTTTGATAAATCTGCCCTTAAGAGTTTAGTCATGGTTTCAAAAATCTCTAAAACAACTAAAATCCGACCTTTAATAAATAAACCTCCACAGGTATGAGGTTCCAAATTACAGAAAGATCCATTATCCAGAAAGCCCCAGGTTCTGAGCATTCTGGATAACAGGTCCCATACCTGTATAATTAGAGAAAATATTGGAATTTTCTAATTGCAAAAAAACATAGTTTAAGTATCTGTATTTAACAATGAAACCAACACATCTGGTGCTTTGTTGTTTAAAAAAGGTGGTGCTAATTTTGCTCTTAGCTCACATGCAAATAATTTGTCATTGCTGATAGGTATCTCCTCTAGACTTATACAGTATATACCTTTTGCCCCTGAATATAAAAAGCCTAAAGCCTTTTTTTCATTCAAAGCTAAAGGTCAAGCACATCAAACGTTAATGAATAGTTAAACTTTTTCAATATGGCTATTTTCTAAGATTGTTAACATATGTATACTGGCCCTTTAACTGACACATATTTTAAATTTCAGCACCTCTCTCTTGCTGCCACATACAGTATACTAGCAAACCTTCATCAATGCACAATATAGAGACCATCCAGTCCTGTCTACTTGCCTATTTCTGTTTGATCTTTCTCTTCTCTGTTCTCTTTCTGCACTGATTGTCCATTTTCTTTGTTTTTGTGCCTGTCTCTGATATGTATTATTTTCCTTTAATCCCACCATTTCTAGAAGCTTCCCTTTTTCCATTTCTCTTTTATTTTACTGATAAAATATAACCCTTTATTTACCAACCAGCAGGCAGCGGTTAAGTTAAAAAGCAATTTATTTACCAAACAATTCTCTTCCTAACATGTTTCGTGTGATCCCACACTTAGGGGCTGATTCATTAAGGGTCGAATATCGAGGGTTAATTAACCCTCGATATTCGACTAGGAATTGAAATCCTTCGACTTCGAATATCGAAGTCGAGGGATTTAGCGCAAATACTGCGATCGTACGATCGAAGGATTATTCCTTCGATCGAACGATTAAATCCTTCGAATCGAACGATTCGAAGGATTTAAATCCAACGATCGAAGGAATATCCTTCGATCAAAAAAAGTTAGGCAAGCCTATGGGGACCTTCCCCATAGGCTAACATTGACTTCGGTAGATTTTAGCTGCCGAAGTAGGGGTTCGAAGTTTTTTTTAAAGAGACAGTACTTCGACTATCGAATGGTCGAATAGTCGAACGATTTTTACTTTGAATCCTTCGATTCGAAGTCGTAGTCGAAGGTCAAAGTAGCCCATTCGATGGTCGAAGTAGCCCAAAAAATACTTCGAAATTCGAAGTTTTTTTACTTCGAATCCTTCACTCGAATTTAGTGAATCGGCCCCTAAGTCATAGGAATAGATACAGGAAACATGCTACATATCAGGTTTTCAGAACTGGAAGTTGGCCCTTTCAGTGATAGCTGAATTCACTCAAAATAAGTTTGTTATTACTCCATAAGCAATGCTAGTAAACATATACAATAAATTACCAACAGAGTCAAAGGAAATACTAACCTTTCAAATCTTAAATGCTTGCATATTTCTGATTACTAGAAACTGGAAAGAGAAAGAAAAACCAGGTATAACCCATATTAAAAAAAGTTATTAATAACCTAGAATATGAATTAGAGACTTTGTCAGTAAAATACATATTCAAAACACATACCAACTTCAAAATAATCTGGGAAAAAGCTACCTTAGAAAGTTAGCGATATTATTTTATGTTATTCAATTTGTTATGTAATAACGTATTGCCATAGTTATTGTGCAAAATAGCATTAGTAATGAAATCTGTTTGTTTTGAAAAACGAATATAAATTACATTGCAATAAAAAACAACATACACTGTAAACCAGAAGAGATTTCTTGAATAAAAGTGCTCAGGATGTTCACATATGGGAGCTTTCACATGCACACTAGGATCTAACCATAATACCAGTATGCTGTAAGAACAGATAACTGGTAAATTGGATAGACACTTGCAATGGGATATTAGAGGGCAGTAGAGGTAGTTAGTTTTTTCCCATATAAAGAATCAGGCCACCAGAAGCCACCCCTTTAAACTAGAAGAAAAGAACTTTCATTTGAAGCAACGTAGGTGGTTCTTCACAGTCAGGAAAGTGAGGTTGTGGAATGCACTGCCGGGTGATGTTGTGATGGCTGATTCTGTTAATGCCTTTAAGATTGGCTTGGATGATTTCTTGGACAGACATAATATCCAAGGCTATAGTGATACTAAAATCTACAAATAATATACTGTAGATATTGGTATATATAGTTTATATAAATTACAATTCATTTAGACGGGTTGAAGTTGATGGACTTTCGGTTTTTTCCAATTCAACCTAACTTTGTAACTATATAATGAGTTAATTAAACATTGCAGACAAAATCAAGTTTTATTAAGTTAGACTTTGATTCATCCAGAAATATTGAGCTACCTCTGTGTCAAATGTTTTTTTCTATTTCAAAATGTAATTTCTTTCTTTCTTTTTCAACATAATTAACTATAATATAATTAGTGTAAGTAACAACATGGATGTGCATAGGGACACTTGTTACCCTTCTGATGTCTCAGTCTGAAAACTCAACAGCACCAGCCTTGCCACCACCTTTACCTCTCCTGAGCCCGGAGTAAGGATTGCTAGTTAACCCAAACTGTTCTCTACACTAAAAGAAACACATTTTTTTTATTTTAAAAATTGTTACCAGTGGTAGCTTTTTGCATCCCTGATAAAGTGTCATTAGAGGCAAAGTTCTAATTGAGGCATTGATAAAACTAAGCTTTTCCTTACTTGTGCCAATGTCTGCAGCTGCATGACACAAATCACAGCCATTCCATATCGCAGAGAAAGGAAGCTAAACAGCTCTTTTATGATAGCTAATGGAATGAAAAATAGTTATGTGATAAAGCGACCTACATATCTAGAACTCAAAGTATGAAACATTTATGTGTAATTTTTATTTTGTTCTGATGACAGAAATAGGAAAGTCCCCATCATCCAAGATGAAATATGAATCATGAAGCATTAATGAAAGACTATTGCTATATAAAGCTTAAGTTTTTATGTCCCTCATCTATCAAGGTAAAACTCTTAAGATTTCTTTGACATAACTTTTAATGGGGGTATTGTTCACTGTAGATCTGCCAGAACATAATACAAGCTTTTTGCAGCCCCAAATAGCTGAAATAAAATAAAGAGAATAATCACATTCAGTTACATCACATAGAAATGTAGTCCTGATATCATTTGCGAGTAGAACGCTTGCTTTAATAACGTAATAACCTTAAACAAATAGATAAGTTCTATTTACTTTGTAATATCAGGGTTTTTACAAGATTGACTGCCTGGTGGGATGCCTGTACAAATTTCACAGCTGTCCCCAGGAATTTAAGTAAAGAGGACTATTTCACTCCATGTGCCATTAAAAGACGCTTCCAATGCTGATCTATGAATTAAACATGCCGCTGGAGGCTTGATGTGGATAATCACAGGAAACCCCTGAGGAACTAACATGGAGTTCTCCAGTAAGCTGTCACAGTACCTGACTATTTTCTGTAATGAGAAATAGTTAGTATAAATAAAACCTCCGACCATTTTTAGCGGCCTGCTGCTGGTTGGGGTTAGGATGCAAACACAGAAAGCAGGTTGTATGATATTCTCAACACGAAAATTGCATGTGTCCCGCAGAAAACAAGATATTCTAAAGACTAAAGTCTGTAATACTGAACAGCTGGACACCAAAGATGCTATCATGGTATTTTCATTTGTTTTACATATAAAATAGGATGCCTTCTTTTCAAACAAAGGTTTAACTTAAGGGGTATACATATGTTTATTTATGTCCATATATATTCTTCAACCAACTGGAGAAGGAAGATGTAAAGCAGTTTTTAATCAACAATAGATGCATTTCTTGTTTAATGAGACAAATCTTTCAAACATCTTAACCCAAATCTTTTTACATAATAAACCATGCAGTTCACAATGTTAATATTAATTTTCTTCATTAGAAAGTTATCACATTATTCGGCTTAATTGCACATAAAGCATGTTTTAGTCTACTTTAAAGTGGCATATTCTTTTGAAGAATTCACATGCTGTGTGTAGGTGAGAACTATAAAATTCACAGTGGTGGATGGGGGTGCTAAATACATTCTTGGTTCACAAAAATAAAATTAGATTTGTGAAAATAAACACAAAGGAATCATTTTTGAGATTGCACATATTTTCATGTATGGCTAATATAATGAGAGGAAACCTGTGCTGAGATTTTCTGGGGGGATTGGTAAAAATGATGAGATCGCTGCTTTAAATATTTTTATCCTCTTGGGCAATGGTATTTTCCAAACAAAATAGGTGCATCCCCAATGGGAGAGCTTTAAAACATTCTAAACATTAACATTTTAATTCACATATGCTGATATACTAATTCATAAACTGCCTTCAGAATGCCTAACGAAACAAAAATTACACATTTCACACTAATATCAAGCTTTCTAAAAATGGTGCACTTTAAGCTCCTTTGCTTGGATCTGGGTGATTTTTTTGCAATGCCCCCATTCTGCTTAGACCTCATTCCATTCCACCCAGACAATGCTCCCCTGCACCTCCCCTGTCAGGGGTATAAATTTGGGTGCTTCCCTAAAAATCCATTTTGGTTGACAGGTCTGTAAGCTAAACATTGTTTTATAACATTTGTACAGTATATGAGTAAACTTACTAGGTTGCCTGCTTTTGCATTTTTGGTCACTTTTGTAGTCAAACCCATGATGTCAGATTACAACCCCGGATCATAAAATATACCCTTAGCTGTATTGTCTTGTAATGGGATTATAAGGTTATCCAAAGAGCTAGGTGTGGGTATAAGGATGATTTTGGAATGAAATGTAGGGTGTTTTATGCAGCATGAACCCATTCAACATTATTATTATGGTCAATCTCTTATTATATTAATGAGGTATAGAGTGCCTGAAAAAAACTATTTAACCAAGGCCAATATAATAATGCTTAAGTGATTACTAATGTAAAGATTTATGTCAAATGAGTTGGTATGTGATGTCAGAGAACAGTTGTGTAGAAAGGGAAGGGTCATAAATAACGTATCCCATTTCAATCCAGTCTTACCCACACTAAGGGCTGCTCCAATAATATCAATAATAACTATGTCCTATAGCTCAGTTAATCATAGGCACACAAGTGCTCACTGCAGGGAACAGAATATTACCTACAGTACACAGGTTTCAGCACTGATAAAATATAACTCAAGAGCTATTTGCAAATCAACATGTGGGAATCAGTTGACAACTTGACATTGCAGCTTATGGAACAGAAGGAGGGAACATGGTATTCGTTTCAACTTACTAATTATTAGAGCAACCTGAATTAGCTAAAACAAAGACAATTAGATCAGGTTAAAGAGAACACTGCTACATTAAACAAACATAATTATGCATGCTGAATTTGTCAGAGAACATTTTTCATTTTTTATAAAAAGTCTCAGATCAATTATCTGTTAAATGCCAACTAAACATAACATTAATTGAATTTTCTCTGAGATACATACTGTAAACATCAGTTACAACACCCCCACCCCCACCAACTATAGGATATCTGAGTAACTGCAATTAAAGATCATCTTCAGAAGGACTTCATCAAATGCTTCTAGTCTATCTACAAGTACATTTGACTGCTTACTCAAAAGGAATACTCATTTGCACTGCTTTATCTTGCTCAGAGAATGAGTAAAAAATGTCAATCTAAAAAGGAAGTATATAGATGCATATAGAAATACAGATAGTTTCTGATGCATAACACATAGTTCTACCCACAGCAAAGTTAACTGATTGCAACTCACTTTATATATTGCATATTTGTGAATTCTAAAGGGTTTATATTGTAAACCTGAAAATAACCCTAGTTTTTAATCCAAATGCAATAATTAATACAAATTTGAGCATCTATTTTTAATCATTAATTTAATTGAATCTCAAGTTGTCTCAACACAGTTGTCAACTCATCGTTTGAAATGGGCAGTTCAGTTACAGTATGTCTTATGCTTAGCAACTTTTCTTAATTCTTTTTTTCAAGTTTAAAACTTTCCATCTTCTTGCTCCTGCCAGTTTGCAAATTGGAGTCACTGACCCTGGCAGCCAAACTACTATTGCTTTGTGAGGTTACAATTTTATTGTTAATGTTACTTTTTATTGCTGCCAGTGCCTAGTGGTTTTTGCAGTTGGGACCAAGGAGGAAACTGTATACAGAAAGTCCAATTTAAGGTATCCAAGGGTTAAGAAAGTTCATAGTTGTATCCAGACAAAAGATCAGGGCAGGCAAAGAATAGTGAAGTCTAGAGTCAAAACAAATAGGTCAGGAACCAGAAAACAGTCAATACAGAATTACAGTGCAGCCAGGAACACTCAGGAGTAGAACCTATATTTAGGCATTGAAGCTGGGTCTCCAGAATCCTTTTAATTTTAATGCTGAAACATGGCGCCATGATATCACACACCCCTGCGTCACAATGCACCATGCCACTGACATCACTATGTGGCCATGGGCTCTGCCATCTTGACGACAAAGTGGCGCGCTCTGCAATGGAGCACTCCTGACAATTACTCATCCTTCTATTTAGGTAACCAGCTATTCATACTCCAGTCTCTCACTCAAACCATTGTCAGGTTGCTAGGGTCAATGCTGAAATGTAAACTGGAGAGCTGCTGAAAGAATGGCTAGTCAATTTGAAAACAAAAAAAGCTAAAATTACAGTTGCCTCAGTCTATCACTGATCATACTAAAAGTTAATTAATTTGTGATTAATGTATAATGTGAACCAACCCCTTATAGTCAGATATATATGTGTATAAATACATTCTGTATGACTATGAATAAGAGCTTACCCTTTAAAAGAGAAAGACTATGGGGTAAATTAGAGTGAAATTCCGCAGCTCTCAATTCATTTCTATGGGATTTTGAAAGGCTTATTTATCAATGGGTGAAAGTGAAAGTTCACCCTTTGATAAATACGCCTATAAAAATCCCATAGAAATTAATGGAGAGTGGCGGAATTTCACTCTAGTGGCGGAACTTCACTATTAACTTCACTCTTTGATAAATATACCCCTTAGTGTGGCTACTTAGCAATAAATTAAATCAATTGAGCCCAGAACTTGTTCCTTTATTTATCTGCAGAGTATAGACCCCAGTAATTGTTCCTTTATTTTTCTGCAGGGAATACTGTAAGTTTTATCCAGGGCAGTATTAGAATTATGCAGCCTTTCTTGTCTTTTCCTGAGACTGACAACTAAAAAAACATTTTACTAAGCGAAAATTATATTTACATCATTTTCAATTTGCAAGTTATAATTAGCGCACAGTTTGGTATTCTGGAAGTCATTGTGGGGAATATAACGTTTGACCAAATTCAGGAATTAGAAATGCATGTAAAAGATGAAGCTGGCTACTTAAAAGTACCCTTCATTCCTATGGAGGGTTTGAGGATGAAACACATACATTAAGGGCATTATTGCATTTTTAGGCATATACTAGGAAGAATATTCTTCTTGTATTTTGTACCAAACAGTATGCCTAGAGATATTTGTTGGATATATGCAAATACCACATAATACTATTCTATTGCTACAGGCACATGGAGATAAAGTGACTTGCTTAAGGCGACATTGAGATTCAAGACAGTTTCCTGCTTTTCTAAGACCTTGTTTTTACAACTATGTAGTGCTTGTGGTTTAGAATCATGGTACCAGGCTGCAACTGTAAAAGGATGGTAAAGATAGACTGTGTGTGTCCTTTATGTATAATTTAGATCTCCATACTTATTTTGATCACAGCTGTAAAATTCAGCTTTAAACTAAAACAAAATTAACGAAAATTGTCGGTTGTTCATTTTTTTAAACGGGCAGTTCAAAATTAAGCTTGGCTTTTCCTGAATTTGAATTGTTTTTGAGAACAAAAAAATGCCAAGGTTTTCTTCACTGCTGTTTGCATACCTTGTCAGCTAGGAAAGGTTCTATAACTGTTGAGATTTATAGAGTGGCAATATAAAATTATGTATGAACTGTGCTTGGCACAGGGAAATATCTCTTCATACATCAACCTGAAAATAACATCAAGAAAAATAGTCTGTTCCTAGTCTTACTGAATTGCTGGTTAAGTGATCAATCTGCTACCTTGTCCTTGTCTGGTCTCTGTTCTGGCCTGACACAGTATGCATTCTAAGCTCTTCAAGGTCATAGATTTATTACACACAACAGTCTGTTCATTTGCTTAATTTGCTTTACTGATGACACTGGCCAGCAAATGCATCACTCCTAGAGGTTACAGAATAAGGGTTTTCTGTTCTGCACAGTATGGAAAGACTGATTCCCTCTGAAAGTGTATTATGTTCTACAGCGCTGTGTGGTGATTAGGGCTGGAACAGACTTTTGCAGACTTTCTCAAGCACAGAATATCATATAAAGGTTATATAAAGAATTAGCTGGAATTACGTACATTTGCTTGGCTGAAAACCTTTTTGTGGCATACATGTAAGACAAATACAAGTGCTGTATATCTGTTAAATTGCAGACTGAAGAGTAAAACATATAGCATAGGAGAAATATCGGCTGTGCCCAATTGTGATTTAATTTTTTTTTAACAGACGTAAAAATAGAGACATTTTAAATGAGCAAAGTATTGCTGTTTGGTTTAAAACTACTTGGTTGAAAAAATAGGACTCCCCTAGTACTAACTGAAAATCAATCCAACCTTTCAGTAAATTATAGAAAACTGGAAAATGTCACACTTGGGGGCACATTTACTAAGCTCGCGTGAAGGATTCGAATGAAAAAACTTTTAATTTCGAAGGTTTTTTTTGGCTACTTTGACCATCGAATTGGCTACTTTGACCTTCGACTATGACTTCGACTTCGAAACGAACGATTCGAACTAAAAATCGTTTGACTATTCGACCATTCGACCATTCGATAGTCGAAGTACTGTCTCTTTAAAAAAACTTCAACTACATACTTCAGCAGTTTAAACCTACCGAGTAACAATGTTAGCCTATGAGGACCTTCCCCATTAGATTTCTAAGGTTTTTTTGATCAAAGAAAAATCCTTTGATCGATCGATTAAAATCAAACGATTTTTCCTTCGTTCGATCGTAGGATTTGTGGTAAATCCTTTCGAATTCGATATTCAGATTCGTAGGATTTTACTTCAAGGGTCGAATTTGAGGGTTTATTAACCCTCGATATTTGACCCTTAGTAAATGTGCCCCTTGATGTCACATTTTTCAAATTTTTGCCCCATATATTTTTTCCCACCTAAAAAAAGGTGGGGGGGGGGCTCTAGTCGGAATTGGATAATTTCAAGTTGATGATTTCAAATTAATGATTTCAAGTTGACTCCAGTAAGATGAATGGAAATCTTTGTCCTTCTGCATCTTTTGCGTTGGCCAATGTCTCATAAAATTACTTTTACTCTAGTCATTTAATGATATTAAAAGGATAACTCAGCTTTAAATATTAACCTTTACATATATCTATAAAGTATAGTGGAATTCTGAGACATTTAAAAATTGATGTTTGTTATTTTCCATGGTCTTTGAATTATTTAGCTTTTTGTTCAGAAGCTCTCTAATTTGATATTTCATCAACTGTCTAGAATCCAATTTAGCTCAGCAACCATGATGAACAGAAAATGGCCTGTATAGAAAGATAATAGCAATAAAATTGTAACCCCATAGAACAATAGTTGTTTTTGTTGCTTTGGTCAGTGATGCCCATTTGAAAAATTAAAAGATGCAGAAAAAGTTAGAAAAACGTTATGTTTATATATTCTATAACATACTAAAACTTAATAAACAAATATGAAAATGCCCCTTTAAATCAGACCGACTGCAATGCCCCTACTTACATTGGTAAAACACTAATGTGCACAAGGCCTTCATTGCATGGTCCAATATTTATTCGTTATCATACTGTACAAATAGGAATCTAACTTTTGCATTAAGTATTCCAAATTTAAATACAAGGGAAAACATAATACGTATGTTCTGAATGCTATGCTCTCTCATATACATTTGTGTGTGTGTGCGTGTGTGCATAAATCACTGTAACTGTAGAGACATGGGACAAATGACCAGTGCAACAAACTTGCAAGTTACCTCTTAGGCCGTTTTATAGCTGTTAAACGTTTGAGTGCCCCAAAGCACCTGACAAATTAGCTGCTACTGCGGCATGAATTCCCATGCACACTAGGTTACAACCATGGCACGCTAAACAAATACAATTTCTATAAAGGCTCTCATGCTTCAATGAATGGCTCTTTGCCAGAATTCTTTCATGGAATATATCTCCTCTGCTTGCATATCATATATATATTACCGTGGCCAAATATACCTTTCATTTTCTTAATTATCTTCTCTCCTCCCAATCTCCATGCCTTTTTTTTTATAACACCTTACTTTGGCTAATTCCTTATTTATCCTCGACTCAAGTTTCCACTTGATATCACAGAAAGCTTTAGGAAAGAACATTTTGTATATTTATACAGAACATTTCCATGCCAAAATGCCACTATATGAGCTCTTGATTTCAATATTGCCAGAGATGTTGATCTATTTTTTTGCATTGTGGGAGGAGCACTTTGCTACTCGGATGCTGCCAGGTCTTAAAGCTAGAGGACAAAGGCGAGGGTTCTGGCCAGGCAAGGGAACCGTAACGACAATAGCAATGGACAAAGGATAAGGGTAGTCATGGACTGACTGGGCAATGAAGAAATGGACAAGGCACCTTTAAATGTTTGAATTTTACACCAAGCATGATGACGTCAGACGCGGCGCACTGAATATATACGGACTCACTCATGCGGCCCGCATGTCAAATATGAGGAGGTGGTGGGTGTCCCTGCCGCCTCCCAGGTACCCCTCACAACTTTGTTTTTTTATTTAAAGAGCATTTATTTTTTTTGTTTTATACTATGACATAATCTTTATTTAACATCTTTTACATATTTTGTCTAAGAATTATCAGGTGGCACAGAAATTGCAACATAAAAAGTGGGGAAACTGTTTAAATTCTTCACTGATTCTGAAATACACGTATTATACTTCATTATACCTCTATTCAGCTTTTTGTTTGTTCATAACATAAGTGGGGGTGAGGTTCCCTTTGCTAAAAGTTGTATTAGAACTAATTCTTTCAAATTAACTGACTCTGGGACAAATCCTGCCTATAGATTTGTAGTGAAATTTTTGCCTGTTTTTTTTTAAAGAGTTATCTCAAACACATAACAAAGGGAACCCCTCCACTTATACATAGGAGAGACATATTTCACAAACTGTTTAGAATTTTTAATTCAATTTTAATTCTATTTCCATGAGATAAGCATATGTTCAATTTTTATTTTCATGATAGTTACCCTTTAATGTAGTTTCAGTAGAGATATGTGTAAAAAAAGATGTTAAAATACACCCTGTTTTGCCATGTAAACGCCACAGTACACCATGTACTACAAATTAGTGTCTTCAATAATATATATTGTGATGGAAGTATGGAAAAGCAGCAAAGCTAAGAATAACCATATATATATTTTTGTTTAACACATCTTCTCTATAACTGTAGGAGTTCAATGGCAATGAGAAATGTGTTTACTAGATGAATGCATTGATGCCAGATTTCTGTAATCTCTATATGGATGGCAGAAGCAGCTGCAGTTCCCTGGAGGTCATTTACCTTTTCTCAGACTGACAGTTCAAGACAATTTTATGAAAATGGGAGGGGTAGCCTTAGAGGTAGGTTTTGCACCATTCCTTTATCATTGCTAATAAGCATGGGCTTATGTTTATTTCAAACAAACAGCAAATCTCTTAAGATTATCAATACTGCTTTATGATTACTAGTCTAACAAAATATTTGTATGCATATAACTACAGTGGAAAGGCATGATTATATGACAACCAGAAAACACAGACACAGAGTAGATACAAGGAATTAATAACATATTAATTAAATCAAATCTGTATTTGTATTATCCGACTGTAGCAAAGCTAGGAATAAGGTTAAGACCTGTTTACAGACCTGCCTAGGAATTTGCTATTAGTTTATAAAGGTCTAAAGGTACAAGGTTAGGGTAAATGTAGTCCATTCTGTAAAAACTAAAGCAGACATTGCTGGCAACAATGGTTAGCATTCTCACCAAGCATCTGAGAAGATATTAGAAGTCAATGTATAAAAGAATGTTGAAACAACGTGAACTATAAAGTAATAAAGTAGAAATGGTGTTACTCACCTTATTTTTTCTAACAGAATATAAATACAGAAAAGATTGGGGTCAGGAAAATGAGATGGCTTTCAAATTTAAATTACCATTTCCCTCATAATGTGGGATTCATCATATAATAGTGTCATATTCTGTGAAATAAACACAATTTAAATATGAATACCAGCTATCTTCAGACCTCATTGTACTTTTCAAGTGTAATTCTCTGCTTTTAGGTGACCAAATTATTTCATCCATATATTAATAAACATTTTGGTATCATGTGTTCTGCAATCATCTTATTTTACAGCAGACCCTGCAGTATACAGAAAATAGCCATATGCATGCACAGTTAGCCATTGTTATTTTATATTTTAGATATTAAAGGGATGCTGTCATGGGAAAACATGTTTTTTTCAAAATGCATCCATTATAAGTGCTGCTCCAGCAGAATTCTGCACTGTAATTCATTTTTCAAAAGAGCAAACAGATTTTTTTATATTTAATTTGAAATCTGACATGGAGCTAGACATGTTGTCAGTTTCCCAGCTGCCCCAGCAAGTAGACAAAGGGGCACATTTACTTAGCTCGAGTGAAGGATTAGAATGAAAAATACTTTGAATTTCGAAGTATTTTTTTGGCTACTTCGACCATCGAATTGGCTAATCGAACGATTCAAACTAAAAATTGTTTGACTATTCGACCATTCGATAATCGAAGTAATGTCTATTTAAAAAAAACTTCGACCAGTACTTCGCCAGTTAAATCCTACCGAGCACCAATGTTAGCCTATGGGGACCTTCCTCATAGGCTTTCTAAGTAATTTCTGATCGAAGGAAAATCGTTCGATCGATGGATTAAAATCCTTCGAATCGAATCGTTTTCCTTCAATCGTTCGAATCGAAATGCGGTAAATCCTTCGACTTCAATATTCGAAGACGAAGGATTTTACTTCGATGGTCGAATATCGAGGGTTAATTAATTAACTTCGACTATCGAATTTCTACAATTCGATGGTTGAATTTTGAAGTTTTGCCACTTCGAAATTTGACCCTTAGTAAATGTGCCCCTATATGTCATCTCTATTGCAGCTGTTTTCCCGCCAGTATTTAGATAAAGGGCATGTCTATTGTTTGTTTGATACTTTGAGAAAGGCCTTAGAATAGGCTGAAACATCAGTCTTTACCTTTTATAAATAAAAATTCTGTATTTTTAAGACCTGAGAGTGTGGACTCATTTGTGGACTCTTTTTATATATATGTATATATATATATATATATATATATATATATATATATATATATATATATATATATATATATATATATATATATATATAGATATATATATAGATATATATATATATATATATATAAAACAAGGGAAAGTTGTGCTCACCACTATTTTTTAAAACCATTTGGCGGGGGTGCAATGAGGCTGTGACCACAAAATACATATAGTCAAATACAAGAGTCCTCTGCACTCAACCCATTATCAATATATTTAAGACAGTTGTCTTAAATTGGCTGCTCAGCCAATGATATACTATATATATATATATATATATATATATATATATATATATATATATATATATATATATATATATATATATATATATATATATATATATATATATATATATATATATATATATATATATATATATATATATATATATATATAGTATATCATTGGCTGAGCTTTCAAAGTAGCAACCTCTTTTTAATATATAACATGCCTTATGGAAACAGCAGTGACATCAAGTTTATTGGATCAACAGAAAATATGCAATGTGCATCATAACAAAATTAGACAGGTGCATAAATTTGGGCACCCCAACAGAGATATTACATCAATACTTAGTTGAGCCTCCTTTTGCAAATGTGACAGCCTCTAGACGCCTCCTAGAGTGTCTGGATTCTGGATGGCGGTATTTTTGACCATTTGTCCATACAAAACCTCTCCAGTTCACTTAAATTTTATGGCTTTTGAGAATGGACAGTCTGTTTCAAATCTTCCCTTTCGATGATATTCAAGTCGGGGAACTGCGATGGCCATTTCAGAATATTGTACTTCTCCCTCTTCATAAATGCCTTTGTAGATTTTGAAGTGTGTTTAGGGTCATTGTTTTGTTGGAATATCCAACTGTCAGGTATTGCTGGGATTCGAGCCAAGGGACCTTTGGGTTTCTGGCTCGATACCATTTAGCCAGGTGAGCAGCCTGTAGGGTTGGTCGCTATGTGTTACCTGGCCTCTGCAGTCCCAACCACGCTGCTGCCTAGTTGCAATCAGCCAATCCTATTTAAAGGAAAACTATACCCCCCAAAATGAACACTTAAGCAACAGATAGTTCATATCATATTAAGTGGCATATTAAAGAATCTTACCAAACTGGAATTTATATTTAAGTAAATATTGCCCTTTTACATCTCTTGCCTTGAGCCACCATTTCGTGATGGTCTCTGTGCTGCCTCAGAGATCACCTGGCCAGAAATACTTCAACTCTAACTGTAACAGGAAGAAGTGTGTAAGCAAAAGACACAACTCTGTCTGTTAATTGGCTCATGTGACCTAACAAGTATGGTTTGTTGGTATGTTTGTGGGTACAGTGAATCCTACGATCCCAGGGGGTGGCACATACTACTAGAAAAGTATATTATTATAAAAATGGTTTATTTACATGAAGCAGGATTTTACATATGAGCTGTTTTATGCAATATCTTTTTATAGAGACCTACATTGTTTGGGGGGTATAGTTTTCCTTTAAGGGCATCACTTAAAACACTCCTTGCCAGAGCATTACATTGTTTCTCTCTAGTACTGTGGCAGCGCCCCTATCTAGGTAGTTCTAGCTCTTGCCCCTTTTCCCTTATTATTCCTTCTTGCCTTTGTCTGCCTATCCTTGTCTTGTCTAGCTTCACCCTATCTTATACCTTCCCAGCCTTGACCTTGATCTGACCCTTGCCTGTTCTCATTTCCTATTCCACCTTGTACCTTTCACTCACTTCATCTTGTACCTGCCTTGCCGGTTCCTGCTTCCTGACCTGCTCTGCCTTGTACCCTGTCTTGTTGCTTCCCTAGTCTCCCTCTGCTATCTTGATATCCAGTTTCCCTCTGCTCCAGTCTCCCTCTACTATCTTGATATCCAGTCTCCCTCTGCTTCAGTTTCCATCTCCTATCTTGCTATCCAGTTTCCCTCTGCTCCAGCCTCCCTCTCTTGCTATCCTGCTCTCGTCCTCTCCCGCTATCCTGCTCTCCAGTCCTCTCCCGCTATCCACTCTAGTCTCCTGCTCTAGTCTCCCTCTGCCCTCTATCCCCAGTTTGATCTGATCTACGCCCTCACCATCCTGCCCCATCCAGTATGTATCCTGTCCTCCCACTGTCTTGTCCCCCGATCGACGCCCTCTTCGTCCAGTCTGGTCTTGACCTTCCCCTGCTCCATTCTGCTTCACTCTGCACCTGTTCCAGTTTGACTACGCCCTCGTCTCCCTGTTCCTGCCTTTCCCTTTGTGTTCTGTGGACACAGCCAGTTCCTGCCTAAAGGACTCGCTTTCTCCCTTCAGTCTCTACCTGATCTTTGACACCAACCCCTGCGAAACTTTAACTTCAACTTTTGACTGATGCTTGAAGATTATCCTGAAGTATTTGTAAATACTGGGTTGAATTAATCTGACCCTCAACTTTAACAAGGGCCCCAGTCCCTGAACTAGTCACACAGCCCCACTGCATGATGGAACCTCCACCAAATTTGACAGTAGGTAGCAGGTGTTTTTCTTGGAATACAGGGTTTTTCTTCTGCCATGCAAAGTGTTTTTTTTGTTATGACCAAATAACTCATCAGTCCAAAGCACTTTGTTCCAAAATGACTGTGGCTTGTCTAAATGGCCTTCCATTTCCTGATTACATTCCTTACAGTTGAAACTGACAGTTTAAACCTCTGAGACACTGTAGCTTTTTATGCAGTGATGGATGCACTCAAAGAAACTTGATTTGTGCATTTTTTGAGCAGGTTCCTGGCTTCATAAGGTTTTTACAGTCTTTGCCACTAATTACATGATAAACCAGGACTGTATCTTCCTGTACCCACAGAAGACAAATACTTCTGTAAGGTAATTTTTCTTAACTTTTTCAACTAATGAAATTGGTAAAGTTTCTTGGCTTTGTTTGTTATTATTGATTTATAAAGGATTTTTATTGTAACACAGATCCTTCATATTCTTTGTGCAAAGTTAAAAATGAATTACTAACGGTTTTTTTAATCAAAAAGTGTTGACAATGGCTTAAAGTATATTTTTCTTGTTCATAAAAAGAATAGTATTTCTTGTATTTATATATTATATTATTTTAGTATTTAGGTATTACTATAATGAAGAGGAAGATTGAAAATACTGATGGACCTGTACTGTATACTTACAGAAGACAACAAAAGAAACCTTTCTTTTTTGTACATTTTCATCTGTAAAATAGTATGAAATAAGAAAATATTTGTATTTGATGCAGTAAGAATAAGGTAAAATGTTAAATAATTAACAAGCCAGACAGCATTAATATATTCTTCAGGATTCAGTGACCTTGCTGCTTGGTATGCTGCTGACATATTGACTTCCTCTTATCTTAGGAACAAAGTGAGCATGGTGTGTAAGGAGAGGTAGGAGAGGTATCACACAGAGGAAATAACTATACAGAGGTAAAGAGAATAAGGGTTTAGCCCGGGGGGGGGGTAATGATAGAATATATATAGGCTCTGCTAATAAACAGCAGGGGATATATGTAACATGATTGTGTGCAGAAATATCATTTTCTCTATGTAACTTCATAGACTGATTTGCAATCATATACAAAAGAACAATAATTATATTGCAAAGAACTAATAATCTTTTTTTCCCTAATAAAAACTAACAACCGAAAATTCCCTTCAACTGCTGTTGTTTTACAAGGGGTTTACAATGGGAGATGTAGTACCAGTGTAGAGGCACTGTAGTACAGCAAGTGTAATTTATGAGAAGGGTTTATAAAGGGCCAGTGATAGTCAAATTGTTGTGGAATACTCTATAGGCTGAAGTGAGCCTGACTGTGCCTTAAAACTCTTTTCTTAAGAGTGAAACATCCTGCTTTTTGGTATTCAGAAGGTCTTTCCCTCTAATATTTAGAATGTTAAGGGTGTAAACTAGTTTACTCCAAAAAAGACAAATGTATGAAAAATGGATATATGAACACACAAACTAATTGACATTTCTTGCAAGTGTTAGTACTTGCTATTAGTGATGGGCGAATAAATTTGCGAAACCGCTGCAAGAATTTGCCGGCGTCCAAAAGCAGATGCAAATTTTTCGCCATTTCGCAGGATATTAGCAAATTTTTTGGCGAATCAAAGCGGGGCAAATTCGCCCATCACTGCTTGCTCTGTTGTTTTAAAATGTCATAAAGATTTCCCCCACATGGTAAAAAAAATATTTTACAAGGAACTGAAGTTCTTTAATACAGAATACCTGTTCACAACATAAGTGTATTTGCCCTGTGAACCTTTCCCATTGACAAGGCAGACAGGAAGAGACACACTAGGGGGGTTATTTACTAAATTCCGAATGCAAAAATCATGAAAAATTTGTGATTTTTTTAAAATAAAATTGGACTTTTAAAGAATCATGAATTTTTCGGAATTTATTAAACCTTAGAATGGAAAAGTCTGAATCTGAAAATCCGGCATCTCAAACCTGTCGAGGTTGCATATAAGTCAGTGGGAGAAGTCTCAATGATTTTTTAATGTGCGCTGGGTTTCGTGCAATACCCCAAAGTTTTCGGTGTGAAAACTCCGGAAAAAAACGTGAAAATCGGATGGAAAAATCTGAAAAAAATTGAAAATCTGATTTTTTTTTTCCTGGAAAGCAAATTTTTGGGGAAAAAGTAATAATAAATCCGTAAAACCGTAATAAAAACCCGATCCGAGTGTATAGCAGAAAATATTGAAATAAATTCTGACTTTGATAAAAAACCCTCCAGGAATGTTCATACCAACACCCTAAGCAGAGTCAGTTGGAAGTGAACCTTATGAAAGAACGGGGAGATTTATTATGATGAACCTGTAAAATCTAAGGTATATCGGCAACTGGGAGAAAAATATTTGTTGGATTTTCTTGCCTCTTAAACATGTGCATTTTAACATTTAGGCTTTCCTTTGCGATCATCAAGATAATCCATCATGCAGCTGATTGCACAATTAGAATGCATACAGCATGATTATGATTGTTTTTTATACGGCATGTTTATATAGATAGATGCTGACAGGTGTGCCAGCCATGCTGAATATTGAATGAAGCAAACTTTTCAGCACAGTACTAGCTGCCTAGCAGGTAGTGAGATTTCTTATGAAAGAAAGGCTGTAGGTGTTCAGAGATCAGAAATCTGGGATATCAGAGCAGCTAAGAGGTTTAGTCTGAAGGCTACAGTAGGCATAGAGAGCTAGACAAAACTACATTCATTGTAAATGTATCCAAATATTTACCTACACATGAAATATACTACATGCAATGACCCAAGCCCTTCTGTTGTCTTTTTATGTCTCTAAGGCAAATGTATGTCACTATACAGTATATACATTTAGTTGGAACTATTATGATATCAAACTAAATTAGATTATTAAACAGATGCAAAGGATTCTTGTACCAGCTGATGCAGAGAAATCCTAAATAAATAACAATATGCAATAATGAATAGAATTGTTAGGGAATACATACTGTGCTAAAACTGATGTTGATGAATGTCCATCATCCAGAAACATTTAACTTTCTATAGTTGCCAAAAATCATGAATCACATTATTGTTATGAGTCATTCCAAGTAAAAAAAAAACCTAGGTATTAGAAGTGCAGGTATGGAATTGATTATTCAGAAGCCCATTATCCAGAATGCTCCGAATAATGGGAAGGTTCCCATAGACTGCATTACATCCAAATAATCCACAAATGTTTTAAAATGATTTCCTTTTCCCCTGTATTAATAAAACAGTACCTTGTACTTGATCTAAACTAAGATATAATAAATCCTCATTGGAGGCAAAACAGGTGTATTGATTTTATTTAAATAGTTTTTAAATAATTTTCTAGTAGACTTAAGGTTCTATATGAAGTGGTTCGTTTACTAAAGCGTGGTAAAAATATAGACAAATTTATTGCCGAATATGTTTTCGCCAGTTTAATAACCTGCAGTAAATATAAATTTGCGAATTTTCTTGCGCAAGAATATCGCATTTGCTGAAAATAACGCCTGGTTAACTAAACAGCGAAATGTACGACAAAATAAACACCAGAATATTCGCACACTTTTACCGCCATCTATATAGTAAATTAGTAAATTATTTTTTTGCCAGAAAATTCTCAAGGGGACAGGAAATATCCCATAACACCTTGTTTTACCCATCATTCTGTTCCTGTTGCCATTCCTGACAGGAGAAGAGAGAAGTGTCAGGATAATCAAAGATGTTTTGTTTTATTCTTTTGTCTGATATTTCTTTTTCACTGTGAAAAATCATACAGTTTTGAGGTGAAAAGGATTATTAAATGTCTTATGAAAGCCACAATTTTAGCACCGTAGCAATACTGAATAAAATCCATGGCTTTGTGTGTTTTTTGAAATTCTAGTTAGATTAAAGAGTCTCTGAAGAAATTATTAGGAGTCTGCCCAAATTCATTTTTTGGAGCATAAATAATATCCAGAGATATGCCTGGAGCTGCAACAGATCCAAATATTATTTTGAAAGTAATTTAACAGAGTATTAAATATTGATTTTGCTCCAGAGCTGTGGATAATGTGTTGTTGAAAGAAAAATACTTAAATGCACACGCTGGAGTATTTACAGAGATCTTGGATAAGTGTGGATGCATTACATGAATAGACCAGGAATGGGGCATAATTGAAAATTATAGATAAAATGAGTAGTGATAAAGTGAGTAGTGTATTAAAACTTCTCCCATTGATAGGCTTGTCTTTAAATATGTGTGTGCTACATACAGATTTTATATTCAGCAACATCACTGCTAGACTTATAACCAGCTTTGTTCCATGAGTGGACTTCATTGATAAGCATGAATGTGATTTAAATATGGGGTCCTTCCCAGAAGACAGGCAGACAAAGTAATAGTATATCTTGTACATGCGTTATTGTTTGTCTGTGGTGCACCATAGCATGGGGATTTTGTATGTGCTGCTGGTATATGGTAATAAATGAGGCAAGCTCACAGCCTACATGTTATATAGAGTGTCTGCAGCTACTTTATTATTTCATGTTGTAGGATATGATGTTTACCTACTGTCTAGCAGGGTATGACTGGAGCATTGGGGCCCCATCATGGCTGCAAAATGAAGGGACCTCCTGGCAGTCCCTGGGGCCCACTCCCTGCTGCACTCATGTGCGAAAAACAGCTGATTGGCCCATCTGGGGAGCAGGTCTGGGCCATTGGGGGCCCTTGAGGGCCGCGGCCCACTGGGTTTTTTTCCCAGTCCGACCCTGCTGTCTAGGGGGGTCTGCACAATCCTTGCAGGAGTATGTAGGTTGTAGGCTGCTGGGCTACATATACATGCTGGACTTTTGCTTTGGGCATTTCTTTGCAAACCCATTTGATTATGGCTAACTTGTTCCTGTGAGCACTGTACATTGTTTTTGTAATTAATGGTACAAAGTTTGTTATTGGTCTAGTAACCCATAGCTACCAATCATCAGTTGGCAGGTCAGCTGATTGGTTGCTAGAGTATACTAGACCTGGGCAAACTGTGGGTTTATTTATTATATTGGCCAATGTAATTGAACAATAATGTGCTACACAAGATTCATTTCAAGGCATGGCAGTCAGCTACAAATAAGTCAGTGCATTTATTCATGTTACTAATGTTCTGTTTAATAACGGATTGCTTATTCTTTGGGAGTAATTAAACTTACAGCTTCAGCACATGAAACAGATTGTGGCAAGGCTCTTCATTTTATTGTGTCTGAATCAAAAGCAGTGCTATTCTAATCTGTTTGCAAAGACAAAGTGGCTGGGCACAGTAATATTTACATTTGTAGGTAAAGTCAGAGATTCCAAACTGTGCCTGTAAATAGGGACAATGATTATAAAATATAATTGATTGCTATGTTGAAAGCTTGCCAGCTATGAACGAGTTTCTATGAATATCTAAATCTATATTTTGCAAAACATTTAGTTTAGAAATAATAGAATAGGGAAAATAAAGTCTTCAAAGAAAAGGGATTTTATTAGAATCTCCTAAAAGAAGCAACTTTGCTAGATAGAATTTTTTTCCCCTATGGAAGACACAGTTATCCGAGTTGCATCTGTCTGTCCTATCTTTCATCATGTTGATATCCTAGTGGTGGGCACCTGTAGCATTCTCTGTACAGTGGGAGCCCATTAGAATGGAGAAACATTATGCCTAGTCATGATGTCACTTCACTTCCCACATTTGATTATTTCTAATGAGTTCCCCATGTACTTTTTTTGGGGAGTTGCAAACCTCAGTAAAATTGAAGGGGTTCATTTGTGATCTCCTAGATAATGTGCAAAGTGTCTGCTCTTTTTGCACTGCTTACCTTCCTCATGGTATGTTCCTTGTATTGAATTTGTATATCTGCTGCAGACTGCAGACCAATTTAGACATGAAAAATCGTCCAGATGTCAATCAGCCAAACTTGAGGAAGAAGTGCTTGCTGAAGGTACACACTCTTAAGGTGGCCATAAAGGGCCTTTTAGACTCAATTAGACCAATTTAATGGGCCCATCCTACCAATATCTCCTCAAAAATTAGGCAGATGTCAATCATCAGGTTTAATGTTCCCATTGAATCGAGGGCTGCATCTGCTAGTTATATGCTGTTGTAATCCAATTGTTTGGCCCTAGGGCCAATGATCAGATTAAGCCCAATTTTGACAACCCCAGGGGTATATAGTGTATAGACACCTTTATCCTTCTCCTCCTAGTCTTTCCTAAATCTCCCTTATAGTTTTCAAAACCTATTCCTATAAACTATTTTCACCAAAGTACATTTTTCCCAGTCACTCACCATGGCAAATAGCAAAGGCATAATGTAGGGTCTTAAACTATGACTCCAGACCAGACTATTTACATATGGAATCCTTTATCCAGGTACCATCATACTTTGCGGTGTGTTCTGCTTCCTCTGCAGAATTCCATATTTATGGAATAGTAACCTCTAGTACTGCTTCTTGGTCTGTAATGCTTCCTAAAATTACATGACAATAAATCACAGTCCAAGACTTAAAGGACATGTAAAGCTTACATTATCCTACCATGTATATAAGTTGGGCATATCTTCCCCACCCAGCCACATCATTTGTACTGCATATAACCCCTCCATTATCATTAACCTTGACATCTACAAACAGGACATGCATGCTGTAAAGTTCATGCAATGCAGAATGCAGGCTTACACAGGCACAACATACTGTCTGGATCAGACAGTTAGAGCAGCGTTTCTATTGGAACCAGTAATGCTATCTCTTCATTGGCAGTTAGACTGGAGTGTTTAGTAATCTGAGCTGAGAAGAACTGGGCATGCTCATAAGCCAACAGCCAAAGCAAATTCCTGAGGGAGGGGGACTAGTGGGTTAGAGGAAGAGTAGGAATTCTATGTGATTAAGGGGATGCTGCAGCCTTACTGTTAATTTTTTAAATATGTGTGTGGCAGTTATCTAAAGATTTCAAAGAGGCTGTTCACTGATTAAATTTTTTTGTGTGTGTGGGTTTACATGTCCTTTAATATATTAGATAGATGTTTGAAGCAATACAGAAATCAGGCAAGCCTACATATGAAACATTATTCAATCAGGTATGCTTCTGTTTAAACCTACTCCCCGGCATGCAAAATACAATAATAATTGCTCAAATAAGCCTAACGTAATCTTTGTGTCTTTTAAGGGCCACCAACAAGCAAATATGTCATAGAATATGAAATATATAGAAACCTGTAAGTGAGAAGGACTGTGCTGTTATCTTTATACTTTTTCAGCCAAGTACATGGCAGATTTAATATGCCTTGTTGTTTACCTAGACAACATCCCTGGCATGTGGAGGACTGTCTGGAGATAATAAAGCACATTGTAATTGCCAAGCATTGGGGACGGTATCCTATATATACTTAAAAACGAATTCCAGAAGCATCTGCTGAGTTTTACTTGCTCAGGTCAATAAGACTTAAACTCCCATTTAGCAGCACTGGGGATAAGGGATGGTGAATCCTAAAACCATTTTGCTGTATCAAGAGCTGTGTATTCAACCCTCATATTATACATTTCTCTTAGAATACAGATTTGATTCTCTGCTAAATAATTTACTATACCTCACAGGAATATCTGACTGAAAGGAAGATAGCTCTGTGAGCACAGCCAACCTGCATTTTTAAACATGTAGCATCATTACAAATTGTATTCAATCAATATTCCTAGTTAACAAATATTCTGAGCACGATTTCTTTCTAGAGATTAGTTAGATTTAAATTTTAAAAGTATTTTATATATGGGGTTAAGAAGAATTGTTCCCCTTCTGAAGGAAACTGGAGAGAGCTTCAAGCTTTTATTAACCTTCCACTAGATCATCTAGGAGTTAGGAGGGATTTATTTCTGCAAAAGCTTGATGCTTTTTTAACCTTAGCTACTATTAAATTATACTGAATTAAAATATTTGTGAAACATCATAAAAGTTTATTAAACGAATGAGCTTTAAAAATGAGGTAGAGGGAAACAAATAGAAAATAATGGAATTTCCATTTCATGGCACTCTGTCTGTGTAATTTATTTTAACTGTCTGTGTGCGGTTTTATAGCAGGGAATTGTCAGATGGTGGGATATATATAAAAATAATGCATCCCAAAATATATAATATAGATCAGCTGTTTACTGTATACAGTAAAATATACTCATTTAAAATGCCATGAATGCAGTTATTTTAAACCATAATGAAAGGGTGAACACTACCATCAAATTATTTGTATTCGTTTTTAGACTTTGCCATTGGTATTCATTTTTATTTATTAATTTAGCAGTTTATGAAATATTGCCCTTTCCATTCTGGCCTTTTTCAATATAAAAATTAAAATGCTATCTAATCAGTGCAACTAGCACCTAGAGATTGGTTGAGGCAAGTTTGGTACATATTTTAATACAGCATATCAACCATTATTTTCAGGCCTTGGCCCACTGTGTAGGGCATTGCATTAATAGACACACAACTCTGCGCTCCCTTTCAGAAGTAGCAGGCAACACTTGTTGTCACTTGTGTCCCTTTGACTTGCATCCTCCAGCATCATAAATTACCCTTAATGACTTGATATAAAGGCCTTCTCTTGTAAGAGTTTGCGTAGGCCCTCTCTTTTGTGTAAAATCCAAGTGTCAATCAGGATGTCTACTTTTTTTTTTTCATTTGAAAATGTTATTAATGCACATTAACTGTCATGTATTTTTTATACAATAACATTATCACAACTTACAATATACCTTTTACAGACTATTATACATATAAACCATCTGTAATTAATAAATGAATATACATTCCCATCGGGCCCATCGTTATTACCCAATGTATGTGTATTGGATTGTGCCTATGACAGCAAATATCGTGCAAATAAAGAAAAAAATTAATTAAAAAAAAAATACATAAATAAATGACGTGATTTAAAATTTAAACATATTTAAAGGGGCTTTTTGTATTTTTCAGTTGCCCGTTCTAGGTTTTCTCCTAGTGAGTTCCTGGTGCTTCTGTGCTACTTAGCTTCTTTTTCCTGATATCTGATTTCCTGTTGTGACCCCCTGCCTGTTCTAAGACTATCCTGACTTCTGGAAACCTGACCCTGCCTGGTAACCGACTCTTCTGTATCTGTATCCCCTCTGATTGATCTCCTGGTTTGACCCTTGCCTGTCTGACTCCCCTTGTAATCTGCCTGCCTCAACCTAGCCTGATTAACTACGCCTTTTTGTCTATGCCTTGTACTGTGACCTTCTGCCCAGAGACTTTGCTTTACCATCGTGCCCCTTTGCTCATACAGAACCCTTTGCTTGGCACCACTCTTAATAAGACCTGGCGGCATCTGATTAGCCGAGGGCTGCTCCCGAGGTGAAAGGCGGCTGTTAAAGGCGGAAACAAGAGCCGAGAACAGGGTGCTTAGCATTGGTTCTAGAATTAGGGTGCCGACCATGACAGAATTGTTGTAATGTGGAGTTATTGACAATTAATAATTATAGGGGTGTCATTTCTTCTGAAATATGTATCAGATCTTATTTTGTTTATTTATCGCCATAGGTCTCAGTCTATACCAGTATGATTTGGATAGCTAGAGATATAAGGTTCCCAGATCTGCCTGAACTTGTTTACCTCATTATTAACAATTGCCATTATTTTCTCCATTACCATTATCTGCCTTATTTTAGACTAGATAGGATCCCACATATGAGGAATTGGACCTTTCCAATTTTTAGCTATAAACAATCTAGCAGCCAATCATATCTTAAGTATCAATAATATAGTAGACTCATTATATTCTTTATTTGTTGGTATTATATTAAGTAGAGCAATTTTGGGTCAAGGTGAAAGATGAGTCTACCTTTTTTATTTGGACTTCCCAACCTAAGACTGATTTTAGGTAATCTCTGCATAACAATTTAAAAATTGTTTACTGTTGAGCACAACTTTCCTTTTTTGCTATAGTTTATACAGGAACAGTGACTGGCTCCATGTTGTAGCTCCAACCATCCCAACTTCTGTCAGGTGATCCCTATGGTATCCAATATAATGGGCAATTAATTGAAAGCTTTAACATTGGAAAGCAAGTTTCAGTTGAGTTCCTATAGAAACAATTAAATATATACTACAATTTTTAATGAATCAAATGAAAGTGGATGTAGAACCGGTCAGACCAGAGATGACTGATGCAGTTGGCCAGCTTAAATATACTACAATAACTGGATAAACCATCCCTGTTTTGTTTTAAGTGAAGGGCTGTATGCACAATATGTATTAGGGCCACTCCTCCAGTGCTAGCAGCAAAACATCCAACATTACCTTCAAACATTAATGGTAGGAAGATCACACCTGTCATCACCCTAAATATATTAAATATATAAATAAATATATTCATAAATATTATGAATAAAAAGACACAAGGATAAATGGTTACATATACAAGTACAAATGTTGGTTGAGACCTTTAATATATAACTTTATTGTTAATAATATCCTATACTTTTAGTAACTTTATTACTAATGCATCTGTAGTGGCTGAATGACAAATAAGAATGTACCTGCTTGTACTGTACCATTCTGTGTGGAGCTCATGTTGACAGCTAAGAATAATTGAAATCTTATGTGTAAAGAGATCATGATTAGCAAACACAACATGCCTCTGAAATCTATATATGCTCAATTTAAAGCCCATTCATCAATCATCAGGAAAATGACCTAGAAACTAAAACCCCAAAGGTCATAAAATACTTCTACTAAACGGTAACCCATTTCAGAAGGCTAATAGGAGGTGTCAGGCTAAAATGATTGGCTAAGGGTGTTTGGGGGAAAAGGTTAGAGTTTCCAATGCTTTTTTGTACACAATACACATTACAAGGAATTGGATGACAGCGTTACATGTATGGCCTTCCTCATCTTAAATGTTGCCTGTTAAGGTGGTCACAATAAAGACAAACCTATCTGTGACAACAAGGTGTGTGTCTACATTTTATAAGACTGAAATAAAAAAAACATACTCTTAAATGTTTGTCCTCTTTGAAACTGCACTAAAACTAAGTCAGGGTGTACAGGGTGTAGAGATTCTAGGGCTTATTTATTAACACATTTGTGAAACATTTAATAAGATGCAGATTGCCATGTTTTTATCTCTTATTCCTTTTCCTTCAGAATTCTAGCACAACATTGGATCTGCTGCAACACAACCACACAAACCCAAATTACTGTATATTCAAGCTAATCATATGCAAGGAGCAGCACACATTTTTTTCTACTGTGTCTGTGTGCAAATGATGTCACTTCCAGTGAACTGCACCAGTAATTAGTCTCAAATTCACAGACACAAGGGATTAGTGGAACTAACACTAGGTCCAGGTTGGCAGTGATTTCAGGGTTCTGTGGTGTTCATGCATACAATTACGTGCAGTTCATTTGAGCAGGCGTATAAATGGGTGTATTGGTGCTCACCTCAAGTTGCTAAGAAGCAGATATGTATGCAAGTACCTTTGTTAATTGCATTAAAGCTATAATGGAATACTGCTTATCTGTGCTCTGGTAATCTAATTATCGACATTGGAAAAAGCTGAAAATTCCCCTTCAGCTCAAGAAATTATAATATATTTTTTTTGTGTGATTAAACCAATAGGCACAAGCCCTTTTCATTGAACTCATGTTGAACATGGGTGCATACGGGCCCTTTAATATTAACCTTAACATAATGTAAATTAGTAGTTCTGTGCCATGTAATAGATACATGCTTTTCATTAAAAGTAGACCTTTTAATAGAATGAAACAGAGGAGAAGCTAAACTGCCTTTAGTGCATAATCTTCCCAGCCAGTTATTGTCACTATGCTCTGGCTATTTCTTTTTCTGCTCAAGCTGTACTGTACCCAGAATATCCCTAGCATTAGCATACATAATAAAGTACAGTTATATGCTTGACATATTTTACTGTTTACTAGTGGCAGTAATAATTTTTTCCCTGTAGAAATTCAACAATATTGTGGATAACTTGATGATTCTACACAGTTAATTTGGGTTGAAAACAGACAGCTATCCATCAAGCTCACATAAGGGCCCACATTCGGGGGAAAACACTTATGCTCACTATGTGTGACTCTATCTCTCTGTGGGGGGGAACAAAATATATACAGTATACAGTATATATATACAGCATAATCAAGAAAGAGCTATTAAAGAGTTCCTAATAGAACTTCACTAATTTCTCAATGGATTCACTTACCTTGAGAGTTACAGGTACCACTCTGACGAACCCTCCTTCTACGAATGGCTCTTCTCTAAGGAACACAATAGGATAATGCCAACACACTTATGCCTTTTCAAACAAAGCAGTAGCCCTGTGCTCTATAGTGGAGGGACCAGGACTCTCTGCAATTATTGTCAAAAAATATAACTTACACATAGGGTAAGTTCCTGTAGGGTGAAACCCTTGCAATTTTAATACATCAAATAACTAACTACGGCAATTACTTGTCCCTTACTACAGCCATTCATGGCTATTTTGCTGCCTCACTATCATTTAGTGTGGAAACAATACATATTGGAAGACTCTGATTGAGTATTATTTTCATGTAATAATAACAATGTATACGACATTGATGTTAGCATAAATTCATATTGATGGCAAAATCTATTTTTTTCTTTTCTTTTTCTTTTCATTATCAAATGTTTTTTATTCTAAAACCACAATACTCCAAAATACAGACTGCTCCTTTGTCTGGAAAACTGCAGTTCCTAAGCATTCAGAATTACAGATCCCATCTTGTACCATAACCCATTCATCTGCATGTAATGAATATGTAGCAAGGATACCCCATCTTTTTTTCTGCTGATTGACTGCACATGCTCTGAGCTGCTGTCACTTACTGGGCTTAGGGACCAACTCACAATATACTGTATATAGACAATAGAAATGTCACAATATAAGGCTTATTAATACTTAATACAGATAATTACTACATAACAGCTCAGAAACCAGTGCAACTAGCATCAGAATTGTATAATCAACCTTGTACCATCATCTTATATTACAGGCCAATCTCATTTTCTGCTTGATAATTTGTAACGACCCCTAAACTTAGCTTCTCAACAGCTGGTCAGAGCCCACTGAGCATGTGAGTGTCACAGACACTTTCCAAGATGGTGACCCCCTGTGATAAGTTTGACGTCCTGGATAATTGCTGCCATTGAGAAGCTAAAACTTTAGGTTTGTGTAATAAAATCAATTTTTAAATATATCATTTTACCAGTCATTTTTAGGGTTTAGTTCCTTTTTTACCATATTTGATTTTTTCCTACTATTTAATAACATTCTGACATGCATCTTATGATATTTTCTTCAGACTGTTTATGCCTAATATTCACTTTCCTGGAGTTGGCATTTTTATAAGTTTTCTGTGTTATAGACACACGATGAAGTAGAATTATCCATTGGACGACATTTAGTCTTCTTCTTAGAACTAGGATGTGTTTTAATAAACAGATGAAGCTATTAGGGCATATTAATACTGCACAATGGACTTGTCAAAGTGTTTATGTATAAATCAATATAAATAACAGTGACATGCAATAATTGAATTCCTCTGGTCCCTCAGCCCACTATAAATGTGAGAAAATATGACAGCGACTCATACTGTTAGCTGCTTGTTTTAATGGGGTCAGAATGTTAATGTCATTTTATTTTAGATGTAGACAGTGTAAATATAAACAACTATTTGGCAGCACTCTAGACCGTGTCCTTGAATTTGCCACTTTTCTTGAAAGTAGAAAAGTATCCACACTAACCACAAGGCCGAGAAGGACAGCTCGGTGCTCAGTGACGTCTGGGTGGTTTTATTCAGTGGTCTATTTGTCATGCCTATGGCACAGAGGTTCTTTTGGTAGAGCTCTTTCTAACTTATAATAACTCAGCTGATTACATTATATGGGCAACAAAAAGGATACAACATAAGGTAATAGGTGCAGGTAGTAGATAATTTTGTATTTACACTTCCCCAGTTCCGCAGTGTAATGCGAGTTATGAAAATGAACATCACATTGGATGCTTTGGGTTCCTGGACTAGGACCATCATATAATTCTCACATTTTTAACAACTACAAAGAACTCATTTTAGGCAACACGGTTTCAGATTTTTTTTTGAAAACAAGCAAAAAAGGCTTTCTGGTAGCAACAAATCTACCATGGGGATTCCATTTTCCTCTTTGCACAGTATACTAATGTAATAGTATGCTGTATTTTGAGAAAAGAAATGATGAATTTCACCTCCTGCTCTATTCTAAAATCCCAGTTAATTAATCCCCTATAATTGCTTTGCAGTTTGTGGTTTTTAGTAAAATGTATGAGATTATGTGTACAGCTCACATCATATATCTAATTTGTTACAATCAGCCTTTGTGTCAGCTCTCATAAATCATTAATTGTGCATAGGCTAAGTCACATGATCCTGTATTGCTGCTAACACATGCATAAAGCTAAAGCAAATATTAACTGTGGTAGATGTCAGCCCTAAATAGATTGGCAGGATCATTATTTTATTTATTGTAATACAATGTGTATTGTAATACAAAAATAATTCAATCCAATTTCACAACCTCTCAATATATCTGTAGTTTACTTCTATACTTAATTGAGCTAATAGATTAGATTATTAGATGTGATTTTGGCAACTATATTTCACATCTGCATCCCAGGCTTTATTTAAACTGCACAAACTGGTTTCCAACCAAAAACTGACTTGCTAGAAAATCTTTGTGTAACTGGACCCTTTTTCACTATAGCTAGGTTTTAACTTGATATACAAAAAAAATACATAAACCTATATTTGAATAAATATTACATTTTACAGTAACATGAATATATTAATGAATATAAATTATATACAGTAGAACAGACAGGTACAATTCTAACCAAATTCTTTGCTAAAGAAAAATGCTAAGGCCTCTTTTGTCTGGCATACTACAGGTATTGGTTTATTGAACAGTGTTAAGATATTGGGCTATGAACACACATGCTAATTTTTTTGTATGAGTACAAATCGAGGGAGAGTAAGAGAACACTTACCCCATGTCCATGTGATTACCATGCTTACATTCATTTATTTGGTGCTTTACATATATTTATGAATACAGGTATGGGATTTGGTAAGAAAAGAAAAAGCTCCCAATTACGAGGTGGCTATCTCACATAGGGGCAGATTCACTAAAGGACGAAGTGACTAACGCTGGCGTAAATTAACCAGCGTAACGTCATTTCGTTACTTCGCCGATTTACTAACGGGGGCTGGCGTAAATTCGCTAGCGAAGTGGACCTACTCTAGCTCTACTTCGCACCCTTACACTAGGCGAAGTTGCGCTATGGCGAAGGGACGTAACTACGCTAATTCACTAACTTGCGGATTTTCATGAACGTTAACTCTTGCGCCAGACTTGCCTTCGTCAACTGAGACCAGGCGAAGTGCAATAGAGTAGATAGGGCTTGCTTCAAAAAAAATTGAAATTTTTTCTAAGTCCCAAAAAACGCTGGCGTCTTTTCCTTTTTTAAGAGTGATAGGCTGAAAAAGATTGTACATTTTTGGGGGGGTACCCTCCTTCCCCCCTACATTTCCTAACATATGGCACCTAAACTATACAATGGGCACATGTATAGGGCAATATAACACCTATATTTTATGTTATGAAGCTTTCCCAGGCTTGTGTAGTGTAATGTATTTGCTGCTTCATAAACGTCCATTGTACTTTAACTTGGCGCCGTTTACAAATTAGGCATCGCTAGCGTAACTTCGATTTGCAAATTCGCAACCGTTCACCTCCCTGAGTGCAACTTCGGATTTTAGTGAATTAGCGGTGCCCTGGCGAAGTGCGGCGAAGGCGTCGCTAGCGCATTTTCACTGCTTAGTGAATTTGCCCCATAGACTCCATTTGAATCAAATAATTCACATTTTAAAAAATGATTCCCTTTCTCTCTGTTTTAACAAACCAGTAGCTAAAATATAAGTAATCCGTATTGTATACAAAATAACCCTATTGGGTTTATTTAATGTTTACTTTTTCTTTTAGTAGCCTTAAGGTATGGAGATGCAAATTATCTGGAAATCCTGAGGTCCAAGCATTCTGGATAACAGGTCCAAACTTGTATATGCAACAGTTATTTATATTGACATATTGCATGCACATACTATATCATGACTTTAATCTGAACAAAAAAAGAGGAAAATCATAATAAACTACACTGATTTATGTACTTTAGCACTTTGACGTGTTTGAGTAATTGAAACCTTGTGTATCTCATGGTAAAATAAAAGCATTTATTGCTTTAATGATATGTGTTGGTCTTTTTAAACTTGATGCACTTAATTGGATGTCAGTTAAAATCATATCATATTATCGCTCTATCGTATTAAAGTATTTGAAACTAATTGTAGGATATTCCAGAAAAAAACAGAAAACATTTAAAGGTTTTAAAGAAGTTATATTTTTGTGTTCTAAATGTAAATGTTTAAAAAGAGTCTCCAAAGATCCCATTGATCTAACAATAAAACATGCTCTGGTGGGCAAGAAATTCAATAACAATCGTCTGAGATCAGTCAACCTATCTCATAACTGTCTGGCACAAATTGCTTAGCAGGGGAAGAATTAAGAAGTGGCTAAATAATTACTAATGTTTACATGGTTTGATGAACAAGAGATCTATACAGGTTAAATCAGAATGTTATCCTTCTGAATAGACTCTTTTGTGAATCTTAATTACCAGAATCCAGTCTTCAGTGCAGAAATAAAATTACTGTGGAACACATTTGCAAAAAAATAAGCTTTTTCTACTAAAAGTTTTCACCAAAATCTACAGTGTGTTGGATGCAATCAGCACTTCTAGCAACACTAGAGGGAACAACCCATCCTTTGTAAAGGTAATTTTTGATGCACATGAAAATAATTATTAGGAAAGTGGATAGGGTAATTTGTCGTCCGGATCGCTACAACCGAACAGTTTGCTGTCTACCTGGTGCCAGGGTTCGGCATGTGGTTGATCGGATAGACAAATTATTGGGTGGGGCTGGGCATGACCCAGCTGTCTTAGTGCATATCGGTACTAATGACAAAATAAATGGTAGATGGAAGACCTTAAAGAATGATTTCAGGGATCTAGGCTCTAAGATCAAGGAAAGGTCTTCCAATGTCATCTTTTCTGAAATTTTGCCTGTGCCACGTGCAAGTTTAGGAAAACAGCGGGAGTTTAGGGAGCTAAATGCGTGGCTCAAGTCTTGGTGCAGGAAGGAAGGGTTTGGGTTCCTAGAGCACTGGGCTGACTTTTCGTTGGGGTACAACCTATACAGCCGTGACGGTTTGCACCTCAATGGAAGGGGGTCCGCGGTGCTAGGGGAAAGAATGGCTAAGAGGTTGGAGGAGTGTTTAAACTAGGCAAGGGGGGGTGGGTGAGATAAAGGATTATGGGGAAGCTAGTGTAGACGGGCAGTGGGGTTAGTAAGGGGTCAGGGGGAGGAGTGAGGGGGGCATACAGTTTACCAGCTAAGGAGGTCCCTCTGTTACAAGGAAAACAGAATAATACTAACTTAACATATAATTCTTCACTAAGTAATGCACATTTCAAAAGTAAAAGTAGTAACCTCCGCTGTATGCTGGCAAATGCACGGAGTTTGTCAGGTAAAATGGGAGACCTAGAATTAATTGCATGCTCTAAAAATTATGATATAATTGGTATCACTGAGACCTGGTGGGATGAAACATGTGACTGGATTGTGAATTTAAATGGTTACACCCTTTTTAGGAGGGACAGAGGGATTAAAAAGGGTGGAGGAGTGTGTTTGTATGTAAAGCCTGAATTAAAGCCATGCGCTAAAGAAATAAAAATAGCTGGCACTGGTGAGGGTGTAGAATCAGTCTGGGTAGAGATTTCGACGGGGCAAAAGGTAACAAAAAGAATTATCATTGGTGTATGCTATAAACCACCTTGTATAAGTGTCGAGTATGAAGCCCAGCTACTCTTGCAGATACAAGCGGCTTCACAGCTGGGTCAAGTTGTTGCTATGGGTGACTTCAATTATCCAGACATTGACTGGGGTAATGGGGTTGCTAAGACAGAAAAAGCTAATAGGTTTGTAAATATGCTGAATGACAACTTTTTATTCCAGCTCGTTCAAGAACCTACTAGGAATAACTCTCTTTTGGACCTTGTAATAACTAACAATACTGAACTCATCTCTAACATTTGTGTGGGTGAGCATTTAGGGAATAGTGATCATAACATGGTCTCCTTTGAGATTCTGTTGCAGAAGCAATTCTATAAGGGAGTAACTAAAACACTAAATTTCAGACGTGCAAACTTTGACAGTATAAGGGCATCTCTGCAACATATTAAGTGGGAAATGCTTTTCACAGGGTTAAACAGAGAACAAAAATGTCAAAAAAAAAAAACAGAGAAAAAAAAAGTCTTTAAAATGCTGCTTAATAAATATACTTGTCAGTATATTCCACTTGTAAGCAAGGAACGTCGTTGCAAAGCAAAACCTTTTTGGTTCAATAGAAGCGTTGGTGTTGAGGTGGGTAAGAAAAGACGTGCTTTTAAGGCTTTCAAGTTAGCTGGTACAGCCGAAACATTTATAAGGTACAAGGAGGCCAATAAATCATGCAAAGAAGCTATAAGGCAAGCTAAAATTGCTATAGAAAAGGATATTGCAGCAAGCAGTAAAAAAAATCCAAAAATATTTTTTAAAAATGTTAATAGTAAAAAAATGAAGCAGGAAGGGGTGGGACCCTTACTATCAGAGGGGGGTCAGCTGGTTGATGAAAACAAAATAAAAGCGCAGATTCTGAACTCGTATTTTTCATCTGTCTACACAAATGAGGAACCAGTAAGTGAAGGTTTCCTTCTTAACACTCCCAATTCTAGTAATACAACTAATGATGCATGGTTCACACATGAAGAAATTCAAAAGAAACTTGAACATGTTAAGATTAACAAAGGTCCAGGGCCAGATGGTATTCATCCCAGGGTAATTAGCGAGCTTAGCTCTGTGATTGCCAAACCTCTTTACTTAATTTTTCAGGATTCATTGAGATCTGGCATAGTGCCGAGAGACTGGCGAATTGCTAATGTGGTGCCTCTATTCAAAAAAGGATCCCGTTCTCAGCCTCAAAACTATAGGCCAGTTAGTCTGACGTCAGTATTAGGAAAGCTTTTCGAAGGGTTAATAAAGGATAAGATACTGGACTTCATAGCAAATCATAATACTATGAGTTTGTGCCAGCATGGTTTTATGCGTAATAGATCTTGCCAGACTAACTTAATTTCTTTTTACGAGAATGTAAGTAGAGACCTCGATTCTGGGATGGCAGTGGATGTGATTTACTTAGACTTTGCTAAAGCATTTGATACAGTGCCACACAAAAGGTTACTGGTTAAATTAAGGAATGTTGGCCTGGAACATAGTATTTGTACCTGGATAGAGAACTGGCTAAAAGATAGACTACAAAGAGTGGTGGTAAATGGAACATTTTCTAATTGGACCAGTGTTGTTAGTGGAGTACCGCAGGGCTCTGTACTAGGTCCCTTGCTTTTCAACTTGTTTATTAATGACCTGGAGGTGGGCATTGAAAGTACTGTTTCTATTTTTGCAGATGATACTAAATTGTGCAGAACTATAGGTTCCATGCAGGATGCTGCCACTTTGCAAAGTGATCTGTCTAAACTGGAAAACTGGGCAGCAAACTGGAAAATGAGGTTCAATGTTGATAAATGCAAGGTTATGCACTTTGGCAAAAATAATATAAATGCAAGTTATACACTAAATGGCAATGTGTTGGGAGTTTCCTTAAATGAAAAGGATCTAGGGGTCTTTGTAGATAACACGTTGTCTAATTCTGGGCAGTGTCATTCTGTGACTACTAAAGCAAATAAAGTTCTGTCTTGCATAAAAAAGGGCATTAACTCAAGGGATGAAAACATAATTATGCCTCTTTATAGGTCCCTGGTAAGGCCTCATCTGGAGTATGCAGTTCAGTTTTGGACTCCAGTCCTTAAGAGGGATATAAATGAGCTGGAGAGAGTGCAGAGACGTGCAACTAAATTGGTTAGAGGGACGGAAGACTTAAATTATGAGGGTAGACTGTCAAGGTTGGGGTTGTTTTTTTTGGAAAAAAGGCGCTTGCGAGGGGACATGATTACACTTTACAAGTACATTAGAGGACATTTGTTCACCGCAGTTTTGTGAAAACATTTGTGGGCAGCGAAGTGCGGAAATTTCCGCAAATTCATGCCTAGTGAATAAATATGCCCATCACTATAATGGAGTCTATGGGAGGTAGTCTTTCTGTAATTCTGAGCTTTCTGGATAACAGGTTTCCAGATAATGGATCCCATACCTGTATTAGATTATAAAAATGATCCAACAAAATGTAAAACAAAACAAAAAGTAATTATAGTGGTTTCTTCATTTTAGAGAAATACACTTAAAACAAAAATAGTGCAGCATAAACTCACTTTCAATCAACAAAAGTGCAAACGTTATTGTAAAAAGAAAGATTTGAATTCTCACACACGCATATAGTGAGTGTAAATGTATCAGGAATGCCTGTTGACCAGTACTTGAGCAATTAGCAGCTGGCAAAAGATTCCAGCATTTCAGCAAAGCCAGGTTTAGCTTGCAAGTTTCCATGCAGATTATGTTATTCAAATTAAAAGACTAATGAGGTTAGCCTTGAAAGGATGTTTCTCTCTGAGTGACCATGGAAAAAATAAAGTAATGAAAGGCACATAATACAAATGATTTTATGCCAACATATTAGGCGCCATTATTTACATAAATTTTCAGAACCGTGCAACTGCTTGGTCCTTGCAGCCCCAATAAGCATCTGTTTAATACTGCCATTTGTTTACCTATCATTCCACCCATGTGTGAATAATTAGTTATAATGCCATGATGTATGTCCCTGCATACCAAAGACTTGCTCACAAAAAGGAAGAGCAGAATGGTTGCCAGCAATAAACAAATGGAATCTTATCACCAACTGGCTAAAAGGGACAATGCTGAATTGATGTGAACTCAAGCAGAGGAAGCACAAAATGGATATTTTTTGTGGCCGTAAAAAAATTGCAGACATTAAAAAATAAAGAGCAACGTATTTTGAAGGATTGTCCATCTGCTTCATTTTTTCAGCATTTGTATCTTTTTACTCTAGGGACACAGTTAAAAATTGATGGCAAGACAGTGAAAAATATCCAAGCTGCAGCAATTCCTCAATGTTCACTCATTTCTTGGCGGAACGTATGCAACAGAAGGTGGGGGAGTAAAACAGACCAGAATTAGAGAATCCCTAGGAGACTGTCAGGAACATACTTTTGATTATATAATGTCACAACAAACCTATCCACCATTAAAATATGATGAAAAGCACTGATCAGGAGAAGCTCACCATTAACAAGAATTTCACAGCAGGAAACCTTTTCCAACCAGTATAGTTAAATAAGCTCTCAAAATGACGAGGGAGATATGATGGATGAAAGGGAAATATTAAAATGTCGCCTGATATAAGAAAGAAAATTGAGAGTAATCACCAGAATTTATTGGCCACAGAAAAGCAGGCTGCTTTGTTGGCATGGAATGGAGGCTTATCTAGTAAATCACAGCATCAATGGAAAGCAAGGAGTTACTGCTATGAGACTGTCACATAAAAGAGGCTCTCAGAGCCTTTATAGCACTGGCTATAACTGTGATACCTGGAGAATAAAATAATGGGATAGCCAAAGTGAAACATAAAAAGTGAACTCAGTCTAAAAATGGGCACTTTTTTTTTTTTTTGTTTTTACAAAAAAGAAACATAAAGACTGACTGAGTTCAAGTTTAAAAAATAAGTATGGGATTTTACAATAGCCATTCTTACAATTTTAAATAACTAGTGCATTACATATTTTTCGGGGGTTAGTGCCAGTTGATATTGAATTGTTTTACATGAATACAATCATTTGGTAAGGATTTCGATTTTTGCTGGGCAGAGCAAGCACACGTATTAAAGTATTGTATACATACAATAATTCCGTATGGGCAGAGCATAATTTCCATTTGCATTAACATATATGTTACAAAAGATCACAATTTGTTGTAGTTGCAGGAACATACTGGAGCTTTCTACAGCATGATTAAGGAATGAGCCAAAGCCATGACAGTTGGGAACATTTTTAAGGAATTGTCACATTTACCTGATATCTGTGTCAAATTATCAAAATGCTCAGCTGCAAAAATGTACATTGTTCACTTGCTGGCAAAGACAGTCTAATAGAGACCTACTGTATTATATTCAACTCAGTGGTATTATTAAAATGACACTGTCATGATTTTTATGGTGTAGTTTTTATGTCTAAATTATATTGTTCACTTGGCAAATAATTCACTCTACCATGTAAATATTTATTCCTGAACCAACAAGCATTTTTTTTAGTTGTAATATTGATGTGTAGGCAGCCATTTCAGGACATTTTGCCTGGTCATGTGCTTTCAGAAAGAGCCAACACTTCAGGATGGAACTGCTTTTAGGGAGGCTATTGTATCTTCAACTCAATGTAACTGAAGGAATCACAGTGGGACATAGATTTTTACTATTGAGTGCTATTTTTATATGTACCAAGGAGCTGTTGTTTTGTTTATGACTAGGGGCACCTGGGAAACAGACAATATGTCTAGCCCCATGTCAGATTTCAAAGTTAAATATAAAAAATCTGGTTGCTCTTTTGAAAAACTGATTTCATTTTATATTTCTGCTGGACCAGCACTATTAACTGATGCGTTTTGAAAACAACATGTTTTACCATGACAGTATCCCTTTAAATGCTTTCTTTGCAGAACAACATAAAATGCATATTCCTGATTAGGAGATATATATTTCTAAATCTAGTAGTAGGGCTGCCTCCTCACTCCTCACCAGACAAACATCAAACCCAGATTCTGAAATGCTAATTAAACATTAATATCAGAGCATTGCTACAGAATGTTTTTCTTTGTGTGCAGCCATGAAGTTTGAATCTAAACAAATGAGTCATTCAGCAGATAGACAGATTTGCTTGACTTTAAAAGGAAGACATGGCAACTCATGAGGGAATATCTCATCACTGATCTAAAAAAATCGATTGCTTCTCCTGTAAACATTTGTTTCTTTCATATCAATTCTGCATTTAGCATAGCTTTACATTCATTTGGCCTTGCATTATTCAAATATATTTGGATACTACATGTTTCCTCTTTTATTTTTTCTCCAAAATTAATGCCTAGATGAATTCATTGGTGAGGATGAAAATGTGATTCATACAAATACACTTAAGTTCAGTTGGCTGTGGCATAACGTTGATAAGTTTGGATCTCTATGGTAAATTAATTAGGCAGATGTGTCCACTATCACGGATGAAATATGATATGTTTTAATCACTGGTACCCACTTGCTCTCTGTCCAGCATCTCAGCTGCAAGTGCATAATGACAAGTTATTACACAGATAGAATCATTTTAAGTTTTTCAACAGTGGAAGCTTTCCCAGTATCCATTACAGCCTGATTAAATTACCCAGATTTCGGTGTGTGAAGGTTTTTGTACAGCGGCATGTAATCCACAAGAGTAACTAATCATATCATATTGATTTAGATTCTGTTAGAATGGGAAATCTAATTTTAATACTATGAAAGCTTCTTGGGGAATCTGCACTAATGATTGCATTTGTAATCTCATTTGCAGGTGAAAGTTTGGAAATGTATTAGTGATATGGATATCAAAATCCAGATTCCAAGAGAGTTTGCCCTGAAACCAGTAACAAATGGAGGAGGCTTCATATGTTACGGGTGGTTTAGTGTGCCTAAAGCTTGCATTTGGCCTTCCAATGGATTTATATAAATAAGGAATACTGCTGATTTAACCTTCAAGGAAAGTCTTTTGCCTAAAAATAGCATAAATGCTTCAATTTGTGCTCATTTATGAATATATTTATCTTTTTTTTTTATGCCAGAAAGCAATAAAATACCAAATAAAGAAAACATAATTTCAAAGTCTACTGTATTTTATTTACAGAGCATATAACAATGTACTGGCTACAATCATCATTCAGCATATTCCAAAAGGCTTCTCAAAGGGGGTCAATGGGATTAAAGTATGCACCTAGTGTGGGTTGATAATTCACAAAGGTGGAATAAGAAAGGCTAATAAAGTAAAACTGTAAGGGGCAAATTTACTTATGGTCAAATATCGAGGGTTAATTAACCCTCGATATTCGACTGTCGAAGTTAAATCCTTCGACTTTGAATATCGAAGTATTTAGTGCTATTCAACGATTAAATCCTTCGAATCTTTCGATTCGAAGGATTTTAACCCATCGATCAAACGATTTTTGTTCGACCAAAAAAAGATAGCTAAGCCTATGGGGACCTTCCCCATAGGCTAACATTGACTTCGGTAGCTTTTAGGTGGCGAACTAGGGGGTCGAAATTTTTTTTATAAAGAGACAGTACTTTGACGATCGAATGGTCGAATAGTCGAACGATTTTTAGTTTGAATCGTTCGATTCGAAGTCGAAGTCGTAGTCGAAGGTCGAAGTAGCCAATTCGATGGTCGAAGTAGCCAAAAAATACTCGAAATTCGAAGTATTTTTTATTCTATTCCTTCACTTGAACTAAGTAAATGGGCCCCTAAGTGTAGTAACAATTCACAAACGCCTTACTCCAATTTGTTGAAAAGGGTATTTTGTATGCCTTGGTGTTAAACTGACATTCTGGGTATATTTTTGAATTTGGAGTTTAGAAAAATTGGAATACATTTATTTGGGTAATTAAAGGGGATGTTAATCTACAGTGTTCAAATATGAACAGATTGTACATCATTTTTTAAAACAACCAATTCTGAATATATATATCAGTAAAACAGCATGAAGTTTCTCTTTTCCATCCTTTATTGCTATTTCTCCTGCAGAAGACCACATGACCACAAAAAAGGACGTTCAGGTCATGCCCTACCATTACACTTCATTTGCATTTCATTGATTCAACTGCCTGCAATAAGTCAGCCAATCAGATCAGATATCAAAGATATTCAAACGAAAGTGGTCCCTTGTCCATCTAAAAGGAAATTTGGCCATCAGAGCTGTCACCATTGATAAGGGGAGGATAATGTTAAGTGCGCTTGATTTATCATAATTTATTTTAAAATTGTTCATGTAGCTAAATTACTTTATATCTTGTAATAAATTGTAATAAAATTTTTTGTTCTTTGGTTTTAAGTGCTGGTTAACATCCTACTGCATTTGTTGCCGTGATCTGACAACATCTTTCTTAACCCTTTAAGAGCCAGCAGAATTTCCCATTTAATTTGTACCCAGTGTCGGCTGTTTCTAAAACAATTCATGATCTCTCAATTTAGGGGAATTTCCTTGGGGAATTTTTAGTTTCCCTAGAACAACTATACATTGTTTCTTTCAGGAGAACCTGAATTTTCTAAATCTGCCTGTCTTTTAGTGTATTTTAACTTCTTGAACAAGATTTAGAGCTTTAAACACAAAAAAAACTGATTTGGAAAAGCCTCAAGTGTCTCGAATATGCCAATACCAGATATGTATAGTTTTATGGAGATTTCTGACTTCTATAGATCAAAAACTCCCAGGCGAAAAAAATCCCACGAATTTTCAAAGCTCTACCCAGAATATGGCATGTTTTACATTCCAAAGTGGGATAAAAAACACAAAAAGATACATTGACCCCCCAAAACCATATATTTTTGGAGAGTAAACATTCAGCCGAATCCAAAATGCCTAACCATGTTTTTCTACTCCAAACTATTGAGTCACAGTGCTTTCCCAAAATTGTTGGTTTGGATGAAATACCTGAAAATGGCCTCAAAGCTTCCACTTTCCAGCATCTCATCTCCCGCATAGCATTAGGCTCTAAGTGAAAACATCCTAAATATGAATGCCAGGTATCCAGTGAATAGTTTTATGTCCATTGTGCATAGGATTACTAAAGTATCTGGTGCTTAGAGCCCCCAAAATAAAGTTAGTGCATACAAACTGTCCCATAAATCACTTCAGATACTGAATAAGCAACACATTTAATGCATTTTTTGTGGGGTAAAACCACAAAAAATTTGACCTGCCAAAAACCATATATTTTTGGAAAGTACACATTCAATCAAATCCAAAATGGGTAACCATGTCTTTTTACTCCAAATTACTGGGTCGCAATACTCTCCCAAATTTGTCAGTTTTGATGAAATAACTGAAAATTGCCTTGAAGCTTCCACTTTCGAGAATCTTATCTCTCACATAGCATTAAGTACAAAGAGATAACATCTTAAATATGAATGGAAGGGGTGGGTCCACTGAACAGTTTGATGCCCATTGTGCATAGGATTACCAAAGTTTAGAGACCCCAAAATAAAGTTTGCACATACAAAATTTTCCCCTAAGTCACTTCAGGTACTGCATAATAGACACATTTGCTGCATTTTTTGTGGGGTAAAAAAACAAAAATAAACATTCACCGCCCAAAACCATATATTTTTGGAAATAAACAATCCGACAAACCCAAAATGGGTTTTGATTAAATAGCTGAAAATCAAGCTAAGTATCATGCGATTTGCTTGCAAGGAATCCACCTCGTCTAAGCTTATACTCGAGTCAATGAGTTTTCTCTGTTTTTTTGTAAAATTAGGTACCTTGGTTTATACTCGGGTTGGCTTATACTCGAGTATATACAGTATTTAATTTTCATAAATCTCATAAATGTCTGTCAATTGTTGTGGGAAAAAAGTATTGAAATATACTGGTGCACGATCTGACTAGAATATAGTGCCTATAACTGCTATTTTAAGGTGGTCCGAAGAATTATGTGATAGAAAGATATAATTTATTTGTTATAATCTACAGTCTGGTCATTTCCCTATGGGACCAGACTGTAAATTATATCCTTATAAACGGCGCGTTCTGACACCGAATTTGGCGCATCGCATCCGAATCTGACGCCGTCGTGTTCAAATTGAACGTCAGCACACCCGAATTGGACACAGACCCCTCCTACCCCCTCCCGACATTTCACACAAAATGTTGATTATAATGCATAATATACCCCCTACTGAAATTTATAAAGATATCAGAAGTCACCTCGGAGTTATGTGACCTTTATATGGTCATAAACTCCTCGGTGACATAATATCTTTATAAATTACAGTAGGGGGTACATTATCCACTGTATATTTGCTATGGCTATGTGAGAAATGAATCTCCAAGAATCTATGAATTAACATGAGAGTAGTTGTTTAATTTTCTTAACTTGTTTGTACTGTAGGGAAGAAGTGCCTGTAAATCTAACTTCGGTCAAGTGGGGTGTTAAGTTCATCTCCTATTGTCAAGTTTCCTTCATCTAATGATAAAAGAGTATCATGGATTTACATGGCATTATTATGCTCATTGTTGGGGAGATAAATTGAAGTTAAAGTATATGTAATGGAGCTTATTTTTCCTTTAACAAATGTGTAAACATGGGGGTCTGTTTTTATAGCTTCCATGGCAAATGGTAGGACATTAGCTAAGATAATGGCTTTGCCTTTGACTTTATTTGGTTGTGGAGTATTATGAATCAGAATAGAGTATTTTTTATGATACCATTTTGGCATGTGATTGAGTTTATAATGTGTTTCCTGGATCAGTGCAACATGAACTCTTTGGGATTTCATTTCTTGCAGTAAAGCTTTCCTTTTCCAAGAGGAATTGAATCAATTTGCATTTAGGTTTAGTATATTGGAGGATAATCCAAATTTAGATTGTGACATTGTATGAATGATTGGTTCTTTCTGCACCTGGATAAGTGAGGTTAAATGGTGTGAAAACAATAGGGGAAGGGAGTGTGTTACAGGAAAATAAAAAAAGAGTGAGAGTAGGTATGTATGTATCTCCTTCGCTAGCGAAGTGACGCCTGCGCCAGTTAGTAAATTGGCAAAGTCCCTGAAAAGGTAACTCTGGAGAATCTTCTCCAGCGTTAGCCACTTTGCCCTTTAGTAAATCTTCCCGTAGGTGGGCTTAACAGTCCAGTTGTTATTCGTCTAGTAATGTGGCGTGTGGAGTTCTTTGGGGGGGTGGAGGATGTTCAGGAGCCTGTCAGTATCCCTCAGTGTCTCCACACGTATGTCAGTCTCTATGAAGGGGAGTTACATATAGGGGCTGATTCACTAAGCTCGAGTGAAGGATTCGAATGAAAAATACTTCGAATTTCGAAGTATTTTTTTGGTACTTCGACCATCGAATTGGTTAAATTCGTTCGAATTCGAACGAAATCGAACGAATCGAATGAAAAATCGTTCGACTATTCGACCATTCGATAGTCGAAGTACTTGCCCTTTAAAAAAAACTTCGACCCCCTACTTCGGCAGGTAAAACCTACCGAAGTCAATGTTAGCCTATAGGGAAGGTCCCCATAGGTTTGCTAATCTTTTTTTGATCGAAGGATTTTCCTTCGATCGTTGAATTAAAATTCGATCGAACGAAAAATCCTTCGATCGATCGAACGTAGGATTAGCGCTAAATCCTTCGACTTCGATATTCGAAGTCGAAGGATTTCAATTCGAGGGTCGAATTTCGAAGTATTTTTAACTTCGAAATTCGACCCTTAGTGAATCTGCCCCATAGTGTTCATTGTCAGATAGACATAGTTATAGAGTGTCAAAAAGCACTCACTGGTAAGTGATATCACTGGTAAATGATAGCCATTTGCACCTAGCAATTTAGAAAACCTTTCCTGAAATTATATTGCTGTCAGCCTTATACACATTAGGGCAGTCGCTTTGTGAGAGGAGTGCTTTAGAGTTGGGCAGGAGATTTATTATTCAGCCACTTCCTCCATTTCCTGGAGGGGGTGAGACCTTTTATAGTATTTGGTGTTGTTGGCATCTCTGGAAGTCGGATTGGGGCATCGTCATCCGGTAATCCCAAGATAAAATTGTGACATTCTGATATATCTGGAACTGGTATGTTAAATTGTTGGCAGAAGTGGGATGCCTTTAAGTTAATGCAAAGCATATGTTTTCCCTCCTTTGCAAAAGGAAATCCCCATTTGTAGGAAATATTGTGATCTCTTAAAGATGTAGTGAAGGATTTTAGCAATCATCATTGAGTGATAGTGGATACTGCCAAGTCTTGGTAAAGATGTATGGTATTATCCCAAAAGTGTAGTATTTTCGGATTCAGATTTTTAGCAGCTTTGGAGCATAATACAGTACATCTCAAAAAAATTTAGTTTTTCCCCCTTAAAACTCGAAAAATTTGAGGCTTCATAAATAGGTCCCTAGGAGTCCTAAAAGAGAATTATCTATTATATTATTTAACACATAATTTGTACACGCTAAATTTCAGTAAAGGTAGTTGATGAAGCCTCTACTTTTTCAAAAGGAATGTACATGGATAGTCTCCATCTATATATGTAGTTAATATATCTAATAATACACGCCTTGTATAAAAGAAGGTGCAGTGCTGTCATGTAGTTTTTTATCTTTGCCATGCTGATTCTGACATATGTTGTGACTATGGTTGTGAGAGTATTCCCATTATCTCACCATGGTAGTACATCCAATGGTTGGGATACTGTCATGGGAAAACATGTTTTTTTTCAGAATGCATCATTTAATAATGCTGCTCTGACATGAGGCTAGCCATATTGTTAGCTTCCCAGGTGCTCCCAGTCTCAGGGTTTGTTTATTGCCAGTCTATATCCCCATCTAAATAGACATCTGATGAAGGAGACATTGGTCTTTCCTTAATCCTCTGGAATCTGTCACCCCCCCATTTTCATTTTGATTATTATTACTTGGCTCTTCAGTGTTGTTTTATGTCCTCTTACTTATGCAATTTATAGTTAAGTAAAAGAAAAACATTTTTTTTTCTTTATTATATGTCACAAATGTAACAGGAGACTGGGTGCTGTGAGATTGAACCTAATGCACGGTTTTAATTTTTGCAGCCCAGATAAACTATATAACTATATAACTATATAAAATACATCTGGGTGTCCATTCCTTGTCATGCTCACTTTCTAGCTCATATGTCTATTAACCTTGGAAAAAACCAATTGAGCAACATGAAAGTGCCTTTCTAAAATAAAATAAATTCTTGTCTAAACTTTGTAAAAGACTATAATATGTAGAATCTGAAATATCCACTTGCTATCTTACTTCCATAGCTGGACAGAAGAACTATAATTTCTGACGGTGCATGTACAGTGTCCTTGTGTAATCAGATATACCACTGAACTTTGTGCCTGCAGTTCTTGGTGACAATGGCCTCCACCTTACCCTTGCTTCTTTATCTGTTATGGACAATAAAAATAATTAAAGTCCCCCAACTGAAGAACTGTTAAAAATAACAGTTAAACAAAGATCATAAAATGGGCTTCCTTTAAAAAACACAGACATTTATTTTAACAGACATCAGAGATTAAAGGTGAATCTGTACATAAAGGAATTACCAAAGTGACCCTTGTTCCTTAGTTCATCCTACTTTATGTATGTAATATACCGTTGAGCAGGGCTATGCAATCTTCATTCTAAATGAATCAGACTATATCATGGCATAATATGTCTCAGATGGACCACCTCTGCACATTTTAGAGCATTTGTTTCAATTAAAAATTGTGTGTGTTAATCATATATTTAAGCAAATTGATGTGATAGGACATGATGACTAGATAAAGTGAGCCTGGAACATTAATATGCAGACATTAAATACAATCAATACTAGCTGTATTATACAGGGTCATCAGTCAGCCAGATTTTTATTGTCTTTGACAATCAACTTTGGCCTGATGGCACCAGAGGTTGATTAACAATATTGCTCTCCTTAAGGGTCACCATATTTACAAATGTTCACACAGTTCAGCCAAAAGTCTATTGAAACACTGTTGGCCAGCATTAGGAGAGAGTAAATGTGTGAACAAAATAAACCAATTACCGTGGAGTAAATAAGAAAAGTATCAAATTGCAAGCACATTGTAAGACCAGCAAGGCAAGGTGTAAAAGAAGAAGTCACATTGGTCACGTGGTTTTATTGGGAATAACTCTGTCTACATCTTTATGCAATGTAAAACTTTAATGAGCCTTTTGTGGGTTATTTAAAACTGAATCACATGTAAAGTAGGCTCAATCAAAAAAAGGATTTATTGCTCTTTTTGCTAAGCAGAACTCATCGCTCTGTTAACAAAAATACTATATTTTGAACATTTGGTGTCTGTTAAATAATTAATATCAATGCTTTTACAGGTAAAGATGGAATGGCAAAACAACCTCACACCTCATAAAGCAATGAAAAAAAATCTATATATCTAGAGAAATTACTGCAAAAGTCTGAAATAATTGGTCTCACAGGAGAGAATATAGAGTTTGTATGCAGCTTTGTCAAAAACAAAATATGATGATCTTATATTTGCTAATTATTAAAAAAAAATCTCATTTTAGAGGATACACTTTTTAATCTGACAATTTAAAGATATGCAGTTAAATCTTTTTAATAAGGAGATATATCAGTTAGGTCCATACATCTTTGGGCAGAGACACTTTTGTTCAATTACTTTTGAGCCCCTGAAATAAAGTGATTGTGTTTAGTTCCATTTTTATGCAATCTTTTTGTTCAACCCACTGAATTAAAGCTGAAAGTCTGCAGTTCAACTGCATCGGAGTTGTTTCATTTAAAATTCATTGTGGTAATGTACAGAACCAAAATTAGAAAAAAGTTGTCTCTGACCAAAGATTTATGAACCTAACTGTAAATCATATCAAAATTAGCACCATGTTCTTGTTATCCAAATAAAAACTGCTTTAATTGAATCAGAAATTGAAATTAAAGATGTAATTGTTGAGGGGCTCATTTATTCATTTTCAAGGTCAAGTCTTTGTCTTTCCCTACTGATTTTTTTTTTGTCAATTGGAATTTAGGAGAAAACCTCTGTCCATGGAAAAAAAGCATTGTCAAGAAGAAAGTGGCAATATAGATTTTTTGCTGCAATTTAATCAAAACGCAGCAAACTTGATTGAGAAAATGGATAAATCAGCCCCTTAATGTCTTTCCAAGCAAATATATACCATATAATAATAGTTATACAGGTACTGAAGAAAAATTATTATGGAAGAGATTATCTGGGGCTTGAAATATCCTGCTTATGCACAGCAGGGACATAGATTATTAGTAGTGATGGGCAAATGAATTCACCAGGCACAAATTCAAAGATAATTTTAGCGTTTGCCGCCAGTGAATAAACTGCCGAAAAATCTGTCACGACAAAAAAACAAGGCACAAAATAAAGGTGCAGCATACAAAGCTACTTTAATAAAAGCAATAAAATAATTATTTTTTTAAGTATATGGATCACAGAATTCTACTATATAAACTGCTAAACAGGTTTTGTTTTCTTTCTTTGAGTGACTGATTATTTATCATTGAGTTTATTTGATTTCAGTTTGTTCTTTAAAGATGAAAGTAATTTGCAAGATCACATATTGCATTACCCTACCATGTGTTTTTAGATCCAATATGTTGTGTGAAATTACTATATTGAAAACGTTTGAGGAAATTATAACTTAGGCTGTCACATTTCTTTACATTTCACTTACTATGTATTTTAGCATTCATATTAGCAATTTGTGTCCAAGCCAGTCAGTAGAAATCAATATAAATGCTGGTTACATGCGGCAGATACTGCGCATGTAGTTTATGCTGTCTCTTCCTTCAGTGTTTTATTATGGATTAAAAAGAAAGAGAACATAACTTTAAAGGCATTTAGATAAAAACCTGAAAACAGAAAGCGGGAATAGGTCATGTAATAAGTTTTACTTATCACAATTCTCATCTACAATTCATCTTAGGCAAGAATTTTTTTTATGGAGAACAGCAAGTTTTCTTGGGAAATTAGTTTGAAATCAGAAAATGAAATGCTCATATTTAATGAATAGTTAGCAAAACACAATTGAAAGGAAGGCTGGGAATTTATAGAATTTGTTTTTGTGTATAACAATTTATGGCGGGGTGGAATACAAAAATACGCGTATAAATCTGGGAAAAATGAAAGTGATTAAAAGATTATTAGTAAGCCCTTAATAAATACCAAATCCAAGTCTGGCTTAATTCTAACCCCACTACTAAGATAATAGCAATGTGTTTATGAGTTATTCCTATCTGGCCTACTTCTAACTAGTAGTTTTAAAATGTGATCACCTGTACTGTTATATGGTAAACCAGAGCCAAGTTGAGTACTTTTGTCTGTAACAATTTTCACAACTGCATACAGCAACTTTTCTATATCAAGGGTGCCTAGCTGCGAAACAAAGCCCAAAACAACTGTTTCTACATGAGAAAATAAAATATATTCCTGAATGGAGTTCCCAATATTCACGGTTTACTTCATGAAAACTCCAATTGAATTTATAGGGAAATGTGGTGCTCAATTAAGAGTTTTTCTCATGGAACTGCATATGGCCCATTGTCTACAAAATTATAATTTTATATATAACACTAGTAAATACATGAAGTTCTCTAATTATTGTTGCTACTACTTTGCATTGTGCATATTTATTTTGCAAAGTTATATAATTTGTTTCTGAACGAACGAAAACAGTGTTAAAGAGAAATAATACCCTAATTATAAATGAAAGCAAATTTGAGCAAATCACATTCTACAAGGCTGAGTGAGTGACATGCATGTTCAATAAATCAAGGGCAACAAGCACAGAAGCCCACCAGAAGTGCTGCTGTGCCAAAGCAACTAGAAAGCTACATAAAATAACAGATTAGAAACTGTCTAAATAAGTAAATTGAAAAAGTGTTCATAAGGCCACTCATGAACTTTAATTTTTTTAAATGAATTATGAATTTTTGCCCCTTCAGCGCTTGTTTTATTTTGATTGTGTGTGATGCACACACACCTATCTAATCTATCTATGCATTTCTGTGCAAGAATTTGAAATCTACTCATTAATATAAAAACTTCCTCTTTTATCCCCTGGGTTGAACATTATAGCTACATATTCTGCCACCATTAAAAGAATTGCAGAGATCTTTCCCAGGGAAGAACAAGATAAATCTTTGCAATGACTTTTGTATGTATGGGCTTTTCTCCAGTGAAAAATTCAGGAGCATTAAATATGGTCTTTCTTTGACTTCAGGTTACACATGTGACTGTGGAAAGGGCAAAACAATACTAAGGAATAAAACAGACCTCGTGCAATTACATAAACAAGAGAGGAAAATATAAACAGAAAGATACATAAAATATCAGCATTTTTTGGTATTTTTTTTCTTAAACAACTATAAATATCACTCACCATCACAAGCATAGAAATATCACCACTGGGTTTATTAAAATAGTAATATGTTTGCGACATTTTGAATAGACCTTATATATCAAAGAAACTAAAAAATACACTTAAACAAATCCTTTAACCTTCCAGTATTATTAGTAATAATGTGCAGGCTTAATTCCTGCACAACCCCTGCCTAATGGTGCCTTTGGAAGAGATCATGCTAAATAAAGAGAAAAGCAGGTATGGCCTGTCTCACCACAAAGATAAAACTTTATCTTTTTTCACTTAGGATAGAACTGACGCATGGACACTGCCTTGACGGGGCACATCAGCTTATGCATGCTTTGTACAAACTTTGTAACTAAAAGTGTCTTTTTTAAGAAAGTTACAGTTCAGTTGTGCAAGAACATTTTTTCAGGGGGTTATATATTGAGAGTGCTGGGGCTACCTTGTTTAGTGTGTATGTATATATATATATATATATATATATATATATATATATATATATATATATATATATACCACCTACTTACATATAGTGTTCTGGTTGGCATCAAAGCCCCAGCAATCTATCAGGAGTTGCTCCCCTTTCCCCCAAAAAATCAGGGAAGCATACTAATGAAACCCTCCGGTAACCAATCAGAACCAATTGTGCTAATTTAAGTGAAGCAATAACATATTATGGCTAATTTATTGGTTTGGAGTACAATATAAGCTTTAAAAATTTGTGTAATGCTGAAAGTTGGAAGACTATCTTGCTATAGGTCTGTTCACCTATAAACTGAACTGGATTTTGCCTGTTTCACTTTCCCTTGCATCTGTGCACTCTTTTCTGTTCTGTTTTCTCCTTACTGTTTTCTTAATCCTTCTTTGATCTCTACACTTACACCCCCCTCTTTCTTTTCTGCTGTATTTGCTCCAGGGCTTATGTTATTTATTTTTTTTTACTTGGTATTGTATTCAGTTTTGAAGGTAAAACAGAAATGGTTTGGAGGAGGCAAACCAAGATGATACATGGTCTCAATAATAAATAATATCTGAAAGGCATTCCTGCAGATGTGTGTAAGGAAGTAGTGCAAAACCCAAGTACTAATCCCTGTATGGGAGCCGGCACAAAGCCTGTGTGTGCTGTAAGCCGTTACCTTGCAACCAGGTACACAGTGATCTCACTGCTGCAGGAAGTTACACATTAGCGGGGGAGGGGCCGGCAGGAAAAGGAAGCAGCAGAGCCTGGCAGAGAGCAGCCTGGCAGAGAGAACCGTGCAGTGGACAGAGAGAGAGAAAGAGGAACTACTGGGCCCAGAAATCTGCAAGGCCCCACCAAAAGCAGACATTCAGATCAGGCTGGCACAGGGATTCCAGATATTGTGCCTGGAGTGAGAGTGTGAAAGAAATCCAGATTGGAGAAACCAACATCAGCAGGGGGTTTTCATCTGAAAATCCATATTTGGATTCCTATTGACTTTAATGCATTTGGACAAAAGAGTCGCACGTATAAAAAATTCATTCTCGTGTCAAAATTGTTCTGCATCAAAATAATTTTCGCGACCATTGACTTCAATGTGTTTCACAAATTTTTTCAGACCTGTTTTCAAACAGGACAGATTCACCCGTCACTATTATTCAGTTAACAAATACCGTGTATGTTTTATTACTGTGTTGCTTGTGGGGCCACCTGTTGGTGCATCCCTGGATCCCACTAGATGGAGGCACTGCGCTAGAAAGTACTAGGTACCCAGTCTCTCCAGATATCACAGTGGAGTGAATCCAGTTTGTCATCAGGTAAGGGTCACACATGTAGTGTAACAATGACAAACGAGTGTTGAAAGGGTTACAAGTGAATAAAAGAATACAAGTGCACACTGGACAGATACAGAGTGGTCAAAAATAATTAAATCAAAGCATGAATGGGGCAGGCAAAAGAACCACCTTGTTTTTTTCTGATATCAAGTTCTATGTTAATTCAACAGCTTATAATATGCTATATTTCATTTTCTGTCATTCCAGCCCTTTTTTACTCTCTTGTGCTGTCCTCCTTTATATCCCTTTTTTATTTTAATTTTCCTGCTGTCCCAATAGATGCACTCCATTCAGGGGCGATCCTGGCCCCTCCACCGCCTGAGGCAGCAGCGCTGCCCCCCCTCCCCCAGAAATTCGCTCTTAAAGTACCAGGAGCAGCATTTTTGCTGCCCCTGGTACCTAGTGGGGTGCTGCCGCCTGAGGCGACAGCCCCAACATTTTATTTTTAGGGATGAGTGAAATATTTTACTGCATTACTGCCGTGAAAAAAAAAGCCCATAGACTTCAATATATTTGATGAATATTTTGCTGTTTTTGCAAATGTTCAGCAAAGGGAAAAAAGGGTCAGATTTGCCCATCACTAGCTATCTAAAAATATTTTAAAGTTTAGTTTGGTTTGTTTCAATAAAAACGCATTCTTGATAACAGGTCCCATACCTGTACAAACCTAATCTTGTCATCCCATTTTTATGGTTTCTCTGTTTATTTAGAAACACATGCTGTAGTTACACCTCATTGTACTCATTTATTCTATTGTATAAATACATTTTCGTAGCTACTTGTTTTGGGGTTATTATATTACTATTTGATTCTTCTTCTTCCCTGTGTTTTTGGGTTATTATAAATCCCACCTAAGGATTAGAGGATTTGTGCTCATGTACTAGTGACAGAAACATAGACATCATTTTAGCATTCCAGTTGCAGATATGTGTGTTCTCGGTTTGTTCTTGATAGGTAAAAAAAAAATGTTCTGTTAAATGAAAAATCTACAATAGGCATTTTCTGTGACGTTCTCCAGTTTTAGCCTGGTGCATATTTTTATTTTTTTATTTCTCAGTCAGCAGATTACATTACGCATGAGAAGAATTATTTCAACAATCAGATCAGTACTGCATTTACAGCCACCATGAAGTACATACAGCTATATTTACTTTAGCATTCAGTTTACGACAAAATGTGTTGGATAAATCTTTTGCTGCAGGGAGAAGAGACACAATAATTGCTACACTCTCTTGCTAAATTTCAGGGATAGAATGGATCTGCTGGAAATGTGGGCAATATCTTAAAAGGTTAACTAAATGTTACAAGGGACACAGCAACTAGCCAAAGTCCCTTTGCTTTACAATTTGAAGATATAATATACATGAAAGTGATCTGAAAAATATGCTATTCTGCTAATTATGTATTATTGTAGGTTATAGAAGGGGCCAAATTTGCTAGTCATGAGCGATTCAGTGAAAAGCTACACTCCAACAAATTGTCCCCGATGTGGTTGCCGACCAATAAAGTCGGATGCTTTAAGTGTCCCTCGTGTCTGTCTTGCCGCCATATGACATCAGGCACAACATTTGTCCATCCAGATACAGGTTTAATATAAGAAGCCATATTACAAGTACCACAACACACGTTATCTATTTAATCACGTGCCCTTGTGGGCTTTCACATGTCGGCAAGACAGACCTAATGCTCAGACTACGGATGGATGGCCATAGATCAGCCATCAATACTGCTTTCCGTGATCAGAAAACCACCAAACCGGTGGCGAAGCATTTTTTGGAGATGGAACACAGGTTACCTACCTTTAAATACATTGCAATCGACCACATTCCTATGCCCAAACGAGGTGGCGATCGGTCTCGTTTATTATTACAGCGTGAAACATTCTGGATAAAAAAATTGGGGACATTGACACCAGGGGGACTGAACGAATATTGTTCGCTCAATTGCTTCCTTGATAGACGCTGATCACAGGATCTTTCATAATGTGTGTAATGTGAATATCTATATGTTTAAACTTAACCTATGCAAGCATTTTTTGATATTTTGAGGTACCTTCACTTTCCCTTTAATCCTGCTGAGGTGTATTACCTTGACAGGTGGGGAGGAGCAACATTGGTTTTAAATTTTGTATCCTTGTAATAATTTTTTTATATGGTTATGGTTATACATCTTGAGAAAGGTCCTAGACCATGGACCGAAACGTTGATGTATTTTAATGCTTTATGATTAATAAACAGCGATTTTTGCAGGAAGGCATGCAATAGCAGTATTTTATATATATATATATATATATATATATATATGGCTTTAGGGGAACCTCTCCATTTGTAATGGTGAAAAAATGTAATTCCAAGCAACTTTATTATATTATAATTATATATTTAATAAACATTTTCAATGGTTTTATAGTTATTTGTAAATTTAATAGCTATTCATATCAACATCTGTCTGGCTTTTATGGCCTCTGCACTTCTAGTTCTGACTCCTGAAACAATGTATTTTGGAAGCAAACTAATTAACTCAGCAACATTGTTTGAAGAATCATAACCAGAGAACAGAAGATAAACACTGCTTTCAATTGCTATTACGTTTAAAACCATAAAATATCTGTGATAAGTGTATACTGGAAACACTTTGCATTATATTTTCTTTTACATGCAATAAACAGTGTTGGGTGCACACACCCTTTATAATTAATCAGGTGTACTAGGTGGCACATTCAAAAAGAATGTTGTGTGTAAGTGACAGACATTTGCAATGAATTATTGCAATGGCTAAGTGAGCTGTATAATCTATGACAATTAATTATATTTTATTCGTTGGTCCTGTAGATGGCTGAACAAAGCTAACCATAGGTTACTGACCAGGTGCAAGTTTAATAGGCATGCAGCCTACCAACATGCTAACCTCCAATAAAAAAGCAGTGTGGGAGATTCCAGAAAGAGACTGAAAGAGGGCCAGTCAAATACAGAAGTGCATGATCAAATACCACAGAAACTATATAAAACCAAGCAACTATAATTGGATAAGGCTGAGAATGGCTACAGTAAAACCACTGCTATCTCTGTGGATCAACAAGCTAGGCAGCTGAGTTACAGACGTAAGGTCCCATGCTCACACATTATAAGGTCAGGCTCAACTACCCACACTACATGTTGTAACTGTTTCAATGCTGTACAGTTTGACTTACAAGTAATGCTGTGTATCATGGACGGATTGTATATTTAACATAGCTTTTAGTGTATTCCAATTAGGCACTCTCATATACTTGTTTCTCAAGTCATGTGGAAAACATTCCCTTCATATTTGTATACTGTTAGTATTAGGAAGAATTAACAACTAAACAGACAAATACACAAATGAAAAAGTTTGCATGATGCTAAAAGCAATAGCCATTCTGATTAAGATACATACAAATCATACCGCGATAAGTGGACTGTAAAATGATAGCTCCAATATAATAACAATAAACTGAAATTAAAAACAAGGTAATAATAACACATTTCTCTGTGTTAGTAGAGCTGTTTCACTTAGTACCAATATTCTGTGCATTTGAAATTAGCATGTTGTCATTCAGATTAGCTCAATATCCACATTAACCTTTTTTATAACTCCAGTTTAAAATTGATTGTAATAATCTGTTTTCGGCTTAAAATTAACTGTTCATATTTGTAAAAAGACCCTTTTTATGTTTTGCATTGTTGCGCAAGCAGATATGATTATCAGTTTTTTGCTTTCTTTAACCTTGCCTCATAGGATGAAAGATTTTTGCAGCTGGTGCTATTTAGAAGTCTTATTTACTGAAGAGAAACAGTATAAATGTGAGGAATGCAATACCCATTGATAAATACTCTTTTAAAAATCCCATAGAAATAAATTAAGAGAGGTAGGATTTTGGAGATCTCAGACTTCACTATTTGATAAATATACCCCTTGAAATTTCTTCTGTTTTCAGGGATCACTTGCATAGTATAGAACCATTTTCAAATATTAGTATACTTTTGGGCATCCCCCAGTTTATGAACCTTTCATTCTTCTTTAAATCCTTTACAATACAAGTGTTTGCACCATACGAGCTTGAAAAGTGATTTTGGATATAAGAGGTGAAAGGAGGATTTGTGTTTGTTCATGGAGCAGATTATGTACGCTAACAAAGAATTTAAAAGGAAGTGCATATACAAAATCTAGTGTAGTATTTTAGTGAACAAAACATCCGCTCACAGGTGTATGTGTGTAGTGGTTCTCCAAAAAAACTCTTCATGCACAGTGCAAACAGATGTGAATGACTCCCACCAATCACACGACAAGTATGCCTACTAACCAAACTCAATGAGTAAGAACACTTCCCACAAAAGATATTGGAATCCCACAACCAATCATCATTCAACGGATGAAAAGTATTTAAATAAAATCAAACATTCTGCTATACACAGGCTACTCACAAAATTTGCAATATCTTCATCCTCCATTTTTTATGGGACGTGTTCTAACCCACTGGGTTTGGAGAGTAGGTTTACTTACCATGTGACTGGTGGGGGTCAATCAAATCTGTTTACACTGTGCACTTTATGAAAAGTTGTATTGGAGAACCACTACTGTAAACATACACCCATGAGGGTATGTTTTGTGCTCTAAAAAAACTACACTATGTTTTGTAAACGTGCTTCCTTTTATCTTCTTTGTTCATATATTGAGCTCAGTCAGAGGAGTGGAATTGGAGGAAGCTGCAAACAACACAGTTGTTGAAACAAATTAGCTACAAGTGATTGAATATTCATATATATATAATTTGTGCATGGTTTATGTTCACATGCTAGAAGTTCTGTCTTATATTCTACTCCCAAAAAGATTGTGATTCAAATTTCACCTTATTTTCATGATTAAAACAATTTTCATGTATTTAAAAATGTACTAAGACCTACTCAAATAGTACAGCCTTTATTTGACTATACCGATATAGTTGAGCAGTTCTGGATACATTTATAATTTGTAACATGTATTCTATTCCTAAATATATATAGTGTATACATTTTGCAACACTGTATGTGATTTATTCAATATCTCCAGATGGCAGTATTGTATACCAACTCTTAGACCCAAACCCCCCATATGAAATAAAAGGCACTATGTTTGCCCAAGAGTAGTAACCCATATCAACCAATAAGATGTTTGCCTTTAAAAAGGTGATCTACCTGCTGATTGGTTACTATGGGTCACTGCACTTGGGCAAACTTTAGCCAAAATGATTAGTCTTACGCAATTCATAGAAATGAAGATCTGCTCATCCCTTTTTATTCTTGGAGTATATGTGCCTCTAGCTACTTATAAATTAGTCCATGCAAGCAGCTATGTGTTTAAATACAAGAGCTCCTCCTTTATTGGAGACTATATCCTTCTCCATTTACAAGATACAATGTGTGATATTATCTGAATTTTCTATCTAAGGTTGATTATTCATCTTTAACTGGCAATGACATATGGTAACGATTGCATTCTTTCTCCTCGGTGAGTATTTCCTCTGTTTTCTCTCTGATTTACTGATCATTTACTTTATCAAGTACAGTAGAACCCCTGCATCTCTAAATCCAGAGCTCTCTACCAATATAACTTTTATCACCAGTATTAAACTAGGAATTTCTCGCTACTTATGGACAACACTGCTTCTACACATTACACCCTACATGCTGTTTTCCTGCTAATTTATACTTTGATGCATCACACTAGCAATTAACAACTGTGCCTAGTCAATTTTACTTTTACCTTGGCATGGTGGTTTAGCACAATTTGAGACAAAGTTGTGTCTTGGCACAATCTGTGGACAGATGGGTTTGGCCCAACAAAGCCTTCCGCAGCTTTTTATTATGTGCAACAGAGCAAAAAATGTTAGACACCACTGCGATGTAAAACATGTACCGTATATACTCGAGTATAAGCCGACCGAGTATAATCCAAGGTACCTAATTTTTCCTACGAAAAAAGGAAAACTTATTGACTCTAGTATAAACCTAGACACAACTACAGCCCTGTCTCCCAGCAGCGCACATTCTGCCAAAGCGACCCCCCCAGAGATCAACCGGACTTCTTTGCAAAGTTGATGGTGACAGAGAATTAACAAACGGATTACTGTGTGCATTGTCCCACTGTCCAACTACCATGTGCAGAGGGTGCTGTTTGATATTGCCATCACTGTTAATCTTTCGTATAACCAACAGAGGGCGCTGTGTGATATTGCAGTCACTGTTAATCTTTCATATAACCAACAGAGGGCACTGTGTGATATTGCAGTCACTGTTATTCTTCCATATAACCAACAGAGGGTGCTGTGTGATATTGCAGTCACTGTTATTCTTTCATATAACTAACAGAGGGCGCACTGTTATTCTTTCATATAACCAACAGAGGGCATTGTGGGATATTGCAGTCTCTCCCCAAGTGTTCTGTTGGTATAGGAATGATTAAAAGTGACTGCAATCTCAGCTGCTCGGGTCGGGTACCGCTGACCCGAGTATAAGCCGAGGTAGACTTTTTCAGCACATTTTGGATGCTGAAAAACTCGGCTTATACTCGGGTATATACGGTATTCCATCTGGAACAATAACTAGGAAGAATTATATATGGAGTTAATCTATTGACCTCCTGGTTAAGATACAAATCACCTATGAAAAGGAGTCAAATGCAAGATTTTAAGGTTTGCACAAGATTGTCATGATTGTCACAAAAGTAAAGCGGAGAGAAAGTGCATATAAGAGTTAAGGATATGTTATAATACACAGTATTGAAGGAAGTTTACCCTCGCAAATGTATCTGTCTGAACAATTAACATGACCAATTGCAGGATTTTCTTCCTTAGCGCTGAGACTTGAAGTCTTTGACTTGAAGTCTTTGCCTCCAAGGGTATTATATTTAGTTCTTTCAAAGTGCACAGCATTGTGCAATTGTTAAATGGAATCAGAATGTTTAATTTCATTGAACACAAACATGATTAAGGGACTCAGTACATTGGCTCATTAAAAAACTGAGTTTGGGTTTAACTTTTAATTTAATCATAAAATTGAATTTTGATTTATTTGAGCACATGAACAACTAATTCATTTAAATGTAAGAGTTTAGAATTACATTATGACACACTAAATACTCTTGCTTTTTTGTTTGTTCCTTTCTGTAGTGCTTTTTTTCGTGTTTGCAAATCATGCATTTGTTAACCTTGAACCAAAATATTTTATATTTAACTTTTTTCTATTTTTGCCCAAGACAACAAGCTCTTGAAAACTTAATTAATGATATGATCTATAATGCTGTAACCACTTTCAATTGATTAAGTTATCCCATCCCATTTATCAAGAAAGGAAGGATGACACGGATTGAATCTAAAGCAATTAGCATTACTTTGCATTGCATTCACTTCTGTAACTACCTATCATCACAACTTAGAATAAATTAACATGTACACAAAAATTCACAACTGAACCATATTTTAAATCTGTTAAACCTGCATACAGCAAATATGCTGAACAGTAGATTAGATGTATGCTTCTGATATGGATACAGATGCTGATGAAGAAACTTTTAGGTCAGGTTGCTATCTATATAAAGTCAATCAAAAAAATGTTTATGTTCTTCCATAGAGGCAGCCATCATACAGGTAGTGCAATATGTAATAATGTGCTCACGTTCTATATAAAGTAGATAAGACATGTCACAGATCAAGTGCAGTTCTATATTATGAAGGCACAACCTAATCTCAACATCATTAAAGTTAATTGATTGAGGTGATTAGGTCTATACATGGCACAGAGCGGTCAGAGAAGTGATTACTATAATTAAAAATTCAGCAAGGCGTTTCCTTTTAAAGGGCAAGTCTGTATGCTCTTAATTAATTTTTTTTTCAGTTTTGAATTGGATGATTTTGCATCTGTGGCAGACTTGAATGTTCCAAGACTATTAACCTGTGCAGAGAAAGTGCCAATAGCTTCAAGGTAAAGACATCTTTTAAATTTAGATTTATGTCCATTTTTAGATTGTCTAACTTTAGATATTCTGTAGTTAATTTTAGTGCAAACTTTTTGCACACTAGACAAGCTGATGCATAATTCCACTTCAAATGTTTATTACTATATGCAATAGATGCCATTGGATGTTGGTACCCTTGCAAATATGTTCAGACACATGCTGAATGTTATCAATGTATGCAGCAGTGAATGAACAGGTTATATTGTTGAATCCATGGAAAGTGAGAAAACTAGATGTTCCTGGGTTACATGCAATTTTATGACAAATGAAGTTTACTTGTTTTGCGTATATATAGAAAAATTGTCAGTCCTCCACCTGGTCAATGCATGTTTTGATATATAAAAGTTAGGTATTTTGGCATGAATGACCTTTAAAACTTTATTTGGTATATATTTAGTTGCAGATTATATTTCCTGTAAAGCATTACAGTCCATTTATATGCCACACAATATGGTTAAAAGTATTTTAAAGAATGTCCTCAAATGGAACACTCATGGATGAGTTTAAAATTGCCACTGGGACAAGCATCAACATAAAAAATATGCAGCAGAAGCATGTCTTTCTTTATAGGTGGGCAGCAACACACAAGGCTAAAATTCCCTGCAATCTTATGGATAAAGGATAAATAGAGCCGTGACCTTTAGCAAACTGAAAAATTGGGATATGTTGGAACATTGACTGCAAGATAAACCTGATGACCCTACATCTGCACCCAATATCACAGTATTCCATCAAAAAAAAAAATATTCAATCAAATCAAAAAAGCTTTGCAGGAGAGGAGAGGATAATATAGCACCAAAAGCAGGGGCATCACCATATGAATACCCTTGGTATCAAGTATCTTTTTACTTTTAGTAATAAGGTGTATTACCATATTTTTTTTTTCTTAAACCAGACTGATGATATGCTCATATAATTCTCTTTCCTTTTAAGTAAGGATTTGAGTAAAGGTTTGATCCTCTTTTTGCTTAGTGCTCTGCATCGGAATGGTATTAAGGAAGACTCGTTTTCCTAATTTTCTTCCCTTTCAAATTTCTCACAGGTGCTCATATATGCTATCAATATATCTTATATGAGCATATAGATGGTGCTTTGTTATTGACAGTTTGATAAAAGATGAATGAAAATATAGATAGATCAATAGATTTACAAATCTAAGAGAAATATTGCCTAACAAGTACAGATCCAGCAGAAGTGTATAGATTTCTCAGATGGACAATACATTTTAGGATGAGAACATGTATTGGGTAGAAGAAAACCTGTTACTAAAATGGATCAGATGAGTAGGACAGAAAGTACTGTATAAGCAAAGGTCAGACCAGGTTAAAGATTCATGAAAGCTTCACAATCTAGACAGCAGGCCAAAGATGTGGTAGGAATAAAGGTCCTATCCAGGCCGAAATTTAAACGGGAGAGACGTGCTCAGTCACACCAGGATGACAGAAGATCCTTTCACAAACTGCAACATATAAGTGCCTACTCAGGGGTAATTCCCATTAGTAGCATGAGCCACTGACCGGGGCATGACCTGGTACTTTTTCTGACAATCATGTAAAATTAATAAAATCTTTCTCTTATTCTATGTGATTTTTTTTTTAGTTTTCATCTTTTTCCTCTAAGTTGAAATATTTTTGGTATTGCTTTATGAAAGGAATAGGTACGTTTCCAAGAGCTTTCCACTGACTGTGTTTATTTTATATAATTTCTCTGAATTATTAAAGCAAGTATTTTCTTACTCATCAAGACTGACTTCACTGGCAATATTGTGGTTTTAGGTCATCTGGGTTTTGCACTGATTACACTGAAAAACTGTAATCTGATTAAAAGCGATTTACGTATCTACCCATTTTGGCTTTTATTACATTTCAGATGTTGAATGCATTCTCCTTCTTAGAGCCATTTATCGAATAAAGCCCATTTACCCCAGGCACATGTGACTTTTACAGTAACGTGGGCATTCATCACTGGCTGCCTGTAGTAGCAAAGGCTTGGAATTTAATCTGACCCTAATAAATTAAGCAGTTCTTACTCATCATGAAATCAGGCAGGAATAACATTTACAAGGAAGGAAGAGAATTCACACACCTTAGTTCTTTAAAATGGTCTCATTACAATACATTCAGTTTTATTTTCAGTATTGACACAATCAAACATGTAGCTTTTAAACCCACAGTGCATTTTTAAAGTTAAAAGTTTAGAAAATGAAATTATCAGGTTTAAGTAATGGGATATTGCAGTTGACATTTGGCTTTGCAATAAAAAGGGATACTTATTTCAGTAAGCATGGAAATGCTTTTAAATGACATTTTACTGTAGTAAGTGCATTAAACCTGATGTTGTAAATACCATGCTTAGAACTGGTACTGGTCAGAGAGGGAAAAAACACATTTTCCTTCCTGTGGCACCTGCTTTTGTAACAAGTAAATGAATTATTCAGCAAGGTATAAACATAAATCTTTGTGGAATGCGTGGAGGCTCACCATAACAACATGATTGATGTGACTCCCCGCTCTGTGGAAAAGCAGACCTCAGGTTCTTGATTGTAAAACCTGCAAGATGCACTTGTGAAAAAGAAAATATCATGCTGTCCTTCAAGGGTGAAATATTTTGTTGTTTTTACATACAAAACTCTCCGATTCAGAGTTTAAAGCATAAAACCATTAATTAAATGGTTACTGTGGTAAATGAAATGAAATTATTAGAGTACTGGTACTAATGAGCTAGAAAAATTTTATTTTTCATTATTCATCATCTCCCATTCTATTACTTGATAAACTCTGTTTTTCTAAAACAATTGATGCTGTAAATCGATTTCTCCTGCAAAGACCCTAATAAATATTAAAAAATATGCAAATTCAACCTTGACGGTGAGAAAATCAAGGTTTAGCAGCAATTTAAGCCTCTGAGATTTACACAGGTTTTAAAGGCTGCTGCAGAGTTACTATCTACTAACTACCCAACAAAGATGGCCCAAATAATGGTATTGCTTCTATGAGCAAGATGTGAGAGTGAAGACCTCAGTAGGAGCCTGAGGCACAATATGTCTTAGTTAGAGCCTGAGGCAAGAGGCTTCAGTAAAGAAGCTTTATTAAGTTTGAATCTACTACTTTCATAACATGCTCTAGGAATGTGAGAGGATGGGCAGTGTTGGGTTAGTCCCAAGGTGACATCTGCCAGAGTAAGGTTTCATTGAGGACAAGTAGAATTCAGTGGTAAGCTACCACTGAATTCTACATGTCTGATACTACCTCCCCAAGCTGAAGGTCTGGGGCTTGAGCACCTGGACCCCCTGTCAGTATTGGTACATTTACCTTACTATTAACCAGCTTTGCAACATTGGATCTTTTTTCCTAATCCCCCATCCCATGTTACCCCTGCACAAATTTACTTCAGTGAGGACAAGTCAGGACATGTACACTACTAAAAGATGTGGTACACTGGGGCTGAATACCTATGTTGAGAGTAACATTTAAAGGCTCTACCATATACCTGCACTGAGAGTGAATAAATGTGTGATATGTCTGTGAATCTATTTTGAATCTAAGCCAGAGTTCAACTTGGAGACCCTTTGTGGTTTATGTAATATAAGATACTAAAGGGGTTACTTACTAAAATTTTTCTCACTTTATTAGGAAAGAAAATTTAACCAAATTCTCAAAATCTAGCGTCAATTCAGTCATGCAACAGTCTGAAAACTCAACTTTTTCCAGTTGTCACCTGAAAACCTTGAATAATCAGTGCAAAAAGCTTTGCTAAAAGCCCAAACTTTCGAGAACCATGAAGGCATAAAACATGTTCCATAGGTTAAAATGATCATCTCCCATTGGCTTTTACATTATTTTGACAGGTTTTAGCTGGAGTATTTTTGGATTCGAATTATTAGCAGTTTCGGGCTATAATAAATCTCAAAAAAAAACACATTTTTTCTTCTTCTAAAAATTTGAGGTTTTTCCCCTTAAAAACTAGAAAATTTTGAGTTTTAGTATATAACCCCCCTTAATTTGCCCAGAAGCAGTAACACATAGCAACCAATCAGTAGGTAGGATTTACTGGTCAACAGTTTAAAAGCAAGCATCTTATTGGTTGCTATGGGTTACTACTTCAGTAAAGCAGGAAGGGGTGGGACCCTTACTATCAGAGGGGGGTCAGTTGGTTGATGAAAACAAAATAAAAGCGCAGATTCTGAACTCATATTTTTCATCTGTCTACACAAATGAGGAACCAGTAAGTGAAGGTTTCCTTCTTAATAGTCCCAATTCTAGTAATACAACTAATGATGCATGGTTCACACATGAAGAAATTCAAAAGAGACTACAATATCTTAAGATTAACAAAGGTCCGGGCCAGATGGTATTCATCCCAGGGTAATTAGCGAGCTTAGCTCTGTGATTGCCAAACCTCTTTACTTAATTTTTCAGGATTCATTGAGATCTGGCATAGTGCCGAGAGACTGGCGAATTGCTAATGTGGTGCCTCTATTCAAAAAAGGATCCCGTTCTCAGCCTCAAAACTATAGGCCAGTTAGTCTGACGTCAGTGGTAGGTAAGCTTTTCGAAGGGTTAATAAAGGATAAGATACTGGACTTCATAGCAAATCATAATACTATGAGTTTGTGCCAGCATGGTTTTATGCGTAATAGATCTTGCCAGACTAACTTAATTTCTTTTTATGAGAAGGTAAGTAGAGACCTCGATTCTGGGATGGCAGTGGATGTGATTTACTTAGACTTTGCTAAAGCATTTAATTCAGTGCCACACAAAAGGTTACTGGTTAAATTAAGGAATGTTGGCCTGGATAGAGAACTGGCTAAAAGCTTTTCAACTTGTTTATCAATGACCTGGAGGTGGGCATTGAAAGTACTGTTTCTATTTTTACAGATGATACTAAATTGTGCAGAACTATAGGTTCCATGCAGGATGCTGCCACTTTGCAGAGTGTTTTGTCTAAATTGGAAAACTGGGCAGTAAACTGGAAAATGAGGTTCAATGTTGATAAATGCAAGGTTATGCACTTTGGCAAAAATAATATAAATGCAAATTATACACTAAATGTCAGTGTGTTGGGAATTTCCTTAAATGATAACAAGTTGTCTAATTCTAGGCAGTGTCATTCTGTGGCTACTAAAGCAGATAAAGTTCTGTCTTGCATAAAAAAGGGCATTAACTCGAGGGATGAAAACATAATTATGCCTCTTTATAGGTCCCTGGTAAGGCCTCATCTGGAGTATGCAGTGCAGTTTTGGACTCCAGTCCTTAAGAGGGATATAAATGAGCTGGAGAGAGTGCAGAGACATGCAACTAAATTGGTTAGAGGGATGGAAGACTTAAATTATGAGGGTAGACTGTCAAGGTTGTGGTTGTTTTCTCTGGAAAAAAGGCTCTTGCGAGGGGACATGATTACACTTTACAAGTACATTAGAGGACATTATAGACAAATAGCAGGGGACCTTTTTACCCATAAAGTGGATCACCGTACCAGAGGCCAACCCTTCAGACTAGAAGAAAAGAACTTTCATTTGAAGCAAGGTAGGGGGTTCTTCACAGTCAGGACAGTGAGGTTGTGGAATGCACTGCCGGGTGATGTTGTGATGGCTGATTCAGTTAATGCCTTTAAGAATGGCTTGGATGGTTTTGACATAATATCAAAGGCTATTGTGATACTAAGCTCTATAGTTAGTATAGGTATAGGTATATAGAATTTAATTAAAAGTAGAGAGGGGTGTGTGTATGGATGCTGGGTTTTCATTTGGAGGGGTTGAACTTGATGGACTTTGTCTTTTTTCAACCCAATTTAACTATGTAACTATGATACTGGGCAAACTTTGAGTTTTATTTCATATATTGGTTTATCTCTACTGATCCTGTGAGGGCTCACCTAAGAGCAAGAATGGCATTTACCACTGTTCTACCTGGAATGTGGCAGGAGTTAAAATACCCCCATAATCAAATGCTACATTACTAAATATTCAATACTCTTATCTTGCTATACACTGTACACCACTCATCCAACTCTCAGTTGCATGAATGAAGCCCATTTTGTAAAATGAAACAATGCATAATGTATTTCCAGGGCTGTAACTAGGGGTAGGCAGAGGAGGCACCATGTGCTCTTAAATGGACAAAATGGACAGAGCATATTAACACAATTCATACTTGAATTGGGGAGGAAAAAGTGGAGGAATGCTATGTATGACATAATAAGCTACACCAACAATTATAATAAGCCTCATCAACTGTAGGTACCCAACATTGAAATAAAAGTTCATTAAAATGTTCTCAGCTTCTGCAAACACACTGCATAATAACTCCCTAACAGTACAAATACACCAGATAATCACAAATTTTTGGAATATGTTCTCTGCATTCATTCTCTCTCTTTTTGATTCGCCAATTTTCTTTTGCTCTTCTGTTCTCTATAACCCCCTCAAAATTCTGCAGAGGAGAGCACTCAAATAGCAGTTACTGCTAGAAAAGTATTTTATTGACTACAACTCACACAACATGTTTCGGGCTTAGCCCTTTCTCAAGTCCTTTCTTGAGAAAGGGCTAAGCTCGAAACATGTTGTGTGATTTGTAGTCAATAAAATACTTTTCTAGCAGTAACTGCTATTTGAGTGCTCTCCTCTATACTGCAGAATTTTGAGTCTACATAGGATTGCGGTAATCCTTTGCTGAGGATCGAAGCATTGAGGAATTAACCCCTGCACGGCTGATGGTAAGAACAAATTGTATTTTTCTCTATAACCCCCTCTGGTGCTTCCACCTTCCTCTTCTGTATAACATTGGCATTATGGTAGACGCAACCTTAAACATAACTGTGGGAAAAAGCCACACTAGGGGGGGTTATTTACTAAACTCCGATTGCCAAAAACCTGAAAATGTGTGTTTTTTTAAGTATAAAATCTGAATTCTTAATGGAAAAAACCCACAAATTTTTTCGGGATTTATTATGCCCCGAGGATAGAAAAAGTTACGAATCCAAAGATCCGGCATCTCAGACCTGCTGAGGTTGTATATAAGTCAATTGGAGAGGTCCCAAACATTTTTTGATCTGCACTGGGTTTCATGCAATAACCCCGAAGATATCAGGATTTTCGGGCAAAAATCGGAAAAAAATGAGTTTTTGGGTGGAAAACCTGAAAAATTCGTATGATTCGTATTTTTCATTATTTTTTGCTTTTTTTTTCCTGCAAACAAATTTTTTGGGAAATGTATTAATAAATAATTGGTCAGAGTTTTTTTCAGAAAATATTGAGATAAATTCAGACTTTGATAAATAACCCCCTAGGTGTAAAAAAAGATTTGCATCCAGAATTTAACTTTGCAACCAGAACTTGCATTTGAAAATGACCTCTAATATTTTATATGTAACATTTATAGATATGCAATTGGTTTACGATTGTAATGGTAAGAAAGATACCCCACCAATCTGAAGTTATAACTGTTCAAAAACTAACTGGTGTTAGGGACCAACAGGTTTCTGCAAAATCAATAGGCCCACTTTTGCAACAGAAGAGGCAAGGGTGACACAATGGCCCTTGTACAGAAATACAAGGACCAATGAGAATCTTTATTTGCCTTAATTCATCTTTCATATTATACACTCAAAAAGTGCTGTACTTCATGTTTCAAATAACTGAAATATCTTTATTGGATAGTACTAAATAATTAATAACCTGCATATTCCATAAGGTGAGTTTTCAGATCAAATGTCAGGAGATGATTGGTGATTTGAATTATAAATAAATGAATACTATATTTCATGCATATTTAAATTAAGCACTGCAAGATAAGGTTTCTCTGGTAAGACAAACTTTTCAAATCACATTTGAACAGATGGTTGGGGTATAGAGAATGTGAAAATCCATGTTAAGTAAAAATGTTAAAGGAGACAAGTAAAAGAATTGCTATGCCCCATGGACCTTAACATTCCGGTTCCAAAAATGTGATCAATTTCATGACTAAATTTACCAGAACTCCAACCACACCTCTTTTGTCTGAAAGAAGGTATAGTAAGATTACATATTATACTAATCTGAAATCACTGATAGAATAATTAGGTTTTCACAGCATATTCATGTTGCTTTCCCTTTTTTTCAAATTGCACCAACAAATCACTCATTTGGTAATTTTAAATCTCCAGATTGTCTAGATTGTCATTCAGAAGATATTGATCTGCTGACCTCCTTGTCACGTTCGCCACCCTATATCCAGAACCAGTGCTAGGCTCCCTGGTATCGGCTCTTGCTTCAGCAGCCTTTCACTTCGGGAGGAGCCCTCCGCTAATTGGATGCCGCCAGGTCTTAATAAGAGAGGAGCACAGCTAAAGGTTCTGGACGAGCAAAGGGGCACGATAGTTTCACCAAGGATACTGGATGGAAGACAGGCCAGACAGACAAGTGTGGACAGCAGACCGGTGCCAGTACAAGCAGATCACAGATCATAGTCAGACAGGCCGTGTCGGTGCTGGCAGAGTACAAGGAATGGTCAGACAGGCTAGGATCAGGATTGGAGAGCGTAGAATAATCAGCAGGCAGGTAAGGGTCAATATCAATAGATCAAGCAGGATTCACAATCAATAAACACCCAGGATACTAACGAATAGAACCTGACAACAGGCAATGAGTTTTCATTCAAAGCCCCTTTAAATACTTTGAATTTGCACCAATGCACAATGAAATCATAACGCAGGCGCATAAAACTGGAAGTGCGCGGCCGCGCATGACATTGGAGAACCGGCACTGAACAGAAGAGGACACATGTGGCGGGCGTCCCCACCAGAGGCCACTAGACCACCAGGGTAAGCTCCTATCGTTACACTCACTATGAGGTAAAAATATGCAACATATGGCTTGGTTTAGAATTATCTTTATAGATACAGCTTTGACAAAACTAGGGACAAAATCACAACTAAAGTTAAAAGTTCAATCTATTCTTATAGGCAACACAGTCAATATCTGATATAAAGTTAGTTAATTATGCTTTCAGCAGTAGTAATGGGCGAATTTCTGGCGTTTCACTTCGCTGAAAAATTAGCAAAACAGTGAAAAATTCTCGAAACGACACCGGCGACTCATTTTTGACGCGTCCAAAAAAACGGATGGAATTTGCCGCGAATTTGCACCTGGCGAATAAATTCGCCCATCACTATTCAGAAGCAGTATAACCAATACTACAAAAGAGCCATCCACATATCTGGGAGAAGTTTAACTACTTATTGTGCAAAAATACCCTGAGCCCCACAGATACCACATCTCAGTCCTTTGGACACACAAAAACGTGATCAGAGTACAGAGAGATTTATCTGCAGAAGATCATTGACTTCTTTTTGTTCACAAAACTTTGGACCCCTGTTAACCTATCTACCCAATCAGATTTCTGCATAGTATAACCAAATGCAATAAAACATACTGTACATGGAATTCTTTAAAGGGGACCTGTCACCCTAAGGAATAATTCCAAATTATTTTCTATCATGTTAGTTGAGTAAAATAAAATTTACTGTTTATTATTTACATTTTGTTTCCTTCGGTCTTGGAATTACACAATCACAGCAAGTAGGCAGGAGACCCCCCCATGCCAATGATTATACATCAAATATATCTTACCACCTTCAGGTCCCAAGTCCCTGTAATAAAGGGGTGAACCTTTATCAAAATTAATAATTTTATTAATATTAATAAAAATATTAATACAAATATACATAATCAATGATTAAGCCTTTTGATATACTGCTTGTGAGCAATAACTTACACACAAACAAGTAAAGGTAGAATTAAAAAATGTTTACTTAATATGATGGTAATTAGAAGAATAGCCAGATCTGCATCAATTCAGCACAATCAGGGAGCCCCACAACCTTTGGTTCATCACTCTCAGGTTCCCGATAATCAAGCAATGATCCAAGTCCTGGCACCCACTCATGGGTCCGAGGCAAAGTTACTCATCTCAAAATTAAGGTGTCCTTTATACTCAACAGCTACAGCGATCTTTAACCCTGTATGCTGACCTAGGCAATATTGCAAGCGTATTCTTCTAAAAAATCAGCAAGAACTTTGTATCTCTTCAACCATGACTCAGTTTGTTACTCAACAAACTGTCTCTCTGCTGTCTGTTTATTCATTCATAAGGATATTTTCTGGGTAACCATACCTGTGTTTATGATAACTGTTTACCCAGCAATACATATAGAGCAAGGACACCTTACTTCTTATCTTTATAATAGCTCTCTAAAATGTGCTGAATTGACTTCACTGGCTAAATCTAATGAAGACTCAATCAGAATTTTTTTTGTAAATCATAAAATCAAGTTTGAAAATATCCACTGTGCTACAGCCCCCTTTGCAAAGTGAAGGGATACTGGGAATTACCTCTTATGGCAGTGCTTCCACCTAATGGGATCCGGAAATACACCTGAGGGTTGTTCCATCAGCAAAACAATAAAACACACCAAGTGATATGAAACACAAACTTTATATAATAGAGAAAAGAGCAAATTAAATATGCATTCACATATTAATGACCTACTACCCCCGTTGATAATTGCAGTCCTATCCTGGCACCTCCTTGCCAGGCAAAGTCCCACACACCACTCCTGGTGGACAAAGAGTCTCAGTCCCTTTTCCCCAAACAGCTTTTACTTTCCCAAGTAGCGCTACCTGCCTAAATACCTCTCCCACTAGACAAAACAGGCGACAGGCAGTGTGAGCAGATGGATCTAACTATATCAAATAGTTAAGCAGCAGCAAAACATTGTGACACCCTCCAGTATCCAGACACACTGCACAGGGACAAGGGCTCCTGCCCCTCCCTTCACTCTAATTTCAACCTGTAGCTGGACAGGCAGGGGAATTCCCTCCCTGTGGTTTCAAACTGTAGGGGAATTAACCCTACGGATCCCTACATGTGTATGCACAAGAATGGGGGACCTAATACCCATACACAGTGTCCTACACGACTATAGAGTGTGAAGAGAGAGGGGGAATGTGAGAAGTGCAGCGATATCTTGGAAGTGCTGAATGGAAAGTAAAAGTAATTGACTACCCCACCTGTATGCCTAAGACATAGAGGTAGACCAGGTAATATGATTTGACAGCTCAGATATTTAAGCGCCTTTATAACAGTTATGGATGTTTTAATGAAAAAAAGGATGTGGGTACAATGTTTAATTTGCAAACAACTTTTATTATACCTCTTTTTATGTGTAGGTGACAGGTCCACTTTAAAAAATAATAGAAATAGAAAACAACTGAATTGCACTAATGAAACCATATTATGGCAAGACTCAAGTGGGCACAAGTGCTAGAGCACTAAGGGTAGCAAGAGCATGTCCCTGCAATCTGCACTAAGCATCCAGGCCCAGATTTGTGGCAATGCCACAAAGGCCTGGTCCTAGGGTGGCACGATTTCAGGGCCACACCTTCTGTAAATGCACCAAGGACTGCATGCATGGCAAGTTTCCTAGTTACTTACCCGGCGCACGCAGTCCACGGTGCCGATAGGGGTGTGCATGCATGTGCGCGATTGCACACCCCGGGGGCGGGTGGGGTGGAGTGGAAGGACCATGGCTGGTCTAGGGGTGCCAGAAAGAGAAATCCGGCCCTGTGAGTATCCCTTAATGATCGTTCCCTAAGCACTTTAATTTTTTTTTAGTATATTTAGCTATTTACCTAGAGTTTAATACCTACTACATAAATACTAAACAGCTAATTTTATCCTTTAAAGTGCTAGTCTAAACAGCTGATATATGCTGCAGTTCATACTGTATTCATGGATAACCTTCAAATCAATACTTCTTATAAATATTTCTCTAAGTAGAATTAAATATTTCTTTCCATAGTAATGAAGTTTGCAAAAGCAAGAAACAATTATATTTTTTATGAGCTTGTTATCTATAATCCAGTTGTTAAAAAACAACATTGCTATTTAGATCTAAGCACTTTAATTACCAAATTAAGTGTAAATAAACCTCACCGTGATATAGTTTAAAAAATGCATGCCATGAATATAACAGATTCTTGTGCGCTCCCAAAGAGGTATTTGTATAGTGCCTTAGACAGCAGAAGGCCCTGGTGCGTATGTGACTTTGACAGCAGGCTGTCAACTTATGTCCCCTCAGGCCCAAGTACTTCAAGGATTTTTGAGTGAGAATTGTTTGAATAAAGTTTATTTAGTAAGTGTGTTTCATTTGCTTCCATAATTTATCCTCATGAAGCAGAATTAACAGCATACAGCAGAAGAAACTAATTAAAGGCACTCAGGTGCGGTCACACAAAAAGTAGCATTAAATCCATATCACGGCTTCTATAGATTTTCCAAACAGCACTGCCATAAAAATAAACTAAGTGCCAAGTCACATACATTTGCAGCTTCATGAATTTGTTGGAAACATGACATCTTTTTTCAGGTTCAGCTCCTGCACTGCCTGAAAATGTAATGTTACAGGTGTTTCTTTTTATGCTGAACATAAACTGTCCACCCTACAGCATGCCCATTCCAGCTAGAGTTTTATGTGAAATCAGCCCCTTTTATGAAAGAAAAGTCCATAAAAATATTCCTGTTAGTCCAATAAACAGCAAAGAATTCACAAAACAGAGAATTGCATTGCCTGCATCACATTCACAGCAATATGAATGAATCAATGCGCTTATATCAGATCCGGCAACATTTTTCATTTGCTAGGCCTAGTTTTTGTTTATTTCAATTTATGTATGCTTAAAAACAGGCTATATATTTACCCTTTCCATTCACAGTTTACCTAAGTAACTAGTATAATAATAATTATTATTGTTAATAAATCAAAGTGCAGGCATTAAATAATGTTAAGTAAATTCCAGCACGAACGTGGGGGGCAAACTTTATAACAAATATAATTTGTTACAGATATTAAGTGCCATGTGATATAGGGGAAAGGAAATCTGTGGCCTACAGAACTTATAGGTGGGTTAGTAAGTAACTCCCAAGCACACATAGTATGTAGGGTACTCTTCAATAAATATGCCCCAACAATTGATAGATACAATTGTAGTCTACATACTATAAAAACAGAAAGCCTATGACACATTGAGCATTTTGACCACCAGGGTTCTCTCAGGAATAACTGAAGCCATCAACCTGTTCCTTCCTGCCTATTGTTGCTTTACAAAAGACTTGCCATTTCTCTGCCAATATCACATATAAGGGTATTTACAGGTACCATTCATAAGTAATCATACTAATGAGACATGTCCCAACAATGCAATTTTATGAAAGTGAAACAAATGGCACAAATGGACTGAAAACACAGTGAATTGCGGTTGCTAAGAGAGCGAGATGAGATTGTCTGGTTTGACTGTGGCATGGAATTTAATGAATGTCATATCTGTACTGTCTATGGATCACTCTGACAGCTGCCAATGTATTTACTAGTGGAACCACACTCTGCTCCCCTCCTTTTGTTCATTTATGATGGCTGAGTAAAATGACTTTGTTTACAGTTTTTATATTTATATATTATTATATATATTACAGTATATATATATTTTATATTTTTATATTTATATTATATATATTTTAAAAGTGCTTTGTGGCAATGTTGAATAAAAAAAAACTGTAAACAAAGTCATTTTAAATGAACAAAAGGAGGGGAGCACAGTGTGGTTCCACACACAAAGTCATATATATATATATGTTTGAATAAAAATATTTGATTGAAAAAAATCTCTGGAGTGCTGGTCCACTTTGAAGGCTGTACATTACACTTGACCGAAGCACCCAGCATAAATTGTGGGAGGAAATGTACTGGTACTTTCAGAACAAATATATATATATATATAAAACACTCTTAAAACAGTAATTGCAATTCAATACTCAATTTAATAAAAATGTTCTGGGTATACTGTGTATTCATACACATTTTTTTAGATTTTTATATTGTTATTTGTCATAGTGGTGGGCAAAACCAACTTTGTAGACTGTGCTATTTATAAAATATGGCTGTCTGACTTAAAGCCATTGCTTTACTACCACATACGGTGTTGCTCAACAGTTCTTCATTGTTGGTTGGTCACTGTTGACTTGTGCTGGGAGTGGGACTTAAACAACAATAAAAGTTTACCCCCTTGTTCAACACTAGTTCAGCAAATAGGGTTTGGGTTGACCATTTTACCTTTTGTTTTAATCCCTAAAAATTTATGTTTTTTGTTATTTCTTGAGCCAACAGTGTTTGGTTCTTGTTAGGTAAATAATCAGATTACCAGAACATAGATTCTCTACCTGCACAATGGACTCCTGCTTATATGTAAACCAAAACATTTACAGCAAAGGGTGAAGACAGGGGGTTGTTTATACAGCATGGATCCTCTTCCTGCTTCTTTCTTCTTCATTGGGCGCGCATTTGCAGTAGAGGGAAAAGTCGAACATTAGCAAAAAAAGTTGACTTTTTCACTCTGCTGCTCATGTGTTTGCCCCAGGCATTGAACAATGAAGAAGCTGAAGAAGACAATCACTCCGTGGTGCTCGTTGGGAAGAACTCTTGGCCGGTGAGATTTTCTGCTAATAGGAGCACCTGCCCAGGGTTATCAGGTAAGTGAATACAATTCACTTGTGCCCAACATTAGGCACTTCCCCAGTGATTGAGACTTTTCTTCTCCTTTAAAGGAGAAAGAAAAGGTGTTTTTACTTGGAGTGCCAAAGGGTAAGCACCCCCAAGTGATTGTATCTATTTATCTGACACCCAGGACGGTGCTTCTCTATCAGGGCACCACAGAGCGATCGCCTTCCTGCTTCTTTTTTCTTCAAATTTCCTGGGGCAGACGCATTCGCAGTAGAATGAATTAGCTGGCTTTTTTGTTGAATACAATCTGTTGCCTAACTAACCCTACTAATTGGGGGAAATATAATAACAGCTGCATGGTTTGTGCCAAGTATAGTAATGCATAGATATAGGTTACTAGATCTGAACTAAATCTTGTGGTTTTTATTGTGGTACCCTACTCCTCCTAATAACAACCTGTTGTCTTATGGTGCCACATTATGATCAGGGGCATATTCACCCCCCTGGAGCACCTAAAGAGAATTCTGAAAGCTGTATGCTTTAGCTCTATATCTTCAGTGTATTGTAATACACATACACACAAAGAAATATCTTATAGAGTTTTAGAATGAAATCTGCATCCTGTATGATTTTATTGTAAATAACAGGGTAGACTTTCATCTCAAAATGAGTAGTTACCACTAAGAAAAATGATTCACTGATATTGTCAGCTGCAGTGATTCACACTGGCTCCAATTACACACAAACGTACTGAATAGTCCTTGCATATAATGCATAACCCTTAATAGCTCCAAATGAGTATACAATTAATAGAAAGCACTAACTAGGCTATCACACATGCTATGATAAGGGACTTAATATAAAAATAGTTGACGATAAACATAAAGCTGAATATAATTTTTTGATTTTTAATACAGACATATAATCGTTTGCAGCTGAAGTTCAATGCAAATTGAATATATAGAACTCCCACTTATATTTCCCAAACAAATAATTGAACTAGAAGAAGCAGCCAAATTGCAGCACTTTCCTCAAAGCACTCAATTAAAAAGTGAGTGCTGCTAGATGTCACTATAATTAAGTGAATCGGTCTGGAAATGGGAAAGTCATGCTTACCTCAATGGCAGCTATAAAAACAGTTTGCATCAGATTCATAAATTGATGTTTGTGGAAAACTGCTTTCTGCAAATGAAGTGAAAGACTTTGGATTTTCTAATGTGAAATGTTTGGTAAGAAATGAAATTGAGCTCCAGTGAAATTTGACTGTAAAGCCTTTTCAAGCCATGCTGTATGTTTCAAGAGTCCACTATGGCCATTAGATGGCGCTACAATTACATCATGGGATTGGAACTGAGCCTGCCTCAAATAACTTTTTGATGATTCCCAAGAACACTGTATATAACAACAGCTGAAACCATAAAAAATAGAAAGTGAACTTTCAGCAAGTAAAAAAATACTATTTATCATCTGTTTGATTGCCTTTCGCAACAGTCACCAAGGCAGTGCATCTTTGTGATGGTTTAATTGTAAAGTCAGACAGGTATGAAACGTGTTTGTCTTTCTATTTTAGACAAGCATTCAGGCTGTTTCACCGTCTTTGAAAAGCCTTCAAAATGCCAATAAATATATTAGCTGGGAACGGAAAACACCACAGTACAAAGACAGACCCGTGCCATTTTTAAAGCAGAGTATGGGTTGAATTTATTTATCACTGAGAGTTGGATAACTGTATATTTAGTGCGTGATAAAATGCATCTGACCATCAAGGTCAGCTTCAATGTATTGCTAGGCATCTCTGACTCACATGAAGCCACAAACTAAAACTCTCCCCATTATTGCCAATGTGTCTTTCTCTTTGTATTCACACATGTACATCTACACCCTTAAATGCAGATACATGCACGCAAATAACATGTATTTGCAGGCCTGCATATTTATCATATGTATGTATACTGTATATACAAAAAAAAAAAAAAAATATATATATATATATATATATATATATATATATATATATATATATATATATATATAAAATCCAGCGTGTGATGCACATATCATATGAGTAGAGTTATGTTTGTTAGGGTGCAGACTTGAATGCGGTGAGTAACTCCGCAATTTCAAAATATATAACATCCAGACCAGTCGCACACCTTAATTAAAACGTAGCGTTTATTTACTTGTATAAAAGGTAAGAGCAGTTCCATAAGACAAAGTTCCATAGAAGAAATGGCAACTTATCTGTACAGAGTCCAAGATTATTGTCACATATCAACACTCATGCGACATTTCTGAATATCTTTTCCCTTTCTCAAGCATGTAACATGTGCAGGAACAGACTCCATCTTTCAATTCATCATCCTCCTGTGCAGCGGAAGAGAAGCATCAGATCCCAGTGCTGATGCATCTCTTGCCAGAGACGGACCAGCCCGCAAGCAGACACCCCCCCTCTCTAGTTGCTAACAATTGCACATAGTAACAAATTTGTATCTAAAGGTATACATGGCAACATTTCCCATATAAGACAATATATTTCATCTGTATTTTGTATTTATTATCACTATTTGGGACAGAAAATTCCAGACCTACAAGAACATATTGGCATTGGGCACATCCTTTGCATTTATACATCCCTTCTTTTTTAGGACCCCAAAAAGCATCGAATTGTATTGTGATACAAAAGCCGGGTCACGTTATTCAGAGGAATAAACAGATGATAACATTAGAGATAGGTTTTCCCAACATACAGTAGATCAACTATAAATAAAGGTAATAGATCCCTTCCAGTGTCCAGGCATTGTTTGGATTATGGTCACACATCCAATGATCTGAGGTTCAGAGTTATCCAATTTTTCCCCCCATGTAAAAGCGGAGGGGATCGGGTCCTGTGGTTAAAAAAGGCTGAAGTCAAGTGGATAGATTAAAACTCTGTCTCCACAGGGACTCAATAAATTTATTTTTGCTCAATGGCCATGTTTTGTGTATTTCATATGTAGCGCACTATATACATTGTAGAAATATATCACATGATGCAGAGGGAATGAGTCTATTACACTTTGTGCTAAACACTGTACACTCTGTAAAGTAAACACTGTAACAAATAATTATATTATTTTTACATTTAAAGTGGGGTTGGCTATTTGCATCTCCTGTCTCTTTTTATTTATTTCCTTATAATTTTAACAAGTATATATTGTTTGTATATTGTGAACCCAGTACTAAATGTCCTACTTCTTCCTCTTGTGGCTGGTTCTGGGATAAGGTGACTTCCTGCTTGATCATTCTTCCCATAGGCCTAAATTTCTCTGACAACCCCCTTTTTATGCACTTTCTAGGCTTCACTCAAATTAGAGTACACAAATTCTATGAAACTCTTTCTACTAACTACCTCTAGAGGCCTCTGTGCTGTAATTACAGCTATTAACTTTCTACATAACCTTTTTGTGGCAAAAACTAGAAATGAACAGCCTCTTACCCTTACATGCTTGCGACTCACTTAGGTGGGATGGAGTTCATCATTAGTTCAAGACTTATCTCTCTCTAGGAGAGATTGTCAGGTTCAGCACTACTTAGATGAGAAGCTTTTGGCTCCACTAAGGATGTGTAAGAAGGTGTTATATACCCATTGGCCTAGAAAGGGAACCAGTGTGCAGGAGGTTTTAGGCGCTAAATCATTTCTCACCTGGATTCCGCTAAAAGATAAGTCTCCAAAGGAAGTCTCCCAATCTGGGTGGATTGGATGATATTTGTTTTATGTTCTCTATTGAAAGGAATACTCTGCTCAAGGTGCTGTTAGTGAGGGTGTATTGACTTTTCAAACATTGTGCCCTGTAATGTATCAGTGCTCTCTTTTGTGGATTGTTCTTTAATAAATCAGTTCAAGGTGATGTTATAAGAACCATTGGTGCCCATTCAATATTTTGAAGCATTGCACCCTGCCTCAACACCATTGTGAGGGCCCAACCATGCGAATAATAGGTCTCATCCTGAGCAAACCTAGTAGTAAAACTGGTAGTTTTAAGTAAAGGTGTCGTTCCATTTACTATAGCCTTACATATAACTGCCAATATACAGTAGCTTTTATTACCAAAATAATCACAATCATTTCATTATCAAAATAATGAAAATCATATTAATCTATTTAAATGTTGATGTTATTTGTCACTTCAGAAAATATGCCAACATAAGCACTTACGGGCAAAAAATAGAATATTTTGTGTAATTATATGGATGAAGGTAAAATAGTTTTATCTTGAGACAAATTACTAACTCTTAACATCACTCATTACATCTAAAGGCTCATCTACGAACACAGCTGCATGTGCAAGATAGAAACAAATTCTGCATTTATAGACAGCATTTATTAAAGGTACTTCCTTCAAAACATGCTTCTTGCAGTTCCGTATTGTTATGCTAAATGCAAAAGCATGCACCCATTATGCTCCCATAATTTCTGTACAAGTTCATCTAATAATATTAGTGAACCCAGGACATTGCCATAATTCTATACTTCATCAGTAGGGTCAACAGACACACAAATAAGAATCACACACAAACAACATTGTAATGATGCAATCCCTACGCTAACAGTTATAACTACAACTTGTGTATGATTCATGAAAACGGGCATCTACATTTGTGTGCATTTTAATGCATTGGGCTCAATTTTTCTGAAATTACGTTTTGATAAAACATGGAGATTGTAAGGAAAAAACATGGCATATTATATAAAAAAAAACTGCAATATGCACACTGTGCTGTGTTTAGAAATTACCCTTTTAAATAAGAGGGCGTCTAAAATGTGCATATATACATGTTGTATAGCAAACGATAAAATAGTTGCGCTGCTGTGCAAAACATTTTTAAAGAGAAAAGCTTACATGTGTCAATGAGTTTCACAGACACAGACAAAATATTTCAATAATATATTATTATATTTCATATAATATTTATTATGTAAAAAAATCAGTATTCATCACTGAGACAAAAGTGACTGATTTACATCTGCATGGTCTGTGGAAATATGTCATAGTGCTTTCATTTAGTTGATAGAGTATTTCACTCCAACGAGAACAATGAAGAGAAATTAGACATTTCCGAACATTTATGTATAGAGTTTGATGGGCATTTAAATTGTTAAAACAACAATGCATTGCAGATTATAGTACTTTTTCTGCAATGTTTTGCATATTCAGCAATTTTGGAAAAGTTTAATTGTACTTCTCTAGTTATTATGGTCAGCTGTTTGCATGGTGCCTCGTACATTTGACAGTGCTTATGGAATTTTGTCTCTTCCTGTGACATTGCAGAGTGCATATATATACAGGTTGCTCATCATAAGCCAAGGTGGGAAACACCTCTGTTTGCATCTTATACGTCCCCCTTGTGTTATTGGGCCTTGTATCTTCTTATCAAGTCTGTCATGGCTGGTTTGTTTGTTTAGTCAAGTCTGCCTTTCTGGTACTTTGTGGCTGTAGCAATGCCTTGACAAGGGGACTCCTCAATCTGACTTTTCGTCTTGAGCCATCCCACTGAACCCCATTATTATATACCTTAATGAAACCAGGAGACGGGTGTAAAATGGCCACAACATTTATTCACATTTATCAAATAAATAGAACCTTGTCAGCTTAAGCCAAGGCAATATTCTAAAGTCAGAATTTAACAAGAGATTGCTACTATGCTGTGCCGCCAACATGAGAGAAGTTCAGCAGCCCTGCTGCTGGACCTGCATCTGTAGTGTCTTGATGATAGAAAGTGCAAGCAGTCTGCCCCTAGCACAAGCAGTAGTAGTGTCTGTATCAATCACGCCATTGTGCAGTCACAGGAGAGAACCTCCTTTTTCCCTCTTCTAAACTTACCTGTGCAGTACTCTGGCAAGGTCCTACCACTGTTGTGACAAAAAATAAACATAAAATACTGTATAATGCTGCATCATATGTGCACTGTTTTGATCCAGAGGAAAGCAAACAACCCAGCCCGAAGCCAGTGCCAATTATGCCTCAAAAGTGAAACAATTCCTTCCTGACCCCAATGGCGATCAGAAACATTTCCTGGATTTAGCACTTCACATTCATTTAACATAAATGAATACAATACAGACTGTCACAATTATAATGTGTAAATATACAGAAAGCACAATACTGTATAACAGCGTTTTCAGGAAAATATCCATATTCAGTTATTAATTGATAATATGAGAAGATAAAGAAGAAAACTCCTGACATTTAACAAAAATTGCAAAATGGGGAAGGGTGGGTGGGATGTTTCTAACTGCTCAAAAGATAAGGAAGTAAACTGCTTCTTTCCCTGACATCACATCCCTCTCTTACTCCACCACTGGGCCTGGCCATCTCCTGCTTTAACTCATTCCTTCTCATCTAAACACAGCTACATGTGATTCTGCCCATCTCTAACCTAGACCAGTATAATTTGGCTGCTGGTCATTCGGATCCCTTGGCATGTAGCCCCTGCGCTTAAAGCTTCAGTGCTTTCCTTTCCAGCAATGTAGTCACAGCTATTCAGCTAAGTTCAGTTGCTTCTGTTGCTGCAGACTTTATAAATGTCTGTTCCTAGAGTAGGTGACACTAGTGACACCTTGTAAGAACTTAATTGTAACATTAATTGTTTCAACATATTAAGGATAAAATGAAGTCTCATGCACTCCATCTGGAGATTTTGGTCCAGCTAGTTAGTGTGTATTCAGGTTACTGGATGTCCATGCATTCCTAAGACAATTATCCTGTCAAATGTGCATCATGCTATATGACTGAGCATTTAAGAATAAGTTGTAGAATGCTGGAATTTTGGTAAACTCCAAAAGAAACCTACATTAAGGATGGTTGTGGAGAAGCAGGTTTGCAAACTACTTTGGCCTAGCAAGCACTTGCAGATGTTCTTTCTGTGATTACAATGTAAGTCAAGGGGGAGGGTGATATCATTAGAACATTTTTGGGATGCTTAGATAAACAGTGCTCAAAATGCCCTAAATCACCACAACATACTATAACTCTCTAAACACACACAATAACTGACAATCAAGTATTATCATGATGCTAATTTTATGATAAAGTAATCATCCAAACTATTTAAATACAGTTTATGTTTTATGTCATGGTGGGTTTTTTTACATTGTAATATTACTACACTTTAAAAAATCAGGATCTATACATTTATTGATAGTGCGATCATGTTATCTTTCAGGTTTGAACAAATCATTGCAATCTGTAAACTCAAGAGAGCTGGTGTTATAGCACCCTCGGTGGGGGGAAGCAGATATGGTTTCACAGCTGTTTACTCATAAGGAACTGTTTTTTTGTAAATGGACTTTACTACATAAAAAGGGCTCGCAGGCACTTCATTAACTCCCAGTGGCTTCTAAAAGAATAAAAAGATGTTTGGTGCAGCTATATTTGTTAGCAGGATTAGGAATCAGGTTTTTAGCACTATAGTCAGGTTTAATATGCCTTTGTAGAAAGCAATAAAAATATTGTACATGCACAAGTAAAGTCATGATATTTAAACATGTAATAAAATAAAAAATACTACAATTATTATACTTTCATTTATTTATAAAGTTATATTCCTGAATTTTTTATATGAACACAGAATTTGAATTGTTCTGCAAGGAGCTCTGAAACAGGAAGCCATCAGCAATTTTTAAAGAATGTTGGTGCCTTCAGTTAAGATGTCCTAAAAATTATATACTGTAGCTTTTTCATAAAAGCAGGCTGGTTGGTATTTATCATACAGAAATATGTCTTTAAGTGCAAATGAGGCAAAGGATGGTGCATACCCCTTACCAAAACATTTACAGACACATATGCTGATGTGACATGTAATCAACCACATCTTCATTAAAGATCAATGATAGCAATGTTAATAGCAATTTATAATTAGCATAGCCAGCTGTAGGAATTTCAAGCACAATGCATATAAAAAGCGAACAGCCCACAATGATGATACTTCTTTTTTTGTTCACTAAAAGATTATTTTGGGCCAGTCATAAATCACACACTTGGGAAAATGCTACTGAACTTAGAATTTAGCTATTAATTAGGAATACTAGGACAGAGATATTAGTTTGCCATTCAAACATTGTTTGCATTGTGTAAGGTGAAACTGCGGGTACTACAATAGAGCATCAGCATGGACTTTAAATATTGGTTAAAACTGGCTCAGTCAAAATCTGATATATTATATCGAACAAATGGGCATAAGTATATGATCTGTTAGACAAAATGATTATTATACTCAACATTTTAATCAAAATAGATGTGTCAGGTAGTGACGTATATATGTGTAGCTGGCAGGTGGGAGCCTATGTGTTTGGTAATCCATTTTACACATTTTGCTAGCAGGGTGAATATTATAAGCCATATAAATAAGAGGTAAATGCTTTAATGAATAGTAACTGAGCACAAGATAAGATGTAACCTTGAAGACAGATTCATAAAACAAGCCAGTGGTCAGGACAGGCAGCAAACAGAAACCAGTCAGTGAAACAGATGTGAGGTCTAGGAAGGCGACAGGTAATACAAGTCCGTGAAAACAGACGCGGGGTCAAACCAGGAGAGCCACAGAAAGCAGGCAAGAAATGGGGACTGGAGTACAGTTAAAAGGTAGAAACTAAGAACCAGGAAGGGACTCAGGAACACAAATTGATAAACTCGTGAACTCAGGAGCCAGGAAAAGGTAAATGGCTTAATGATCCAGCAATGGGGGTAGCAAGAGGATGACTTAAATAGTCCCTTGATAACTGGATTACAGGCATCTGGTCTTAATGAAGCTGATGGTAGAGACTGTGATATTACATATGCAGAACACTAAACAGACCAGGGTTTGAAACTGGAGAACTGAACTAATTATACCTGTACTGACTTCCTCAGCCCTATAATTTGTTTTTAATATGTTCTCTTATTTACAGTGGTTTACTAATAGGAATGGGTGAATTTTTTCACCTTGTTTCACCACGGAAATAACGCCCATAGACTTGTATGGCGCTGTGCATAAAAAAATTTTTTGACCCCCAATACACTTTAGTGGGCATCAGTGACATTTAGCTGGCAGCGAATTTTTGGTGAAATGAAACTGGTTAAATTCGCCAAAGCCTATTTACTAACTCTGTTTCCATCACACTTACTCTGATATTGAAACTCACCTGTAGTTGGCAAATTGATGTTGCATTTCTGTGCTGGGAAATCCATTTAGAATGCCATAGAGATCAGAGAGTGAAAGGCTTGGCATCAAGCTGTGCATTGAACTCTTATTCCAGTAACTGCTCTTCCTTATCAGATGAACTTCTACCTTCCATATCATCTCAGCTCATCATATTATCTCATATAAGTAATTATAAAAAAAATGCTGTTCTCACATCTGTCCCCCGGCGTTTTCAGAACACTTCACACATCCATTCATGCAACTCTCACAATTAACACCTGTTTCTAGGAGTTGCATGACACATTGGTAATCCTATCTCAGTAACTACACAGAATCAATACCTCTGTAAATTTGAGATGTCCCCTCTTTGAAGAGTTACAACGTGCCATTGTGATTGGATTAGTGGAAGAGTTTAAATGACGAACTTCCCACACCAGTCAGTTGAACTAATGAAGCTGCTGGATGAGTAGTGAAATGTCTTCAATGATTACTCAGCAAGTCCAGTTGTTTTATAATTACTTAGATAGAATTAGATATACCATGGCCTGAATAAATGAAAATCTTCATAGTCAGCACATCATATTAATTATCAGTTTAATGACCATTTTGACCCCAACCTTTAAACCTTTAAACCTCATATATATATATATATATATATATATATATATATATATATATATATATATATATATATATATATATATATATATATATATATATATACTCATTCTAGCAGCTGGAGCACTCTCAATCCATTAGGCAATTGCCCGGGTGCAGGTTATAGTCAATCATACATAGAGCAAAGAAAAAAACCGCACACACAGGACTTATGAAGTGCAAAAAAACATAAAAAATTTATTGCAACGTTTCGGCTCCTGTACTGACCTGAAGAAGGCTCGAGTACAGGAGCCGAAACGTTGCAATAAATTTTTTATTTTTTTTGCACTTCATAAGTCCTGTGTGTGCGGTCTTTTTCTTTGCTCTATATATATATATATATATATATATATATATATATATATATATATATATATATATATATATATATATATATTTATTACATCAGAGCTCCCAAAAGTGTTGCAGATGACTTAAATTACAGTGATGATTACCAGGCTCTGTAATGCTAACTCTAGAACATTAAGTCCAGTAAAAATGCAAATACAGTAACACCATGTTACTTTTACAAGAAATCAAAACCACAATGTAAAATTTATTAGCAATGTTTAATTCCATTCCTAGCTTTCAAAGCTAAATCCTGATATATACAACCAGAGTATAATTTATTCAGTCACATTCCAGGTCCCCAAAGAAGCAGCATTTCCAAGAAGATTATTTTAAGCTTGAGTAGCTTTACAATAGCATTAGAACCATGAGACAGAATGATTTCCCAATATTATCGGTTTGTTGTTTTCTATAGCACTTTGCATGTTTTAAATACAAATCCTCAATTATCGTCAACGTAGAAGATCAAATAGTTGTGAAAGGTTTCACACACGTTCCAAAATTCCTTGAACTGAATTTAAAATAGACTGTGATAAGAAATAAGACATGGATTAACTTCTAATTGTGGTTAAAATGCTGTGATAGAGAGAAAAAGTAACAAAACATTAAAACTGTAATGATTGCGGAATTTTAGGTGGGGGTTTATGATATTTGTGAAGTAATTCATTTATGGATGTTTGACAGCCTTTATGGTATAGTGCATGGTAACAACTTACACAGCTTTATGTACAAAGATTAGTAAAAGGGCATTTGAATAAAAATGATAACAAGCTTGATTAGCTGCTAATAAAATACACACATAATCTCAAGTGCATTGTTAGAGAAATGGTTTTTTTTTTACTCATACGGGTTATTGGAAAATACTATTGCTAGGATACATTATCTCATTTTTAATATGTTAATATGATCTTTTTCTCTATTTTTAACATTTAGCACAAACAAACCTGTGTATAGGTCACATAATACTGAAGATTTATTTCTGTATGACTGTGTAGGTTACAATGTCAACTTTTATAACAGGTGAGATGTGCACTGTAAATCTAAACTGGTCTGATGTCAGGGCTGTTGTGGTTTCCCATTTTTCTTTAGTGATTTCCCTGTTTCTTGCTACAGAACTGAATGGGCACACCTCAGACAACAGTAATGCACCTCTTTCAAGGTGATTTTATGTAAATTGGTGCAGCCTTCACTGCATAAAGGACCATTAGACTGATATTTCTAAAAAGCAGTGAAGTCATCAATATTGCGTGTTGATATTGTAACTGAGTAATTATTATGGAGGTACTGAAAGAACCACAGGAACCATCAATGGCTATAGTAAATAGTGGTTTACTACACAATGTAGAGGTGTTGCTCTTTTTCCACATTTTCAGAATCTCAGCATTAGGGATGTAGCGAACTGCCGATTTGGTGTTCGTGAACGCCGTTCGCGAACACCAGCAAAAAATGCAAACGTTCGCGAACTTCGAACACCCGCTAAAATCGTTCGAATCGAACGATCAAAGGATTTTAATCGTTCGATCGAACGATTTTCATTTGAATCGAACGATCGAAGCATTCGATCGAATGCTTTTCATTCGATCGAATGCTTTTCATTCGATCGAATGCTTTTCATTCGATCGAATGCTTTTCATTCGATCGAATGCTTTTCATTCGATCGAATGCTTTTCATTCGATCGAATGCTTTTCATTCGATCGAATGCTTACAATCGTTCGAACGAATGGAAATCGTTCGATTTTTAGCGGTCGAAGGAATTCGAATGGTCGAATGGTCGATCGATTTGTATTTGAATCGAACGCGAACTCAAAATGCGAACGTCGCGCGACGTTCGCGAACATTCGGCGGACGCGAACGGTCGAAGTTCGCGCAAACAAGTTCGCCGGCGAACAGTTTGCTACATCCCTACTCAGCATCAGGGCCGGGCCAAACCAACAGGGCGCCCTGGTTGGTTACCCTTGCCTCCCTGTCTGTTTTTGCTCCAAGGGGAGGGAGGAAGGAAGGTAGGGGCAAGTGACAGAGGGAGGGGAGAGTAATAGAGGGGAGGGGAGGAGGTAGACTAGAGCAGCAGGGGAGCTAACCTGGACTGGGGTAGGCAGAAGACCTTTGAAAAGTTACCTGCCTAGCACCCCCACATTGTTGCGCCCTAGGCAGGTGCCTCTTCAGCCTACCCCTAGTTCCAGCCCTGCTCAGCATCCTTCACTATGAGGTTTATTCTGCAATTAGGAGCGCGTTTATATACAGTTAAATAATGTAGATTATACATTAAACCTATTATCCACAGGAAATATTGCTAGAATACCCCTATCAATAACCAGTATACAAAGAATAAGATATACAAAGAAGAAATATGTCAATTTAGAATAAATACCTTGATAAATGCAGAACATCTCTTTTATACTGTGTTAACCAATATCGATCATATTAGCTATCATCTTTTCTCCAGACCACTGTATGAGCCTCATATATTCATAAAGCATCATCTTTAGTGGGTGAATGTTGAGCACCCATGGAGTGCTAATATATAAGATTTGTTATTGATTTTGAACAGTAGAAAATGGGGCCACTGTAAGATACCATAGACAATTACTATTTATTAGGCCTGTGGTGAGTTGGCCCTCTAAGTACTTAAAATGCCTGGGCCTATTTTGAATAAATCCAGACTTGCTTATTAAGTAGCAATTTTATTAATATCTGGGGAAAGGATGAGGGAACCTCTGTTTTAAGGGTTTTTTTTATAGATTGTCCTGCCACCCCATGATTTCATAGTGGGTCCGTAGGTGGGTCTGAGACATGTTTGAGTAGTGTAACTTACTGCTAATGTGCCCTGGCACCTGTGATCTATGTGGTCCCTGAACAGTCACTATAACACAAACTCCTATCGCTAAATACTACTTTCCCCAACCAAGGCCTGCCCACCTACTCAGACCCAGTCCTGTACCCACCTCCCCACAAGGTGGTATCCAGGAAGAAACTAGAACTAGATCAAATTACAATGAACCCAGGAAAAGGGTTATAGCTACTTGGGTGAATTAAAGGACCACTTTGGTGTCCAACTACAAGGGAAACTGAGTAAAATACAATTAACCCTCGGCTACCACAGAACCTTGTAGATTTCTGGCAGATCTAAATAATGGAGTCTGCTACATTCACATTTGGTCATGTAGGTCATTGACCAATTGTATTACTAATGCTATTCAACTATCCATGTGGAAGGCTGGATAACAGCAAAGGTTATGCAATAACAGAATGGCAGAAATGATTGTTGTTGCTGTAGTTGTTCATAATCCTCCTAAGACTCTTTTGTACTGAAACTGCATTTACATTCATTAAAAAAATAGTTCATTGCAAAATAAAGTGCAAATATTCTTATATGCTTCAATTTCCTTTTTGTATTTTAGAGTTTCAGTTCAGTTTTCAAGAATCTCTCATCAAAATGCATGCTGCATTTGCTTTCTCTCTTTCTTTAATTGTTTCAATTCCCTGATATCTTGGTCTATTCACCTACATAGCGTTTTTTGACAGATAGCACCTGGGCATTGATTTAGCATCCAGGGATGTCTTATCTCCAGAACATGCATTCTGAAAATGCTTCATTTCTCTAGTGTAATAGGATTTCCCAGCTGAACAGATAGATGCAGTTTATATTGCCTGTTCTTGTGTGCACCAAAAGAAAGAACAGATACAGTATGTGCAGCATAATATTAGCCCAATGATGTTCAATGTAAGAAGGGGACCAATTACCTGATGTCTGTTGTCTGACCTTTACATCAATCTCACCACAGAGCCCTGTTTTTTCATTTTATGCGAGTAGGCACCAAACACTAAAAGTACCTTTGGCTATTTGCTGGTGAAACCTACAGTATTTTTAATATTTGCTGTCCTGTAAAAAGATCTGAGTTATATATCAGAGGCTTTCCTGTCATATCTCATACAATATGTTGCTGATATCATCAAAAAAATACAGAATTTAAATTTGAACTTTTTACAGTATGCATATAGAGAGAACCACACTTGTACAGTTAAATCTAAATAAAACTAAGATCTGTATTGTATATTTATTTTACACTCATAAACAAAATCCTGGGCACACGTACCTTTTGGCTTGTTATACTAATGTTCACCTTTTCAACAAAGACTGTACAGTATATAGGGAACCATATGATTCCCTACCAGTACCTAATTTCTTTGTTGCTGGGTTAAAACCCATGTAACCATTTTTACTTATTTTACAAACCCAATTCATTGGCCCATAGTTTGATGTCCATATCCTGCATCACTGTAACATAGTGGTATTACCACATTTTCACATTTTAGGCATACAATATAGTGATGGCAAGATATTTTGCTGTATTAAGTTCTTATTTACTGTATCATTATTTAAGTAATTGCTAAGTTCCTCAGACTGCATCTCTGCAATTGTATTTCACTGCTTTAAAGAAACACCAGGGCCTTAGGATTCCTGTAGTCGGGGTCTGAGCATAAAGGGGTTATAAACCAGAATAGAACATTTTGGTACCACTGCTATTATTCATTTACTACTAGCTCCTTGATTTTATTATAAAAATATACTATATATCTATATATAACTAGAAGCAATTTCAATAGATCTAACATAAGTGTAATTATCATTGTCTTTATTGTTTGGAAAGATACTTCACCCAATGAAAAAAAAAACACAACTCATATCTAAAAGATATTTTGTTTTCAGAAGAAATTATGAAAATACTTATTTAATAATTTACACATATGTGGGGACAACTCAATTATATTATTTGTTTACTGAATATATAGGAATTTTGCTTTTGTTGAGTAAAAAGAATGCCTCTCCTGAGGGAAGTTTATTGACAGCACCAACCATGTGTCAGTTGAAACATGCAGGGAATGTTATGTGCTAAATATTAACCTCATAAAAGAAGGTAGATAATGCTAAACGTAAGCATTAACCATACTTTGTAGATCTGCCCACCATCAAACTGCCAGCGATTGAATTACCAACAAAGGTGGTGAATCATACTAAGCTGTTACAAATTGTTCTTTGCTTTCAATTCCAAACTTTGAGTAGAAAATTAGTACTAAATTGCTGTTTGTCTGCCAATGCACTGGAGCAATTTACTGCCTATTTGATAAGTCAGTGATTCAAAACACATCATAGGCGAACTGGCCAATGGTATTAAGTCAAAATATAACTCTTTTATGGCATATGGTTAAAATACAGCTTGATGAGTTTTTTGTCATGCACTTAGTCATAAGTCATAAATCAGTCGAATGCTGCCATATTTTGTCATATAACTGAGTGCGTTATTATTTTATGACTGGGAGTCATTTCATGAAATAATTTGTTTAAAACACTAGAATATTGGTTCCCAAACTGTTGTACTACTACCATCCACACCCCCCCCCACCCCCCAGGGAAGGGTGAAGGAAAGCATAATAGACAAATATACTGAGACTGGACTAAATGAGTATTTGCCTGTCATGGACACCCCTGATTTATAACACTGTGATTATTTATCAGTGTTTTTATACAGGTATATATATATATATATATATATATATATATATATATATATATATATATATATATATATGAAATTGTGTTAATAACTAAAAAGGCACAGGAGCAAATGTCAAACAGCAAAAGAACACTTAACCACAAATCCTCTGCACTAGATAGCAGCTTCCATTGAGGGTAAAAGTTCAAATTAATTATAGGGCCAATATGATACTAGGCCTGGAATGGTTTACTGTGAGAACTATGTTAACATTATTGCACAACTCTCTTATTTAGGTTTCAATAAGAAATTGGCACAATAAGGGCAGCATCATACTAATACCTCTATTCTCCATATACTCCCCTCCAGAGACACATGACATCCAGTTTTGGGACTGAAAAGACAACAGCTTCAATTACAGTTTCAAATATAGATACAATCATGTTACTATATTAATTTATAACCCAAAGATGAGAAAAAAGCACCATTACCTTCCTGGGATACCTGACATGCCGGATGCCCAAGCCCTAGGGATCAAGTGGGCAGTTGTCATCACTCTTGCGAGACCTGTGCCTGCAAAGAACCTGCATCACTACCAGTCTGCTACTTCATTGTAACAATCACTGGCCATATCACAATATAGAAATTACTAGCATTCTATCCATTTTGGAATAGCAACATAATGCTTGGATCCATTGCTTTTCACTACTGCAGCAATTCTAATCCAGGACAAGCGGACGTTCAAATAAAATCTAAACTAAAAATCACAAGTAATTATGTTACAAGTGAAGATCAATCCTTTTTTATGGTGGCACGCATGTTAGCAGAAGGGTTATCTGTTCAAAAATAAATGTAGTAATTAAGCCGGTGGCACACGGGATGCTTTTTCTCTCATGGACAAGCACATGATATTTCCACTTGACACCTCCCATTGACATTGACTTGCATGTGACTTCTAGTGAGACTTTTTGAGCTGAAAAGCGACCTAGTCCTATGTGTCATTTGTCTTAATGTAAACAATTATTTTGTGTTTTACCCTCTCTGAGTTTCAAAAGTATTCTTATTGTGAAATTAGTATCACCCAGCACTTTCAAAATGTATCTTGTGGTTATTCTTGTGTTCATAACTGTTTAAAAAAAGGATAAAGGCAAATAATGCGCTTTTCTCTTAGACTTTCTGAGCTTGTTAATGTAACCTTTGCCAAACAGTGCTTACATTGCGTTAGGGTCACTGTCTCAACTGATCTGTGAACAATTTAAGCGATTTTTCATTAAACAAGAGCTTATGCGGCGGTTGCTAAATTTTATGGGCCATTAGCAGCTTCTGAGGCTTCAAATGACTGCAGAATTCAGGGTCTTGCTGCAGTTTTTTCACATTTGACAAATTGTCCTCCTCGAGTGTTCAAAAATGGTATTAGTGTTAGACAAGTTTATATAACCTTTTCATTTGCAGCCTAACATAAAACGGGGTTTGTAAGGAATGCATTTATAGAAATAACTTATCGACATTACTGAGCTTCAGATTCCTTTACTACAGCTGTCTACGGTCATCAGTTTTTTTTATTTGGTATATATAAATGTACTTAATACAGCCAGGCTATGTCTGAGTTTAGGGACGTTAATAAAGCATCAAGCGAAGAAAATCCATTTGTGGATAATTCTTACAATATACAGTAATTATACTATATAAATGCTTCACAATCTATTTATTGACCATCTACTACTTTGGGGGTAAAACATAGACAATGCCAACCATTTTGTATTGTTTGGCATTAATGCAAAAGTTGCTTAATTGATCCGGCTGTGAGACGAATTCAGAAATCCAGCATAAGCTTGTTATAGAAACCGATGCACAACCCAGTGATCACTTTTTTTGTTACCTTTTAGCCTTGATAAATTATAGCCCTGGTGTTTAGAGACTTGCATGTCCTGATGGAATCAGATTTTGTGCTAGTTAAGCCCAGAGATGAATAGATGTTATCTCCAAGGTACTTTGGGTACATTTACTAGAAAAAGTAGTTAATGAAGCCCGGACATTTTTTTTCTGTGATTGCCCTGGTTTTGAATAGTCTTGATTTAGTATGCTGACAATGAATGTAGCATGTTTAGTATACTGCCCTGCTTTTAATCGAGCTTCAGCAGACCAAAACTGTATTTTTAGAAGGGTAAAAAAATATTTTGGTTTTAACACAATTTGTGTATTATATATGTATGTCACGCTTGCAAACACCCGTTAATTTTCGCAATTTACATATGTAACCTTTCAACTTCATTGGTATCTTTAAAATGTGTTCTGTTTTTCTTTTAACAGCATGTTTCTGGGGATGTATTTGTATATCGTCTTACAGTTTAACACTATAAAGGGTCTGAAATGATTATAGAAAAAACAACTAATAGATTCTTAGGACATGCAGTGGCAGGTGCCAGGTCAGGTCAGTATAGCTGAGTAAACCACAGGGGGGATATACATGTGTGTGTGTGTGTGTGTGAATTTATAAATCATTTTTTTAAAGACTGTTTTGATAGAGAAACTCTATTCCCTAGCTGCAGCAGCAGACCATCTTTTAATCTTTTGAGTTCCTGGAAAGGGTTATGTGTAATCCTTGATCTCCCTTCATCATTTTATTCACTACAGAATGGTACTGACCATCATTCTCATGCCAAGGTGTGTCATACACACACACCATAGTCAAATCAAAAACAGCAACATAAAACACACTTACAGTTCTTCTTATAGTTTAAGTTATAGTACTTAGTAAAAGTTTTTTGTTTATTTCGATGTTTTGGCTTCTAACTTAAGCTCAGGAAGTGCATAAACCACAAAGAATATCCCCTAATAAAGCCGCTAGTGGCGCCAAAATTCAAACAGTGATGTCAGCAGGGAGGTGTGTTCATCATTAGTGACTGCCTACATTAATTCCAAGGAAAACATATCATGTAAGTGTGTGTATATACAGTCTCTATACTGTATATCCACAGCAATGACTTACAGGACTTGCTTAAAAAAATGAAAAAATCCACACATCGGTCACATATTCAGACCGTTATCAAGATGCCTCATAGTGTATTTAGATGGTTGTTTGCACACCACGAGTCATCTTGATAAAGGTCTGAATATGTGACCAAAATGTTGATTTTGCACAATAAAAAGGATCTTTTCATTTTTTAAGCAAGTCCTGTAAGTTATTGCTGTGGATATATACTGTATACATATGTATATTGTATATATATATCCACACTCCAAGGCAGTTTTTCATATACAGCTAGGGTACACAGTTATAATGTATGTATATCCACGAATATCAGACAACCGGCACACCCATATAAAATCTTCACCTCTTTATTTTTGTTGTATTAAAGTTCAATATTTCAGTCCTCATTAGGACCTTTTTCTAGGAGGACTGAAACGTTGGACTTTGATACAACAAAAATAAAGAGGTGAAGATTTTATATGGGTGTGCCGGTTGTCTGATATTCGTGGATATACATACATTATAACTGTGCACTCCAGCCAGAGCCGGAACTAGGGGTAGGCAGAGTAGGCACATACCTAGGGCGCAAAGCTGGGGGGACCCAGGCATGTACCTGTTCTGTCACCTACCCCATTGTCTGGTCCCTTCTTTCCCGACTGCTGCTGATATTTTTTTCGTAATTCCGCTTCTGTGCATGCACGCGTGCACTTTCCAGCGCTTCTGCGCATGAGCGCCCACAGTTTCAAGCACGCACTCAGCTGGCACTGTGGCCCGGCTCTAACTCCAGCTGTATATGAAAAACTGCCTTGATACCCATTAGACTGTTGTACCTTCTCTGCCTCCTAGTCTGGTCCCCTCTCTGCCCAATTGTGCTTTGCGCGTCTATTGGTGCATGCGCTAGCGTGTATTCACACATGCACGCGCTTGCCCATTTGGCACCAGTACCAGCCAGGTTGCCTAGGGCATCAAAAGAACCGCACTCACAGGACTTTTTATAGTGCCGAACAAATTAGTATTTTATTTAGACGGCTTAGGAAGTAACTTCCTGATGACAGTTTAAATTCTAATTTATTTGGCACTATAAAAAGTCCTGTAGGTGCGGTTCTTTTGATGTACTTATTATCTACCTACATATAACCAACACCCAGGCAGTGACCTCTGCTCTGATTTTTGTGTGCACCAGCTTTTGGTTGGATATATATATATATATATATATTATATATATATATATATATATATATATATATATATATATATATATATATATATATATATATATAGTCTTAAAGGATCCATGGAGAGTATAGTGTACACTATAATATAGTGTATGCTATATATATATTCAACAGTAAAGGAAATTATGGATTTATGCCATCTCTGAGAATTCACCTATTAGATTAGATTAGTATTATCCTATTTGCAATGCATGTTTTCCTGCTGTGAGGCTGCAGGCTATTTTTCCATGCTACGGGGAGCAGATAGGCATAGTATTATCATTCAGTTTCTTTGCTTTTCAGAAATGCTGTAGGTTAGCATGGCTAATGGGTTAAGCAAAAGACCTGATAGACGACTTAGGCATTCTAAAGCTGGCCACACATGGTGAGCGAGACATCCGATTTGCACAATTCCATTGGAAATGGAGGGCCATCGATCCGTAAGGAAGTGAGCATTTTGGGTGTTTGGACTCAAGTGCTAATTCAGCAGAACAGAGCTGATCTGCCAAAATGGTAAACTGATTAGTAAGAAATTAACAAATAGCCTGGAAAAGAACTGGGCTGCTCTTCAGTTTACTGATCCAATAGATTGATGAATCAGATGAGTTCAATTTAGATTAAATTCCGCATTATTTAAAAATCATTCCATGTGTGCTTTTCATAATGACTCAAACACCAGAAAAATATACATATCTGAAACAAGAATACATTTACTTGTAGGTATACCAGCTACTGTACATACTGCTTTCCCCTTTAGATTTGAATAAAGTCTTTCAGGGAAGCATCCTTAAAATCTTAATGATTCTGTGAGCATTTTACAATGTGCTTACTCAAAGAACAGGTCTCAGTGTCATGGCGATTCGAGTCACGCAATGATTATTGGCATTCTGGTGAAATACCAGTAATTTTTGTATAGCTCCTTTAGCATTTTCAAATGTCTCAGACCACTAATGGACTGGAACATTGGAAACCAACTAATAAGGCAATAAAAAATAACTAGATTTTATAAAGCAGGGAGGTGCAACGCATGCCTCTGTGTCTTAATATGTCAATTGCTGTTCTGCAAGCATTGTACAATTGAGTTAAGCATCTGGTACAAAGCATCATTTTCTCACTTCATTTTTCATACAGTAGGTTAAACCAGGTGCAGATAACTTGTTTTATTGAATTTGGTGACATCCAGCATTACATTTTATCCTTACACAGAGCTAATAATTCTAGATAGAAACACAGAGCGTGAAACAGGTTTTCAGTAATATTTGAGCAACTAAAAATGGATACTTTTTTCCTTTCATTTTGTTCTATTTTTGTATTTTCTTTTGAAATTGTAAACGAGTATATATTATGGTGGAATTATCTTACTTTCTGTGCTGAGGGTCAGAAAAACCCTTATGGGGTGCAAAAAGTATGCAGTTTTGAGGATCCTACTGAATATTGATAATATACCTAGATAAAGAATAGTGGAAAATAATTACAGCTGTCTTTTGAAATCACACATCTATACTGGGGATCCACAAGTTAACTATTAACAACTAGCATAACTACCTAGTACAATTTTTCAATACAGCTAACATACTGTATATCTCAGAAACATGTAAATGGTTGATGTACATATACAGTAACATTGTTGATGGGCACCAATTTGTTTGCACCACTACCAATCATTCTAAATACTAACATACTTGGTGGTCCTCTTTTTTAAAAGCTCTACACCTGTTGAAGTTGGCCATATGTGAAATACAGAAATAGTCAAAGTGGTTCCGTACTGCACATGCTCTCAACCAGAGTGGCACAGGGAATATCTGAGAAAGCAAATAAATTCTTATGTGCCGGGTCAGAAGAGCATTTTTTTTTAAAGTAGAGGAGCATTAGCCTGAATTAGGAAGTATCAACTAGAATTATTGAGGGTGCCAATCAATTGAAGCCATTCAGACCTTTATCCTTTAATGCTCCTTTAAAGTCACAGTTCAGTCAATGAGACAATGTTTCACTGCCTAAGGCAGTCCCATCACATTTGCTTGAAGAAGTACAGCTGCTCCCACACACACCACATGTTAAGCAAAACCTGATATTTTGTATAGTTCTCATCATAGTTATATAGTAACACTATATTTTTAAAAGTACCCTCCCACTAGTGGTTTATTCACTTGGAAACACTGTGTATAATGGCAAAACTTTCTTATAACAAAATGTAGTCTACTTTGCGATCTCAGCAAATACTGAGCTTTATTTTCCAGTCTTTTTGGGTTTCCTTGATGTGGTAACATCCTCTACCCTATAATTTAGAAGGGACGTTTGGGAAATAGGCCCTGTATCTTTATTGCAAGAACGTTGTTACATGTAAATATGAATTGACCCCTAGGCAACAATAATTGCTTCAAAATTATTAGCTGTGATCACAGGGTCTATGTATATAAAGCTGCTTATTTGTGCCACTAGCATTCCTTGGTAAGTATAAAGAAACAACTGCGCAAGAGTATTATTAAAAGAAAAAAATATATTTGCACTCAAAGTTGTTGAAAGTCAGTTGAGCTTCTAAATATTAAATTTTTTACAGTGCATTGAATTACAGCTCATAATGATCAAACATATACTATTATAGGTATTTGTTTTTATGAATATAACAGCTGTACAGCAAAGAAGCAGTACAAGTGGCAATGTCTATCAATTTGGGAGTTTGGCTTGGTTCATTTGTTATATTAAAGTTAAACAGATTTCACCTCAAAATGGTTTAAATACCAAACTAGATCTAAAATTACTTGAATGAATCTACATAATTTCATAAAGAAATAAAGAATGAGTAAAAAGTTATTTTTTTTGTTTCTTTTTCTAAATGTTTGTATCACCTAGGTAATTATGTAATGATTGGAAACTATCCAACCATAGTTGTGTAAATGAAAGACAGATACATATGAGCAGGGGGTGTTCTGTGCACCGTCCTAATTTTAATTTCATTTTTAAGGACAATTGCGCAAGTAGTAGAGATGGAGTCACACATACAAAATTACTAGGAATTTTTTGCAGCTGAGCAAAAGAATTGCACTGATAGTTTTAATTAAAAAATGGCTAAGGCTTTGCAATTTATCTAAGGTATAAATCAGTAAAAGTTACTTTGGACAGTCCAGATGAATGATATCTTGACTGTCTAATGGTTTGACATCTGAATCTGAAGTTGAGAAATTGTAATAATAACATTGTCTCAGCTGATTCATCTATTCTAACCTCAGTTGGATGCCTAAAGTTAGAAATTACAATTATTCCTCAAAGAATAAAAGAGGGCACTCTACATTAATTCAACCACATGCAGGGAAGAAATATTAATTGCATCTGTGAATGGTTGAGAATTGTCTATTCAGTGCAAATCTTGAACTATAATACCTGTAAAACCATGTGTGTGATCATAAGCAGCATGACTTTAACTAACACTATACTTTTTTATTTGCTACAATGAATAATTTAGCTATGCTTCCATGGATATGCAAGGAATTGAATACATTTTAACTTTCTTTACAGTTATCATTTTTCCATAAATGTGGCAACAACTTTTTTTTTTTTTTTTACTATAAATCAGATTCTCTGTGGTGTTAATGACTTCATAAATGTAAACACTAATGCATTTTTACATTTACTTCATCTTCTCTGGACAAATTATTTAACTGATATGTGGAAAGTACATAGTACCAAAGTACTATGGAGTAAGAAAAATAGCCATGTATTGCTTGTTTATCACACACAGTGGCAATGGTAGATCTGTCTGAAATACCAATCTTCCTTATAATCTGCCACTTTTTTTTTGAATAGATAAAAAACACATACTTCTATTTTGTCTTAGAACTAGTTTGTGTTTCTCAGTTGCATAAATTATAGTGGTTACATAGTTATATAGTTAAGTTGCTTTGAAAAAGACCAAAGTCCATAAAGTTCAACCCCAACCAAATGAAACCCAGCACACATATATTCACATACTCACACCACTCCCATAAACTATATACAGTATATATACCAATATCTACAGTAGAAAATGTTCCATTCACCACCACTCTTAGTAATCTGTCCTTCAGCCATTTCTCTGTCCAAGTACAAATACTATTGTAGGGGTCCATAGGGTTAACTTCCCCTATGTTCTGGAAATCCCCTAGTAAAGCCAGCTAAGAGTTGTGCCCTGCACAGTCTTAACCCTGAATTGTGTGCCCTCTAGAAATACTGACCGCACATGCAGAGTCAGCGCAGTGGAGCTCATGGGCGCCATCGCTGGCGCTTCGCTGTGTAAAAAACGGTGTAAAATGTTTACACATTTTTCATAGAGTAATTCTGCCAGAAGCAAAGTAAAATAATGGTGGCAAATATGGCATTCACATGGCGTAAAATGACACACGCCATGTGATATTTTACACAGCTTTTTACACTTTTTTCAGTGAATTTAATTTTACACAGCATAAAAAATATGTCCCTAGGAGTGGTTACTAACTCAGTCTCTCACACACAGTTTAGACTAACACAAAAGCACCCCAAACACCAGCCAACACCCACAAAATGCATACAGAATTTGCTGCGACCAATCTCGGGAGAGATACCTTCATTTTTTATACAACAAACACACTTGATTCCACAGCCACTAAAGTGTTAACTAACATACTCTCAGACTAGCATTTGCATTCAGCATGCAGAGGGCTAAGGCTCACAGTTACACACTTCAGGGCTAGGGTCGTTTAGAACATTAAAGACAAACGTATTAAATGTTATATTTAATATTATAAAAGGTATAACAGTGCAAATGAACAAAAATATGTTACAAAAAGAGACACATTAAAAATACAAATAGTTTATAAAATAAAATGGAAAAACATGGAACACCTATACTTAGCTCTGAATATAGAATTTCCTGGTCCTGGAGGCAAGGGGAAACAAACGGGATAAACCCCCCCACAGAAATGGCTCCTCAAAAGTAAATCCCAGGTTTAGTCAGAAGAGCTGACTTCAGGGGTATCAGCTTACTGGACACTACCCCTACCCTCAGGAATGCAAGGGGGAATGGCTTAGCAGGACACAGCATGAGTTTTTTATGGCCTTTTGCCAGTAGGAACTGTGCTAAGAATATAATAACCATAGCTCCATAACAGGAGCATTGTGGAATTATTATATTGTCACACCTAGGTGTGACCTAGGTGTGACATCACTTCCGGTCTCAGCAGTGAGTGGATGTACAGGTGGGACATACGGGAGAGGGAGACGCCAGCAGAACCTATCTCTTTGTATTGCAAAAGCTCACCTCCACAATCTGCACTATAAGACTGGATTGTTTCATATGCGTTCAGAAATGTGACTTATAAAAAAGAATACCCTGGTGTTGATATTGATATGCTGTTTTGAAATCAGGAATCTTGTAAGTTGCCAATTCCAACAGAGAGTGGAGAAGCCACATGCTGATTTTTGCTGATTGAAGAAAACACCATTGCAACTTATTTTAATTCATTTTACCTTTTGAAGCAAGCACTAAAAGCACTTTGTTTGACTTAATTATAATTTTATTTAGGAGTTAGCCCAAAAAATCTGTGCATAGACTCTCTATGGTTCAAGACACAAACAGATTAGTGTTGTAACACTTTGGTGACTGCACTGAAGATTAACAATATTGCACTAGGATATTTTATTTGTTTTTTTCCATAGCCTGTGGCGCTGACCTATAACTGTATCTTGATTTGATGATCCAGTGGAGGAACTGTGGAAAAGATCGGCAAAGGAAAAAATTCGGAGGGATTACTTTTCCTTTAAATCTTGCAAATATTTGTTTTTGTTTGCAATTTTAACTCTGTTATAGGATAATAAAGTAATTGCAAATTTGTTTGTAAAAAGATTCCTTGCATAATTTTGTCAAGGTTTGGCGCATGCTCTTCTACACTATGCATGATTACTTTGTGATATTTATAGAAAGTATATTTGAATTTTATACATTCTTGCTTTTTTTTTACCATAATCTTTTTTTTATTAATTTTTAACATGGTAATTAACAAAACATTTGGTTGTCTTACAAAATATTATGTGGTGTACTTCCAGCAATATACCATCATATGTGGTATTATTATAACACTGAATCACCTTTTCAAGAAGATCATCAACCAGGATCTGTATAATAAACCACATTTTGTAGAATGTTACACAGACCGTGTTATTGCTTTGGGAGGGATCTAACAATTCACATTCTAATAAAGAAGATTTCCATTACCCCTATTACAATTTTTGTGTGGTGTTACTTGCCATCTTCCCATATTTACACAATCAACATTTCCACAGCATTTTAAATTTAGTTGGATTGCCCAAATATTTTTGGTATAGGTTTTCCATGTTTGCTTGAGAATTGACTCTTTCTATTACTTCTTGTATTTGTGGGTTCAAAGGAGGTTTCCCATTCCTCGCAATTGTATATCTAGCTGCTGTCAGTATATGGGAAAGAACTACTACAGTGTCCTGTGGAAATGTGTCCATATCAATGTTTAGCAGTGCTAATACTGCGGAAGGAGGGGTAGAAATTGACATTTACTGTCTTAAATAAAAGCTCTATGTCCTTCCATAGTTTTTCCACTACTGGGAACTTCTACCACTTATAAAAGCTGCCCACAAGTTGCCCATAGGCTCTTCAGCATGTTCCAAATTAAAATTACTGTCATTTTAAATAAGGAGTTAAATGTCACCTTAAGAATGTTTCTACTTTGTTCTGCATGGTTAATGCATCGTAATACCCTATTGGGCCATTCCATGGTCTCACTACATTGTTCTAGTATAAATACATCAGTACTTACAATACTTTTCCCATTTGTGGAAGGGGGAGATTTATCAGAACTTGCAATTATGTTGAACAGCTTGTAAAAAGAAATGCCCTTCATATAAGAGGAGTAAGAATCAAGAATTTTTTGAAAAGTAGAAGGGGTGCAATCAGATTCTTTCATATACAATTGCTTCAATATCGATTCAGAGACCAGTTTTCATGGTATATCTTGACAAAATATTGCTTTGCATTTGGAAATATGACATTCATTCTGGTTCTCTTATTCCAAAAAGCATGGCTGTCTTAGCGAACGTAGCAGGGCAATTTGATTGTTCAGTAGAGCTTGCTTATTTATAAGGTCAAGAAAGGATGTCATGTCCGAGATCCAGTGCCAGATGTTTTAAATGCTTAGAATATTGTCTAGTATGTTTAAGTTTACTGTTGATATGAATTGATTTGAATCAGTCTGTCAGGTTGCTCTGTTAATGAAACCGAGTTCAAGGAGAGTTTGTTATCTAGACTGTTTTGTTTTTATCACCTAGAACGAATGTGTTTCCTTTTATTGTAGTGCCCTATATATTACTGCAAAACATGAGCATGTGAACTCATAAATTCAGAAAAGGGCTATTTGCATGTCAGTGAAAATCCATTAGACAGTCACACTCCATATCTGCAGAATTCATTTCAATAGCAGTCATGTTGTTATTGTATTCAAAGTCTAAAGAACATGGATTTAACTGCTGACAAATGGTGCTGGAGCTTTTCATATTTTGTATTAACATCTCAAGGGCAGGTGGACATTTTTGTATCTCTATCAAATGCATTGACGCAAAAGCACATTTTTAGAAATGTACCCTTTGCACATAGTTAATTACATGAGAATACATATTGAATATTAACTGCATGCCATGGGCACTTTAGCGTGGGCAGGTCTTTGATCTCCCATGTTGCATGTTGCCATGTAACACTGATACATCATAGAGGCCATCTGAAATGTAGAATATATGGTTCTGGCACTATGATTCTTTACAGAATAATTTCAGTAAATTCGGTAGATTCAGTGATCCATGTCACAAAAAGGGTTAACAAGGAACAATTGTGGACTAATTGTATGGAAATTATCATTTTACAACTGTTTGCATCTAATTAAATATATAAAGAAAAATAACATCTCAGTTCTATAGTTCATTGGACAATCAGAGCAACAGATCTCTAGCCTGTGCAGCTGCCTTTGATGTATTTAATATCAAGGGCCCCAGCACTCCCTAAAAACGTATGCAGGAGTTATTGAGACAGCAGGGTGAAAGGCATCTGGCTATCAAGTGGAGTTCATAGATGAACAAATATGCTTGCCCTTGCCAACCATAACTGAATGCAGTCAGTTTCCTAAAATAAACTAAAATAAGTGAAATTCCTAGCAATGCACCACGTGTACTTAAAGAGCATAATGCAATTCATCCCAGAAATTGACTCCAAGGCTCAGATAATGCTTCTCCTTGGGAGGGATATCTAATGGTTGCTTGCCAATTTTATGATCATAACTTTGTAACTAAAAACCGCTGTTTTTGTAAACACATGCACTTGCATATATAATGAATTACTTATGAGACAGGGGACCAGGGACAGTGGATTGACTAATTGGACAAATCTGAAGCACTTACACTGTATTTAAACACATTTTACATAGCCTTGGAGTGCTCCCACAATCCAATGGGTCCACAAAGCAAGGGACCAGATAAATGACCCTCACAATACACCTTATGCACATAAGCTAGACCTTGGATGGGTCATCATAGGTGATGTTTGCCGTGGAGATGTACACATGCCAGCCAGCATCAACACTTTGTATAGAAACACACTGGAGAATGGTCACCCTTCTCTCTTCCAACCATGTCCAAATCCTTTCTGATTAAAGAAATTCAGAATAAGTCTCAGACTCTTGTAACTGGAATCCACCACTTCCATCAGAGAAAGAACAAGTGTGCATAGAGTGGAGAGACTCTTTAGACACATTGTCTACCATACAAATTCCAAGACAATACATTTGTACTCCTCCTGCAGGGATAAAAGAGTGGAAGCTCTTCAAATTCTTTGATGCTTCAACCAAGGCAGTAGCCAATATTGCTGGAACTATGGACATCTATGGACAATGTCACATTAGATTTGTTATGGGTAAAGCAAAACTAGCTCAGTGGCCCGAACACACTATACCCAGACTAGAGCTTTGTGCAGCTGTGTTAGCAGTGGAAATGGCTGACTTCATCACTTCAGAAATCAGACCTAAACCCATCAGATCATTCAGCAAGAGCTTTAAAAGAAACCTCTATGTTTACAGGGCCTACCTTCCATGTAAGTTACTCGTATGCCTATACTACCTTCCTGTATACCTCTGAACAGAATTACTCTGATGATGTGTATGAGCTAGTTGATGACATCTGACCCAGAGATTCACTCCAAAGTGTCAGCACTCTGCACTAATTCCACAAGTACCCACACTGGGTCCCATTGCTTTACACTAAATGAACTTAGGTTATTGTCCACTTTTCTTGTATACCTGTTTTCTATGAAAGTTTTATAACTTGTTATATGTGCTGCCACCTCATGGCATACCAGTTCTTACCTACGCATCTAGCGATGGTTTAAAGGAATTGTTCAGGGTAAAAATAAAAACTGGGTAAATAGATAGGCTGTGCAAAATAAAAAAATGTTTCTAATATTGTTAGTTAGCCAAACATGTAATGTATAAAGGCTGGAGTGACTTGATGTGTAACATAATAGCCAGAACACTACTTCCTGCTTTGCAGCTCCCTTGGTTTACACTGATTGGTTACCAGTCAGTAACCAATCAGTGACTTGAGGGGGGCCCACATGGGCCATAACTGTTGCTTTTGAATCTGAGCTGAATGCTGAGGATCAATTGCAAATTTACTGAACTTTTATGTCCCATGTGGCCTCCCTTCAAGTCGCTAACTAGCTCAGAGTTATAGAGCTGAAAAGCAGGAAGTAGTGTTCTGGCTACTATGTTACACATCCGCTCACTCCAGCCTTTACAAATTACATTTTTGCCTAACTAACTATATTAGAGACATTTTTTATTTTGCACATACAATCTATATACGCAGTTTTTATTTGTACACTGAACTGTTCCTTTAACACAGATACCATGCATCTTATGCGTATTTACATATGTTAACATTAATGTGCTATCAGCCAGGAGAAACAAATGGGGGAAAGGTAATTGACATAAACCTCCAGAGTGAACCCACACTGCCTCTTGTGGTGGCACCAGGAGGAGTGGCAGCCAGTACACCTGGAGGCAGGAAGGACTGAGAACAACTACTGTATATAGAAGTGCAACATGCACCTTTTGACTTAAGTACCTTTACTGAATTCGAATTTTCACACAATTGGAATGTGGAAATTTGTGCAACCACAACTGCACAAGTAGTCGCAAATGGTTCCATTAGTGTTAAACGAGAGCCAGTGTCGGACCGGCCCACCGGGATATCAGGAAAACTCCCGGGTGTCAGTGGGCCCTCCTGCTTCTAAACATTTGGCCTATTTCATTGCAATTAACTGTTTCTATGAGAACAATGAGGCTAAATAGATGGAATAATAGATTATAGTATGTAAAGAAATGAAACTAGGAGAATAGAGGTCGAGTGAGGAGAGGAAGAAAATAGTGCTGTGAGTGGGCCCCTGGTCGAACATTTTTTGGTGGGCCCCTTGTCTAAGGTTTTTGGTGGGGCCCCTGGTGTCCCAGTCCGACACTGATGACAGCCACAGTTAGATCATACAGCTTGTCTAAGGAATAAACAAGTATGAAATAAATATACACAAGTGATAAATTGTGCATTTACTTACTTGTGAGTTTGTACTTTCTTGTACTGGGGACCCGGAGCAAATTCGCTCTTGCCCTAGTTTGGTTACAATAGCTAATCACTCTATATGGAAAAGCCCTAAAAAGTTAAAGCTATTGGAAGCAGAGAGAGAGATGGGTTTGAATTTTCCTTTTAAATCACTATTCACAAACTGTTAAACTGGTATGGAAATATCAGTTTGCTTTAGTCCCAAGCACAGAATAAATGAGGTAAGGATGAAAGCTGACTGGGAAGGAGTAACTGTTCATTTCAGCTACACAGCCAACTGCTAGGGATGTAGCGAACCGCCGAAATGCGAACAGTTCGCGAACAGTTTGCGAACTTCGAACATCCGAAAATCGTTCGATTCGAACGATCGAAGGATTTTAATCGTTCGATCGAACGATTTTCGTTCGAATCGAACGAAAATCGTTCGATTTTAGCGACCGAATGGTCGAATGGTCGAACGATTTTGACGCGAACGCCTATTGGCGAACGTCGCGCGACGTTCGCGAACTTGCGGCGGACGCGAACAGCCGATGTTCGCGCGAACAAGTTCGCCGCAGAACAGTCCGCGACATCCCTACCAACTGCTTGTTTAAACTAAATAGGAGTCAGACTGACAGAAAAAATGTGCATTTAGTTGCTTCATCATTGAGCCATCACGGTTTCCTGATTTTAAGCTGTTATGCGATGAGCAAATGATTGCCTTGCTGTACCTATTGCTGCACAAGACTAAACCAGAGTGTACATTTCAATCTCACACATCTGAGACAGCTGCTGATTTAGTGTAAAGACATCAGAAATTGGATGTGGGAAAGGTTCCTTATTTTTGTATAAGCTTTTTTTTTTTTTTAATTTGGACTTTCTGCCCTGGGGGATGTCCACCCCTTGTTTCCATAGCTGATCCCGTATGTTTTTCTGTAACGGCATGATCTGAGTACCTTTTTGAAAGAAATGTTAGAATGAAGATAAAAGCCTTGACTGTACTTTAATCACATTGTCTCCTGAAATAGCTGTCTTTATTTATCTCTGTATAGTAGCCGCTTTTACTTTAGCTGTAGACTACAACAGCAATAAATCATAATATTCAGCCAGTCAGCTACCATTCTGCATTCCACTGGATAGCCATGCACAGGTGAAGAAAGCAACTTATTTTGGGTACAAACATGGCTCCTATGTGAGTCTCATGGCAGTGATAAAATGGAACATCTGTGCTAGGATACGCTAAGGAGAAAGTTTCAAGCAATTGTAATGATTTTATTCCCTTAAAATGTAAGTTTGTTCTCAAAAAGGATTTCTTGCACTGTTTTACAGTATTTAATGGCAAATATATATATAGCATAAATTATAAATATTGTTGGTGTCTAAAGTTTTTATTTACTTAGTTATTTTGCAAGGAATATTCTACAGCTACAAGTTTGTTTTCTATAGTGCAAAACGTGCTTCTCATGCAGCTGAGTGCTTCACAATAACAAGGCACTGAGAAGCCACTTCCTTTTGTAGCCTCATTTGTGAGACCATTTAGCCTCTGGCTTTGCAATATTGAAACAATGACACCTATCTCGGCTATTTCTGCTGTATCCTATGGATACAGAATGTACAGCAGAATTAAAATTGCAAAACAAACAAAATGAGCAAGATTAAAGGGAAAGTAAACCCTCAGAATCTTTTTCACAGTTCCTCCACTGGATCACTAAATCAAGATAGAATTATAACACTACTGGCTATGGAAAAAAACAAAAAAACAGAACCTAACGCAATATTGTTTACATTCAGTGCAGTCACCAGTGTGTTACAGCACAAATCAGTTTGTGTCATGAACCACAGAAAGTCTTTTTTTATAACTAGGAGTAGGCAGAAGAGGCACCTGCCTAGGGCAGAATGATTGCTGCCCTCCCTCCCCTTCTCTTTGTCACTCTCCCCTCCCTTCCCCTCCGTTGCTTTCCCCTCCCTTCCCCACTGTCGCTCTCCCCTCCGTCGCTTTCCCCTGCCTACAGCGCACGTGCGGACACAGTCGCGGTTGGGGGGGTGTGCACTGGGGGGGGAGGATGGGAGTGCACCTAGGGTGCCTGGTTAGCTTGGCCTGGTGCTGGCATAGACACACACAGATTTGTGTTGTAACACACTGGTGACTGCACTGAATGTTAACAATATTGCGCTAGGTTCTGGTTTTCGTTTTTTTCCATGCAGGGCCAGAACTAGGGGAAGGTGTCAGAAGAGGTACGTGCCTGGCGCCCCTCTGCCTTTGGGCCCTAGGCATGTGGCTCTTCATCCTACCCCTAGTTCAGGGGTGCTTCGCCAATGAGGCGAGTTGAGGCTGTCGCCTCAGACAGCAGCGCCCCACTAGGTACCAGGGGCGGCAAAAATGCTGCTCCTGGTACTTTAAGAGAGCGAATTTCCGGGGGAGGTGGGCAGCAACAACTGCTGCTGCCTCAAGTGGCGGAGGGGCCTGGATCGCCCCTGCCCTAGTTCCAGCCCTGACATTAGTGCACATCCTTGGTTGCAGCTGGGGGCAAAGTGGCTGGCTCGATTGCCTGAGCGCCCAGCTGGCCTGGCCCGGGACTGTTTCCATAGCCTATGGCACTGGTCTATAATTTTATTTTGATCCTATGAATACAGGGCAGAATTACTACTAAAGCAGAAAAGGTATGTACCTAGGATCCTAGCAAAGCAAATAAATAAGTATGTTATTTCTAAAACAGACATTTTCTTTGGAACACAAGTGCTATCACTGTTGTAACGTCCCCAGAATAAACTTTTATCACATTCGTTTTTTTCCATTTCTGTTCCTTTGAGGTAATCTCCCCTTGCTGGCATTTGGTGTATCTGTAAAAGAGGACTACCCAAAACTTTCAGGCACTAAACTTCAAGCTCATGAACCAGCACAAGGCATATTGGGAGGGTCAGATTTTATTTTGTAACTCCAGCCACCACTACAGCTGCCATGAAACAGACATTTCTTCATATATAATTTGTATATAATAATTTTTGTTGCCACTGTTTAGCCTTTACATTGCATGTTTTACTTATTGTTTGCTGTTTTAATTACAACTGGTTATCTATACTCATCTCAATTTATTTAATTTATATTTGCAGTTTCACCTTGCCCTAATATTCCAGTAAAAATACTTTTTTATTTCTTTTACTGGTGTGGGAAGGTTTATCTGTATTTCAAACTACATACTACACAAGTGTAACACGTAGTGAGGATAGAATACTGTTTGAAATAAGAATACTTTTAATTTAGTTAGTTTTTCAATACATTTTTTTTTCAAAAGATGGCTGATGATGAGAACATTACAAGTTTTGAGCATTGTCTATAGTTCACTAAACTCCCATATCCCGGAAGAGGAAAGAGGCTGTTATGGAAGACAAGGTGGCCGCTTTTTATGGTAACTGCTAAAAACATGAAGTGAGGTGGAGGCATTAGGGATATGGCTGAAAAAACATGGAGTGTGGTGGCGGTATTGGAGACCTAGTCTTTCAGTCAGACCCCCAATGCCTTGGGTTAGTACAATTCAAGTTAAATCAGTAGCAGGAAGAAAAGAGTGGTTCTCACACCACTCTGTATCCATGTGTGAGATCTGGACAAAATAATATGGCTGTACCTCCTAAGCAGTGTACGAAATGCTTGCAGGCCAACCCTCAGATGTTGGAACACTGGAGACAAAATGGTATAAGGGCAAATGAGTTGCATTTTCTGATGCCTCATGAGAAAGCTGAGTTCTAATAGCACTTAATTTGAGGCTACTTTTCCCCTTCTGTCTCTTCCCCCGGACTGCTTTTAATAATAGGGAGGGTCACACCCATGTGATTTATTTTTTATGTTATAATATGCCAAAATATTTTTGTGTTTATACATATACATATTTATACATACAATTTGTGATATCATATTGGGGTTATGTGTGGTTGGAGGTTGTGACCAGTGAAGTTAATGAACACAAAATAATTTTACCACTTTTGAAATGTGTGATTAGAGTGCCTGTATAAATCCCATGTGTTTTTTCTTTTTTTTTCAGCATTTAGGGTGCCAGGTCTGTCCTGACAGCAGCCCTGTTCCCTGCTAACATATATTAATCCTGTCTGTTTTTTTGAAGGGCTGCCCGGGTCAAAACTGCCTGCCCGGTCTTCCAAAAATGGGGGAGGATTTCCAATGGTTGATGCGGCGGCCAATTGTTGATCACCACATCATAGCCCCTGACATCAAAACCTGCCCCCCTCCCGCAGCATCACAGTCCCGTCCCTATTGAGTCATGGCCTGCTCCCTGCCTGGATTTAACCGGGCCAAAACATGGCAACCCTATATACTCACTGTCGGACTGGGACACCAGGGGCCCACCAAAAACCCTTAGACCAGGGGCCCACCCAAACACCTTTACACCAGGGGCCCATTCTAAGTATTATTTTCTTCCTTTACTTACTCAACCTCTATTCTCCTAGTCTCTTTTCTTTACATACTATAATCTATTATTCCATCTATTTAGCCTATTTATTCTCATAGAAATAGGGAATGGCCATGAAATAAGCCAAATGTTTAGAAGCAGGAGGACCCACTGACACCTTGGCCCACCAGGAGTTTTCGTGGTATCCCATTGGGCCAGTCAGACACTGTATATACTAACATGACATTTAGAAAACCCTTTTTTATGTGACTATTGTATGGTTTCTTTACCATTCAGGCAGTAATTTGGTACAACAGAAGAAGAACTTGACCATAAACTTGACCATAAAGGGCCCTGTACTGGAATATTTTTGACCCAATCTAATAGCATTCATAAAATGGTAGTTAGGCAGCCTAAATCCACTGAAGAAGTGGCTATGAATGGCACTGCCCAATCATATGATGTGAATCACCATTCTAAATATAGGGTAGTTTTGTCTGTTTACCTATTATTTTCTTTAAGGGAGACTCAGTCCACAGTGATGTAAGCTTTGATTGTATTCCAGGAACCTTGTCTGTTTTTGTGAGCCAATATTGCAGCCAACCCTGTTACATTTAAATTCAATTGTTTAACTAGAAATTCATATTCAGGTTGGGAATTGTGTATTATGTTCGTTCATGGTTTACAATTTATTTTAAGCTCTTTGTTCTATGGAATCAATTGAAAGAAACGCTAATTTTATATTTCCCCACACACATATCCCAGCAAAAATTACAATATGGTAATATCTTCATACGCTTGATAATTCTCTAATTCATTTTTGCTTCTGCAATCAAAATTGAGCTTGTCCAATAAAGGAAAGAGAAAGCAAACAAGCATATGTATATACAAACATGAAAACAAGGACCAAAACCGTGCTGTTGAAATTAAATTAGAAAGAATAAGTTAATTGGTTAAAGGGCCACAATGACCTCAAATTATGCTGAAGAAATGGACATAATACATGGGAATATCTATACTGGCATATTTTTGTGGAATTTCGCTTTACAGGCTACAAGAAATCATCTATAGCCTTATTAGCTCAAACCTTGTTATATTGTTCACATCCTTTGTGCTGCTAAGCCAAACCTTTGGCTTCTAAACCTAAAGGTCATAGTTTAAAAGACTGAGAAACTATAGGAAACGTTAATGACCTGTGGGGGTGCACATGTAAGAGCAATAAGCAAGAGCATGCCCCTCAGTGCTAATTTCTTATGCATGTGTGGGGCATTGCGAATTAGGCCTAATGGCTTTGGCAAGGTTATACCGTATATACTCGAGTATAAGCCGACCCGAGTATAAGCCGAGGTACCTAATTTTACCTACGAAAACTGGGAAAACTTATTGACTCTAGTATAAGCCTAGACACAACTACAGCCCTGTCTCCCAGTAGCGCACATTCTGCCAAAGCGACCCCCCCAGCGATCAACCGGACTTCTTTGCAAAGTTGATGGTGACAGAGAATTGCCAAACGGATTACTGTGTGCATTGTCCCACTGTCCCACTACCAAGTGCAGAGGGTGCTGTTTGATATTGCCATCACTGTTAATCTTTCGTATAACCAACAGAGGGCGCTGTGTGATATTGCAGTCACTGTTATTCTTTCATACAACCAACAGATGGCGCTGTGTGATATTGCAGTCACTGTTATTCTTTCACACAACCAACAGATGGCGCTGTGTGATATTGCAGTCACTGTTAATCTTTCATATAACCAACAGAGGGCGCTGTGATATTGCAGTCACTGTTATTCTTTCATAAAACCAACAGATGGCGCTGTGTGATATTGCAGTCACTGTTATTCTTTCATACAACCAACAGATGGCGCTGTGTGATATTGCAGTCACTGTTATTCTTTCATACAACCAACAGATGGCGCTGTGTGATATTGCAGCCACTGTTATTCTTTCATACAACCAACAGAGGGCGCACTGTTATTCTTTCATATAACCAACAGAGGGCATTGTGGGATATTGCAGTCTCTCCCCAAGTGTACTGTTGGTATAGGAATGATTAAAAGTGACTGCAATCTCAGCTACTCGGGTCGGGTACCGCTGACCCGAGTATAAGCCGAGGTAGACTTTTTCAGCACATTTTGGATGCTGAAAAACTCGGCTTATACACGGGTATATACGGTAACTGCAATTAACACAGCAACATTCTATAGAAATGAGGTATGGGGGAGCAAAGGGAAATAATTATTACATTTCATCTTAGTTTTCTAATAATAAAACCTAAAGTTTATGTAGGGACCCTACACTTCCTTATCTCCCGAGTTGCTGTGCAGATGCCCATGTATTGTAATTTACATGCTTATTGGTGTTTAGGATTATGACCACTTCCTGTCACATTTTAATATAGTGTTTGGTTAGGGGTGGATCTTCTTTTTGGCCTTCAGTTGTTGACCCAGCTGAATGTTTTTCTGGAAGCCTGAGATCAACAAAGCCCCAATAAAGCTGTACTGCTCTAGAGGGACCCTACCTCTAGTGAAAGTCAGGAAGCAGGGACCCTGCTAACGAGACTTAGCTAGTGAAAGGTTCATTTATTAAAAAGCACTTTCTAGTGAAAGTGAGTCATATCTAGATAGAATGAGCAGCCTGTGCTTCAACAAGGATTGATAGTGGGAAGTAGCTCTCCCCCTTGGTTCTAAGTCTGTGAAGGGACCGCAGATGTGAAGAGGGATTCTAGAGGTGTACCCAGGGGCGTAACTACAGAGGAAGCAGACCCTGCAGCTGCAAGGGGCCCAGGAGGTATAGGGGCCCCATGAGGCCCTAATTCATATACTATTGGTAAACCAGGTCAACCTCTAGACATTTTGGGGGCCTGAAAAATAATTTGCTTTGGGGCCCAGTAATATCTAGTTATGCCACTGGGTGTACCTTAAACGTCCCTAGCAGTCTCCATACAGTGCCACAGCATGCTGTCTCTGTCCTGGCAGTTACCATCTTGCACTACCTTGCCTCTGTGGACCTGTGAGTATATTTAACTGTCAGGGAGAATAATGTCAGGGAGCCGGGAGCTCCCTCCAGGGAGGTAGTCAGGATCAAGGAGGAAGCCCTCTAGTGGGAGCAAGGTCGCGGTATCCGAAGGGTTAAGCAGAATCAGTAGTAGTGGTCACAGGCAGGAGTTAACGAGGGCAGGCAGATCAGCCCTTCCACTTGATGAGGTACTGAAGAGAGCCCCTGAGATTCTGGAGTCAAGGATCTTTTCCACCTCATATTCTTGTTGACCATCCACAGAGGTAGTAGGAGGGGGAGACTGGTCAACAGAAAAGCGGTTGGAGGTAGCGGGTTTCACCAAGGAGACATGAAACACGTTGGGGATTCACATCTCAGGGGGAAGCTGAAGTCTGACAGCCACAGGATTAATCACCTCTGAGATGGAGAATGGACCCACAAACTTCGGACCCAACTTAGGAGATGGCACCTTCAACCGAATGTTCCTGGAAGACAACCAAACTTTATCACCAACCTTGTAGGGAGGAGAGGGTCTACGTCTTCGATCTGCAAACGTCTTGTGAACCAGAGCGCTCTTCTCCAAGTTAGACTTGGTTGCAGCCCAAATAGCAGACATGTGGGCTGCATGGTCATCTGCAGCCGGGACGTCAGACAACACAAAGTCCTGTGGGAAGGCTTGAGGATGTTGACCATACACCGACATGAATGGAGACCTTCCAGTGGAAGTGTGGCAGGCATTGTTATGAGCGAATTCTGCCCACGGGAGGAGATCAGACCAATCATCTTGACAAAGGGAAACGTGGTTCCTCAGGAACTGTTCTAAAGCTTGGTTCACTCGTTCAGCTGCTCCATTTGTCTGGGGATGATAAGCGGAGGATCTTTGAACAGGGAACGCCAAAACTTTGCCGTGAACTGGGAACCTCTGTCAGAGACGAACTCCGCTGGGAAGCCATGCAGGCGGAAAATGAATTGAATAAACAACTGTGACAACTCCACTGCAGATGGAAGCTTCCGTAAAGGGATGAAGTGGGCCATCTTGCTAAAACGATCTATGACGACCCAGATCACGGTGTTCCCACTGGAGGGAGGAAGTTCGACTATGAAGTCCATTGCCAAATGCGTCCAAGGACGAGAGGGGACAGGCAACGGCTGTAGTAACCCGCTAGGGCGAGAATGGCTAGACTTGGAAGCGGCACAAACGGTACAAGCAGCAACAAAGTCTTTGACATCTTTACGAATAGTCGGCCCCCAGACTAGACGCCGTAAAAGTTCTAGAGTCTTAGCAGGACCAGGATGTCCCGCTTGCTTGGAGCTATGAGTCTGTTGCAGGAGGTACGAATGCCATTACAATGGAAGTATCAGGAGGGGCAGAAGATTGACCAGCCAGAATTTGATCAGCAAATTGAGGGTACAAAGAAGCGATGATCTTGACAGGAGGAATAATAGGCTCTTGTCTTTCAGGAGTACGATCCACCGGAGTGAAACTTCGAGACAGAGAATCGGCTTTCCGATTCTTGAAGCCAGGGCGAAAAGTCAAGACAAAGTTAAATTGAGAGAAGAAGAGAGCCCACCTTGCTTGTCTGGGATTCAGCCTCTTGAGAGATTGAATGAACTCAAGATTCTTTGATCTGTGTAGATCGTGACTGGAATCAAGGAACCTTCGAGGAGGTGACGCCACTCTTCTAAGGCAAGCTTAACAGCCAGGAGTTCTTGATTTCCTACATCATAATTTTGTTCTGCAGGAGAGAACTTCTTAGAGAAATACGCACATGGGTGCAGCTTTCCATCAGAGGGATGTCTTTGGGACAGGATAGCTCAAGCTCCAACTTCAGAAGCATCCACCTCGATGAAGAAAGGTAACTCCGGATCAGGATGGCGGAGAACCAAAGCAGAAGTGAAGGCATCCATCAAGGATTGAAAAGCTTCTATAGCAGGCGGGGGCCATGAGCTGGGTTAACCCCCTTTTCGGATGAGGGCCAGGATAGGAGCAATACGAGAAGAGAATCCCTTAATGAATTGCCGGCAGTAATTGGCAAAACCAATGAATCTCTGGATTGCCTTAGTGCTCAGCGGTAGGGGCCACTCTTGGATTGCAGACACTTTCACAGGATCCATCTCGAAACCCTCTGGGTAGATGATATAGCCCAGAGAAGGAATCTTATACACTTCAAACACACATTTCTCCAGTTTGGCAAAGAGAGAGTTCTTCCTCAAACGAGAGAGTACTTCCTTCACCTGGGAGCGATGGCTTGCAAGGTCCTTGGAGAAAATCAGGATGTCATCTAGGTACACGACCACAAACTTTCCCAAGAGATCCCGGAAAATGTCGTTCACGAATTCTTGAAAGACAGCGGGGGCATTGCAGAGACCAAAGGGCATTACGAGGTACTCATAGTGCCCATCACGATTGTTGAATGCTGTCTTCCATTCGTCACCTTCCCGGATGCGGATAAGGTTATACGCCCCACGGAGATCCAACTTAGAGAAGATTTTAGCCCCCTTCAGTTGGTCAAAAAGTTCTGCGATCAGAGGCAAGGCATACCGGTTCTTAACGGTGATTTTATTAAGACCCCGGTAGTCAATACAAGGACGTAGGCCTCCATCCTTCTTCTCCACGAAGAAGAATCCAGCCCCTGCAGGAGAAGTAGAAGGGCGAATAAACCCCCGCTGGAGATTTTTTTGGATATATTCCTTCATGGCAGCGGTCTCTGCTGGAGAGAGAGGATAAGTGCGACCTCTAGGGGGCATGGTTCCAGGCAGAAGATCGACAGGACAATCATAGTGACGATGAGGAGGGAGAAATTCTGCAGACTTTTTACAGAAGACATCGGAGAATTCCTTTTAGAAGGATGGAAGCATCTTCAAATCTGACGTAGAAATATTCACCCTCTGGATGGGTTCAGCAGGAAGGCAGTGCTGTTGGCAGTATGGACTCCAACGGGAAACCTGCCCGAGGACCAATCAATGATAGGGTTATGCAGGCATAACCAGGGAAGCCCCAAGACGACTGGAACAGAAGGACAGGAAATAATCAGGAACGATTTGTGTAAAGTCCCAACCTGCACAGGCAATTCTCCAGTCGTCATAGAGATAAACTCGGATTCAAGGGGTCGGTCATCAATGGCGGTTACTCGAAGAGGAGGAGTCAATGGAAACAGGGGAACATTCATATACTTAGCAAAGAGAGTGTCCATGAAATTTCCGGCAGCACCAGAGTCAATAAATGCTGAGCCAACTATGGTCTTAGTGGCCAGACGGATCTGTAAAGGTAGAAGAAACCTGTGAGTGTTCTCTTGAGATTTGGGAGAAACATCCCTCACATGAGACTTTCCAGGGTCACCTTGAAGAGGGGAACTCTGAGGCTTTACAGGAATAACACCCCTCACAAGAGTCTTTCCAGGGTTACCTTGAAGAGAAGAATTCTGAGGCTTCACAGGACAAGAGTTGGCAAAGTGGGACTGACCACCACAATAGAGACAAAGTCCAGCCGTACGTCTCCGGAGTTTCTCCTGTTCAGAGAGACGAACTCTTCCGACTTGCATAGGTTCCTCCGGAGGAATAACAGAGGGCTGCTGGGGGGTAGAAGGTAACAAAGGTCTTTGGAAGCGAGGTGCCAACAAGGGTTGAAATCTTTTACTGTGCTCCTTCTCCACTTGATGCTCTCTGAGACGAGTGTCCACCTTAATGGACAGAGCAATCAGATCTTCCAGCAGGTCAGGGAACTCCCTGGAGACAAGATCATCTTTAATTCGAATAGACAGACCTTGATAGAATACAGCCTTATAGGCATCGTCATTCCAGGAAGTCTCAGCCATTAAAGTTCTAAAGTCAATAGCGTAGTCACTGACACTGCGGTTTCCCTGCCGGAGTTGCAGAAGACGAGAAGGGGCGTTTGTGACCCGACCCGGGGCATCAAACACAGTACGAAATGCTTGAAGAAAGGCCTTGGCATCAAAAGTCACTGGAGAATTCTTCTCCCAAAGAGATGTTGCCCACTCAAGCGGTTTGCCCACCAATCAAGACATCACATACCCTACCTTGGAACGTTCATTGGGGAAGTGCGAGGGTTGAAACTCAAACTGGATCTGGCACTGTGTAGCGAAACCTCTGCAAGCTTGTGGGTCCCCACTAAAGCGAGGAGGAGGCGGAATGCGAGGCTCACCAGACGAGGAACCTGCGGTAGATGAGACAGCCGCCATGGGAGGGTTTACAGCAGCTTGGGAAGCAGGGGGCGCTGGAGGCATACGAGAGAGAAGGGTATCGAGTGCCTGCCCTATGCGGTACTGCTGGGCTTCATAATCCTCCATGCGGGATGCCAGTTCCCGGAGCTCCCGTCCGACATCAGGCGTAGCTTCCTCAGTAGGATCCATGGCCCAAGAATAATGTCAGGGAGCCGGGAGCTCCCTCCAGGGAGGTAGTCAGGATCAAGGAGGAAGCCCTCTAGTGGGAGCAAGGTCGCGGTATCCGAAGGGTTAAGCAGAATTAGTAGTAGTGGTCACAGGCAGGAGTTAACGAGGGCAGGCAGATCAGATGCAAAAGTCCAAAGTCCAGGCAGAGTTCAATAACACAAGCAGGTAATGGGAAACACAGACAGGGAGCAGGAATCAAGGCTGGAAGCAGGAATCAGGGCTGGGAGCAGGAATCAAGGCTGGAAAACAGGCAGTACAGGAACCCAGGATCAGTAGAGATTTGAATCCTATTCTTGGGCGCCGTCACAATGTTTTGGGCGCCCTTTTATGACGAGATCCCGGCACCAGTGATGACATCATCATGCAGCGACGCTGCAGCCATGTGTTCAGCATGGGCATAATACATAATACTTGTGTTTTTTAATGGCATTCGCTCTTATATGTTTATATTGTTGTCCAGTATTATATCAAACCTACAGCCACTTTGGTCTGACACTGCTTGAATTGCATCTGTACTCCTTTGGTTTGTGTGTGAGCACAGTGAACCATACAAACCAGGGTGTAAGCCCTTAGTATTTTAAATGGCAGTTTTTAAACAATATATGCTACCTGCTGATTCATTGTTATAGGTAACTAGAATTGGACCAATCATTCCACCTGATACTGACAAGCTATCAAGGTAAATTCTCCAACATTTGTATGTGTGACAGTAGGTGGGGTAGAATAAACATCAAATCCTCATATGAATGTTTGGCTTCCCGATGTGGACATGCCGGCTTTTGTGTTGTAAACTTGCTTTCATTTCTCCATCATAGCAGCTTCCACATATTTGCCTGTGTCTGAGCAATTTCTTGCTGCCTGCTTTTACTCCTCTCTAGCTACTAGCTACCCTTCCTTTTCTACACACAGCTGGTCTCTGTGAAAAGTGTATTAGTTTGTATACATTTCAAATACATTTTTATTTAAACCCATGTTGACTTGCTAGATATTTTGAATTGTATAATAAAAAAAATAAAAAATCACATGGCAATGTAAGAAAAAATAATGAACATTTAGAGAACATGAAAAACATTACGATCTTCATATAGTTATAATGGGGGAGGCTAATGATAGTCTTTTGAGCTGCAGGCTACTGTATTACACAAACTACTGTGAAGCAAACCATCCACTTCACTCTTCTAACAAGAAAATGACCAAATCTACCCTGAAGATATAAGCAAGCTCAACATTCAGATGCTCCACTGGTATTAAAGGTACATCATTGTAAGATGAAGGGTTTCTCTAATAACTACAGTCAATGATGCTGGATTACATAGACTCCGGGAAATGGAATTTGCATGGAGATTTAAGACTGTTTTCATAAATACTATGTATGGATCATTTTCTCTCTTTCATGCTAGGCCCTGAAATGTTCTTGTTTGAAGTTTATTTGAAAGGATTAACCTAAAAATGAGCACTTTATTGGATAGACACTACTACTGTGATAATCCCATTTTATTCATCAGTTATATAAATGTGCTTTATCAAGGCAGGCAGCGCCTCATTTTTTACTCTGTAAATGCAACATCAGTTATCAATTTGCAGTAGTGGTTTCATCAATGAAAAAAAAACCATTATATAAAATGCTGTTTCTTACTTAACTATTCTGAGATATCGGGCTTTTCTTGAACCAAGTTCACAATAAAAATGATTTTAAGGAATGCACTGTTGTGTCAGATAATAATTTATCAAAGTCTGTGGGTAACATTAAAATAAAAGACTATGCATGCATTTCCACAGCTAAACCATAATTAAATGAACAAGGTTGTCTAAACTACATAGCTGAGTATTTCAAGGGTACTGGAAAAAAATCTTACAAATTCATGTTTAATTCTAATATTTTCAATAAAACTAAAATAAGTATCTCTATAGACATAAGGTGAAACACCGGGAAAAAACCTGGTGGACCCTGGCCCTCGTGGGCCCGAGCCGGGCCAGAACCCTCTCCCGATCTCCTGGCCCTAAAAAATAAAATTTGCGGTGCCACGCATGCGCGCAACGCAGCTCCTTTTGAGCATGCACGGCATCACAGTAGGGGGTCCCGGGCCCCCCAGTCTGACCCAGCATAAGGAGCATATTCATCAAGCAATGTGTTAGACTAATCTAGACAAACTACTATAACTTCATGCCACACTGTGTATTTAGCAAGGGCTGTAATTCATGTGAAAAGTGTAAAAAGCTGTGTAAAAATAATGTAAATTAGCACTTCTTTTAACTGAAAATTTTCAATTTCCCTACATTTATCCTTAAAGCTGACGTGGAGTAAATATTATTGTCTATTGACTAATTCTAGCTGTGTGGTGCTGTAAATCAATGCTGTTCTTTTCTAAAGACAATCAAAAGCCACACCTTCATAAATATTATCAAATTTAAATTTTAATCTACTCTGTGGGGGTTATTTAATAAATCCAAAAATTTCTCACTATTTTCTTAAAACCACTTCGACCAAACTCACATCCACATTTTTACCGTATTTATCAATAAATTTACTTGAAAAAATCTGGTGCCGGAAAAGACTCAATAAAATCGTCAAAAAATCTGAATTGTACAATTTTTTCGTATTTGGCGCCCGAAAACGCACAAATTGTTTTGATTATTGTACAAAACCCAGCACAGATCATGATATCTTCCAATTGTAAATCTGCCATCGACTTATATATGACCTTGGCAGGTTTGAGATGGAGTTCTTTTTTATTCAGACTTTTAGCAGCCTTGGGGTTTAATAAATCATGAAAAATAAGAGTTTTTCTTTCTATGAAAAAATTGTGTTTTCCCCTTTAAAACTCTGACCAGAAAAAAAATCGAACTTTAATAAATAAAGCCCCAAATGTTGATTGCAGAAATGTTCATGGACTGTGCGACTACTTCTATACGTCTTTTGGTGGAAACATTTTACACTCTTAGATAAATAGGTCCCTAAATATGAAGCTGCCTGTACTTCTTGATATGGATAATTTTCAAATGAATCTTCATCTGGTAATCATACCACCCTGTGTTAACCCAGTTTATTAAATAAAAGTATCATCAGACATAGATGGATGAAGTTAGCACAGCATTCATTCACTATTTATAGAAAGTCAAAAGGACTTTATTAGCATATACTGAAGGAAAATTTCATTTATAGAATCTATATGATACAAGTACAGGTATGAGATCCATTATTCAGAAACCCGTTAACCAGAAAGTTCCAAATTACGGAAAGGCTGTCTCCCATAGACTCCATTATAATCAAATAATCCAAAATTTTAAAAATGATTTCCTTTTTCTCTGTAGTAAAAAACTGTACCTTGTACTTGATCCCAACTAAGATATAATGAATCCTTATTGGAAGTAAAACCAGCCTATTGGGTTTATTTAATGTTTACTTGATTTTCTAGTATTCTTAAGGTGTGAAGATCCATATTATGGAAAGACCCGTTATCCGGAAAGCCCCAGGTCCCGATGATTCCGGATAATAGGTCCAATACCTGTACTACATAGTGGCTTTGGCTATAACAGTGTGAGAGCATAAGAACTGAACTACATGGAATATTTTGATCAGATTTTATGGGGCAAACTTATTTGTCTCTCAAAATCTTGTTATACAACAACACAAGGTTTTGTGGGATATTACAAATTCTGATCCCCCTATCAGATAAGGTAGAGTTGGATGGTGTGTTTTGTACATCTACACCTGACAGTCAATGTATTTGAAATGGAAAAAAAGGCTTTGAGCACCTTCAGATTTTATCTTAACAGAGGCAGGCACAGCATTCAGTGTTCTCTTCCATCAGTTGTTGCATGGGATAGTAAATATTTAATGTACTTTACACATCAGTTTTTTATATCCATCCCATTATTTTTAACTCATGCAACTTCCTTAAAGGAGAACTAAAGTGTAACTAAAGAAGTAGGCTAGAAATGTTGTACATTATATTTATATATAGAAGCCCCAGTAGCTCCCCATCTTCTTTTCTGCTGATTCACTGCATATACTCTGTGCTGCTGTCACTTACTGAGCTTAGGGACCAACTCACAATATACAGTACACATAGCATAGAAATGCCACAATATAAGACTGCTTAATACTGAAAATACTACATGGCAGCACAGAAACAAGTGCAACTAGCATCAGAATGTAATAATCAGCCTTGTAGCATCAGCTTATGTTACAGGGCTACCTCATTTTCTACTGGATAATTTGTAACAACCCCTAATCTTAGCTTCTCAACAGCTGCTCAGAGCCCACTGAACATGTGAGTGTCACAGACACTTGCCAAGATGGTGACCCCTTGCACAGGTGTGAAGTCCTAGATCATTGCTGCTTTTGAGATTCTGGTGCAATAAGTTTAGTATGTAAAATATGGATTTTTTAGCTGCATTCATTTTAGGGTTTAGTTCTCCTTTAAGAAGGAGTGAAGAAAGGAAAAAGGGAAGTGGGATGAATGAATATGGAAGGAAGTAAAAAAAAAAAGAAAACAAGCAAACAAAGAAATAATTGTGCTGGTTAACGTTAGTTGTAATCATCTCCTTTGTGCACTTATTGCATACGAGCACAAAGCAAAATAACTGAAGAAAATAAAGAAACATGATCGAATGAACATCATTATCTACAATCCTCTGGTATCTCTCTCCTGAGCCTAAAGCACATCCCCACTAACCATCCACTTAGAGGTTTAATGTAGGCTGAAGCTGAAGAATCGACAGCAACTGGTTCTGGGGAAATTGTAAAAACTATAATGCAGTTACGATTTTTATTTTTAGGTGGTTTCAATAGGACACTGGCAAATAAACCATGTTCTCCCACCATAGATAAGCTGCCTGCCAGTGTTGGCATTTCAGGGCAGAACTAATCAGAGCCTGACAGAAGCAGAATAAACCTCTTCGCCTCATCCATACCTGCTCAGTACGTAAATCCTTGGGCAAACCACAGTCTGCATTTCAGCAAATTAGCTACTTACCCTGACATATGGGTGTCATGTAACAAAAGAAAAATCGGCAAGCACTCCTGGAACCACTCATGAATTAAAAGACAGCTTTATTTCAGTCGTTTAAAAGATACAATCCTGACACGTTTCGTATCCAACGATACGTAGTCATAGGCATAATTAACACAAAAACGTAACGGTGGTGGGTGTCATGTGACAGAGTACCAAAAGAAACACGTTAGCAACCAGACCAGAGAAAGGTGAATACAGTATAAGCCCTGCTAGAAACACTAGCTTTTTTGTTACATACAGAAAGCTAGTATTTATAGTCATTCTGTCCTAATAAAAGATTTGCAAGACAAGACAACTAAAGGGCATGTTGACCTTTATAATAACTTACAGTATTTTATAGATGGGCCCATTTTCTACTGGTCTCCATTAATTACTTTGCATATTTTTTGAAAATCGAATCTACGATAGATTTAATATCCAGAACGCTTGGGACCTGGTGTTTCTATATAAGGGATCTTTCTGTAATTTGGATCACCATACCTTAAGTCTGCTAAAAAAAAAACATTGAAACTTTGTATAAACCCAGTAGAATTGTTTCGCCTTCAATGTGGATTCATGCAGCTTATTTAGGATTTGCAGCCTATGACTAAAGCGTTGTTCCAGATCCCTCTTATATATAATATACAATACAAATGCAAATTTGCAAAAAAGAAGAATTTTCTGTATACAAGGCAAACTAAGCCCTTACACTTGAGTGATTGCTTAAAAGGAAAGAAATATCGGACAAGGGCTGCACATGCATAATATATAGTTTCCTTTATAGTTTTATGTAATCGTGTCACGCATCTACACACTTTGTTTTATTTTTGTTGCTCTGTCCTGCTTTTGTCTCCCATTCTTGATTATATAACATATACAGCACAGCCTTACTATCTCATCAAGGTGGGAGGCTAACAAGATGGAAAAATAATCCTCTTTCAGATTCCCTGTTATATGTGAAACCCATTACACCTTTCTATGATTTAATAGAGCATATCTGACTGAATATTTATTCTTTCAGCAAGATTTATATGGTTATTTCCTTTGTTTCTGGCACTCTAGTTCTTTTGCAGCTCTATGACATTGCAAGTTTAATGAAACTATTTTGCTAATCATTATGGATAGGGAAGATTACATGACATTGTGATAGATAGTAAACACAACCAAGCAATAAGAGCTGATAAGGGCTGACAATGCACTCAGATATTATCTTCTCAAGGACTCTACACCAGTGGTTTATAATTTGCTGCCTATCATGAATTCTAACATGGATTTATCAAGTGGATAATCACACATTGCTTGAAGTTTGGTGTAATTTTATCAAAGAGTTGATATTTATATGAATGGATGCTTTTCATCCATAATTTTAAGCACTATAGTCACACATATTGAGTTTTCTCAGTTGGTGTAAGTACACTGGTGGAGAAACCACTCATCCGTTATGTGCACCGACAGATATAACATCCTCCTGTCAGTGTACATGCAGGGCAAAAGGCAGTAGATCTGTGCTTTCTACGTTCCATCACAGTATCACAGCCCTCAATCTTTAGATATGGGCCTCTGAGAAGAAGTGCCAGTAATATTGGTGTGTAGGCAGCCATCTAAGATAATTTTGCCTGGTTATGTGCTTTCAGAAAGAGCCAGCACTTCAGGATGGACCAGCTTTCAGACAGGCTGCTGTTTTGCCTACTCAATGTAGTAGGAGTTGCAGTGGGACATGGATTTTTACTTTTTGCTGTTCTTATATCTACCAGGGAGCTGTTATATGGTTACTTTACCATTGCTCTGTTTATGGGCTTCTGGGGGGGGGTGATATCACTCCAACTGGCAGCAGTGCAGCAGTAACAAGTGACTGAAGTGAGCACAAGTCACATGACAGGGGGCACCTGGAAAACTGACATTATTTCTAGCCCCACTTGAGATTTCAAAATTAAAACAAAGTATGCAGAAGTCGGTTGGATCAGCACTATTAACTGATACATTTTGAAACAGTATCCCTTTAAAGGAAAACTTTACCCCCAAAATGAATACTTAAGCAACAGATAGTTTATATCAAATAGATTGGAATATTAAATAAGCTTACCAAACTGGTATATATATTTAAGTAAATATTACCCTTTTACATCTCTTGCCTTAAACCACCATTTTGTGATGGTTTGTGTGATCACCTGACCAGAAATACTTCAACTCTAACTGTAACAGGAAGAAGTGTGGAAGCAAAAGACAGAACTCTGTCTGTTAATTTTCTCATGTGATCTAAAGCTGGCCATAGACGCAAAGATCTGATCATACGAATCGAGGATTCTTACGATTTTCGGAACGTGTGGAGAGTCCCGACATTTTTCGTCCGGCGGAGATCGGTCGTTTGGTCGATCAGACAGGTTAGAAATTTTCTGTCGGCTGCCGATAATATCTCTGCATGTATTGCCGATCGTACGATTTTCAGTGGGAGATTGTCACTAGCTTTGGTTGGACATAGATATCGTACGATTGCTGTCAGGGGCAGAACATTGCTGATCTGTTCTTTTACTAATCTGACTGGTAAGACTTTGATCTGAATGGTTAGTGGCGGGTCGGGAGATGGGAAAGTCCAATCGTACGATGATTCGTACGATCGGATCTTTGCATCTATGGCCAGCTTAACTGTATGGTTTGTTTGGTTTGTTTGTGTGCACCGTGACTCCTACTATTAAGTATTACCCAATGGCACATGCTACTAAAAAAGTATATTATTATGAAAATTGTTTATTTACATGAAGCAGGATTTTACAAATGAGCTGTTTTATGCAATATCTTTTTATAGAGACATACATTGTTTGGGTGGTATAGTTTTCCTTTAAGTTAATGAAGAACTGTTACTGCTAAGTTTTGTTTTATAAATTCCGATTAAATTCGCATTACTTTGAACCTGAGGAGTCTTTCAAATTTGGTTACCTTCTTTCCAGTAAATAAGGTGACTCGAGAGCTGACAGTTCTGTTCAATGGATTGTTTTTTAGAAGGCAAATGATATTACCCTGTGAGACAAGGGAATATGCTGCCCTTTCTAAACTGGTTTAAGTGGAAAGGTTGAAAGAATGGCAATACCGTATGTACCAGAGAGAAGGGCAAAATATTGGATCAGTTATTTTGCTTGTGGCTTAACTTCAAATTGTCAATGATAGTAAGGTTCTATTTGGCCTATGAAAAATAATTTAAAAATATAAAGGACAATTTAAGTATCTGGGTACTGGGTAATGCAATCATATTAACAATTAGATGTTTGATAAGAAAGGGTAACCAATAAAAGCTTGTTCTAGAAGCAAATGTTGTACTTTTTAATACATAACCAGCTTAGGGCACAGGGATGCTGCTCCAGTAATTCATGACATTTTTTGTCTACACAAAGGCTGAATAAACTTTTCAAGACACAATTCAACTGGAAACCTTGATCTATTATCAATTTTGCATACCTGTATTATAATTTTTCTTTTCACTTCTGTATCTAGTTTCCTATATTTTACAATATCTAGTAAAGGTATTGTATCCTTTTGTGCATCTTACAGTCTCCTTCTTACTGTCACTCCTGTGTTAGCAGGTTATTACATAGTGACCTACACAAGCACTCTGAAGAGTAATCATTTTATTTTGATTTGTCTAATCACTTTGGTATCTTTACATCGCTGTATTTGCTTTTGTTGTTATTCTCATATATAGAGAGACATTACCCATGCCCCATGTGTCCCATGACTACCCCCATCTTCTCAAACTCTGCCTACTTTCCTTAGAGAAATATTATATTTTCTCTGATGTGATATGAAACTATATTCTTGTCATTGATACCTACACTTTCATACAGTAGTCTACAGGCAATGATTTATAAGACAATATGAAATGAATGGACTGTTGTCTGGGTTTTATTCTTCTTCTAAAAGCAGCTCGGTGCCATGCCGCTCAGGCCCAGGCCTTTGTGGCCCTTCCACAAATCCGGGCCTGCTTGCACCTCACAAATACAGCAATGAGAACTGCTGAAGTTACAGGCCTGCGGCGAGTTACACAATGCAGGTTGCAGCCTGCAAAATGCAATGGCCACTTGCGATGTTAGTGCTAATTTACTGTAGTTAACATACTGCAATTATATTGTGTGCTCTATTAAACTCTGTTTAGTAATCACTGCTAATACAGTCCCCAGGAATTTAAAAGCCCACTAGTTCCTGTTAAACCCTGATGGAGGGACATAATGTATCCATATCCCCAAATCTCACACTTACTGAAGTCTTTGTTAGTTCCCCAGTGTGGCTCTGAAAACCAATGCTAAGAAAGGGTAACATCATTATATGATAATTGTGAGCTTTGGTTTACCAAAGAAGACTATAACATGCACATAAATACTGGTTTAAATGTAACCAACTCTTTTTTTTATCTTTAAACCTGACTTATTTAATTTGTGTTATCTAATACTTTTTAAACATACTCAAGTGGCCCAGGCTATGCGTAATCATCTGGCCCGAAACAAAACTGGAGACCCACATTATGCTTAGCCCAATAAATATTCCAATCCCTTTATTAAACCCCTCCCAACTTGCTGCACTGTACAGCCTACATCCTGACTTCACATTTTTCTTTCTTATTGCAGAAGCATAACATAAAAGTCCTACATTCTATACTAATATAGTTGAATATTTTTGTACTTTCACTGTCATTTAAAAATAAACTATGATGAACTGCTGCATTGGGTGACTTCTGTTTTTTTTCTGCTTTGTCCTACAGCCTCTTAAATTAAGATAAAAGGCAAAGGCAAACAGGTTAGTTTTACATATCAGAAAAAGAAACTAATAGGAAAAATACATTCCTGCATTTGACAGATTGTTATGTTGTGATTTATCTAGAACAGAAAGCACTGAGCTTAGCCTTCCCCAAAGGATTGTATCGCAGTAGTCATTGAATCATCGTCCGCCTTGGCTTATTAATCAAGCACGAGTTTATGAAACCACTAGAGTGTTTAGAAAGTAGACTGGACTGTTGAGATTAAAGGCGCATATCAAAGTTAAGCATTTGGACAGTGATGCAGCCTGATATCTTTGTGAATGTGACCCCCACCAACCACAGCTACACAACTTGTCGTGTTCCATCAATAACATGCCTTTCCTAAATGCAGGGTTTTTTTTCACATTTTGAGCACAGCCTTTAGTGACAGAAAGGAGCTGTTGATAGTAGCACTTCTGTAGCACATTGTTACACTTTGCATGTCTTGATACATACTTGTGACGTTCCAACTGACAGGTGCATGTCCTAATAAGATCTACCGGGGGCAGAAATTAGTCCACAAGAGAGCCCGAAGAAATTGAAGCATCTGGCAGCAAGAAAAAACATCTTCTATTACTCCATATTCTGTCAAATGTAATTAGACTTGCCAGAAGTCATTGCTATCAGCATTTAGTTTAAATACGTTTCTTTGATCCTCTCTATCTTAGGAAAGTCAAAACTAATACAGGAAATCATAGGAAACATCATTACCCAGCGCATTAATGTGTTGATAAACTGCTTGCCGCCCAGCTTGTTAATATGAAATTTTAGAGATGTCAGAATCAATTAGTTCACTACCGCCTTTTTGCGCCACTGCATAAAATGTCCCATTTTGTGTCATACATTTTTGTTATTGTACATTTACTTTTATGTAAGCCATCACTGCATTTATTATGCTGCAGTCAATGGAGTAAAGTATTTAATTAGTAAAGTAAGTTAGGGAAAGCGTAGTTAATATTTTCTTTTCCCATACTTCAAAACCATAGAGCGAGTTCCAGTTCGCGTGTTAATTATAAATACCGTATTTCAATGCGACAGCTTGAAAAGCACTAAACAAAATATAATCAGATCCAGATCTGCATTAATCCTCATAAAAACCTAGGTTTTGCTCTAATACACCCAAGACTGCAAAAACACCTTTTATAGAAACTGAACATACTACCCCAGAATTTAAAGGACAAGTCAACCCCAAAATAAAAATTTGCCTAATAAAAGAAAACATAATTCTAAGCAACGTTGCAATACTCATTCAATACAAATTGTCTATAATGTTTTAGTTAGTTGTATATGTTGTATATGTATTGTAATTGACAGCAGTGTTTGTCTGTCCCTGTCTGTTCTCTGCCCTGATGGCTCAGACTATTGATATAATGTAAGACAAGGCAGCTGATTAACTGACGAGTCTTTTCTGTTTGGGAACTACTGTAAGACTTTTACATTGTTGCTTAAAATGTAGAACCGGATGTTGCAGTGCACTCCTGAAGTCAAAGATCGCTCAATTCAATGGAAGTCTTTATTGGTTAGATTTGTTTAAAAGGAATTAAGAGCCCAAGGTCTGATGCGTTTGTAACTACGTACTTCCTCAGAGACCCTGAGGTAACTTTTAATATGTTATAGAATGTTAAATCCCTAGCAACTTTGCAATTGGTCTTCATTATTTATATTTTTTGGTTATTTGCTTTTTTCCTAAAAAACAAAGCTTAGTAAGGTTACAAATGTACTATTATTGCTACTTTTTATTCAGACAGGAATTATGTAAAATGGCAACAATATGCTGATGGTTGTAAAATAAGTTTTCTGGCAGGAGAAAACCAAAGGTATGTCTGACATTTTCTTCTTAATTTTCTGCTTGGATCCTTGCCCAAATTAACTCATTTTGCTTTTGTTAAGCAGCCTCCCCACAGTCATTATATTTCCTCAAACAGCATAATAAGCTTTATGTTATGGGATATTGTTTGCTCCAGTTGGAAACAGAAGATATCATTATTGTGAGCTGTTCTTGATATTACAATTTGCTGGCTTCAGATGGATATTGCTCAGGTGTTTAGAGCATTACCCACTGTTCTCAACTCCTAAACAGATAAACTCTACCAGTAATGGATTTAGCACTGCAGATTTATTCCCTTGCTTTGGATCAAATTGTTTTCATCACTGCTACAAAATATCACAGTGTCTTTGTAGTGAGATATGCAACTTTTAAAACTGATAAGGTCATTAAAATGCTAAATGATATTAATTAAATTAATTGGTATGAATGCTAATACTGAATAGCAATTGGGAATATATCTATTGAGTACCAATTATTGCTGATTATATCACTTAGCACCATTTATAAAGTTATATTTTACTGGCTAAAATATAATATTATATATTGTGATAATGTGTGTGTTTATACAGTACAGACAGGTGCTATCCAAACACAGTCTGTGATCATGCTTTACAAGTCAGGGAGCAAAATCAAATAAAAAAAATCAAAAGTTCCAAACTCCTTAGAAATTGTGATGTTTATTGCCTAAACGTTTTAGATAGGATTTGTGTCCTTCCTCCAGAGTTTACATATCCATAGGGGCAAATTTACTAAACGGCGAAGTGGCTGACGCTGGTAAAAATTCGCTGACGAATCTACGCCTGGCGGAGGTGCGGAGGTAAGTAAATTTCCCCTATAGTGTACTAAGACTCTTTAGGGGAAATTTATGTACCTCCGAAAATCCGCTAGCATTGCCTTCGACCGCACTTCGCCAGGCGTAGATTCGTCAAGGCTATGCAAATTCACGAAGATCCGAAGTTGCGCACAGGTTACCGAATGCTTGCGAAGTTGCGCAAGCGGTAGTATGATCAGCCATTCGAAGTTACGCTATTGAATTAATTATATATTAATTTGCATACGGCGTCAAATTTAAAAATTAATGGACGTGTCTGCTGCATCGCACATTAAACTACAAAATCCCAGGGAAAGTTATTAAAAGTATATAGGGATGTTCTAATGCCCTACACATGTGCCCACAGTATAATTAAGGTGCCATATGTTATAAAATGTAGGGAGGAAGGAGGGCAAACTAAAAAAAAATTTTGATCTTTTTTAGCCTCTCACCCAGGCGAATTTTAGCCAGAGCCACTGTTAGTAAATTGGCGAAGTGGCAAAATGACGTCACGCTGGCAGCCACTTCGCCGTTTAGTAAATTTGCCCCTTTGGGAGTTATTTATCAAGATCCAAAAATTTCTCCGAATTTTCTGAAGACTATTCCAACCAAATCCGTGAGGATTTTTTCCCTTATTTATGAATACAATTTCTTGCAAAATTCTTGTGTGGGAATAAAGTCAATAAAACACAAATAACACAACTTTTCGATTTGACGCCTGAATACAGTGACTTTTCCGGATTCGACGCCCCAATACCTCAGCTTTTTCAGAAACCCAGAGCAGGATATCAACGGGACATCTCTCATTGACTTCTACATGAACTCGGCAGGTCTGAGATAAGGCAAGAGATCTAAATAATTGAGACCCTCAACATTTATATGCACCATCATCATTTGTTGGGTGTGCCAACCCTTCTTATATTGCCCTTAGTCAAGCTCTACCTGTTTCCCACCTTGAATGACCTTGGTTGTCAGACCAGTAAATACATGCAGTCGTAATGATCATAATTAGTGGAATTCAAATGTATTTTGCCCACAAAAAAAGTTGCTGCAAAAATGTTGCAGCAGAAAAAAAGCCCATTGACTTCCATGCGCTTTGCAACTTTTCTCCATTTCACAAATTTTTCAGTGGTTTGAATTGGGACAGATTCACCCATCATGAATCACAATATATGTCAAATCATTTTCCCTTGAATACTATATGAATGCTGTTTATGCACAGTACTGTTTGCTCTTAATCCATATAAGATTTTTTACAAGACTCTGTGTTACTAGTACTATTGCGTGTGTGTGTGTATTGAAGAAAAAAATGTCCTATGACAAAAAAAAGTCCTAAGTAAAAAGGGCAGCTCAATTAAAACAGTGTACATATGTTTAACACTATTATTTGAAGTAATAATAATAATGGGAGAGTAATTATATTCATCTCAGATGCTGCCGGCTTTGTAATGTTAGTTATATAAATCTGTATATCAGGAAGAACCAATTGGCAAATATACAGTATATAAAAATTACGTTGTATTTATTATTTTCTAAAGAAATATTTTTGTTCTGTGTTGAGCTCAAAAAGGCATTCATTTAAAAGGTTGTAATATTGTATTCCTTGTGCTTTGGGATAAATTGGCTTCCCCTTCGGGTGGTAACGAAGTGAAACAATTTCTGGAGCCCAAGGAGTTAGCAAGCACAAAGGATAGCTGGGGTAAGGAGGCCCATATTGAGTGCAAATGGGCTTTTGCTCAATACTGTCTTGAATACTGCGCTACTGGAGGCACAACAGGATCAGATGTAGAAACATTTGGAACAACAGCAAAGCTGTGTCAGGAAAATTCCATACAGAGAATAGCAATTCATCCTAAAACAATCTGCGTAATGCTAGTGATCGTTGCAATTAGCTACAATTATGGCAACATTCTTCTGTCTCAATTAAATGTTATCAACAATAATTATTTTTCTGATGGCACATGCATTATCACCACAAACTGATGATGTGGAAAAAAACAGTTGTTGATATTCAAGGGAAATTATTGCAGCGTATAAAGCAAGAAAAAAATTCAGGACAAAACAGTGGCAAGAACAAAATGATTGCCTTTCAGTAAAAGTTGAATGTTTTGTTTTATAAACTAGAGAAGTTGTTTTGTAAGGCATAATATCACAATTAATATAGATAGTATGCCTCTGCTATTCTGATAATGTATGATATTTTTGCTCATAATAAAACTGACCATACATTTCAAATCTCCTCTATATAAGGTAAAAAAATTGGGCACTGGTGACTATTTTATTATCTAACAGGAATAAGTAAAATTGCAAGTGTTCAGGACTGTTTAGGTCATCGGACATGGTAAATTACAGAATGTGAAATATTACATATTTGTACAATCTTAAAATATATTCTAATTTTGTTTGACATTTATGTGCAATGAAAACGATTGCAGCAACGGATGCACATTTAGATATCCATTAGATAATCTGTCAAATACATTGACTTTGAAGCTGCATATGTATATTACATAGCACATGGTGGAATTGAGGAGTATTTGGTGATTAATCTTTTAAAAATGAAAATGGCCTGCAGTCTGATGTTTAATGGAGGCAGATCTCCAAACTAATGAAAGATGCCAGGAAACTTCAACTGCATCAATACACATAAAGCTTTGGGCCAGAGTTATTATACATGGAAATGAGGTTTTCAGAAGATTTGCAGCCATTTGATCCATATTACTAACTATTCCAGTGTGGAAAATAAATTATTGAATGCTAAACAGATTAGTATCTCACATAAAAATTTTTTAGAGAATAATAGTTAATGAGCCCCATGTTTGTATTTGCAAATTTAACAGACAAAATAATGTTGTTGAATTATTATTGCTAAATACATACATTTTGCAAAACGAAGTCAGTGATTCTTCAATGGACTGTAACTGTAGTTTGGAGACCATAGCACCAATGACATCTATTAAAGTATTCAGTAATGTTGAGACCAGTGTAGCATACAGGGATAACAAAAGAATAAAGGTAAGGTCTAGTCACCACTGTTTTATACCCCTTCTAGTCTGTTATAAGTCACCTATGCCCAGTCCCGGACTGGCAATCTGTGGGCTCTAGCAAATGCCAGAGGGGCTGCTGTATGGTTCTATAGAAAGTTACCATATAGTGGGCTGGTAGGGGGCTGTTTGGGCCTGTGTACTTGGAATGGCAGGGACTATTTTGACTCCCAGTCCAGGCCTGCTTATGCCCTTTATAAAGTCATGTGTTGGTAACACCAACTATACAGTTTTAGTTTTGATATTTTGTCATCATGCGGTTGTTATTATTATTGCTGACCTATTTAATTACATTTAACTGAAAAAGCATCCCTGAGAGCATCTCTCAGTAACCACAAATAAATTAGCAACACTGCACACACAAAACTAGACTAGGAAGAACATTTGGCTTTGGTAATATAAGGAGATACTATACATCATACTATACCAGGCACACATAGGTCAATACTTTTTAAGATCACAGTACACTGAATGATTACAATTAATATATAATCTGTCTGTATTTGCCAAAACATTTAACTGGATGTAATAAACGTTTTATGATCTTTTTCTCTCTTTGGTACACTTTGAAGCAGACACATTTATTTCTTTTTTTTTCCTGTTAACATTTAACAATACCAAGACCAAAAGCAGTTATTTCTTAGGATGTTATATGTCCACTGCTACACTATACAAATTTGTAGGTTTGTGTCAGCCATATTCTTGATTTAAATGGGCAGTTAACATGCAGTGGTTTTCGATTCAACATCTTGCGTAACAAACCATCATATAGTAGCTGAGATTTTTGGTATATGCTAGCTGTGAATATGGTTCTTGTAAACAGAAACGTGCAAACAGTAGCATTTGTTTTATAAAAACGGTTTGATTAAGCAATTAAGGTTCCCAGCATGGAAAAAACGATGCAGTTTTATAATCATGCAAATTCTAATAATAGATGAGCACAGTTGCACTCCCAGCTCTTTAAAGTGTACAGTTTTCCTGTGGTTCCACTCCGTGAATGCCTAGACATGTTTCTGTACCAGTGATAGCAAAGCAAATGGAGCTTTGTGCACAGACTACAACGTGGGTGAATAACTCATTCATTCAACTATATGCCGCCACCACATCAATGCCACTGTATCAACATTTCAGGCGGTTCATTTAATTCCAGAAGGGAGGTGGATACAGCCTTTTACCTTTACTTTGCTATTGTAAGACCAGCAAAGTTCAGTGCACTTGTACTTGACAAAACTACAGCAACTATTTAGAAGAGACACACAGAGCCAAAGTTCTGGTCACTGTAACAGGCTTTAAAGATCCATTCCTGCTGTTATAAGAAAACTGAAATGAACAGTGAGGTTAAATGAGCAGTAAAATTCAATTTGATGACTCCATTTTTTTTATCCATAATCACAAAATAGAAATCTCTCTTTCTACATGCTCGGTTCTGCATAATTAGACAAGGCAATTATTAAGGGATATTATATCCATTTCCTTTTGTCAGAAAGTATTCTGACAGAGAGGAAAGGTAGTAGATGCATTGCTCACATTTGTACAGCTACATTAGTGTGATAAGCCATTTCAATTCTACCTTCAAATAAAACAGTCCCATATTAATAATTGATTTTTACAAATTGCTTGCATCCACGCTGTTTTGATTAAATTATGAGTGGGAGAAAGGAAGTTAAGTCATTACCAAACATGCTCATTAATGTCATAGGGACAGAGATGCAACTGGCAGGAGCAAGAGGGTACAAAGGTCAACAATGTTCATTATTTTATGACGTTTTTGATTACCCATTGAAAAAACTGTTTTTTAAGTTACACTTATGTGGCAACAGAAAAGTACAGTGGTAATTATTCAACCACTTATAAGGAATGCCATTCCCATAATTCATTAAAGGAAATTACACAGATAAGCTCCCTGGTTTTACAGGCAGTATACAAAGGTTTGTGAATGAAACCATCCCAAAAGATCAAACACTCTTTTCTAAAGAGCATTTTGATAAACGTGTAAATAATATATTGTGATAAATTATTTTTGACTGTCCATATTGCATGCTATGCAAATGCAAAAATGTATGATTTTTTTGCCAAAAAGCCACCCCTGGTAACTTTAAGATCCAAATTTGCATTTATAAAAAACATAAATTCCACTCTTCTAGTGCAGAGAGCACAATTGCACTATCAGCACTAGCAATGTGCATTCCCTGGACCCACTGAGGCCCTGGAAAGGTGAATGTGGGGAGGTGGCAGCTCAGAAGTCGTATCAGGGCAGCAGGGGGATAAGAATCACCCTTGAATCAACCAATCAGAGATTTTCTTTAGATCAGTAGATTGATCGAAAGCTAATTACTGATAGGTTGAAAGGGTTCACTGCACTACAAGTATGTGAGCCCCACTAGTGACAACAGTTAATTGCCCAATAAAGTTACATGCTTGAATATGATATATTTAATTACTAAAGAGTAATGGCAACATTAGTTCAGTGTAGAGCTGCCAGTTATCAGGTTTCAAATAATCTGTAATAATAGTTAATTATATTTCTCCTAAAGTATATACATCCTCATGCTGTTAAGATGATAATGTTAATGTTTAGCCAGTCAGTTCAATATTCAGCTGCATGAATTGATTCATTCTGCAGGTGTTCATTGCCCTAATGAGAATTCCTTTTATCGGCACAGAACAATAAAGCTGCTATCCATCCCCTATCAATATGCAGCATTAGCAAGGAACTGAAAATACAATATACTAACCCTAATGCCAATAAACAATAGAAGCAAAAGAAAAGAGATAACAACAGCTTAGAAAAATCTATGTGCTAAGCATGGATCCAAACATTGCGTGAACTATCTCAAATGAATAAATGAATGAAAATAATGTTGCTTTACCAGTTGAAGGTCCAATTCACCTTAAAATGATATGTTAATATAAAATAAACAGTGCTATTCTAGGAGAACCATTGGGCAGTTGGTTTTGACTTTAAACAAACTCTCTCCAGAAGAAAAGTGCAAGTTGATCCTTTTTGCTATTCTGGAAGAATATTTGCTGGCATATCGACAAATCTCTGGTATTTACTACCCCCTGTTTTACATGCAACAACTACTTCATACCATAAGATTTGTGCATAGTGTGCTACTGTGCATTTTGCCTATTGTTAATTCAAAAACTATGCTTTTATTATAAAAAAAACTAGAATTTTTCTCGATTTTGTATACCCCAAGGATGGAATAAGTCTGAATCCGAAAATTCAGCATCTAAGACTTACCGAGGTTGTATATAAGCCAATGGGAGAGGTCCCTATCTTATTTGGAAGGTTCTGTGGTCTGCGCTGGAATTAGCCGAAAATCTGACTATTTCTGAAGTTTTGGTCAAAAATTTGAAAAATTGCCTGAAAAGTCGAAAAAAATCAAGCGATTCGGGAAAAACTTCTTTGTGTTTGTCCCCGAACCGATTAAATCATATATTTTTAATAATAAAAAAGCTCCAATCATGGTTTCTAGTTTTGCTGGACTTTTATTTATTAAAATAATAAAAATATAGATTTTGATAAATATTCCCGTTAATATAAAAATTAAACCACTTTCAAATTCTTGTCGCTATTTGCAGAGGAGTGGAATTAAAACTAATTACCACTACATTACTAACCCTCTGTATAATAAAACTTATCTTTATTGAAAGCCTAACACAGGTTGCAGTTTGCAAAAGGGATGGATTTGTTTATACAGAGCTCATTATGTCCATCTGATTAAGAGAGGTGCAGCCTTATGAAGAATATGTAGCCCCCTTTAAAAAATATGATGCACAGCTAAGAAAGAATTTTTTTTTACTATCATGAAAACCTACATACAGTAAATATATTTCCCGTCTCCTCTACAGAAATATTAAATACACAACCTCAGGGCAAAGTAAAGAATCCAAAAAGCAAATTTGTCAAATTATTTGTGCTTAGCATTGTGCCCCATCTAATATTAGTGGGTGGTGCCTATAGGTGCAATACTTGGTGCTTGAAATATGCATTTATGTATGTGCTTATACTGCATGCTATATGGACATGTGAATATCCCTGTGACACAGAGGATGCTAGAAAAGTCAGAAGATGCTCAATATCAAGTAGCTTTGTGTTCACAACGTTTATTTAGTGCCTGTGCATTGTGTTGGTTTTTACCAATTCAAATCCTGAGCTCTTTGTGGAATGATAGCTGTCTTGAGCTCAAATGGATTCTGTCATAATTTTTATGATGTTTTTATTACTAAATTACACTGTGTACATTCTATTCTTAAACCAATAAATGTATTTTTAGTTGCAATATTGGTGTGTAGGCAGCCATCTCAGGTCATTGTGCCAGATCCTGTGCTTTTAAAAAGAGTCAACACTTCACAATGCAACAGATTTCAGATAAGTTATTGTTACTTCTACTCAATTTCACTAGAGGAGTTTGAGTGTCATGGTTCTATTTCTTTTGCTTGGCTGCTTATCTCATATTTAAAAATTAAGGAGCAATCCTAGCAGTGCAAACTATTTACAACTTCAATTAGATCTATAAAATGCTGAAACATTCTCCAGGCTTCAGGTAACCTCCTTTTTGGAAGGGTAAGGAGAGTCTGGGATTTCAGAAACAATTTCCTCTCAGTGTAAAATATGCATTAGGGGCTAAAGTTTTCACTGCCTTTCATTGTACTTAATGTATCTGTGGTACTGCAAGTCTCTGCCTTTCATGGTATAATGTATTTAGAATTGGAAGTCATTGTTTTGGGAAGTCACTGAATAATATATATATATATATATATATATATATATATGTATGTATATATATATATATATATATATGTATATATATATATACACACACACACACACACTCACGTCCTTTATTGTACAAGCTAATTCAGGCTAATAGATGGGAAAGTTTTTCCACAGGTCTATTTTAATTCCTTGGCTGACATCCCAAAAACATAAAAAGCACAATCTAACAGTTACGGCACAGGAGGTTGGAAATCTGTGGTATCTGTATGCAACAAATCTACAGAAAATACCTTTTCTATAGTTTCTGCAGGTGGCAAAACATATAAATTATGTAACCTCTAGAAAATGTATGCAGGTTATGCATTTGATATGTTTTAGTGCCAGAAATTTCCATTGGCAGCACAAAAATTATTTTTAAGAGGTGGCACAGATTGCTGTGGGCATCAGTTCTACCCATTTGCCATTATTCTTCATTTCTACCCATTTGCCATTATTCTTCATTTCTACCCATTTGCCATTATTCTTCATTTCTACCCATTTGCCATTATTCTTCATTTCTACCCATTTGCCAATATTCAAGTTTTGCTAAATTCCTGTGGACAGCAGTGCTGTTAGTCCAAAGCAGAACCGGGGCAGCAGCATAGAAACATGCTATCAGTGCAGGCAGCGGAATCCTTCAGCAGAGGTGTCAGCAAGCTCTTATCTTGTTACCTGCCCATTGTTCTGTTTATAGGTGGGGAGGGTGGTAACATCAATCCAACTTGCAGTGCAGCAATTTGCTCTTTTGAAAAATGGATTTCAGTACATGATTATGCTGGAGCAGCTCTATTAACTGATGTGTTTGAAAAAAATAACATGTTTTCTTGTAACAGAATCCCTTTAAATACAGTTTTGTATTTTATACCTATGCCTGTCACTTGAGTTCACTTGTTTTTATTTTGATAAGATAACTAGGCAATTGGCAAGTGTTTAAGGATTGCTTTTTCTTTATTCCAATGTAGACTGTACTCACTTTATTACTCTAATACTGCCCCTTGTACAACTTTTTTAAAAAATAATAATGAACAGGTCACAAGGCAAACCATTCATTGCAGAAGGAAAAAGACAGCTTCATTATATTATTTGAGTTTGTTCATACGGATAAATGTATTTTTTACAAAGGCCCTAATCATTTCCATAAAGCCAGCTTAATGATATTTACCTATTTCAGTTAATACTTCAGAACTGTTACACTATGGTCCATTTGTTTTAACACAGTTTTTGAGTACTAAAGTACTGCTGAAGTAAAATGTCCTTTGCACTGTACCAACTTTTTCCAAATGCACGCTGGTTCTGACATGGACAAATTACCCAATTATTTTCAATTCTGGATGAGACAAAATGCTAAAAATGCTTGGACATTGTATGATTAATAGTGAAGATATATATATTCCAACTTCATATCTCATAAGGCTTGCAGCAGTTACAATCAAAGTTGTAACAAGAGGTGGATTTCAACATTTCACAGTGTTGACAGATATAAAGGTAATGTATATGGTCCATGCAATATTTCTATTAATCAAATAACCTTTTATCCAGAAAATTTCATAGGAAAACTTGGTCACAATATATGTATATATTTATCTTTCTGACTTTTGTACAAAGATACATCAACGCGCTAATTTCATTTGTAAAGTTAGTTAATAAATCAGCTGGTTTGGTGAAAATTAAAATACAAAAAGAAATCAAATAGTCCTCACTGTGCTCTATAAAATCATTGTGCTGTCGGGTGCAGCATCTGATCAAAATTCACAAAGGAGGTACCTTACTAATCAGGTGGAATTTATAGGATCCTAGGAGGTGATAATAAGTGCAGCCTACAGGAGACTGTTTGGCAGTACACCTGGGGGGCAAATTTACTTACCTTCGAAGTTGCGCCAGCATTGGTTTCGCCGCACTTCGCCAGGCTGCCGCTAATTCACTAAAATCCGAAATTGCGCTCAGGGAGGCGAAAGGTAGCAAAGTTGCGCTAGCGTTAATTGTCAAGCAAAGCGAAGTTACACTAGCGATGCCTAATTTGCATACGGCGCCATGTTAAAGTACAAAGGACATATATGTAGCAACAAATACATTACACTACACAAGCCTGGGAAAGCTTCATAAAATAAAATAGAGGTGTTATTTTGCCCTATACATGTGCCCACTGTATAGTTTAGGTGCCATATGTTAGGAAACGTAGGGGGGAAGGAGGGTACCCCCAAAAAAATGTACGATCTTTTTCAGCCTATCACCCCTAAAAAAGTAAAAGACGCCAGTGTTTTTTGGGACTTAGAAAAAATTTAAACTTTTTTTGAAGCAAACCCTATCTACTCTATTGCACTTCGCCTGGTCAGAGGTGGTGAAGGCAAGTCTGGTGCAAGAGGTAACGTTCAGTAAAATGCGCAAGTTAGTGAATTAGCGTAGTTACGTCCCTTTGCCATAGCGCAACTTCGCCTGGCGTATGGGTGCGAAGTCGTGCTAGAGTAGGTCCACTTCACTAATGAATATATATGAGGAAGGCATGAGTGCACACTGGGATTTACTTAAAACATATGATGCTTATTTTGTTACATTAAAACAGGTCAACGTTTCAGTCCACCTCTAGGACCATTATCAAGACAAGAAACTATTGTTAGTGTTTCCTGCAGGCTTTGCTAGAGAGAGTTCCAGGCATTTCTGCATGGTGATCATTAACCTAGAAACCAACATGGCCAGAGGTAGGGTCTAATCTTCTTAGGACAATGGTGGACAATAGACAGCTGCCAACAACAAATCTCCTCTTTTGCAGTCAACTAATCTCTTTCAAATGCTTTCTTCTCAAGGAAATTTAGGAGACTTCAGAAAGTTGAAGTGACACATACAGTATGTTTAGCACTGCCAGTCCACATTATTGTTGCCGGAAAAGCATTTGGAGGAAATCATTCACCCTCCAAAGAAGAGATTTGTTGCAGGCAATTCATTTACTCATCTACCATTGCCCTTAAGGCATAGCCAACTGAGAGCGGATGAACACAAACACCCTGGCATTGCATTCCTACAACCCCTTTCCCCCATAAAATTATGTTTAGCAAAATTAATGTAAAATGAAGCCTACTTATAAGCAAAATGAATTATTTTTTTAGACAGGTAAATCTCTTATATAAAAAAATTCATACATGATCCATGATTAGGGGGTGAAACATCACTGATAAGCAGCTGTGATTAATTCACTACAATTTGTCTTCTTTGTGTGCATAAGTATTTACATTCTGAGATACATCAAAAATACAATCATCGCTGATTTCTTTAAAGTAGAAAATATTACGTGTATAATTAGATATTCTGTTAATTATTGAGATTTACTGCTTTCTTCGCTATGCAAGTAGTTAAACCACCATTGGGTGGTTAATTATAATACATTTGACAGCCTAATGCGTTTGATGCAGTTAAGGTGAAGAAGAATGTTAAAACAATAAGCTCTATATGCCAACATTTACTATGTGGACTGTTTCCATGAAGACACCTTGCAGCCAATTCTATTGAACAATCTATCAAATGTCTAACAGCACTGAGTGAATTTTATGGCATAGGTAGACCTTTCTGGTATGTATCTGTCAGAATAAATATTACAGTTGGACTTTAGCATGTGAGCTCAAATAATTAGAGCTCTAGCTTTTTGCCACTGTGTATTATATTGTATTTGGCTTTAGATGGTACTGCCATTCTGCAATCAAATTTCTCATTTATTATCCACAGTGCTACAAACTATGCATGAACGTGTGTATGATTTTCTATGGTGGCAAAATAACTGTAGTGAGCAGTCATTCTGCAATTACTTCCTTAGTTGGTGTTTGCCTGGACTCACTATAGTGATCTAGGGATTTTATGTAATTGAAACTTTGAATAATATAGTAACTTACCCTTTGGCTGGGTAATAATAAATATAATCATGAAAAACACATTCATGTTAAAGGGACAGTATACAGTATACCCCTTTTCAATATGAATAGGGCCTGTCCTGAACATAAGTTTAACCTATTGTTTTAATTAGGAAAAAATCAATGTTTTTTGTTTTTTCTTGAGCTAAACAGGACAAACAGGGAAAATGAAGCCACTCCATGTTTGGTTCTTGTAAGGTAGATAATTAGATTACTAGTATACAGTACCTTCCCTTCCCCCTTTGTTGTGACTGTTTTGTTAGCAGGAGTTTATTTTGCAGGAGGATTATCTGTGTACTAGTAATGTAATTATCTACCTTGTAAGGATCCGTTAAGCAAATTATGAATTATTTTTCATGGAATGATTTGCGCTAGCAAACTTATGGCATACATAGAGGAGGTTTAAAAAATATGTAGACTTCAGTATGCTGTGAGAGATATGCAGTAACAATACAGCATTACATGGGGTATTGAATAGTGGAAATGTACACGGCAAAACATTGAATTTATTGGACAAAAAGGGAGGGAATAACTAGGGCATATTATGCACTTATAATATCCCCTTCAATCCAAACCAGCAAAATGTATGTTAATGACACAATAAGATAAAGTGTTTTCAAGTGGCTCGGAATAATACAGCACTTTAAACCAGAAACACATAGGAACCCTATGGATAAATGTCTTGTTTTCTTCTAGAAAGTAAAAGAAACACTGAGTGCTTGATGTGAATGTAAATAATTGCACCTCAGCTCTGAAGAAAAATCTCCTGGGATGCAAACACTCCTTTGTCTAAGCCACGGGAAAATAAATGGCTTCTTTTTAAACAAAAATGTCATTCGTTGCACAGCAATCAGTCTTAAAATGTGCTACTTGCTTGACATACAGTAGCTACAGAGGCTGTATTCTCCTCAGGATCTTGCACGTTTATTCTCATAATTCCTGCAGCTCCAGCAGTGTTACATTCAAAATGCAGATCAGCATTAATCACGCTCTCAGACAAAAGTAAGAAGAATATATGATAGGAAGGACCAGAATGTCAGCTCTGTAGATGCTGTGAAAGAAACAAAATACAATTCTGATGACAGATTTGCTGACAATGTGAAAAATGGGAAACAGTTTACCTATGTGCAAAACAAAAATAGAACCATCAAAAAGAAAATATGAAATGGTAATATTACCACTGTTGCTTCAGCTGTATTGAACGTATACATGTATTTTGTGAATTATGGTATGAAATAAAAAAAACTAAAAACAAATCCCATTTGTGGCTGTGCACCTGTGTCCTGAAAAAGGCTTTAGGATTTTGGATAGAATGTCACTGCAGAAGGATTACATAGGTTCTAGTTTCTCATTACTTTCCTTGTACTGCAAAGCATTGCTGATGCCTTCACTATCACAAGATTATGCTACACAAGCTGGTTATTATAAAGCTCCCAAATGACTGTTCCTTAAAATAACAAGGAATGCTTGATAAACTGGTATATATCTGGCTGAGAATTCTCATGACAGGATCTTCTCCTCCCAGAGGTATGATCGCCTACCACCTCTGCACTCCTGTCTTTATGACAATGATTGATCTGCAAACACACCTCTTTTAAAATTATCATAGAACCCTCTGCCTCCTCATCTTACAGTAATCATGATTCATCATGTCTAAGTGCTTCTCACTTGCCATTCTGAATCTCATGAAAAATGTACTTTGGTCTAGCAAACTATATCTCACTAAAAAAAGCGAAATGTGGAAACACTTCTTTTCATTTTACTGTTTACTGATCTAGCTTAGCCGATCACAAAAATGTTGAGTGACAGACAGACTAAGCAGATACTGCAGACATGCAATCCAAACATACCCAGATATTAAATACCGAAAATGTGATGTATTGGGGAAAAGTACTTAAAATGAGTCATAAAAAGACAAAGCAGTTATGTTAAATAAACGGAGGCTACAAAAAACATCCATATCTAAGGTAATGAGATGACCTTCATGACATTAAACTTAAATTGCTGATATTCTGATATTCTGATGTCATGACTTTGCAGTGAAATGTAAATCAGAGCAAATCTGTCTTCAAATTGTTACCTTTACTAGTACCTCCCTTCTGTTACTGTATTGATTAGCTGCATTGCTACTTTAAGAAATTATAATAATAATATTATTTTGTTAGCAGAATAATTTGACTGGTGAGGACTATTGATGGGCATATAAATTCTGCAGGCACGAAATTGCGGCAAATTTCCGTGTTTCGCGGTCGACGAATAAATTTGAGAAAGTCGCTCGCGTCAAAACCATTGCACGTCACATTATTCAGACGCCCTTTGACTATAACGCCAGCATCAAAATTTACGCGAGTATCAGAATTGACGCGGGCGTCAAAATTCGTATTTCGTGAATTTCACGGAAATTCATGAATTTTTCAGCGAAACTGGACAAATTCGGCCATAACTAGTGAGGACACATGTTGAAATACATTTCATTGAAGTATCACAAACAGACAGATTTGTACAATAAAATTGATAATATGTGAATGCCTATTTATCAACAGTGTTCAGAGACTTTTGAAGCCACGACTAAACTCATATAGGGGAATTTAATATGTGTCAATAGCGCAAAAACGTTCGCAGACACCTTTGCAAACATTAGCGACCATGTTTGTGTCCTTTTTGACCGATTACAGATCTCAGTGACTACACAAAGCAGAGCTAACCTTTGCTTAATGATAATGCACAATGTAATATTTACCAGAGAATGTTTTTTCATTGCGAGCAGAGCTAAACATTCGTAAAAACACCATTTTAAGTAATGTTTCCAATTTCAATTACATCCCCCCCCACAAAACCACCAATATCATGATATTTATTAAAACATCTGGATTTAAAAAGAACTAACAAAAAAAAGCACTGAACAATTCAAAAAAATATGAATCCCTCTAAAACGTCTAATGATTAGAAATTTTTGGACAATAACTAGCGAGCAGAAATCTGAAATTCAGAAATGGTTAAAAATGGTCCAATAGGATAAGAGGGGCTCCAACTTACTGTTATAGGACCTCATTTCAAGAGAAAGGTGTGAGTACCTCCAACAATAATGAATCAATCAGTTAAAAAATTGAAACATTTATTAGGACATAAGACCTCACACCTTTCTCTTGAAATGTTGTCTTGGACTTACACCCTAGGACTGGGGTGAATTGTGAGTATATCCTCCATGATTAACTTCAGTATTTATTTTTGAATTGTTAATTATTTTGGAGTAGTACCTATTTATATATATATATATATATATATATATATATATATATATATATATATATATATATATATATATATATATATATATATTTTTTTTTTGGCATTGGCACAAACTACACTATTATATGTTATAGGACCTTGCCAACTTTCACCTGGTGAATTTTTGTATTAGAGGTTTTTGTGATTTTTACACTAGGAGGCACATTTATTAAAGGTCAACTTCATGTGAGTTTTTGAAAACTCTATTAAAGGGGAACTCCACAAAAATATAACTTAAGCTTTTTAAAAAGTGAACATAATTTCAAACAACTTTGCAATATACATAATTTTAAAAATATGCAGACTTTCCGTGATTTTTAATGGTTTCTGACAGTTCCCTAAGCCTAACCCCCTGATTCCTACTGATCTCTCTGACTACTTTGCTGAGCTAGCTGACTACTGTTACTTTGTATCAACAGCCAGCTGTCTTCAGCCTGCATCGTCCAACCCCCACAATTCCCTGCACACATGATTTCAATAAGGAACATCTCAGTGCAATGCATGCTGCCTCTTTATCAAATTTTGGTTTGGAGGCTGGAGTTCCCCTTTAAATTCGACTATACTTGAAATTCGTCTGGGGGTTATTTATAAAAAAAAAATTGAACATCTAAAACTCTAAAAGTGTAAAGGACAAAAAGGACACAATGACAATATAATCAAACTGAAAACGGTTTCTGTATGACATTGATGAAGCAAATTAAAGTGTGTCCATAAGTGTCACCCCAGCTGTAGTTAAGACTAAACCAGTTATTTCCCAGCTGTAGTTGACAAACAAGTTTGTCAATGAAAGGAAGAGTTAAAAAAACATCACAACATTTTCTTTCATTATCAGTACAGTATGGGACAGTGAAATACTTTGCATTGGTAAAATGCAACATGGCAAGTTGTTGATTGTTGATCTTTGCTTTAAAGATACAATTTATAATGTATGAAAGGATTTATAATATAGCACCATTTGTCCCTTCACTTTCTTGTTTAATGGGGAAATATATTCCTATTCTATTTCCTAGTAAATATTAAAGTATGAGAATATAATTTACTGCCAGAATAGCACATTCTTTCTCTGCATATTTCCAGAGAATGCCTGTCCATTTATAAGCTCGTATTTTTCCCCTGTAATTTACATTTACAAAATTCTTAGTGTAAGTTAAATTGCCTAAAAGTTTAGTGACACAACTTTCTTACCAGAACATTTACGAAGACGATCTTTTTATTTGTCAACGTGTGATACATTAATCTTTCCTGACTATATGCCGTTTCACACCATTTGAGAGAATATGCACAGGCTTTCAGTTAAGCACTATATAGTCAAGGCATATTTTCATGCAGAAAATCTATAGGAACAGGATTTGTTTTCAAGAAAGAGGTTATCTGGTGTGATAAATGAACCAATTGATCAGAACTGAATTAAATGCTGTAATCAGAAGATGAAATTCTCTGCTACAATCCTTGGACATCCAGACATGTCCAGTATTGAAATTAAGCATTTTTCAGTTTGGTGCTTTCAAACCTTTCCCCTCTAAATCAAGTTTCCAGGTACTTTTTGCCAACTGAAAAGTCCCTCATTTGCAATTAGTCTTTAAGGGCAGATTTATTATGTGGTGTAAAAAATGTCAGGAATAATTTATCACACATCGCCATGTAAAAAAATTATGTAATTTTTTAACGCTCTTTTTCTTTGAGCAACTTCTGCTTGAACTTACATACAAAGGTCAGAAGCAGTGTAAAATAACGGCGAAAAAGATGACGTTCGCATGGCGCAAAATATCACACACCATTTATTTTACACAGCTTTTTACACCATTTTTACAGCTTTACAATTTCAATTCACACATCATAATTAGTGATGGGGGAATTTATTCGCTAGACGTGAATTTGCGAGATTCGCAAAACTGCAGTGAAAATTTGCCGACATCAAAACAAATTGACGCCGGCGCATTTTCGCCAAAGCGAAACGCCCCAAATTTTCCCATCACTAATCATAATAAATAGGTCCCTAGTGTATTTGTTAAAATTTAGATTTGTTTTTAAATAGAATTAAATATTATGCACTACTAGGCCCAAAGGTTAATTTAAAGGAGAACTAAATATGAATATGGCTAGACATTTTACATTTTATATTTCTGTTCCTAGAAGATTTACAACCATGTAAAAGTAATGACCAAGGACTTTAAAGTTGTCCACAGCAGCTCACCATCTTGGATCTTATTAGGCATATTTTGAGTGTCAGTTAAAGGGATACTGTCATGGGGAAAACATGTTTTTTTCAAAATGCATCAGTTAATAGTGCTGCTCCAGCAGTCTTCTGCGCTGAAATCTGTTTATAAACAGTTATTTTGGGTATTTACTATATATACCCAGCTGATCATATTTTCAAGGTAAAATTAATATATAGTATAATATAATATAGTAATATAGTTAGCCATAGTCTGAGAGTAATTGTAACAAAACTAACTATGAACAATGATCCCTGATAATAAACTGATGTAATAAGCAAAGTTGATGCCATGCATGATGGTCACAGTAACATGTCGGGACTATTTGTTCGCATTTTAGATGTTCTAATTTTTCCATAAATAATATACTATTCGAATTGTAAATAAAAATTTAATTTATTAGATTAAAAAAATTCACATAACTCTAAGGGGCACATTTACTAATGGTCGAATATCGAGGGTTAATTAACCCTCGATATTCAACCGTCTAAGTAAAATCCTTCGACTTCGAATATTGAAGTCGAAGGATTTACAGCATTTCCTGCAGTCGAACGATCAAAGGAAAAATCGTTCAATCGAATGATTAAATCCTTCGAATCGAACAATTCAAAGGATTTTAATCCATCGATCGAATGATTTTCCTTCGATTAGAAATTTGCCTATTAAAAAGCCTATGGGGACCTTCCCCGTAGGCTAACATTGATGCGCGGTAGGTTTTAGATGGTGAATTAGGGGGTTGAAGTTTTTTTAAAGAGACAGTACTTCGACTATCGAATGGTCGAATAGTCGAACGATTTTTAGTTCGATTACGATGTCGAAGTCGTATTCGAAGGTCGAAGTATCCAAATCGATAGTCGAAGTAGCCAAAAAAATTCGAAGTATTTTTTCTTCTATTCATTCAATCGAGCTAAGTAAATGTGCCCCTTAAAGTCAACCTCTGATAAATGGGCTTCTAAGTCTCAGTATCAGAAATATTTCCTTAAAGTCAATCCTTTTCAAGCTTTGGCTAATATTGCAGCTGAAAAGATAAAATTGTGGCATTTCAGATATGAAATTATAGTGGTTATTATTCAAAACAGTATTAGTTTTACTCATATGCATAATATTACAGACAAATAGTATATAGGTGTTCTAAACTAAAATGCACTGATTTTATTGAGCCATAGAAAATCCAGGTAGAAAACACCCAATATGCTTGTGTGCAAAGCTAATGTGCCAAAATTTACCTTAGTTTTTGATGTTTGTAGCCTTTTCCCTCTAGCCACATTTGTAACAGATGCAAAAGCACATATAAGCCAAAGGCAATGAAGAATAATCATTTAGTAATTTAGAATGAAGAGGCTATTGTCCAAACCATTTCTGTCCATCTCAAAATGCATTAAGGTATGCATGTGGTGTATTGATTGTCAGCTTTTCCTGTAATGTGTGTCTATAATTTCTTGCCCAAGGGGGGCAAGGTATACTTTCATACTGTTTTAATGTCTTCTGTTCATTCTGATCATTTTCAATATAAACCTCAGGGAGCTTCATAGCAATGAATTTAAAAATGCTTCTTGTTGAGTACAGAATACACAAATCCCTCAAAGCAGCTTAACATCTATTTTCATATTCACAGCTCATGTTCTCTAACTGAATCCTGTTACAAATATTGGGATGCTCTTCAATCAAGTGTTGTGTGGCTAAGAGGCCTATTTGTAAACAGGCTTAGTCATTGCAATGGGTATTAGGAGCATTCTCTTACAGAACATCATTGTAATCATATTTTATGCAAAATGTCCTGTCTATGTGTTGCTTTACTTATGAGTGTAAAAGCACTGGATAGAAATTGATTATGGAAGCATCTTCTCCTAACATTAACACATTTATAAAACGTGACAATAAATTATTAACTATTTATAGTTAAATAAAACTATAGATTATGGGATAACTCAAGTGCTGCACCCACAATTCTGCTTGTCCAAAACCAGGCATCCATGTATTGAACCAATGTGGCAAATTGTGCTACAAATTCTAATAAATATTGCTACATCCTAAAATCCCAGCACAGAAATGCACTTGACACATGTTTCTCTCTCTCGATGGGAGGGTTATAAGCACATGGGGTGCAAATTGGCATATGATAATTTTTACTCCCATTTACTTCAGTTAGCAACCCACTGTTGGGAAGGATTGCAAGCTTGTAAAAATATAATCTTTCTATTCTAAGACATTATTCCTATTTAACCTAATATTTGGTTTCAATTCCTTGCCTCTCCTTTACATGATCTATTTACTTTTAAGCCTTTATACATCTGCAAGATTCATTTTTGTGATTGTCTTTGAATGTATTTTTTTGGATAGTTGTTTTGTGCCATTCAATTTTATATAATAAATATCCATCTCTTAATCCAATTACTCTAAATAATTATCCCCTTCACAAATATTAATTCAGTAACGATGTCTGTGTCATCTATACCAGAGGTCATTAGACATTTTTGGTTCATGTAACCTTCATCAAACATTTGGTCAAAATAAGGTTTTAGATATATGAAAACATGGTCCCAAACAGTCACCGTTTTATACTGTAGATCCAGGGATATCCAAGACTGTAAATAAGCAGCTACCAACAGATTTTACTTTAACTGCAATTAGGTTAGTGCTTTCACTGCCAGCCTCACAATTTGAGATCATATAAAAAAAAAATTAACCTACTTCCAGGAATTATAAGGATAAGGACAAGACCAACTTTAAATACTTTCTATAAAGAGAAGTGCATGCAAGAAATAATGGTCAAATACGGATTTTTTTTTTCAACCATTATGTATCTATCTATATAACCAGCAACTGAAAGAAGGTCAAAACGTCTAATGTTTAAAATATTTTTTAAGATGTATAGGAAATATTTTCTCAATTAATGTAAGCTACACAAAACTCACAGAATAGACATAGCAGCAAACAATTTGTTTTTTCTTAACACCAAATTCTTTAAAAGGTATCAAAGATATTATTTTTTTTTTAATGTGGTTCCTTAATTGTTGGACAGTCTGACCTACATACCAAAGTCCACAAGGACAAATATTTCAGCACATAAAACCCAAAAGGAAAACTCAAATTGTATTCACAAATTCTAACTGAGGATGATGAATTATCACTTATTTTCTAGAAATTGCCCCAATGTAACATGGGATGAAGCAGGACACCTTTTTTAAACTGTGCTACCCATTTGAATTTGAATTCCTAACAAGTATTGTATACGTGTGGAAGGACACATGGGAAAAGTGCACCCGTGAACAAAGTTGCAGATAAGATAAGACCTGAATTGACTATAATCTCCCTGAAATGCCTTCCCGACGGCAAGAATGTGAATCGCTGATGGGATGACATTCGGAACGCTTCATTTTCCGAAGTTGTCGGAAGTTGCCTCACAAGGAAACTTTCGGGGAGATTAGTTGCTAGTGATGGGCAAATTTGTCACATTTTGCTTCACCGAAAATTAGCGGGCGTCAAAATCAACGCCGTTGACAATTCTGACGCCGCATTAAAGTCAATGACGTGCATTAAAGTCAACGGGCATACATTTAATTGTCGCCAGCGTCTAAATTGTCACCAACATCAAAAAACTTTTACGCCGGCGAATTTTCACGACAACATGGAATGATGTATGTATGTATATTTATTTATAAAACTTTATTTGTAAAGAAATGTAAAGAAGACGCAGCGCTGTCCTGTGCATAAAAGTGCAATATATATATAAAAGTATACCCCAGGAAGACAAATAACATAATAAATATATACAGAATCATATCAGGACAAAGAGCTTAAGTGCTATGTGGTAAGAGACATAGTGGAAGGAGGTCCTTGCTCCGTTGAGCTTACAGCATACAGTCTATGCTGCAAGCATGGTTGATACTTTATTCTCCTCACAACATGCAGAAGAAGGATATAATGTCACCTCATGGAGATTCTTGACAGAATGCACATGTTTCAATAAAACTTATGAACACACAGCAACATGAACACGGACACCTCCTGGCAGAAGTAAACAACAGTATAACACAGTATATGAGTGAGAAGGTTATTGTTGGAAACTGATAATGTCTAATATTATATAATACTATGGGGCAGATTTACTAAGCTTGAGTGAAGAATTCGAATGGTAAAAAATTCGAATTTCGAAGTATTTTTTTGGGTACTACGACCATCGAATTGGTCAAATTCGATCAAATCTAATGATTCGAACGATTCGAAGTAAAAATCATTCGACTATTCGACCATTTGATAGTCGAAGTACTGTCTCTTTAAAAAATACTTTGACTTCATACTTCGCCACTTTAAACCTACCGAGGTGTAACGTAAGCCTATGGGGACCTTCCCCAGTACTTTTCTAAGCTTTTTTTGATCTAATAAAAATCCTTCGATTTATCTGTACAAATAGTGCTCAAAAGGACTTTAAGTCAATCACAGAAAAACTTGATTTTTTAAAGAACATTAGGTGATATGATTCACTGGACACAATTACAGTAAGCTATCCTCTAAAGGGACCCTGAAAGTAACTCCTTCTCAAAACAGGTGTTCATTCCAGGGTTCCTTGCCTTTGTGCTTTGCATCTTACTTCAGATCAGGTAGAATCTGTGCACTAGAGCTTTCATCAGCAAAATATAGTTCACATTTGCATTTGGGATTATTACCAAATTACAATAAATTAGCCACTATGTGCTTTTGCTTGGCTTGCATGTATTTTGGTTTTTAATCAATCGAGCTGTACTTAGTATTTTAGAATTCACCTATCAATCCATTTCCTTTTTTTTTATTTTACTAAACCTTAGGTAACTCTAAATAATATACAAATAAAATCTATTATGTATCTCCATGAAAACATTGCTTGTGATATATACTGTGTGTATATATATATTTAATACACAAAAGCCATGAATATCCTGTAAATTATATCCTTATAAACGGTGAGTTCTGATGTCATCAGTTATAAACGGTGAGTTCTGATGTCATTTCTGTCACATGACTCATTGAAATTTGTGTATTATAATAAATAAAGTACCCCAATTGTAAAATATGAGGATATTAGAAGTTACCTCGGAGTTACCTGACCTGTATAAAAACACTCGGCCTTAGGCCTCGTGTTTTTATATGGTCATGAAACTCCTCGGTAACTTATAATATCCCTATATTTTACAAAAGGGGGTACTTTATTCACTATATATATATATATATATATATATCTCTCAGAGGCTGTTGTTGTGTTATATTGTTTATAGTCTGGTATATAGTGGTATATAACATATAATACAACCTCATCACTTTGCCTACAACTTCAAGATGTCTCTTCTTATGTCGAACAACAATAGAGGGCTTCTCATGATGTTTTCATCTGAAGGCTTTGAATAGAATTTTACAGCCATCAGTAGCAGCAGGTTAGAAGTCTTAGAGAAGTTGACCAAAGGTCTCACACTGGTTGCTGAACTATCCTGCAGGGCAAACATGAAGTAGCAAGACCTTGGTGAGTATAAGGTATTGAAGTTTATAAATTAAAGCATATGGGATCTATGCTTCACTGAAAGCTTTGCTCCTTATTTTGCAAAAGAATAAGATAACAAAAGTAATAATAATTCTCTCTAGAAGGAACATCTGACAGAGGTTGAGGATATGCAGCCTTCTCTTTTGTTCATCATCTATAATATTTAACTGCAAATTCTTAGGGGTTATTTATAAAAAAAAACATTTTTTCTCATTATTTTATTAAAAGAACTTCGACCAAACTCCCATCCACAATCAATAAAATTGTGAAAAAATTCAAAACGTACAATTTTCATGATATCTTTCAGTTGTAAAAGGGACATCTGTCATTGACTTCATCATTACCTCGGCAGGTTTGTATTTGGACTTTTAGCAGCCTCAGGGTTTATTAAATCTTGAAAAATGCAAGGTTTCTTTAAACAAAAAATGATGTTTTCCCCTTTAAAACTCCAACCAGAAAAATTCGGACTTTAGTAAATAACCCCCTCAGTGTCATTTAGTGATTGGCAAATCTGACCCGATTAGCCAAAATTCTCAAAACGGTGAACAATTCAGAAAATGCATGAACGTATAAGGGCAACAAATTTTTTTTTTGAAGCGATACAATTCTTTCCATCTTATTTGTGGCTAAACCTGGCAAAAAAATTCACTCATCACTAGTGTAGTTCTTTCCTAAGTTGCCATATTGCAGGTTTATGTGAATTGTTTTGTTTTACAGATACCAAAATGTCTATGCTGTATGAGTTGTATTAAATAAAATGCCCTTTGTTCCCCAGGGAATACAGAATGCTACAAAGATTAACTTTTACGTTACAATCATTTTGTTCCAGTTGATACTAAAATGTAATGAAAGAATTGTATTAATGAAAGAACTGGTCAAAATCAGTCTTATTTGTGGTGTATTTTTACCAACATACTGGACAGAAGGGAGCCCTGCAATGTAATTTTATCTTGAGCAATCCTCTGGGAAACATCTTAAGCCTAATGATGCAGTGAAATAAATGCCTTGCTGACCTGAGTACCTCAGCCAATAAAGTTTTGTTCTGACAAAGCATCACATTATATTCTGACCTGAACATTCACATTCTCCATCCTTTCTCAGTACTGTAAGTGTAACAAAGGTTTCTAGAGCTCAAAATGCAATTATTTCCCTAGAGAAAAACACATATAAATTGTAATGACAGTATAAAGAAATCATACAACAGTACACAATAAAACAAACAAGCAATGTACATTAGTGTAGAGGTCTATAGTTTGGGGGCAATATTTTCTGAAATATGTTTGATACTGGTGTGTTGTTCTAAGGCAAAGCTCATGCCTTGCTATTCCTGGTTGAAGTCAGTTGGATTCTGAGGCTATACTTCTACGCTGCCTCCAGAGTCTTATCTTCAGAGAGGGTTTAGCCAGGTCTATGACCTTATATGCACTCAAGGATAGTGCTAATTAATTGTTACTACCCATTGGTCCACAATATTAAAATTCAACAGTTTCACACTATATGACCATGTCTTTCCCTCTTAAAAGGGCCCAGAGGCTATAGTTTCCTCAATACTCTTTCACTGAATGTCTCTCTCTCTCTGATTCTTTGTGTTCATCTGCAAGGCAGGCATCTTAAAGAAACATTAAGGGGCCTATTTACTTATATTTGGATTTCTAATATTTTCACAAATTGTATTTTTTCTCTAAAATGTTTTTATTTCTGTAAAACACAAAAAAAATGGGATTAAGTGTAATAACCACAAAAAAACTAATACAAGTAAAAGTAGTTAAGGTCCTATAGAAGTCAATTGGAATTGCTTTAAACCCTATTGGACTTTTTTTTCCGACTTTTAGAGGTTTTCAGATTTATTTCTTTTTAGTTTATCATCCATCTTTCTCTTTCCATTCGTACTTTTTATTTGCGGATTGGAATATTTGTGTTGCAGTGATAGCGGTATAGAATATTTAGGGTTCATAAATGAGCCCCATTATGTTTTAGGTTCCAGTACCAGTTCAGGGCAGATGCCTCTGAAGTACATCCTCATTTTATTTTCTGCTGATTTAGAGAACATGCTTTGTGCTTCTGTCAGTTGCCTAAACTTAAGGACTACCTCACAATATACTGTATACAGATTATAGAATCAAATATTAATGTCCTGATACAAGGCTGATCAGTAATTAAATCTCCGGTGACAACATTGATGTAGTGGGTCATTATACTTATAAAGGCACTGAGCCTTTAGGCTGGTGCTGTAAGTTCAATATCTAAAATATGGGATTTCAAGGCATATTCATAGATATCTATAAATGTATTTTAGCAATAAGCTCTCCAGTCTCCTTTAATATAAAGTGGGCAGAACATGTGAGTAATACAAGTCAGTGCTACGCAATATGTTACAGTGCTACGCAATATGTTGGCGCTATATAAATACATGTTAATAATAATAATAATAATAACATACATATCTGTATGTAGCAAGAGATTCTGCTGTTAGATGTGCAGTCATTTGTCACCTCCATCCCCTCACCTTTATTCACACAAATCTTCGGAGCAATGGGGATTGGCACACGGGAAGTTTAAAAAACGATTGTATCTCCTGCGCATCCCCAGTGTTTCTGAACTAATCCTGCTGCCCTAGGACCGGGCCTTGGTGGCCTTTCCACAAATTCGACCTGCTTAATCAACTTTATTTAATCGTTAATTCTTAAAGGGATACTGTCATGGGAAATTTTTTTTCAAAATGAATCAGTTAATAGTGCTGCTCTAGCAGAATTCTGCACTGAAATCCATTTCTCAAAAGAGCAAACAGATTTTTTTATATTCAATTTTGAAATCTGACATGGGGCTAGACATATTGTCAATTTCCCAGCTGCCCCAAGTCATGTGACTTGTGCTCTGATAAACTTCAATCACTCTTTACTGCTGTACTGCAAGTTGGAGTGATATCACCCCCTCCCTTTTCCCCCCAGCAGCCAAACAAAAGAACAACGGGAAGGTAACCAGATAACAGCTCCCTAACACAAGATAACAGCTGCCTGGTAGATCTAAGAACAACACTCAATAGTAAAAATCTATGTCTCACTGAGACACATTCAGTTACATTGAGAAGGAAAAACAGCAGCCTGCCAGAAAGCATTTCCCTCCTAAAGTGCAGGCACAAGTCACATGACCAGGGGCAGCTGGGAAATTGACAAAATGTCTAGCCCCATGTCAGATTTCAAAATTGAATATAAAAAAATCTGTTTGCTCTTTTGAGAAATGGATTTCAGTGCAGAATTCTGCTGGAGTAGCACTATTAACTGATGTGTTTTGAAAAAAATCTTTTTTTCCCATGACAGTATCCCTTTAAATTGTAACCTTTGCAATGGTTTTATAATGGAATGCTATGTTCCTCAGACTCTGTATCACATGATTAGGTTCAGCTAACTCTATGATGAGGTAAGTTTTTAACTGGATCCCCTAACAAAAAAAGAATGGCAGTAAATATACCCGCTTGCCTGTCAGTACTGAAGTATTGGGCTTCCCCTTTATGGACTGGTCATTACAAGAGCATGGCAAAGATAAAATAGCTCGATTAAACATTTACCCTTCAGCAATAATATATCTCGTTACAAGAGAGACAGACAGAAACATAATAGAAGCAATGAGAATAAAGACAATAGAAAAGCAAATCCCTGCCCTGTAATGCCTACAGTGCAAATCCATTTATCACTATCAATTTATGAACAAGATATGAAACCAGATAATATGTATGAGGGATTGGGGGTTTCTAGAAGGTTCAGTCCCTTATGTATGAAATAATGTTTTGCCAGAAGGCACCTTGAATGCTGCTGAAGCAGAATGTCTGATACAAAATGATAAGGGTATGAACTATCTCCCAGATTTCCGCAGCATGTTTCTTAACCATGGATGCAACTGAAAGTTTGCTGGTTTGCCACTGAATTTTATGTAAAGATGCAAATACACTTGCATATTTATTCTGTATATAAAAAAGTTATATATTAAAGGAGGTTTCATACTAGAAGTATGGGACCTGTTATAAAGAATGCTTTGGATCTGGGGCTTACCAATTAATGGATCTTTCTGTAATTTAGATCTTTATACTTTAAGTCTACATGTAAACATTAAATAAACCCAATAGGCTGGTTTTGCTCCCAATAAGGATTGGTGATAAATGGATGGTCTCATTATTAATCCTTTGTGTGGTGTTCTGTATGCTCTCCCATGATATTTTAGCTTGCTTGCTCCAACATTTTGTCCGGCATTTAATGGAGACTCCCTGTCACAATATGCAAGAATCTTTTTTCATATCGAAAAAAGTTTTCATCCTACAAATGTGTAGAGAGCTATAAACAGTGGTTGACCCTTGTTTATTTCTGCTTACTACTACAGGTATGGGACCTGTTATCCAGAATGCTCAGGACCTGGCGTTTTCCGGATAACGGATCTTTCCGTAATTTGGGTCTTCATGCCTTAAGTCTACTAGAAATTCATTTAAACATTAAATAAACCCAATAGGCTGGTTTTGCTTCCAATAAGGATTCATTATATCTTAGTTGGGATCAAGTACAAGCTTCTGTTTTATTATTACAGAGAAAAAGGAAATCATTTTTAAAAATTTGGATTATTTGGATGAAACTGACTCTATGGGTTGGTCCTCTTCTGTTAGCACAGTTGACAAACACAGTTAAAGGGCCACAATAGCCTCATTCTGCAGCACTGTACTTAGTACAAATTATTAATTATACTAGAGTAGATTCTTTGTATCACTGTGTACAGGCTATGAGAAAAGCAAGGGAGTTATCTCTGCTATGAAACATTCAATTTACAGTCCTATTCAGCTGACTATGCTTGACTTGTCAGACCATGCTCCTTAAGATGCTAGTTCAAATCACTATATCTTCCTGCATCCTTTAAAGAGATAATAAAAGGTTATTCATTGGTCTTTCTGTAGGACCACACCAACAATGGCCAATATTCTGTGCAGAATATCCAATGAACATTTATTTTAAAAAAATTATAATGAAGTAAGAGCAAATTGTAATTATAAGCAAATGATAGCTTATTTTTAATTAGCAAATACAACAGACTGCAGATAAATGCAAGTTTGTGCACTATGAGCTATATAAATTACATGCAACTCATAATGAAAATGGACTGAGCAGCAACAAACAATGTCAATCTGTAGCAGCTGAAGACAGCAATATATTGTCCTGTATTATCTTGGTTAGAGGCTCAAGGACAGAAATATAATACTGCCTTCCTATAAAACACTAAAGGGCTTTATTTTGATGATGCAGAGAAATTCTGAGATCCGTTCACTGAAATGCTATGTAACTGACAAGCGTTCTAAAGAGGGCAACTCGAAACAATTGGAACGTAAACTATCCTTTATATTAATAAATGCTGGTGAATTGTGTGCTTTGGAAAGGAGGAAGATAAGGCTTTATGAAATGATATCAATTGTGTAAATGGATCATGCACAAATTCTAACATACTAATACGATTTCAAAGAAAATATGAACGCATCCCTCAGAATAAAGGTTCTCTTGTTCAGCTCAGCAAAGGGAATTTTACAGCGACGGCAGACAGAAGAGTGCAGGAACGCTCCAGGAAAAGATAGGATACCTTTTTTAGAGAAGCTTCTTCATGCAAACTGCAGACAGCTTTAGCACGGTGTATTTCTTTCTTTGGATCAAATAAATACTCAGAAGAATTTGCAGAAACCCAATGACTTGGTGGACATGTATATTTATTTTATAATAATAACCAAAGATCTCAGTTGCTGCTGGTGATGCAGTGATTTAATATTCTGTCTGAGCCAAATCATAATTATCATGCCTTTCTTAATTTCATCTGTATTTTACAAAATCATTTTCTGGCTATGTATATATTTTGTTTTTTTTTGTTTTAAATTAAGATGAACTGTACATGCATGTGCAGGTATCAGAGATATAAGTGTTTTTGTATTCTCTGCTATTTGAGGAGAGCTGATCGTTCCCCCCCACCCACCTCTACATATTCATGTTAAAGTAAAATCCTCCCAGACCAGATCTTAAATGCATACAGGTATCTATCTACTGTAGCTGATATCCATTCAGCCTGAATAAACTGACATTTCAAATAAGAAATTAATTTGCATAAATGGTATCATGCACTTGCAAGTACATACACAACTGGAAAGCTTACTGCTTATTGCAAAGCCTGTCCTGTTTCTATTACATTATACAAGGTAATTAAATACAAAGCAGGGTAGTTACAAGTTTATAGTCATTTGCTACACATAACTGATCAGAGAATTGGAAGTAGAAATCCCTTGCAGCAATGTTCTTTCATTTGTGCCATTAGTAAAGATCAGTAGATGGAGCTATAGGACCATTGAGGCGAAATGACTGCTCACAGTTTCTGCTATAGACCGTTAGATTAATGCATGCTTTTAAGAATCCCTGTACTCTCCCTGTTATGTATTGTGGTGTTCCGTGGTCATGTAAAAATCAAGAGAACATTCCAAAATAGATAACTGAAAATAATGCAATTGCTCTCAATATACCTGGGAATGTAAGCACTGACAGGCAGTGTTAAAGGAAGACCCTTGGACTTGACAGAGATGTGTAATCCATGGTTTATAGCATTTCCTGCTTTTTGCTTGCTGATCACAGATATACCTTGGATGTTAAAAGCTGAAAATCAGATGCAAAATATTACTGGGGCAATAGAACAAGTCATTAATGGAAAAAAATATGCACAGTGCAAACAATATTTGTGCAAACACTTTTTCCTTTGTGATTTTTTTTGTTGGTTGTTGGAACACTGCAAAGATATTTAGTGACTCGCCTGTCAGAGGAATAAAGTATATTTTCTCGGCATTTTCAGTGGGAGTATATATTATAAAAAATATTTACAGGTATGGGACCTGTTATACAGAATGCTTCGGACCTGGGGTTTTCCAGATAAGGATCTAACTCTCCATACCTTATGTCTACTAGAAAACATTTATATATTAAAGGGGACCTGTAACAGACATAAAAAGTTATATAATAATAACCCTTTTCAAAATAAACATTCAATTCAAATTATTTTATTAAAACATCCATACCAGTTATAAATGGTACTTAAATATGTCAGCTATCAATCATATATTGCTTGCTCCATCTCTATGCCTGAGGTGGGACAGCCAATTACTTTCCATTCAGCACCTCCTAGATGTCACTGCAAACCCCACATTCCCCTCCCTTTTAAACGTTCTAATTGTGTAGCCAGTGAGATCCCTTATTCTGGTGCATAAACAAGATTTTGGGATGATGCAAAACTTGTCAGAATAACAGTGTCCACAAAATGACTGCTGGCTGCTGTGATTGTGTAAAATAATATAAGTAAAGTTTTTTTTCTGCCTAAAAATCACAATATAAATGCATTTGGAATTATTTCTAAAAGCAGAACTAAAGCTTCAGTAAAGAAGTAGCTAGAAATGTTGTACATTGTTTTGGGCTTCTATACCAATCCAAGGCAACCTCAGCACTTTAGCAGTAAAGATCTGTGTTTTAAAAGATGCCCCAATAGCTCCCCATCTTCTTTTCTGCTGATTCACTCCACATGCTCTGTGCTATTGTCACTTACTTAGTTTAGGAATTGACTCAAAATATACAGTACAAACAGAATATAAATGTCTCAATATATGGCTGATTAGTAGAAAGTACTGTTTTATTTAAAGGAAATTAGAGATGGCCTTCCTGTTATTTTTGAGCTTTCTGGATATGTTAACTGGATAATGGATCCCATACCTGTACTACAAAATGTGCAGTGTTTTATCAGTACAAAATGCACATTGTTACTAAACTATTTTATCACATCTCCTCGATGGTTACACCCTTTTTAGGAGGGACAGATTGATTAAAAAGGGTGGAGCAGTGTGTTTGTATGTAAAGTCATGCACTAAAGAAATAACAATAGCTGGCACTGGTGAGGGTGTAGAATCCCTCTGGGTAGAGATTTTGACTGGGCAAAAGGTAACAAAAAGAATGATCATTGGTGTATGCTATAAACTACCTCGTATAAGTGTCGAGTATGAAGCCCAGCTACTCTTACAAACAGAATCGACTTTGCAACTAGGTGAAGTTTTTACAATGGGTTATTATCAATTATCCAGACATTGACTGGGGTAATGGGGTTGCCAAGACAGAAAAAGCTAGTAGGTTTGTAAATATGCTGAATGACAACTTTTTATTCCAGCTCGTTCAAGAACCTATTAGGAATAACTCTCTTTTGGACCTTGTAATAACTAACAATACTGAATTCATCTCTAACATGGTCTCCTTTGAGATTCTGTTGCAGAAGCAATTCTATAAGGGAGTAACTAAAACACTATGGGGCATATTTATCAAGGGTCAAATTTAGAATTGAAAAAACTTCGAAATTCGAATTCAAAAAGACCAACCGAAATTAAGTCAAAGGTTTTTTTGGGTCGAATAGGTCCATATTCGGCCAAATTGGAATGGTTTGAATCAAAGGAATAGCGAATTCGATCGAATAAGATTCAAAGTTTTTCCCAAAAAAAACCTTTGATTTTTCAAAGTCCATCAATTGACTCCAAATAGGAGGTCCTCCATAGGCTAAAGCTCCCCATAGACGCAAAGATTTTTCTTGCCGAACTACCAATTCTATCGAAATCCGACCAATCATTCTAAATTACCGTGCAGTTAGTGGGATTCGAACGATTGAATATCTTACGATTTTTCGGCCGACATCTGTCAGGAAATTAATCGGGCAGGTTAAAAAAATCGTTATCGGTCCCTGTGGGGGATAATCGTGGTCTCACTATGATGAGCGGATCTTTTAAAAATCTTTACATCTATGGCCAGCTTAAAACAGTAATTGGGCAGGTTTTAGATGGCAAATGGTCGAAGTCAAATTTTTAAAGAGACAGTACATGATAAATTTCGATATTCTAATTTTCTAATTTTTTGCAAATTGAAATCGAATTTGGACTATTCCCTAGTCGAAGTACACAAAAATAGCTCGAAATTCGAATTTCAAAAATTCACCTTGACCTTTGATAAATCTGCCTGTCTGTTTTTTTTCCTGAAATTATCCCTGATTTTTAAAACTATCCTACTAACAATGTGTTTATGTATTCAAGAAATGTCACTACGGTCATTTATAAACACTGCCCCAGGCAGTAACCCTTGACAACCAATCAAATGCTTGCATTCACTGTTAAATCAGCAGCTGGCTGAAAAAAAGTCACTGATTGGTTGCTAGGGCTTACTGCCCATGGACAAATTTGCCCAGTGTTTTTAAAATTGGGTCCTGTGCTTTGTTCAGTGTTTTTTTTTTATTTGTTCTTTTTATATTTGGATCAATTAATAATTTTCATGTCATTAGTGGTTTTAGAGAAAATCTATTTAATTGTGGTTTCAAAAACATATAAACCACTAAAATGTGACATTTGATAAATGGGCCTCCCCATATTTTTTGTTTTTCTGGTGCTACATATGCATATACAGTATAAGAGGTGTCTGTGGTATGCACAGGGCAGGAGAGTGATAAAAGCAAAGGAGCTCTGTAATAAATCACTGCCAAAGTATTAAATACACGGCTCCCTGTTGCAGAGCAGTGTGCACCTATCAATGCTAGGGGCTCAAGTGATTCTTATATGGGAGCTAAGAGGAACCATTTGGCAGTCCTTGCTCCCTTAGCAATGGTAACTGAGCCTTCCCTATGTGAAAAACATTGTTAATTTGCTGAACTGGCCTGTTTACAGAGGGCAAACAATTTACTATGCAATAAATGTAATGAATTCTAACTAATTCCTTAAGCATAATAAGAGGCCAACAAGTATTACCATGTAAAATATTTATAACACTGATACATTTATGCAGCATTTTTACAGAGAGATCCTCATTTTAATTACTCTCAGTCTGCAGCTTACAATTTGAGATCCCTATCACATTCATACAAAGAACTAGGGTTATTTGCATCAGGAGCCAATTGACCTGCCCAGAGGACAACCACATGGATCTAAGGAAACATATAAACTCCCCATCTCAGGCTGTAGTCAAACACAGGACCTAAACTCAGCAAAGCATCTGTGTGAACTACTGGGCCATTCAAGTGTTGCACCCTGAAACCAAAAACCATGGTTTTAAAAAAAATATTTTAGAAGGGCATGGTTCAGGCCATGGATCTCAGAACTAGATATTAACCATTTTTATTAAGTCATCCACAAACTATTTTCTTATTGCAAGTTATACACTGCATCTTTGGTCGAGTTTGATTCAGAATGTTTAAATCCTAGCCCTCAGATCTGATTTACACTACAGCTAAAAAGTTGGATGGCAAATCGACTTTATTTAGTAGGGTGATTATTGCTTAAAATTAATGAAAGCATTTTTTGTATTCTGCATCATTAACTCCATTGCCTGATGACTTATTTTATGTTTTTGGTACTCGCTGCTTTTTATTGACTGTTACCAGTGGCCTTTCGTGCTAAAAAAAACATGTATTTAAAAAATACACATTACATTCATAGATGTAATAAACCATAGACTCTCTAACTATGTTAATTATAATTACACTGTACTTTATACTTCAGTATCTTTCACAGCCAGTCTTTTTTTGGTCTTCTATCTGAAAGTAGCGGTAATACCTAAATATGAATGTTCCAAATGCAGAAGAACACACCTGCTGAGTTCTTGTGGTTTCTAAGACTTTGAAGTTATACTGCATTAAGCAGGTATGAGAGTTCTCACAAGGCCTTAAATATTGACACTCACTGGATGGAAAGCATTGACATCAGAATTAGATGGAAAGGTGCGATTGTGTGTGCAGGGAAGGAGGAGGAACAACAGGTGTCTAATTGCTAAAAGTTAAGAGATAGTAAATGTAGTCTTATATGCATGGGATTGTGTGTCTACCTGTATAAATTTAAAGGGATGTAGAAGGGATAGGTAGATAGATAGATGAAGAGAGAGATAAAGAGAGAGAGAGAGAGAGAGAGAGAGAGAGAGAGAGAGAGAGAGAGAGATAGATAGATAGATAGATAGATAGATAGATAGATAGAGGGCTGCTCCTGCCATGAGGCAAGGAGAGAACTTTGCCACAGGCAGCAGCAAGCAGCTAGTTACCAGGGGGGCAAAAATTCCCATCCTGTAACTTTGAGACAAATTTTGGCTCTGCTACTGCATCTAATGCAATAATGCTCTCTTCATTGGTGATGTGGCCCCCCTTTAACCTGCTCCGATGCTAACGTTTTAAGCGTGGAGGGAAAAGGGGGGTGGCATCGGAGCTGCTGTCTCAGGTGGCAGTAGCCCAATAAACAGCATTGGATAGACCGATAGATAGATGATAGATAGATAGATAGATAGATAGATAATAGATAGATAGATAGATAGATGATAGAAAGATAGATAGACCGATAGATAGATGATAGATAGATAGATAGATAGATAATAGATAGATAGATAGATAGATAGATAGATAGATGATAGAAAGATAGATAGATAGATAGATAGATAGATAGATAGATGATAGAAAGATAGATGTTGGGTGGTTGCCTTTCTATTGAAAGCTTTGAAAATTCTGCTTATCTGCTGTTCTACAAGTTAAACTTTCAAAATGGTTTCACAGCTAGCATACACCTATAATCTTGCTGGAGAGCTCTCCATCATAATAGAGTTGATGTCAGGATCAGCTGGGACTCGAACTGTAGTTTTCTACTCTTGTACTTACCATGTGAGCCACTAAAGGCTCTTGGGGCTGGTCCTGATCTTGTCTTTGATGCTCATGTATATCTGCCTGCTCACAGTATGTCTCCTCCCTGTTTTCCACCCACCTCATTTACCCTCATGTGTCTTCCTAATCACCTTCCCTTTATAAACCCCGCCCTGAGCTTTGCTGAGTCATTGATTGTATTTTGTTTGTTCCTGTTTGACCTGCCAACCTGAAAACCTAGTTACCTGAAAGCTTTGATCCTGAAAACCTTCATACCTAAAACCTTATTACCTGAAAGCCTGGATCCTGAAAACCTTGATAACTGAAAACCTTGATTCTTGGAAACCTTGTCTTTGAAAGTTTTTCTACAGTTCCCCAGCAACCTCCGATGCCCACAGCTCGTAAACCAGCTCTCCAGTCACCTGCTTTGGTGCCGGTTCCCCAGTCTCCAGCTGTGGTGCCAGCTCTCCAGTCTCCAGCTTTGGTGCCAGCTCTCCAATCTCCAGCTTTGGTGCCGGCTCTCCAGTCTCCAGCTTTGGTGCTGGCTCTCCAGTCTCCAGCTATGGTGCCGGCTCTCCAGTCTCCTGCTTTGATGCCAACCCTTCAGTCACCTGCTCCTTTGCTGGCTTCCCAGCCAGTCCTTGCTCCTGTGCCGGCTTCCCAGCCAGTCCTTGCTCCTGTGCTGGCTCCCCGAAAGCTGCCTGTGCCGGCTCACCGAAAACTGCCTGTGCCCGTTGCCATGCCAGTGCTTCAGTTTCCAGCCTCCATGTGAGCAGTCCAGCCGGTTCCAGCCTCCATGCCAGCAACTCAGCTGGTTCCTGCCTCTGAGCCAGAGGCTCATTTGGTTCCAGCCTCCGTGCCAGCAGCCCAGCCGGTTCCAACCTCCCTGCCAGCAGCTTAGCCGGTTCCAGCCTCCGTGCCAGCAGCCCAGCCAGTTCCAGCATCCGTGCCAGCAGCCCAGCCGGTTCCAGACTCCGTGCCAGCAGCCCAGCCGGTTCCAGCTCCTGGTCGGCCACCTGTGATGGGTGCCTGTGCTCCTGGTCTGCCACCTGTGATGGGTGCCCGTGCTCCTGGTCCGCTACCTGTGATGGGTGCTCCTGGTCCGCCTCCTGTGATGCGTACCTGTGCTCCTGGTCCGCCACCTGTGATGGGTGCCTGTGTTCCTGGTCCGCCAACGGTAATGGGTGTGAGGGGCCCAATATTCCTGTCTTGGCTCTTGACCCCGGCAACTCCTCTGATCTGGCTTCCGACCCTGTCGACTCCTCCGATCTGGCTCCTGACCCTGGCATGACTTCTGTCCATGATTCCAGTTTTTGGACTAAAAAGGATGGGGGGCCATTTGATCCTGGGATCGCCCAGAGGTCAATCCTCAAGGGGGGGGTAATGTCAGGATTAGCCGGGACTCGAACTCTAGTTTTCTGTGTCCGGAGGCCACTGGAGGCTCTTGGGGCTGGTCCTGATCTTGTCTTTGATGCCCATGTATATCTGCCTGTTCACAGTATGTCTCCTCCCTGTTTTCCACCCACCTCATTTACTGTGTTCTGGCTGCCATTAAATCTTCAACCTTTTATCATCATGTCTTTGCCTCCAATCCGCCATATCCACTCCCCATGGAGTGGCTATCCTCAGTTACATTGGTTCCCTGTAGTAAACCTTACAGTTGAATTTTGTTTTGACAGTTTTCTTTGGTTTTGTGGAAATAGAATTGCCTGTTTATAAAGCATTGAAAAGTGCTCCATCAAATCTGAAGGAAAATGAAAAAGTCTTTAATAATGGAATAGAAATTGCAAAGAAATATCATTACTGAATTCCCATTTATTTTCTACCATTTAAAATATTTCAATAACATTTTCAACAAGTAAGAACATTCACATGATTTACTTCTTTTGTCAAGAACTACTTTGCCTCCCATAGGCCATGGCTAAAGTGAAAAAAAAATATGGTAAATTTTTCATTGAAAAGACTCTGGAAACTTTTGGATAAATAGAATTAAATGAGAAAGGAAGGATAAACACAGAAATAGTGTTAGAAATTTAGCCTTATGTTGTTTCACATTATTACTGTTGGTTTCATGGGCATGAACCAATAGGGCAAGCAAGAGATTTCTGACATTTTGCTTGTATATAAGTAAGAAAATGCCCATAGTAGCCACCAAGTGTAGTGGCTTTAGTGAAGTAGCGTATTTGATATGCAGGCCAGTATACTTGATTGTCACAAGGCATTTTGTTACCAAAAGAATATTTAAAGAGTATGTCTGGCGAGAGTGCGCATTGGGAAGGTCAGCTGATATCCATTTTGCCACTCATGTTGGAATGCAACTTACTCAACCTAATTATTAAATTTTTTGCACTAATCGATTGTTATTTATCCAGGCTTTAAGGATATCTCATTTTAATTTACTCAGCTAATAATGATGACTATGATGTTCCTGCTCCCGCTAGTGTGGCGAGCATGTTTAGGTGGAAGTGCATTAAAGAGTAGTGTCCAAACGCACAGTTGCATCCATTTTTGCATGCCCACAGTTGCAGCTGCAGTAAATGATCATATACATATAATAATAATACAGGTATGGGATACATTATCTGGAAATCCATTATTCAGAAAGCTCTGAATTAAGAAAAGGCTGTCTTCCATAGACTCCATTATACTCAAATAATCCAACTGAAATGATTTCCTTTTCTCTGTAATAATAAAACAGTACCTTTTACTTGATTCAAACTTAGATTTAATTAATCCTTATCAGAAGCAAAACCGGTCTGTTGGGTTTATTTAATGTTTAAATGATTTTCTAGTAGACCTAAGATATGAAGATCCAAATTACTGAAAGATCCATTATCCAGGAAAACCCCAGGTCCCGAGCATTCTGGATAGAATTCCATTAAACACACAAGTAATGAAAACAAATATTTTTGCATTAAAAGAATCATTTAGCATTACAACTACTGTATCTCTAGTTAAAGGTTTTTGGGAAAGAACACAAATAGTGAGATATATACACATTTAAATATACATTGTGAGCAAACATCAGTTTTTTTTTGTTTTGTTTTACTTTGTTTTTTGTAAACCTGCATTTTAAATGTGTTTGATTTTATAATATGGAATGGTATACAGCAACAACAAAGAAAGGTAGACAGGTATGTTTGAGGATTAATGTGATTTAGAATGAAAACAGATGACTTTGGTTTTTGAATAAATATTTAATCTTACAATGGGAAATGCTACATTGACCCATTATTAAACACCGAACCGATAGCAATTTATAATGCACTCTGTTTACTGCAAAAGTTCAGGCAATGTGTTCATTTTGATTGACATACAGCTTGACATGACTATATAGGGATTTGTGTAGTGCATATGATAGTGCCAACATAATTGTTATAGTCAAGGCCAGTGGCTGATGGGTACAAAAGAATTAACTGTCAAACCAAAGTACAAGGTTGCTCAGACAGAATTAATACTGGAAGACATTGTTGTATAGCAAAACAGTCTAGCTTAGGAGATATATCTATACCACAGCGATTTTCCCTAGCTGCACTGAAACAGCATTTTAATGCCATTTGTAAGCTATTATTTTGGAAACAGCAGAAAGTTTTTCTTATGGACAGTTGTTTTTGTTGGTTTAAATAGCTGTGCTGTGATTATGCAGACTGTTGTAGAGTTCTGCTCTCATTTCTAGTGAAGTATTCTCTTGTTAATTTTGTATAGTTATAACGTTGCTCAGTTATTTCTCAGTACAATACATCTGATGTTAAGTACTTTAGCATAATTCTGTAAATAAAAAATAACAGGAGAGAATCAGAGTCAATGTGTAAGAGCAATAAAAGAAACCAATATGAATAGCTATAGTGAGACACAAAAAGCTTCACAGCCAAATGGCTATTTATTGAGGAGTTGTATATGCATGTATATTTTGTATTTTTATATACTGTATTGTGACAAGCTGGCTGCCTGTACATGTCATTTTTGGGGGAAATTAGCTATGGTAAGCAGGTAAGCAGAGGATCAGGAGCATAAAGACAAGGACACCGCTTCTTCAGGCAAAAACACAGGTTTATTTAGGTAAACTCTTCCATCATAAAGTCACTGGCATACAGGAACACAACTCATGATCATTTTAACAGCACGCAGTCAAGACTTTTCCCAACTCTGGGGTTCTCACCATACAAGTTGGTTTCCCCACTTTGGAAGATTCAGGCCCTACTGACTCTCCCCTCCTGGGATATCAGCTCAGCAGCTTCAGACCTGGCTCACTTTCTGGCAGCACTTCAATCACTTTAGACTCAATCTCAATCACTTGGTCACATCTCCCTCTGCTGCTTGCAGTGGCAGGCAGCACCCCCAGCCCCTCTGGGAGTTCTTAACACAGACAGATAACCTTCCTGATCTGTGTCCTGCTCTGAGAGACCTTACTAACACTCTCACTAATATTAAATACTGTTCCATAGGACAGCCTTCCTGTGGAAACTGAGCTCCAAGATGCGAACTGGACCACTGGAATGGATAGTCTGGCTTGCCTGTTCGTCCCAAAACAGTATAGCCTCCACAATATCATTTAAACAGAGAACCCATTCCCTGTTTAGGCACATCTCCCTTGCAGCTTTCAACTCCTGCAGAGGAGAAATTAAAGGCAAAACACAAATAAAATAAAGAGTTGTGTTTTCTCTTGTTGTTTGTGGAGATTTATTGGGATTTGCAATGTTACATTGGAACCTGCAACAGGGACCAGTTGTAAGTTTGTCTTAGTTAGGCCTGCAGAGTAAAATCTCCGGGCGGCAGCACCCCCTGAAACTCCCCTGCAGAACAGCATGGCCAGCATAATAGTTTTGGTCTGGCAGGGGTGGTTGGGATATGCTGTGGCCAAAAATCGCCTGCATTTAGTTCCCTGGAGCTTATACGCCAGGCTTTGCCGTGTAAAATATGGTATAATATAACTTAAACAGTCTTAAACCTAAAAGGTCTTAGAGTGACTTTCGCCAGAAGCAATGTAAAATAACGGCATCAAATCTGTTGTTCGTATGTCGTAGAATTACACATACCTTGATAAACACGCCATTTATTTTACACAGCTTTTTACATAATTTTTTCTGCGAATTTCGTTTTACAAAGCATAATAAATATGCCCCTTAGGCTCATTTGCAAGTGCAATGCAATACAGCAAGAAGGAAATGTAATGTATCAATTTCACAGAATTGATACATTACAATTTCTGGATCTCTGCATCAAAATTGTCTGCACATGATTCTTTAGGAGCAAGTTCAATGTATGTATTGACTCAGACCACTCTGGGATCCCTGGAACTACTTCCACCTTTGAGGTTATAGCAGTGCCAAGCCGACCAGGCACCCTGTGCCTGGTCGGCTTGAACATACACTATGGGTAGGCAGAAGACGGGTACCTGCCCAGTGCCCCCCTTTCATTGTGCCCTAGGCAGGTTCCTCTTCTGCCTACCCCTAGTTGAGGCCCTGGGTGACAGTATCTACAGGGATCTCCAGCTTTAATAGGAGACAGGACAGACCCAGTCCTCTCTCAGATGAGCCCTTGCAAAAGCAGAAGATGTAGTGAGAGCAGACTTATCTGTGACTCTCAACACACACACACACTGTGTTTAAAGGAGAAGGAAAGCTACGGAGGCATTTTATTTCCAATAGATTAGCTGCAATAGTGCAAGCTAGAATGCTATATTTATTCTGTAGAATGTTTTACCATACCTGAGTAAAAAGCTCTAGAAACTCTCTGTTTGTTTAGAATAGGAGCTGCAGTATTAATGTGGTGTGACATCACTTCCTGCCTGAGTCTCTCCCTGCTCTGGGCTCAGTTTACAGTAGAGAAGGGTGGGGTGGGGGGAGAGGAGCAAACTGAGCATGCTCTTGCCCAGGGAAATGAGGTTTAAGCTTAAAACAGGAAGTCTGATACAGAAGTCCATGTGTACACAATAGAAGGAAAGAAATGCTGTGTTTCTTTTGACAGGGGACTCAGAGCAACATTACTTTGGGGGTTTACTGGTATATTTAGATGGACCTTTCTGATAAGGCTTACTTAGTTTTAACCTTTCCTTCTCCTTTAAAGGAGAAGGAAGGGCACTCTTTACTTGAAGGTGCCAAATGTTAGGCATCCCCAAGTAATTGTACAGGTAGGCCCATAAATATTTGGACAGACAACTTTTTTCTAATTTTTTTGATCAACCCAATGAATTAAAGCTGAAAGTCTGCAGTTTGACTGCATCTGAGTTGTTTCATTTAAAATTCATTGTGGTAATGTACAGACATTACCACAATGAATTTTAAATGAAACAACTCAGATGCAGTTAAACTGCAGACTTTCAACTTTAATTCATTGGGTTGATCAAAAAAATTGCATAAAAATGTGAGGAACTAAAGCCTTTTTTAAAACTTTACTTCATTTCAGGGGCTCAAAAGTAATTGGACCATTGACTCAAAGGCTATTTCATGGGCAGGTGTAGGCAATTCCTTTGTTATTTCATTATCAATGAAGCAGATAAAAGCCCTGTGGTTGATTTGAGGGGGGGATGCTTGTATGTGGAAGATTTTGACAACATGCGGTCACGCTCTCCATGCAGGTGATACAAGCCACCCTTAAGCTGCAAAAACAGAAAAAACCCATTCAAGAAATTGCTACAATATTATGGATGGCAAAATCTACAGTTTGGTACATCCTGAGAAAGAAAGAAAGCACTGGTGAACTCAGCAACTCGAAAAGACCTGGACGTCCACAGAATACAACAGTGGTGGATGACCACAGAATCATTTCCGTGGTGAAGAGAAAACGATTCAGGAGGTAAGTGTATCGATATCCAAGTCTACCATAAAGAGAAGACTGCATGAAAGTAAACACAGAGGGTGCACTGCAAGGTACAAGCCACTCATAAGCATCAAGAATAGAAAGGCTAGATTGGTCTTTGCTAAAAAAAAATCTAAAAAAGCCAGCACAGTTCTGGAAAAACATTCTTTGGACAGATGAAACCAAGATCAACCTCTACCAGAATGATGGGAAGAAAAAAGTATGGAGAAGGCTCATGATCCAAAGCATACCACATCATCTATAAAACATGGCGGAGGCAGTGTGATGGCTTGGGCGTGCATGGCTGCTAGTGGCACTGGGACACTAGTGTTTATCCATGATGTGACACAGGACAGAAGCAGCTGAATTAATTCTGATGTATTCAGATACACTGCTCAAATCCAGCTAAATACAGTCAAATTGATTGAGAGGCATTTCATAATGACCCAAAACATACAGCCAGAGCAACCCAGGAGTTTATTAAAGCAAAGAAGTGGAATATTCCTGAATGGCCAAGTCAGTCACCTAATCTGAACCCAATTGAGCATGCATTTCACTTGTTGAAGACTAAACTTCTGACAAAAAGGCCCACAAACAAACAGCAACTGAAAGCCGCTGCAGTAAAGGCCTGGCAGAGCACTAAAAAGGAGGAAACCCAGAATCTGGTGATGTCCATGAGTTCAAGACTTCAGGCTGTCATCGCCAGCAAAGGGTTTTCAACCAAATATTCGAAATTAACATTTTATTTTCAGTTTTTTAGGGTGTACAATTACTTTTGAGCCCCTGAAATGAAGTGATTGTGTTAAATAAAAGGCTTTAGTTCCTCACATTTTTATGCAATCGTTTTGTTCATCTCACTGAATTAAAGCTGAAAGTCTGCAGTCCAACTGCATCTGAGTTGTTTTATTTAAAATTCATTGTGGTCATGTACAGAACCAAAATTAGAAAAAAATTGTCTGGAAATTTGAAGAATGAAGAAGGAAGCTGATCGCTCTGTGGTGCTCACTGGAAGAACCCCCATTTTCTCCTGATAGGAGCACCGGCCTGGGGTGGGAGGTAAGTATATATAATCATTTGGGGGTGCCCAACTTTTGGCACCCCAATTAAAAATGCTTTTCCTTCTCCTTTAAAACATTTCAGGCCATCAATAAATGATACATTATAATAATATATAATACTATAATATGATATCTCCTCAGTATATTAGATGTAAAAGGCACGGTGTGCATACACATTTCCCTTGGGGTTTACTTGAAATTAACAGTTATTGTCTCCAATTGAACTGTCCCTACTCACACATTACCTCCCCCTGAGACTATGGAAACACATCCCTCCTCAGTGAAAAAGTTACAACTACTAGGACTTTCTGATCTAGATGGGGAATTAATCATTTGGGTCCCCTACAAATGTTATGGCTACTGCCTTCTTGGCGCAGCTGAGCTACATTTTAAACGAAGCACTGTAAATATATTATAAGTAATGTATATTTGAAAAAAACTTGTATTCAACAAGACCAGTGTAGAAATATAACTCAGTGTCTGATATTGCCTTTGTACCTAGAAGTGCAGTCACATAAACTTGTAGGCATATTGATATGATGTCTGTGCTGCACCAATTTCTGAGGCTTAGGTAGTGTGTGTGCAACATCAGCACCTTTTCTATATTTACTTCACACATTTTTCTTGAGAATAATATTTCTGCGGCCACCTGCTATTCTACAGCTTTTGAACATGGAAGGAAAAGCTTTTATGACAAATGGAAATGTCCCAGTGTGTATGTTTATCCCTTATAAGCAGACCAAGTGTTCCTCTGCTTTCCCTGTCTGTACTGCACTAGATTGAGAGCTACTGAGGACTAACACCATGGGGAAAAGCACATTTAAGGTTTTTAAAATGTAAAAAACAGAAAACAGTGAGCTCATCTGGCCGTCAGAAGTATGGGGAGGCATTTATGAAAAATGTCAGAAACAGAAGTTCATTTCTCTGAAGACATATTTTCCTTAAGCCGTTGTCACACTATCTGTAATGTTTGGTCCGAAGGGAAATATGGATGGGAGATTTATCTTGCTACAATCCCCCAGCAGTGGTTGCAATGTACTAGGTTATACAGCTGGATAGTGAGATGCTAATCTGTTACACTTTACTTTCTGTAAACAATTATTATTTGATGGGAAGGGATGACTAAAGATATGCAGTTTGGCCTTGATTTGTATAGGATTTGCATTGCAAAATGTATCCTGATACTTACACAATCAGCTCTTCGTTCCAATGCAAAATGCCATTGAATCAGACATATATTTATATATCAGCACATCATTCCGAGTCATAGCCAAAACAGCCAAATCACTGTCCAAGCTTATTTATGTTTATAGTGTGGGTATATAGTGGGTATACGTATAAGTTAGTTTTGCAACTCGAAAAAGTACATATATGGTCATGTAGATCTACAACACAAACTGTCCAAAACGTAGTGAATTGGTGGTTGTTGAACAAAAACTTCAAGTGGCAGATATACCAAGGTATTCACGCTTTAATAGATAGCATAAACTAGGTAGCATGACAACCTTTTCAGTATGCTCCACTAGGCACTGTACCCTTACCTACAGGGTAAACAAATCAACAGCAAATCTGAGGATGAAAGATGATGAAAGTAATGTAATAAAATGTAAGTAAAAGAGACAATTTATGTAAATAAATGCAGCAGGCAAGGAAATAATTAAGGCATAATCCACATGATGGCAATGCTATAAATTGTCTTTGTGAATCTTTGTTGCGCACATCAGTGAAACATCTCTAATGAGCTTAAGTTGAGTTGTTTTGTGATTTCCCCACATACATACATTTGTTCTAATCGCTACCTTTATAATTGCACTGTTAATAAAGGGTATCTTCCTGCACCTAAAAAAATGGAATCCTGATATTTATAACTGAGACATCATTAATCAGGTTGGTGCATTACTATTTAGTGGCCTAATAATTTAAAGGGGTGGTTCACCTTACTTTTAGTTTGTTATAGAATGGCTAATTTCAAGCAACTTTTCAATCGGCCTTCATTCTTTTGCTTTTTAGAGATTTTAAATTTTTTGCCTTTTTCTTCTTCAGCTTTCCATCGTTCAAATGGGCCGTACAACCCCTTTAATCATAAAAACTAAAACTGTATTCTGATAATCTGTGAGGATTTGATTTTCACTAAAGGCTTGATTAGAGTTCACTTCTGACTAAAAGAAAGTGCTGTTCTTATAAACACTGCAACTTGCAGGTCACAAATGACCCCGTAGACCTCATCCATTCAAATGTTCTCTTGTTGCTTTCTGCAATTCAAGTGCAGCTACTTCAGCAACTCAAGATATTGTGCCATGTTCCAACTCCTGGTGTGCACAGCTGTACTCTGTTCTGCCTAAAAAATTGCATGTAGGAATAATTCATATCTACCTGCAGAGATCTTAATTCTCTGTCTGTGAATACACAATCCATTCTCCAGAAATCCTTTTGTCAAGCACCCACTCCAATCAAAGAGTTAAAAGAATGTTGTGAATATCTTCTACTTCTAACAGCATATCTAACAGCACAAAAAAGGAAAAACCTGCATTTGATCTGAAAAGTTGTTTGCAGCTGTTAGGTATTATAATACTCCAAAAGAGTTGCTGTATGATTTGTTGCAGTTTGCTATTTTACATGAAATCTTTGTATTATACATTGAATTCAGCTGCTGGCAGATAGCAAAGTATTGAATGGCTTTTCTTAGCAAGTGGCAAAATACAAGGCTATTGTTATACAGAGTTGATCCAGGTATATCTCTCCCCTCTGAGGCATATTGTAGACAGCTAAACATGGGTTTGTTTTTGCCTTCCTCACAGAGAAGCTAAGAAGTAATTATATGAGCCTAGGTTGTTCTGAAATAAAGAAATATTGCCATCTGCAGTAGAAAAATTGTCAATAAAACAATGTGTATGGGTTAAGGTTGCATTTGCAGCACTGTGCTCCCCCAGACAGTGCAACATTGGTCAAACCTTCATGCCCATTGCAAAATTATTTTACAAAATCATATACAGTGAAACCAAGTCACAAAGTGTGGATGAAGTAAATGAATTGCTATAGCTACAGCTTCATATAAACATTTATATAAATGAAAGTTGCACTGGGCAATCATCCAACATACTGTATGTCCATAAATACATTCTGAAAATGTGGAAGCTGCTGATTTACTTTGTGCTATTCACCCAAAATATTGAAGACACAGTAGCTGTTCATACTATGTAATGTAGAGTAACTATGTAGAAGTGCACAGATTCGGAAAATGTACTTGTTATGCACTGTATAGATAGCCTCCAAGAACATTAATTACAGTGATTCATCCAGAACATGTAGATGCAATCAAAAATATTTTCTTTGTTCAAATTGAATATGTTTTAGGAATGTGGGAAAATGTAAGTGATTTGCCCAATGAAATGATGCAGTGTCTAATGAACCACATTACATTGTGAAATATGAATTCTCATTCTTAATTGTGAGATTTTCTAATAAGCTAGATGACTTTTTGTGGTCATGTTGGGGTTGGCACTATACTCACATTATCGTCGCAGAATTTTTCTGGACTTATGCAATTGCTGAATCGCTAATGATGTCACTGGACTAAACATCCTATGCACGGATTCGCAATTCAACCGCTTGCCATCTTATATACACAGATCATACTGACCGTTTAACTAATTACCATACTGGGTCTTCAGTCAATTTACAACTTGGCCCCTTTTGAGCCTCATCACATTCAAGGATACCACCAATCTTATCAAGGAAACAATTTTTATATGTATAAATAACAGATATTTTGCAAATCTCTGGACCATTACACCATTTCTATTGACTTAATACATTGCAAAGCTTTTTCATTTTGGGGGTTAGGCCCTTTGCCAACAAAAAAATGGAACTAACACGATATATGTGGTTGTGCACCTTATTGCACATGATCAATATGGACACTATATATATTATTCAGGCAGATCTGCCCTCGAGTGCACTGTGCAATTTCTATGTAACATGCATTTTCCTCCCATCTGATTTGTTTAAATTTGGTGGCCAAGCAAGGGGTCAAGCATTCCAAGAAGAGGGATCCCTCCTCCCATATGCAGCACCTTTCCGTTTTTAATTGGTTTTAACAAGTATCATTTTGGCATGGTTGTGAATAAATATTGCCTTTTTAGTAATCTTGTCTGGATTATCTATAGCATTTCAGCATTCAAGGGCATATGATTGGAGGTTAAGTCCCAAATTTTGTATATGTATATACAAATAGATTTGTTGTTGGACACTCCATTTCTCATAGCCCTTGACTATAACAATGATTGACATTCTTTGCTTGATTTCGTTTTTGGTTAATCCTTAAGTTAAAGCTATAACGCTATATAAAGCTATAATTTCCTAAGCAGTGATAATCAAATACAGCAAATATAATTTGGTGTGCCGCAACATTTCACTCAAGTGTTACTGTATATCTTAGACTGTTAACAGTTTGCCCTTTATTTTCCACACACTCATGTTCCCATGGCAGCAGTATTCTGACATCCTCTAAAAGCAATAAGAAGGGACCCCTTATGAAAGTTAAAATGTATTATAAGCATCATGTCATGGAAATAGAAAACTTTCTAAATATACTAAATATATGAAAACTCATTTACTGTTTCTGAGGGATGGGGCTCCTTATATCAGGCTGCAAACGCAACCATCCACCATCAATAATGTCTGTTTGCAGAGACAAATTAAGGACAACATAAACTGGTGATTATCAAAACTATTCTAATCCATATTATAGACCCGTATTCCAAAACCCTTGGCATCTCAGAGACTCACTAAACTCATCTAAAGATACTAGTAAAGTGACATTAATAGCAGAGTCACTAGCATACCCACAAGCTCATAATCTGTGAGAGCTTGCTACTTTAATTGTGGGGCAGTTTGGTGACATAGACCCAAAAACCTGCTAGCTCCATAATCGCTTAACTCTTTGAACCTGTGTAAACTTTTTCAGGATATCGATCTTGTTGCACACTTAACAACAGGCCTCTGAAACTCATAGGGGGGTTTGTTTTCCTTCTAAACTTTTTTTTCACTCTCATTTTTTTCTAATAGTTTCTAAGAAATTTGTTTTTCAATAACGGAAATGACACCCATAGACTTGTATGGCGTCATGCATCAAAAAAATCCGGTGCATGTCAAAAACTTTTAATTTTAATGGCAACATTTCCAATGCCCACAAATTCGCCCACAGTTGTGCAAATCAAAGATTCATGTGATATTTGGATCGTGTGTGGAGTGTCCCGAAATTTTTCGTACCATGACAATGAGTCGTTTAGTTGATCAGACAGGTTAAAAGATTTATACCGGCTACTGAAAATATCTCTGTGTGAGATTTTAAATGGGTTAAAGCTTCGGAAAAGGCCAAACAAGGACTGAAACGTTGCTCTATCCAGATTGTTACCATGTGTATCGGATAAAGGCTTTCTATTTTAAATTCGGACCGGTGCTGTGCTTCAAGTATTCCATAGTATACGGATGATTGGTGGCCATTAATCGCACTTGCACTGGGAAATTCCTCTTCACTTTAAGCTGACTCAATCAAATTTACATTTAAATGGGTATGGATTTTTAAATAGACAAAAAATTGGGGTTTTATGTTTGATTTGAAAAGGACTTTTATTATACAGCATTTTATATCTGGATAACAGGTCCACTTTAACTCAGGAAGCAGACATGCTGCACGTATAGAAGCAGGTTCAGTAAGGCACCAGTAAATTCTGATTACTAATTGAGTGCATGAAGAACACACTAGTGCAGTACTTTTGTCCAAACTGTTTTATTTTAGCACAATGTATTTCAAATCAAAAAGGACCCTTCATCCGCTCATTCAGGTATAGCTCAAGTGGATTATGTATTCTGTGCAGGTTCTCATTCATCCCGGTCATGGTATAGCTATAATAATAAGTCAAATCAACTGGACTCGCTGTATTTTTCTTCTCTTGAAGATGTTTCACTAGTCATCCAACTGGCTTTCTCAATTTCTGAACTGAAAAGTCTTCACGGATTATATAAGCACAATATAGGTGTGAGTGTGTGTATTAGAGAAACCTTTGGTTTTGGACTAATTGTAAATCCTGATTACCTGATTACAGGACTTTCTTATAATTAATTATGTTATAACTGGTTATACTATTTTTTTGGAATATCTATTTTCAGGTTTTTAATTGTATGCAAATAAGGTTAAATGCTTTTTACACTGTGACAGCCTTTGCCTGGCTCCATTGTCCTTATCGTTGTAAAAAAACATTTATCATGTAATGACTTTAACATGTTAATACTTTAACCTATTAAATGTCATCATTAAATAAGGACACACACAAACCCTTGTGCATCTCAAGAAGCAGCAGTGTGTGACTGTTTGACATTATAATGTGCTTGCATTCGTTTCACCCCATGGCGCATGTACTGATGCTGCCAACCTTCCTGACAAGCAGCACATGTCCCGACATTAGCTATTTCAAGCGCTGTCAAATTGCACTACATTGCCTGGTTATCTAAAATGCTTGGCCTGTACTTAGATTGATTACCCAGATTGACCCCTGTCTGACTTAATCCCTGGATCTTCCATTGCCTTTGACCTGATCTCCTCACTCTTGAACCAGTGCAGCCTACCCCTAACCAGGATCCGTTTATCTTCTCTACCTGTCTCTTCCTGTGAACCTTGCTATTGCTGAAGTCAGTGGCTACTCCTCAATGCACTTGCTGCCTATTCTAACGTCAGGTGTTTTTAATTGTTCTATACAGATCTTTTTTCTGGCACTTTCTTTTTTTTGTCTGGTTAAACAGACTGCATTACAAAATTCTAGAACCAAGCAGTACTGGGCAAACAAGTTCATTCATGCCTACATGGCAATACAGGTATGGGACCTGTTATTCAGAATGCTCAAGACCTGGGGCTTTCTGGATAACAGATCTTTCCATAATTTTGTTCTTCATGCCTTAAGTGTACAAGAAAATCATGTGAACATTAAATAAACACAATAGGTTGGTTCTGCCTCCACTAAGGATTAACTATATCTTAGTTATCATGTACAAAGTACTGTTTTATTATTACAGACAAAGGGGAAATCATTTTTAAACATTTGGATTATTTGGATAAAATGGAGTCTATGGGAGTAGGCCTTTCCATAATTTGGAGCTTTCCAGATAACAGGTTTCTGGATAACAAATCCAATACCTGTACATGTAAATCCTCAAGCTTCATTGAAATGGGGCTCTTACACCTCAGAACAAATAACACTGTATAAAAATGGTGCTCCTACTAGAAATAATATATCTGTTTAGAGAACTACCAGTGGAAGTTTCAGCCCGGAATATATTTACTATACAGAAGAAAATTAATAAAGGTAAATGGAAGAATAAAAGCGCTGGACTATTATAAAAACCACGTACACCCCTAGAGCCAGAGGAGGTCTGGGCATCCCAAAACATATTACAATATTATTATTAAGTATTCCAATCTGCATCCATCATTTAGTTTTATTCCTCACCATTATGGGTCCAGATTGAAAGTAATAAATTTCGCTCATCACTAAGTAAAGTTATCTGGCCAATATCATCAATAGCTGTGCCTTATGGTTAGAAGGTCAAGAAAAACTATCTGTTTCTGTGACCTTGCTCTTGATTCCCTGCTCCGGCCTTGTAAGTCCTGCTACGGTCCTTGTTCTTCATTGTCTGCCGTTTTTGACCTTGGTCTGTGTGTACTAGTTTTTTCTTTATTTAAACTGTTGTTACACCACGCACCAGCTCCAGCAACATTCATTACAGTATCCTAACACAAGAGACACAATATAAAGTGATAAGCTATAAGTATATGGGAGCAATCAGCTTATATAAATGTCAATCAATGTGTAAGAAGATGTACAATGCTACACATATTGTGGCATTGCAGAGAAGCCACAAGGTTTTGGACCAGGATCTACACATTAATAGATATGCTTAAAGGTGACCATAGACGCAAAGATAATATCGTACTAAACTAATTTCTGTATGATATCGGTGCGTATATGGTGGGAAAAGAGTCGGCAGAAGACTTGGATAGCTCGTCAATCCGGCTGGATGGAAAATTTTGAGCCGGTGCCTTTGAAGGCACCCAAACATCAGCCATTTTTAAGTGCTGTACCGTCAGATACAGGTAGAATTCTATTGTTTCTACCGGTATATCTGACGATTCAGCTCTGCACGTGTGTATTTAAACAAACAATCTTTCTTGGAAAGATCTTTACCAAGAAAGATCATAATTGTTACGTCTATGGTCACCTTAAGGAAACACCCTCAACAAGAAATAATTAATAAGCCAATAAACTAAACAAAACTTGAAGAATTAAAATATCTTAGAAAACTGATCCAAATCATATTCAAGGCAGCAAAACAACTGCAATTTTTTGGCTGAAAGTATGTCTTCAAGTTCCAAAACTTCAGGCCAAAATGAATGGAATCATGAAAAGCGGAAAGCTAACAAGCTTTAGTAGAAATACCCATGCGCAATTTACTAACTACACATAATTAATTAATAACAAGATAACACAATACATCTCTTTCATTATATCCTAGACTAACTAATTTAATTTGTATGTATATGTATAAAAGTTGTAACGAATGTTGATGGATAATGTAGAGTTGTACCCTACAAAGTGAACCAGAAAAGAGCCAGGCACTAGATGGTGTTATGAGTAATTAAAGTAAAAAGCATTAAAGTACATAAAGTACTAGCTTCAGAGAACACACACATTTATTTCCATATTTAATTTTTGTTTCTTTTGAGAGGACTTTATAATTATGTTCAAACAATTTGCAATATACATAACTGTAAAATCACAAACAATACAATATACAAACAAGCATTTGCCCATTCTTGTTTTTAGCAATTATCTGTACTAGGCTTGAAACGTATGTGGAGCAGAAATGGGGGTAGCAAAAATTTGGATGTGGGATAGTGCTAAAAGCTGCTACCATCTCAAAGATTCAAACAGATTCTGCTGAGTTGTCCGAAGTGTCAGCTTTGATAAACATATCAGTGACTGTCAGAAATCTTAAAGTAGTTGAAACTGCTGGGAATAATTCTCGATTCATCATGTCATTCTGTTGATTTGAAAGTTTTTTAATACAGGTTTTGGTACTAAAAAAATGCCCAAAAAATCAGATCTTTATGCAGGATTCTAAATGGCCAAAGTGTCACATGACTTCAACACACTGGCCAAATGAAAGTAATTTTATTTTTACTTATTGTGAATGTTATTTTGTTTGCCCATATTAGAACATGTAAATAGAGGGTTTGGTTTTAATCTGATATTTGGCCAAATTTTGTGTGGAGGATTTAGTATTGTCTGAATTCAAAAATCATAGTTTCACTGCATGTCTCCTTAAAGTGGACAGTTTAAATCATTAATGAGAGCAATGCATCTTACACACTATGAGGCTGATTCACTATGGGTCGAATATCGAGGGTTAATTAACCCTCGATATTCGACTAGGAATTGAAATCCTTCGACTTTGAATATCGAAGTCGAAGGATTTAGCGCAAATGCTACGATCATACGATCGAAGGATTATTCATTCGATCGAACGATTAAATCCTTCGAATCGAACGATTCGAAGGATTTTAATCCATCGATCGAAGGAATATCCTTCGATCAAAAAAACTTAGGCTAACTTAGGCTAACATTGACTTCGGTAGCTTTTATCTGCCGAAGTAGGGGGTCGAAGTTTTTTTAAAGAGACAGTACTTTGACTATCGAATGGTCGAATAGTCGAACGATTTTTAGTTAGAATCCTTTGATTCGTACTAAAGGTCGAAGAAGCCCATTCGATGGTCGAAGTAGCCCAAAAAATACTTCGAAATTCGAAGTTTTTTTACTTCGAATCCTTCACTCGAATTTAGTGAATCGGCCCCTATGTCATAGATCTAATATTCTGTATATAAGTTTGCAATCTCTGTCTGTCCCAGTTTATTACTGTATGTGACTACAAGCATCCCTCCTTTTCTAGTTTTATACATCAGATGATGAACGGCAAAACATATTCACATTGCAAATGGTGTGTCTCTTTATTTTGTATAAGATCATATTTTAAGGTTTACAAAATATAACTATATTTCTCTCTGAGAAATAAGCACAAGACTCCATCTAGTTGGTTTAAGAGAACGACAAATCCTGTATATAAATTGGTGCAATGATCTACTGCATCACACAGCAGTTTCCTTCCATGAGGAAATGTATTTTGCATAAGCTTTAAATAATTTGGACATGGCAATAAATAAACAAAAGGAAAAGATTCATAAAAAAAAAATCCAGACTTTTCAATTCATTGCCACATGTGACCTTGAATTAGGATGTATCAAAAGATTATAGATCTATGTTGCCTAACACAGCAGTGTTTTTTGTATGAATTATTCAAAAAGAGGTAATTCATGGCGAACAATTAGGTGATATTTTTACAAATAGAACAAAAATATATAACGAAATATGGTTGCAGAGGCATACAAATAATTAACATTTCTTGTTCAAGTGAAACTGCAAATTAAAAACAAGGCAACAAATACTCTAATGTAACGTCATAAAGAATGATTGCTTTGAGTCAGAGTGTGTATTAAGAGACTGCCATTAAGGGCTTTAATTAAGACTGTTTGATATATATTTTTATAGATAATAAAAACAGTGTTCACCATCTCTGTGGGCACTATTGATTTTAATTCTGGTGAGTAGGTAATCTTACCATCAAGGCAGGGGTGATGCTTATTTAATGTTGAAAAGGATCCTTGGCAGTTCAGCACTTTTTTGAACACTTGTTTGATTTGCACTTGAGCTTTTTTTGTGCTCAACTGGTTACTGCACTATTATTTTTTTTTAGGTGATCCAGAAGAGTGAATTATAAAAGGGAGGCTTTAATCAAGAGCAGGACCACATTTTCAGCACTGAATGGTCTTTCTTTGTGAAATAGTATATGTTTGCATGAAATACTGTAAATGTATGCCCAGATAAAGAGCACTGTCAAGTGTGGGGAGTGTGGGGCACCTCCAAGAAAAAACTTAGCAGGGGAAAGACATACAGTCACTGATATCCTATAGGCTGAATTTACAATGCCCCATGCTGTGTACAGTGAAAGTGCAATGGACAGTGCAGTGAAATTTGCTTTCAATTGCAGGGCACAAACACCTGCGGCATGTACCTTGAGTAAAGTGCTGTCTTCGTTTGGAGTGCCTCCAATAGCAACTCTGGATGAGCACATGCACCCCATTCCAGAGATTTTAAACCAGAACTCAGGAACAATCACACAGATAAACCCTTATTGGACAGTCAAACAATCCAACCTTAAACCAGAATCAAAGGGCCTTACTTGGGAATAACATAATAGAGAAAGACTACAGAAAAAAGACTACAAATCCTTACCAAGCCCTAGTATTTCCTAAACCAAACACATGCTTGATTTCTCAATAGACTTCAACTGAGATAAAGCCTAACATTTTCTCCTCAAACTGATTCCTGCTCAATATGCTCAGTTTCAGATGGCTTTCCTTTGCTAAATGTCTCTCTTATTTTCCTAGAGGTAGTTCACTGCATCCCTTTTCCAGTGCCATTAGGGTTAAAAGGTAACTTTAGAATAATTATTAGTAAATGTAGGTGCTGTCATTTTGTAATTGTGTGAGGTCAATGAATATAGTGGTGGGGCCCTAGCACTGCTTAAACTTTAGCAGAAAGGTAATGATAATAGCCAGGATTGGGGAGGACATCTCTGGTTCCACGATCTATTAAGATAAAATAAATCTGTTACTAACAAATCATAAGTATGTGTGTATCCCACCAGTTTATATTAAAATACATGGGTGAAAAAATATCCCACCCTGCCCTTCCATTTCCCATTGATTTAAATATGAACCACATGTCATGCTAGTATTGATGATTCTCTGGCAGAACCATCTGTCATTATGATGTTGTGTTCCTACAGTGTGTAACACAAGGGAAGGAAGAATGGACTGTTGAGGATGTTTCTGATGTGACTTCTGAACTTGGGGCAGACCTCTGTATGCATCCCTGCAAATGTTTCCTTGGAAGAGGTACAGCATGTGTGATACCCACAGCAGGGAGAGATAATTTTCTGTTGTTCCAAGTCCAACAGATTGCAAGTCCCACCATAAAGGATGCTGATGTGGAAGTGGATGTAATTTTGAAAGACAGACCCTTGACTTATGGAAGAAAAGTGGTCATTTTTATGTGTGGCCTATCAGGCTGAATCACTAAACCTTGCCCAGTCAAGGGGAGTTTCTAATTGGTCTGGGCCAGGCAGACTTCTTTTACACCCTCAGCTTGATCGATGGCTGTAGTCATGTGTTCTTAAAAGAGGAAGACAGCCCTACAGCTGCTTTGTCACACCTGCCTTTGAACACATTCCAGCAATCAATGGAGTGATGCCTAGGGGACCTGGACAATTAAATAATCCTATCCATATGACACAGTTATCTTTCTCAGATGGATGAGAAACATCTCCATCAATTTTGTGCTGGGTAAACTGCAACACTTTTTCAAGTTGCATTTGAAACCTTCAAGCAGACGTTAATTTCCCAAATTCTGGTTTACACAGACTATACCACTCCTTTAATGTGGTCATTAATTGAAGGCTCTAGGGTCCGGAAGTTGTGTAGTCCAAGGAATATGATGGAAAAAAATGCCTAGAACTGCCTATGCCAGCGCAGAGTGTGTCCCTCAGGAAGAAGCATAAAAAATTACAGTAATGTTGAGCTTGAATCAGTGTCCATGATATGGGCAGTCACATGAATAGCTATCAACTATGTTACAATGTCAGCTATGTTAAGTTGCCATTGTGTAATATTTTTATGACTGTGATGTATTAATATAGTTTTGCTTTTACATTTGCTATAAATGCCTGTTTGTGTTGTGTCTCTAATTGGCAGAATCTTGGCAGCAATGTGGCTGTACCTTTAATGCATACTTCCAGGAAGGGAGGCTGGTAAAGACAGCGAAAAGGGTAGGAAGTGAAAGGGTAGGGACATCTTTGATTGGCAAGTACATAGTAGGGGCAGAAGTTATGTTCTTACATTTCGAATACTGAACACTGCTGTGACTGACACATAAGATGGGCTTCACATTGACACAATCAAGACCCTTGAAATCTGAAATTCATATTAGCCTGTATAAGTACAGTATAAATCTTCTGTGAAGACTGAGTACCAGATGATAAACTGAAAATGATTGCTTTAAATATTGGTAAAAAAACTTTTGGGGAAAACTTCTACAGTGAAATTTGTATTCCATTGTAGTTTGGAATTCATATTTGGTGGGCGGGTGTCTATAAAGTAAAACAACTGTATTTTTCCTTTTTGCGTGGATACTGATCTAAACTGAAAGACCAATTCAGATAATCATGCACTGACATGTTCCATATAAAATAGTGCCTAAGGTATAACAGCCAATTATTTTAATGGCCTTAGCAGAATCTGGGCCAACTAATACAAACCACTGAGGATGGGGGAGATCCATCTGAGAAATTCGGTGCCTTGGAGACATTACACAAAGTCATAAAATGTAACTAAGGAAGCTAGGGACATCAGGGTTTCTATCTTATTTCCATATAGAGTGAATTTCCAATTCTCAAATGGATGTATACGGACAAGTGTGCAGGACATACTGTAGATTTTAACAAAAATACTCAATTGTACTACAATCTAGTTAGGCAGTGTTTGGCCATAATATCAAATTCAGTTCTGAAAATGATATGTGTAAAATATATTATCATAAGAACCTATAGTAAGATAAAGACTAACACAATACCTAAAAATGTCTTTTCAACCAAGCACAGAAATTGTCTCTTGGCTTCGACAAATCAATTTAATTATTGCTTTACTGAAAGATATCCATTCCAGAAAGAGAGAGCATTAAAATGATTGAAAACAACCAAACTCTTGTTAATATTGCAGTCATAACACTCATATAAGTACAGTACAGGAAAAATAAAGTCATGAAACACATATTGTTTAATACAAGGGGAGGAAGCATATAACTGTTCTGGATTCATATTCATATTTCAAAGATGCCAACTAGGAGGCTTAAAATCAGTGACAAAGCAAAAATAAAGCAAAGTAAAAATAGAATGCAGCAGACTGAGATTTTTGTTACAGTAACACAAAACTACACAATCACAAGGGTCAGCAGCTGCAAAGGATTCAACATGTTCCCCAGCAATTGTGCTTCAAACCTATTACAATACATGTAAGCTGATATTTAGTTCGGGTTAGGCTAAATCAAAGTGAAAATATTTCACTGCTTATGAATGTGACTTATTCAGTTCACCTGGTTTTATTGGTTTAGATATGGTAGGGATGCACCAAATCTTCTATTTTTGGTATTTGGACAAACCATGAATCTTTTATAAACTATTTTATAAACTTTTTGGGTGAATCCCAAATCTTTCATAAAGTATTCAAGAGAATAATGAACCGAATCGTTTGTCATTTTCATATCAATATCATGTATGCCGAACGTTGGCGATTTTTCGTTTGTGCCTAGTGAAAATTCGCTAGTGACCTTGCGCTTAGGTCAATTTTTCTTTATCATAAATCTTGGTGCAAATGCTTGAAGTTACCACTTTTTATAACAAATGTCCAATAAAACATTTGCCAAACACAGTGGAAAATACAAGATATATATATATATATATAAATATATATATATATAAATATATATATAATAAAACATTAGCTGTTATAAAAAACATAGTATTGTCTAATTTCTTTCTCTTTTGGAAACAGATGAGCTGGTATGAACATGCCTATTGGCATATGATCACTGAGACAGTCTGTCACATCATCTTATTTAGAATATTGGAACTGCCATAACATGTTATGTGGGCATGCCAAGGAACAGCTGGCATAAAAATGTAATAATCCTTCTTGATCCTTCCTTTAATGCTGTACTTCATAAGCTAGTAATTAACCCTCAATAAGAAAAGATCCCTGGATGCAAAACGGAATTGTTTCTCCTACACATATCCTATTCAAGCAATGATTGTTATAGTGAATAATGTCTTGTTATTCATAAAAATTAAAGACATTTCTGTTTTGGGATAACATTATATTTCGCTATAGAATATGTCAACAACCTTTGGTGAAATACACTGGCTTAATCAGAGCTTCTTTTGCTTGTGATATTCTACACAATATATGACAAAAGAATAATAAAAACATTTTAAGGCGGGGGTACATTATCTTAAGTTACAGAATATACAACAAAAGCTCCGACTCAAACCTTTATAACATTACAATGGCCAACTCTTTAGTCAAATGGAAAGTTTACGATAACAATGAAACAGATGGTCTTGAAGGGAATATTTTTTTTACCCCTGTTTAAATAATATGCCGAGATACAGAAGACAAAAAGTACATTGTTATGCCACCATTCCAAAGTAACTACAGAGAATTGTGAATTGTAACCATGGTAACTGTGACTTGCTTAGATTACTGAATTTAGGCAAATGAAGTTTAGACTTTCTGGGAGCAGTATGCCCTAGAAAGAAATAAAACAAAAGAACTAAAACAAATTTTTAAGCGTCATAAAATACAATGTATTAAATCAGACTTCTATATAGCTTGAGTTTTTGTAATTACTTGGAAGATTGCTAATGTTCTCTTTAAAATATAGTTTAGCTAGAAATAGATTTTTTTTACATATAATTTTGATTTACCTAGCTGCTTCATACTTAGCATTTGCACATTATGGTAAAACATTTCATTTTGGTATGCATATTAAAAACATTACTGCAAATATTGAATCGAGGAATTGACTTGGCATTCAGCCAAACCCCAACAATCTTTTGTCTGAACCTGAACCTACTGTGACTTTAACTTGGACAACTGAAGGTGACTGATTTGGGGGGAGGCGCAATTTTTAAAAAATGGGGTCAGTTCAATATTTGGAAGACACTTTAGTGGATGATTTGGTTTTGATGTATTTGTAGTAAAAATATATACAGGTATGGAACCTCCAAGAAATACAAAGCTGCAGCACTCCGAATCCTGTGAAAAGTGATTTATTGTGCCAACAAACTAGGTAACGTTTCGGGCCAATGCCCTTGAGAAAGGGTGTTGGCCTGAAACATTGCCTAGTTTGTTGGCACAATAAATCACTTTTCACAGGATTTGGAGTGCTGCAGCGTGTATTTCTTGGAGTTATAAGTGGGTCCCTGGCAGGTGAGTTATAGTTGAGCATCGCCCGCATTTGATTGTACAGGTATGGGGCCTTTTATCCAGAATGTTTGAAACTTGGGGTTTTCTGGATAATTGATCTTTCTGTAATTTGGATCTTCATGCCTTCTCCTAAACAATGATGTAAACATTAAGGGGCATATTTATCAAGGGTCAAATTTCGAATGGAAAAAACGTCAAAAATTCAGAAAGACCAACCGAAATTAACTCAAAGTTTGTTTTTTTTTGTCGAATAGGTCCATAGCCGAATTCGAATCATACAAATCAAAGGAATAGTGCAATCAATCAAATTCGATTCAAAGTATTTTCCAAAAAAACTTTGATTTTTCAAAGTCCACCAATTGACGCCAAATAGGTTCTAGGAGGTCCCCCATAGGCTAAAACAGCAATTCGGCAGGTTTTAGATGGTGAATGGTCGAAGTTGAATTTTTAAAGAGACAGTACATGATAAATTTCGATATTCAAATTTTTTAATTTTTTTCAAATTACACAAAAAATAGCTCGAAATTAGAATTGTTTGCATTCGAAAATTCATCTCGTCCTTTGATAAATCTGCCCCTAAATAAACCTAATAAGCTAGTTTTGCTCCCAATAAGGATTAAGTATATTTTAGTTTGGATCAAGTACAAGATACTGTTTTATTACAGAGAAAGGGGAAATAATTTTTACAATTTTGTATTATTTGATTATTATTGAGACTATGGGAGGTGGCCTAATTTGGAGCTTTCTGGATAATGGGTTTCTGAACAATAGATTATGTTTACAAACAAATGTCTATGCTAAAGCATTTGACAGTTCAGTAAATGTGTAAAACAGCATATGTAATTGTTGTCAGCAACTGCAGCCAAGAAAGTCTTGGAAATACTGTACATGACTGATGCTACTCATTGGCCTGGGAACAGAGCCATGAAGGTCCTAAATGAGCAATATTGCACCAATCTATGTACAGCAATATGGTGAACAATTTACATATGAGAATAAGGAATTCACTTTCAGCAAACAAATAAGAAAAGGGTAATTTAAAAAAAAAAAAATTGGTGTTCTATATCAATCACAGTTAATAGTTAAATCAATTGTAACACTGAAGTATCCTAACATTTTTCATATACACAACATTATATCCAATCAATAATACCAGAAAAAAATATACCTGGATTAGGAATATAAGGGATATCTATTTTTGGAAAACAGATTTGCAGTCAAAATTTAAAAGCAAGAACCCTTTGACCTTTCCAAGTAACATATAGTTATCCTTCAGTGTGTTCTGTCGACCATGATGTGTGTGCTGACAAGTCAATCCATTACTAGGATTACATTGTATATATTCTTTTAAAAGAAAATCTTTAGCATAATGTCTCATAATGTCTCTTATTAAAGATGATATTGTGTGTGAGTCGACCAGGTCCTGGTAATTTCAGAATTATAAAAATATACCTTAGTCTCTTCTACATACCTTAATGAAAATTGTGTTGAATTGTCCTCATTTTATCGTACAACCTAATATGAGATTAAATACATGTTCATTAAATTATTTTTGTTATGTTGGACAGAAGTAGGTATTTCAGCCTATGAAATAGGTGTGGGGAGGTTTATTATTTATTTAAATTTGAATCTGTCAGATGCTTTTTTATTAACATTCTCGTTTTACTGGATTTAGAGGTTTTGGAAACCATTACTAAACTCACATGGGCAGATTTAATAAGGTTTGAATGGTAAATTAGAATTTTCAAAAAATTTTGTGTCAAAACTCACAAATTCGAATTTAAAAGCACAAACTCAAATGTAAATTTGAATGTAAGATTTATCACACCTCGAGCATGGAATCTGTTCTAATTCTAATATTCGCCACCTAAAACCTGTTGAATTAATGTACAAGTCAATGGCAGAGGTCCATTGACCCATTTGAAGATGTTTATAGCCTTCCAGACATTTAATTTTTTTCAGAAGAAAATAAGAATATCCGGATAATTCGAATTTTCTGGTCCTTCATATTCCATGGTATTTTAGACGTTCACATTTTTCATAAATAACCTCCCATTCGAGTTGTGAGTACATTCGAATTTAGTCCAGTAAAATAAAATCCACATCAATTCGAAATTCAACCTAAATAATCCCAACAAACTCTAAAACCACTAATGTCAATGTCAATTTAAAGATTATGAATGGAATAAAGTGCTGAATGATGCGCTCCAAAATATGAATACCTATAAATCCTCTAAAAATTAAGTCCAAAAAAGAAAAGTCGAATAAGATTAGTGCAACTGCCACTGATTTCTATAGCACTTCTATAGGACCATGACAACAGGAAAATCACAAATTTTTCGAAAATTCAAGGAAAAAAAGACATTTGTTAGTAAACCTGCCACCTAGAGAATTATTCGAATGAACTCAAAAACGTTTTGAATATAAAAAACTTGATTGAAAGAAATGTGGAAAAACCTCAGATACAGGGCATATAGATTCTACTAATAATTTTTAATGGGTCTACCAACTCTCCAAAAAATTCCATAAATTCAAAAATCTTGATTTGAACAAATGGCTTAAATTTTGCCTAGGTCAGCTCCCCCTGACTTCTACATAAACTCAGCACCTTTTTAGATGCAATTTTTTTACCCTCAAGTTTAAACACAATCGGAAAGATTCAATTTGCATGACTATGAAGATTTTCATTCATCCAGGTCATGGTAGATCTAGTACAGGTAAATCTAAAACAACTGGACTTGCTGAGTAATCATTGAAGACTATCACTACTCATTTGAGCAGCTTCTTCAGTTCAACTGACTGGTGTGGTTCAACTGACTGGCATATAAACTCTTCCACTAATCCATTTACAATGGCACATTGTAAATCTTCAAGGAGGTGACATCTGAAGAAATTCACAGAGGTGTTGATTCTGTGTAGTTACTGTGATAGGATTATCCAATGTGTCAATGGGTCAGATTTAATTCAGTGAGAAGAAGTTATCTCATGGTTTATCATGTGAAAACTTATGGCTGAAATTCAATTCAAGGAGAAAAAAAAAATTCTCATAATTCCTTCAATAGAGTTTTCACTAGATAAGCGTTTTCTGAATTGAATTGCATCTCATTTTGAAACTAGTCTGAGTTTTCACATGATAAACCTTTTTCTCACTGAATGGAATCTGGACCAATGGTGGCTAAACCTTAAGACTTAACAATTCAGTGAAGTTGCTGTTGAGCTTTTACACCCTACAAGACATAATTAATTTGAACATGCTCGATATAAATCAATGGGTGAAAGTTAGAGATCAACATTTGATTAATTTGCTTTAAAAGTCCTATAAGAATCAATACAGAATGGCAGAATTTTACTGTTGTGAGCGCTAATTTTACACTTTCATAAATTTGCCCCATTGTGTAACAATGTAAGCCATTAAAAATTCAAGTAAAAAATAGCTGATGGTCTTGGTAAGCACATGAAATCACAGATCTTCCTTTCCCCACTACAGCTACAGCACTTCAGCCTGGCACAATAGGAACATTTTATTTTCCTACAAAAAAACAGTTGTGGCACAGTGGAAAGGATTTGGTACTGCAGAATTTAAAATGTCTTAATTGCAATGAAATGTCGCATTCCCACTGATTCCAATGCATTTTAGCGAAATTTCATCACTTCTCAAAATTTTCATGTGGTGTCGTGCATTTTTTGGTGGAGTTTTACTAATCATTGTTTACTTACCCAACGCATCCATATCTGTGACATTATGCTATGCCCAATGCTAACCACTATACCCTCTAATAGATTCAGGGGCAGATTTATTAAACATTGTGCACAGGAATCCAGAAGGATTCCCTAAATTAAAATCTGTTTGTTTGTTTTGTCAAAGCGTACTTGACAGTAAAAAAAGGTTTTACAAACACATTTATGAAAAGCTTATAAAGGTATCACCTGATTTCCTATGGGGTATTTGCACAACCCCATAAGGAAGATATCTGAAAGATATTTTGAATTGCAAATCTGTAAAGTAAATTTATAAAGAATATTTTTAGTTTGCAAATCAATCTAAGCATAATCTAATCATATGTAAATATTATTTCCAGCTATTTCCATCTCTTGTGGCATTAAAAGAAGATTACAGAAATTTCTGAAATGTATCAAATAGAAATCCTTGAATGGAAAACTGGCTAGCTAAAACCTGTCAGGATGACATAGGAGTCAATAGGAAATTCATTTTCAACATTCAAGCAATTTTGTTAATTCTTTTTACAAATTACGTGATTTGGGATTAATCCATTTTAGAATTTCAAATTGTGTTTTGTCTCAGTCATGCGCCTTTTTTCTAAAAATTTGCTTATTTTGTGTTACTTGCCACATTTTTTTTACCCAACTGTAAAGGAAAAAATTGTCAGAACTAATATGTGTACGTTTACAGCAACATTGAATACAATTTCCAAAAATCCGGTAATGCTACATTTAATTTTAGGTAATGCAGAACTCTTAAGTGGCCCCAAAACACCACTTTGAAAACCCAGCTTTACTTGATTGCTAACACGCTGCAGTGTTTGTTTAAAGCTTGCTCACAGCAATTATTCACAGAGGAGTTGTACAAACCTGGATTAAAGAAACATCCATACATTTGCATTATCTAAAAGACAAGAACACAGAAAGGATAATACTGTAATATTGATAATGTAAATAAAACCTTTTTAAGAGTAAGTACAATACTGGGAATTGTACAGCCATTGCTGTTTTAAAAGAAACATGTTGACACTTGACAATACTTCACTTTAGTTGCTGACAATGTCAAACTTAATCAGCTTATTACAATCTTGAATAATTTACACTTAGCAACCAAATGTGCCATAGCCAATTCTTTTGCTCCTAGCAATTTTACAAGATTTATTTAGGATAAAGCATGTGCGGAATCTTGTCTGATGAATAATGAAAAATAAAACTTGCCCTTAATATCATTATCAACAAGTTGAATAGGCACAAATCTATCATAGATCAGAATCATCTTAAATAAAACATGCCAAAAATCAGCAAAGCCAAAACCAAATTGTCTTTACTTTATAATATACCCCAAATCATTCATAATATATCTGCAAATCGTTGCAGTTGAATGCATCTGGAAGCACTGCAAAAAGTCTAAAAATTCTGGTAATCAAGGAACCAGCCTAAAAATTATAATCTGCAGGTACCTGATAACAATCAGGAAACATCAAATAGATCCCTCAGATCTTTAATGTCTTCCAGGGCAGCTGGCAAATAAGACACTATTACCGTAAGTGGTGGATGTGTTCAATCTTCTTTTGTCATTTAATATTTCAAATACTCACCAACTTTCATTTCAAAATTTGAGCAAGCATTGCCATGCCTTCCTTGCTATGTTGTAGCCAGACAACTGATTGTCTCTGACTGGTTAACCAACTGCCCCCTAATATATAAATGCACCGGGTATCCCTTAAAGGGAATTCCAAACGAAAATAAAAGTATAACTTTGTAGTGCCACAACTTATGAACAGGATGGAGTGTATAAAAATTGTATAAAAGGCTAAACTAGACAAACAACAAGTGACTTGGTCCATATTGGTCATGTCAATTGCTTTATAACCTAAAATAATTATATTGGGGGCCCTACTGCAATAAAATGCATCCCTTCGATTTAAAGAGACAGTAACACCAAAAACTGAAAGTCTATAAGTAGTAATTAAAAAATAATGTACTGTTGATCTGCACTGGTAAAAGCTGTCAGTTTGCTTTAAAAAAGACTACTATAATTTATATAAACACAATGCCGTGTAACCATGGGGCAGCCATTCAAGCTGGAAAAAAGAAAAGGTACAGGTTACCTAGCACAGGGGTCCCCAACCACCTGCACGCTGCCCAGAACCGGGCCCAGGACAGTCCTGAACTGGGCCGCCGAGCCTAGCCAGAAATTAACGCTGACGCGTCGAATTGGATGCTGACTCGCAATATTGGACGCGCAGTTGTCCAGTTGACCCCCTCCCCCGGTCTTTGCAAAAAAAATTCCTTTACACCAGTCCCTGGGCAAAAAAGGTTAGGGGCCACTGACCTAGCAGACAACAGATAAAACACCATTGTATTAGACAGGGCTTATCTGTTTTGTGCTATGTAAACCTGTGACTTTTCTCCTTTTTTCCAACTTGAATAACACAGCAGCTTGTTTATATAAACAATAGTACCATATCTGAAGCAAACACACATCCATAAAGAATGGTAACAAGTCATTTGTTATAACCATGCTTCCTATTTACCATTATTCCCTAACACTTTTATTGCCGAATATCATATCTAATGCCTGTTTAGTTGAAATTAGTTCCCACGCTGACCATATCTTCAGGAGATTGGGCACTGTGTTATTGATAAGTGCAATCCTATGTTCAAAGTTTTTATTACTGTTTACTTTCTGATAAATTTCCCTTAGGGAGGGGATGTTTGATGTTCTCCATTTAGCTGCAATGGATATCCTAGCTATAGTAAGTACATGATTTAGTAACCTTTGTTAAGCATTAGCAAGCCCTATAACAGATTTACCAAGTAAGAATGTAAGGATATCTTTCTGTATATTGTCATGTGTAAAACACTTTATAAGGCTTAGAATGTCGTCCCAAAATGGCTGAATCAGTGCACAATTCCAGAAAATATGAAGTACATCTCCTGGAGGCTCACCACATCTCCAACATAATTGTGAAACCGCAGGAAATGTTTTATGTAATCTAACTGGGATTAGGTACCAATGCATTAATATTTTATAAATATTTTCCCTGTAACACAGCGCTTTGCATTTTTCCAAATTAATTCCCAGTCCTCCTTTGCAATCTCCATGTTCAATACTTCATCCCATTTTACCATGTAAGAATGTTTATAATCTCTTTCTAAAAAGGGATCATTGAATATATTCTAGATATCAGCTTCTTTTGTGGAAGTCCTTTATAGGCTATTTGTACACTATATTTTGTATTACTTTGCTACACTTTAATGTTTTGGTGTTACTGTTACTTTAAGCACAATGGTTTACCCAGCCTTCTACCTTCATTAGGGTGTGTTTATTTTCAAAAAGTATTTCTTTTTTAATTCTATTTATTTTGTCACTAAACCAAGAGATAGAGAGTATTAGAATTATGTTCTTTTGTTTGTATGCAACAGCAGAATAGAGACATCATTCCTAAAATTTTATGCCATGCCACAAAACATTTTGAACATAAAAAATAAAGACTTTTTTAATTGCAATAACTAATAAATATGACAATAATGATTGCTAAAGAAATAAAATAGCATTTTATTGTGCATAAATTTAATAAAGAGTAAATTATATTTGGATTTGTTTTTGCTATTTGCAGGAACAAAGAGATTTCCCAGTAATATCTGCAAAACCCCAAATTTCCAGTCATCCATAAATTATAATATAATACATATTACAAATTGAGTTGCATCCAAAACAAAATGAGCCTCACCACACTCAGATAGAAAATATGTCAAAATGATCAATGTGTTTTTAAAATTTCAATAATAGCAAAAAGAAGCAATTATGGCCAGGCATTGCCTCTGTTATAAGGGTTCATTTGATTGCTTGTTCTGGCTCAGAGGTGTAAACCTGGAACAAGAGGGATATATATATATATATATATATATATATATATATATATATATATATATATATATATATATATATATATATATATATAATATATATATATATATATATATATATATATATATATATATATATATATATATATATATAGTCAAATACAAGAGTCCTCTGCACTCAACCCATTATCAATATATTTAAGACAGCGACATTTTGTGCATACTGCTACTAAAAAATGCCTTACCCTTTAAACAAAACAGGGATTGTTTGTCCATATATTGCAATATATTTAAGCTGGCCAACTACGTCAAAGTCATCCCATATCTGGCCAGTCCTATGCTCAATTTTATCTGATTCATTAAGAATTCTATTGCTTCATTATACATTTTACAAAGGGACTAGGTATTACCTGCAACTTAACTTGCTGCTTTCAAAGTAAACCTCCATACTTGGCTGCCCTTTTATTAGACACCAGTGGGATCACCTGACTATAGCTGGGAAGGGTGGGAGCTACAGTACAACATAGAGCTGGTCACTGCTCCTGTATAAACTATAACAAACAAGGGAAAGTTGTGCTCACCACTATTTAAAATAGTGGTGAGCACAACTTTCCCTTGTTTGTTATAGTTTATACAGGAGCAGTGACCAGCTCTATGTTGTAGCTCCCACCCTTCCCAGCTATAGTCAGGTGATCCCACTGGTGTCTAATAAAAGGGCAGCCAAGTATGGAGGTTTACTTTGAAAGCAGCAAGTTAAGTTGCAGGTAATACCTAGTCCCTTTGTAAAATGTATAATGAAGCAATAGAATTCTTAATGAATCAGATAAAATTGAGCATAGGACTGGCCAGATATGGGATGACTTTGACGTAGTTGGCCAGCTTAAATATATTGCAATATATGGACAAACAATCCCTGTTTTGTTTAAAGGGTAAGGCATTTTTTAGTAGCAGTATGCACAAAATGTCGCTGTCTTAAATATATTGATAATGGGTTGAGTGCAGAGGACTCTTGTATTTGACTATATGTATTTTGTGGTCACAGCCTCATTGCACCCCCGCCTAATGGTTTTAAAAAATAGTGGTGAGCACAACTTTCCCTTGTTTGTTATATATATATATATATATATAAAGTAGAATAAAGGCTGTTGCACAACAGGGTCTTGCAAAGGCCCCAGTGAGGGTCGATTTGTGAAATAAATAAATAATCATTTTTTTGCAAGACCCTGTTGTGCAACAGCCTTTTATTCTACTTTTATACATATACTCTGTTAGCACCAGGGCAATAACCCAGATAAGTGAGTGCAGAAAGCATCCTACGATTTTTGTATATATATATATATATATATATATATATATATATATATATATATATATATATATATATATATATATATATCTATATCCCTTAAAAGTTTTGTTTTATTGTACTACTACAAAATTACATAGACTTTTCTACAATTTCTAATTTAATAATAACTTATATATACATTCCAGGTGGGTAACTGAAGCTAGTGATGAACATTTTTTAAAAGGCTGAAAATGTTGAAGGTAATCCTGGGATTCTTGTTCCTGTTTTACGCACTTCACTACCAGAACAGAATGCTATGTAAACAGATTAGGGTTGAGGTGTTGTTTGTCTAGTACAGACGTCAGAAGATAGAAAGTGTAAGACAATATGCTTTGGTGTGTGTGTGTCTGCCATTCTCCTTGTAAATGTACTTGGATATATTATTCTCCTTTACGTATATAAAGCTAACATTCTATAAGAATAATTGTTCATTATTCAAAACATCCCTGTTCCAGTGAAGCATACAAAGCCCCTCTCATTCAATTGCAAAATATCGCTGCTCTCACCACAATGAACCATTTTTACTGCTTTAAATGTAAGTTCAGTTCCTGAAGTTTAAAGTGGTGGCCTTTGGTTCTTTGTGAAAAAGAGATCCCCCCAGTCTCTGTGTCATCTAATGAACTTATAAAGAGTCATCATGTCCCCTTGCAAGAGTCCTTTCTCTAGAGCAAACAAACCCATCTTCTACTCTTACAGTTTGCACATCTCTGCACTCTCTCCAACTCATTGATATCCCTTTAAAGTGATACTGACACTAAAAAACAACTTTTGAAAATATGAAAGTATGTTAAAAGTCACCTATAGGAAAGGTAATGTAAAAGCATTGTGCAAATATTTATGACAAAGCTATAAGTAGCCTTCAAATGCAATATTATGATAGATGTTCAATTTCTGGTGTCGGTATCTCTTCAAGGAATGGAGCCCAAAACTGCACTGCATACTCCAGGTGAGGCCTTAGCAGGGACCTATAAAGAGGAACAATTTACGCTAGAAGTACAGAATAATTTGTGAAAGCTTGTTAAAAGTATCTCCTTATACACATTTTCAACATGAGACATAAAGATTGCTTGCTGTGAATTTCTGTCTACTTTGTAAATTAATGTAATTTTAATTTTAAATAAAATTTAAATCCCTCTATTTGTGTTACTAAAAAGGATCTATGACATCATGGTTTTGTTATACTTTAGGTTATTACTTTGTTTATTTTTATTGTCTACAGGGGCTCTGCAGCTTCTGTGTAATGTGTTAAGGAAAGCACTGTCCCATTTATTTAGTATATATAGGTTTGGTGTAGTTGCATAACTAAAATATAAAAATATAAAATGAGACTAACTGCAAGTTGTCTTAGCCCACTGAAGAAATTACTCCTTTAAACACATGTGCTTAACAGAGATGACCTAGCTAAGAACTGAGATAGTGTGAAGGAAGAGGGGTCACAACCAAACATACAAAAAAATGACGAGGGGGGTAGGAAATCCTTTCCCTAAGTCAGTATCTGCCAGAAGATGCAGTAGTTATTTAAAGTATTCTTTTTATTAGTGGTTAAAGATTCATTGTGCAGCTTCTCCAGTGTATTTTCCCTTTTCTGGTGTTACACAAATTAGCAGGTTTTTTTTATTGAACATGTGTAGTAAAATGGCCTTTCTATTTATGGATCCCATCTTGAAAGGTTGTGACGTCTAATTAGCAAGCATCCCACCAACACAAATGAGCTCTCCTTTGTCAAGTGAACACAGCACACTGGATAGGAATGAAGTCTGATCAGAAGCAGAAAGCAGCCTTAAAGAATGCTAAATATTTGTGTCTACCATGATAAAAAGAATTAAAAATGCAGTGAAATATGCCAAGGGCTAGGGATGGGCCAATTTTTTCCCCTTGTTTCGCCGAAAAAATGACGCCCATAGACTTGCATGGCGTTGTGCGTCAAAATAAGAAGACGCACATCATAAAAATTTCGACGTGTGACAAAATTTTTTTGACACCCATAGACATTAATGGGCGTCGGCGACATTTAAAAAATTCACCCATCCCTACAAAGGGCTTTACCTAGATAATATGCTTTTATTATGCACCATGCTGAAGAACAATCCTAGAAATCTGGCAGCAGAAAGAAACAGAACGTGATAGAAATGTGTTTTCCAACAGGCACAGCATGTGCCTAATGTTATTGGAATATTCTTTTTGTTTTACTTATTTCTACAGATAATGTTATTGGAAGCATCTCACTTATTTTGCGAAAATCATATGTGCAAATTGTACAGTGAGAAATGTGCAAATCTAGGCACAAATGACTTCCTAAAATTCTTAAAATTCAGTTTTAGTAATGCTCAACCCAGAAAATGTGCAAATACTGTATATAGGTACTTGCACATTTTCAAGTCCTGTATGTATGCTTAGCTTATTTTGTATATGTCTAGCAAAAGGACTGATATCTTTGCTAAGACAGGGGTAAGTAATAAACATTAGCAAACAAGTCCTAGGCATTGTAAAGTTGTGGACACACTGCAATATACAGTAACAAGTTCATCGTTCCTAATCCAATAAATTCACCTATTTCTTATTTTGCCAAGTGGCACATCTCAGTACCTGGAACCATTGCATGCCTAGTGCTCTCCCCAAATATAGGCATTAGCTCAATCAGTCCATAAATATTTGGATTAACTATAACATATTGTATATTGTGATGAGAAATATTAATACATAGTACATTAGATAATTTCCTTTATTTGTTTTTCTCCACTATGAAAACTAAAGAAACTTCCACTATGAAAACTAAAGAAACTGTCCTCTACACACAGTATCTTTTGCAGCAGTCCAGTAACCCATAGCAACTAATGAGATGATTGCTTTCATCACTGTACATAGACAAACAAGACGACTAAAGGCTAATTGCTTTTCATGAATGCTGCATAATCGATTCAGCTGCAAACTTTCAGTAACTTTACTCTTTAAACTAGCTACGATTGTTGATCCACATTCACTGTAGTTATAATGCAGCATTCATTAAACCCGATACAAAAGAAAACAGATGGTCCCTGCACAGGGGAATAAAGACAAGTTCAGTTTCAGTATGCTTACTGCTGTGTCAAGGAAACTGTATGGGAGAATTATGGATGTTAAACAAAAGAAATTTTTAAGAGATAAAGCTGATTACTAGGGATGTCGCGGACTGTTCTGCGGCGAACTTGTTCGCGCGAACATCGGCTGTTCGCGTCCGCCGCAAGTTCGCGAACGTCGCGCGACGTTCGCCAATAGGCGTTCGCGTCAAAATCGTTCGACCATTTGACCATTCGGTCACTAAAATCGAACGATTTTCGTTCGATTCAAACGAAAATCGTTCGATCGAACGATTAAAATCCTTCGATCGTTCGAATCGAACGATTTTCGGATGTTCGAAGTTCGCGAACTGTTCGCATTTTTTGCCGGTGTTCGCGAACGGCATTCGCGAACACATTATCGGCGGTTCGCTACATCCCTACTGATTACGAGCAAGACAGGGTGTTTTCATGGGGAATGAAATTGAACAAACAACGTGGAAGATGGGAGCGTTTGAAACCATCTTTAAAAACATCTAAATATCAAAACACGAGATATAAGAGTAATTCAGTTGATATTGATACTGATGCAATGTCTCCAAGTGTCTCTTTTTTAGCAACATCTGGGAGCGACCTGGACCTGAGTCAAGACGACGAAAGGGAGAAGGAGCTCCCGAAAGAAAAGAAACCAAGAAAACAAGGAGAGGATCGAGAGGCAGAGGGAGTAAGAGGAAAAAGAGATGTAGAGACCAGGAAAGGAAGAGGGAAGAACATCAACAAGAGGAAATAGTACAAGACTTGGTGATTAATCTCTCCTCGCATGTACTAAATGCGGATGAAATTTCTTTACTAAATAGAGGTCTTAATTATTGCCCTACTACACATTTTTCTCTATTTGAAACAGTGGTAGATGTGAACAGGTTTATCAGATTATTAACATTGAAGAGATTCTTTCATAGGAAACAAGGTATTGACTCGGAGATAGAGAATCAGGAGGAAGAACATTCTGATAACAATAATTTTTTGACACAGGATGTATTGGAAGCCATAGATATTAATATGGATAGCCAAGAGGGGATAAGTACTATACCAGATATGTCATTAACAGGTAGGATGGATAGAGTGATACATACAAACCTCAGAGTCAAGTCACATTTTAACCATTTGGGACATGGTGGACCATTTGTGGGAAGATTTTATGACTTGATTGTGAGAGACCTAAAGGAATTAGCAGAAGATATTGAAACCTCCAAAATCACTACACAGAAAAGAGACAAGAAATTAGGTTTACATAATTTGACTATATCAGAATTTCAAGCTATGAAATCTTTGACTGAAAATACCGACATAGTAATAAAAAATTCAGATAAAGGGGGGTCTATAGTTGTCTTGGATAGAGACTATTATGAACAGGAAATCATGGAACAACTTCAGGTCCAAGACAACTATAGACTACTCACCAGTGATCCCACTGACTGTTTCAAAAATAAATTACGCACTCTGTTGAAATATGGTAAAGATATGGGGATTCTAAATACAAATGAGATAGAATATATATGGAAGGAATTTCCTAAAATACCGATTTTTCATACTCTCCCAAAGGTACATAAAGATCCAACTCGTCCCAAGGGAAGACCCATAGTGGCGGGGATAGGATCTTTGAATGAAGGCTTGAGTGAGTATATAGATAAGTTGATTCAGCCCATGGTTACCACATTACCATCATATTTGCGGGATAGTACTGATGCCCTAAATAAATTAACTGGAATTGATTGGCAAGAGGGATATATATGGGTAACCATGGACGTCTTGGCCTTATACTCATCAATCCTACATCAGGATGGTTTATATGCAGTAAGTTACTGGTTGACACAGGAGGGTTTGTATGGACAGGAACAGAATGAATTTATTATGCAGGCTGTGGAATACCTTTTAAATCATAATTACTTCCTCTTCAAAGATAATTATTACCTCCAGAGATGTGGAGCGGCGATGGGGGCGCGGTTTGCGCCCTCATACGTTAACCTATTTATGGGATGGTTCGAGAAACATCACATCTTTGGGAGGGGAGCTAACTTTACTGCACACATTGTCAAGTACTATCGATTTTATCGATGATTTGATAATGGTGTGGAAGGGGACGATATCAGAACTTGAGGGGTTTATAGAACACTGCAATTTGAATATGAATAATATTAAGTTTACATACAAATGGAGCGAGACCACAATGGAGTTCCTAGACATACTATTTACACAGAAGAACAATTTGGTATATACTGATGTATATAGGAAACCCATTAGCCGAAATGCTTTGCTATTAAGGACGAGTGGACATCCTGTGCCCCTCCTGGAGGGTATCCCAATTGGACAGTTCTTGCGTTTACGGCGGAACTGTTCCACTTGGGATACTTTCCAGGATAGGGCTATGGAATTATGGGATCGACTCATATCGAGAGGATATCACACAACTAACATCAAAGAAGCATATGAAAGAGCGGTACTAAGTGATAGGAATATTTTATTGAAAAGTAAAGACAATAGGACAAAGTACAGTAGAGATCAAAAGGGCAGAAATAATGTTAGGAAGTGTGATAATTTTGAACAAATAGAAAGATTGAGGTTTGTGACCAAATATAGTATGGAAGCGAAGAGAATAGAATCCATCATACGTAAACATTGGGGAATATTACAATCGGACCCTATACTATCGAATCTAAATATAATGAAGCCACAATTTGTATACAGAAGGGCCAGGAATATTAGAGACCAAATATCCCCCAGTATGTTGAAGGATAGAAGAGGTGGAGATCGGAGTGATTGGCTTAAATACACAGGTACCTTTAAATGCGGGGCGAATGTATGCAAATGCTGCCGTTACATAAATGTATCTAAAACTTTTGTGAGTACAGTGACTGGCAGAGAATATAAATGTAACACATATATTAATTGTCGCACCACCAATTTAGTATATCTAGCAACATGCAGATGTGGAATTCAATATGTGGGGAGAACTACAAGAAGGTTTAAAGACAGGGTACTTGAACATCTAGCATGTATTGGTAGATCTGATAGCTCTTCAGCCATTGCTGAACATATAATAGAGAAACACAGATCTAATGATAATTTTGTCACGTTTCAGGGGATAGAAACTATAAGAGTAGGGAGAAGAAAAGGAGATGTTGAAAAACTAATATCTAGAAAAGAAATTAAATGGATGTTCACTCTAGATACCGTAAAGCCGTTAGGTTTAAATAAAGATTGTGATGTTAGAACTTATATAGACTAGCCAATGATATAGAAATGATTTAATAATAATATAGTGGATGTTTAGATAAACAATAATAGTGATCGATTCTTGGTTGCTAGAGCTGGTGATCTATATTTTGATATTTACCATTTATATATACCAATCAATATATAATATATTGTACTATTAAGTGCTATGCGCTGGTAGTTCCAGATTAAGTGATACAATTTGTTCCTTTAATTATTATATATGTAACTCTTTTAATATATTTTTTCCACTAACATTTGTTTTGTGATTCTGTTACAGTGAATAGGAAATATATATGGATGATGACATTTCTTTTATGGGACCACGAAGTGAACAACAAAAAACAGAATAAATGTATATAATATGTGGGATATTGTTATGTATATTAACAGTTGTGAAGAGTTGGTATTATTGATGTATTGGATATAGTACAGATAGAGGACACGTGGTTTTGCACATTTAATATACACCACAGAAACACGATATTTTATAATTGTATAATACTGATATTAATATTACTTACACGATTTATATTTAGCGTGTATTTAATACATGCACGATTGGGGTGTTTTTAAGGATTGGTTTTTAATAATTGTATTTTAATGATTGGGATTTAGCTCACATAATGGTAGACTCACACATAATACATATTTATATGGATGTATTCTAAAGACATATTTGTATAGATGCATTTTAAAGGTGTATTTTACTCATTTTATGCAAATGTAACATTAATTGCATCCATATGTGTAGTAGGGGGTGGATTCATTATAGTCATTACAGTATTTAAGGGGGAGTTCACTCACTATGAATTTAGCTCTGAAGAAGTGCAGTTTGTTTTGGGCACGAAACGCGTAGGCTTTATTGCACTATGATTGCCACTGTTTGTCACATTGTTTGCGTGAATAAAAGCCACATTTGATCAAAATAATACGTGCCTTGATTCCTCCGGCTGGGCGCCTGCGGCTGTTGAGCTCGTCTTGCGTCGTGGTGGTTGGAGTTGGTTGCGCCTGTGGAGCTCTCGCGGGGTGCCGCTGGAGGGGGAGACGTGATTCTTGGACGCCGAGTTGGTGAGCTCCGCTAATTTTTTCCCTATAAACTTACTTCGTTTTTTGAGAATTAAAATGTGGTACATTTTTCTCTGTCTCTATCTAGTTTTGCGATATATATTCTTTACTTTTAAGAAATTAAGGAGACCCACTGATAGAGCAAGGAATGGGTGGAGGAGATTCGCCATGACAAGGTTAGAAAAGGCCGGAAAGGTTTCTAGTTAGTGGGGAATCTGGGAAATGTAGTCAGGGGTCTGATTGGCTGGGAACGGAGGACAGGCTATGCTAAAGAATGCAAAGACAGGAAGGAAGGTACCATTTTACCTCAACAGTTCCCACCCACTTCTCCTGTCAAGGGGATGAGTCCAAAAAGGGCAAGGTGTGGGTCAGAATGATTGGGACTAGATGCAGCAATGAGTTTTGCTTTAGGAAGTGGGTACATTGTATGGAACATAACAAAAGAAGGGCCTGAGGCTATGGAAGCCTCAGTGAATCGAGTGTGGTTTGGAATGGATCCCACAGATGCAGCCTTGAGCAGCTTCCATGTTAATTGGTGGGTATTATGTTATGTAACGCTGTTAACACAATAATGTTAGTGAATGCTGATCACAACATAGTTAAAGACAACTTACTGTTAATAAATTTGGTTGAGGCCTTTTCATCCTAAATAATTGGTATGTTTCTTAGTTCTGTGGCATGTGAATGGTATGGGGGTGAGTTAAGGTGTTACAAAAAGGGGGTCATATATTGATGCTGTCCTTTTTAAGGCAGTTTCCAGTTTAATCAGAATAATAAAATAATGATGACCATTTTATGAAACATGAACTTTGCCATGCAGATGTCATCTGAAGGTTGCCAGTGAAATAACTTGAAGTCCGTGGAACATGGTATTTTATTTTGGTCAGTAGACAACAAAGTCAGCAGTGATAATAAGCAATTGTTAAGCAGAGCAAGAAGATAAGACACCTTTTAAGGCCAGGGCCATGCAGGGCCGGAATCAGCCTGCTAAAATCTGCTGGTCGATTTCAGTCCCTACTGCGGCCAGTAGCAGGCAGTAATTCTCTCTTCTGTTTGTACCATTGTGTTGGCTTCAGTGCAAACATGCTTGGTGAATTTCGGTGAAGAAACGCAAGACTTTGCATTTTTGTGCTGAAATCCTCATCACAATTAAAATTCATATTTCTTAGTTTATTTTATATAATTTGCTTTAGAAAACATTATGTTGCTTTCACACTTACTATTTAATCATTAGCAAAGTTAGCTTGGTTTAAACAACCCCCTCCTTTTACTCTTTATTATGACTGCATTGGATCACAGACAAGCATGAGTCCATTATGTAGGGCACAACAGTGCACTGTAATCTAATTATCTGCCTCACAATGACCAAACATGGAGTCGCTGCAGATGCAGTCTGTCCCCACCAGCACTCCTTAACTTGTGCTTCTGAAAGATCTGCAAGTTAGGGGGTGGGAGGATGCCTACGTGCCTCCTCCGCTGGACTCTGTGCTCCAAAACAGAGTTTACAAATATGTGCCAATTCTTCTGGAGGGAGCAATGTACAAAAAGCAGTCAGATTATCTTTATTTAAGCTTTGAGGAAAAATTAAGTAACAAAAACATGAGCTTATAAAACTCTCAAGTGTTTTCATTGGAGACCCAACCATATATTTTACTCCCTTAAAATTTTGCCCATTTACAAGTCAGTCAAACTGGTTACAGCACACATGAAAGATTGCAAAATTATAGTGCTTCATTTGTTCAGTGAATTCCATTTGTAGTTGCATACAACTTTTACAAATACATAGCTTGTTCGCGTCAGCGGATGTTTCCCGAGATATACAATATTCAATGGCTTTTTTATACAAGCTGACGTAAAGTTGTGTTCACTGCAGAGACCTAGCACGTTTGTGACAGACAAGTCCTTATTCCCTGATAGAGATGAGAGTTTTTCTTGATTGTCTGACAGATCCCATCTTTTATAATGGTTGTAGAACTGTGAAGAAAGAAAATCCTTTCAGAGCTTATGTTCCATTTTATTTAACTTGTCAGTCACATGATTTCCCCAATTTAGACATCAAGTTGTGAAATTGCAAATCCTTCCAAAGCAAATAGTAACAACCAGTGTAGAGTATGCAATCAAACAGGACAGGGACAGAGCTGCGAACTGTGTTGCCAAGGAAAAGGGAAATAAGATAAGAAAAGAGGAAAACCAGCTGCTAGTGTAAAGCAGAATTATGAAGAAAGAAAATCCAACCTGTCGTGGGTTTCTACAGTTATATAGTTGTTCCTCATTTCTTTATTCTTTTATATTACTTCCTTGTGATGAACCCCAGTCCTGTTATTTTCTTTGATGAGAGACTCATTGGGTGGCATAGGTTACATTTGGCAAACAGCCTTAACTCTAAAAGACATTCATTTTAATAGTGAAGATGAAGAAATTTAAAAGACATATGTTACATCATTTATATACATACATAGCATTTGTTGGGCTGCCACTTTGAGTTGAGTTATACATTGATACTAATTAATACAGATGTACAGTATAACTCATTAATTATACATGACTGTTTGCCTTTTCTGAGGGTCATGAAATATTCCATGCCTCGAAACTTAAAAATAATGTCAATACTTTGGGTCAGTACCTTACTTGTAACCTTACTTGACTATGCAGATCTTGTATCCTGTACTGCCTGATGGTACTACGCAAGCAGATTGCAATGTTATTCAGGTATGAAGTGACTGCAATGCCCATTAGTCTTAAGTGGGTCACTAGAGGATTAAGTATTTAGCTGAACACTCTGGTAATGCTCGATCCGGCAGTGGTTTCATTCTTTGTGAAGCAAATAATTATGGAAGCAGCTTGTTAAAGTGTCTTGATTGTCTCTAGAAGTCATACAAACCTCCACTTTCATTGACATGATCACTGACTTTAGTGTCTCCAATCTAAACCTGTTTTGTGCTGAAGTGGTTATGAGACTGAGTTGAGAACAGGGTGAAAAATGTCTTGACTAGAAGAGAATAATACACCCAGAATTTCTTCTGTGTTGGTACAAGTGATGTGATGTGGTTCTTTAGCAGACATGAAGATGCTACTTTGGTGGCTTGTATTTTATTTGGGCAAACCCATAGACAGAAGCAATGGAGTTAAAAAACAGGATAAAGACAGAGCAGGGATTACAAACCACAATATAGCAGTAGGATTCAGGAATCAGAGCATCCAGAAACAAGCCAACTTGACCTACAATGAATAGTGAATGAGCAGTGAGCATGTATTATCTTGGATGCATTTTGGTGTTGGTTGTCCACATAAGCACTTACTACCTCTTCTGTCATCACAGTCTCCAAATTGCTTCATTAAGACCAGTTGTCTGTAATCTGGTTATCAAGAGCCTAGTCAAGATAGCCTCTTCCTGCCTATTGCTGAATCATAATAAACATTCTCTTTAACCTCTCCATTTTGGATCCCCATAGAAAAACAAAACATGTTCTTATTATAAACCAACACAGATGGGGAGAAGTTAAGAACAGTGTACAATAAAATGAGCATTAGCCCCATTTTAATTAACATTGCATTGTAAGGTGCCACACAGACCAAGAAATTACTATCCATTTATATTTTTAATTACCATATTCAATGTTTCTTTTTCATTATCATGTAAGTTAAAAACAGTGCCTAACATCTTGACTCCCTTTGCTGTAAAGGGCAATCTGTCAAGAAGTCCAAATTTTCTTAAAATGTAATTTAAACCTGAGATGGCACAGCAATGTTATGTCATTTGAACAGCTGTTTTTATGGTAAACACATCTATACACACACAATATCATCCATGTACCCTGTCACTTTTGCCCCCTTAGATGTAATGTTGTTGAGTAAAGGAGAGCATGCATTCTGTCTTAGACCATTCTGTCTCAACCTGAATAATATAATTGAATATAGGTAAAGTCCTTTATCTTTTTGGTTGGAGCTCCTTCCAGACAAAGTATTTGTCTGGAAGTTTTAACCAACTTGTTGGGTCTAGCACATTTTTTGATGCAATGGTATATTTTGTGGGAGGATCGCCAGGCTTTTCCTTCCTTAATTTTTAGAAGGTATATTGAGAAAGCATACCAGAGGGCACATTTACTATTGGTCGAATATCGAGGGTTAATTAACCCTCGATATTCGACCCTCGCAGTAAAATCCTTCGACTTCGAATGTCGAAGTGGAAGGATTTACCGCATTTAGTGTGATCGAACGATCAAAGGATTTTAATCCATCGATCGAACGATTTTCCTTCAATCAAAAAAACTTTAGAAAGCTTATGGGGACCTTCCCCATAGGCTAACATTGGTGCTCGGTAGGTTCTAGGTGGCGAAGTAGGTGGTCGAAGTTTTTTTTAAAGAGACAGTACTTCGACTATCGATTGGTCGAATAGTCAAACGATTTTTAGTTCAAAACGTTCAATTCGCAGTCAAAGTTGTAGTCGAAGGTCGAAGTAGCCAATTCGATGGTCGAAGTAGCCAAAAAAAACCTTTGAAATTTGAAGTTTTTTTCATTCGAATCCTTCGCTCGAGCTTAGTAAATGTGCCCCCAGGAGTCACTTACCTCCAGAATTATGCGTGAGGTATTAGATAATGCTAATGTTAAAGGAAAACTATACCCCCCAAACAATGTAGGTCTCTATAAAAAGATATTGCATAAAACAGCTCATGTGTAAAATCCTGCTTCATGTAAATAAACCATTTTTATAATAATATACTTTTCTAGTAGTATGTGCCATTGGGTAATCATAAATAGAAAATTGCCATTTTAAAAAATAAGGGCTGCCCCCTGGGATCGTAGGATTCACTGTACTCACAAACATACCAACAAACCATACATGTTAGGTCACATGAGCCAATTAACAGACAGAGTTGTGTCTTTTGCTTCCACACTTCTTCCTGTTACAGTTAGAGTTGTAGTTTTTCTGGTCAGGTGATCTCTGAGGCAGCACAGAGACCATCACAAAATGATGGCTCAAGGCAAGAGATGTAAAAGGGCAAGATTTACTTAAATATATATTCCAGTTTGGTAAGATTCTTTAATATGCCACTTAATATGATATGAACTATCTGTTGCTTAAGTGTTCATTTTGGGAGTATAGTTTTCCTTTAAGTAAATCTTCTTGCCTCCTGGGCCATCTTGTTGAGCCCTGTAATTTATTATCTGCATCACATACTGGCACTGTGAAGGAGGGAGGTTAGCTCTGTTGCAGAGGACAGTTTAGCTCTTAAAAAAATTATTCTGTCTACTGGGGAAAAGAAATTGTCCTTTGTACGTTACCTTCTTGACATAAAATATTAAAACTGAAGAGGAGAGGTGATACCTAGCATCTACACTGACAGGAATGGAGATACCTGAAAGGAACCTGTTCTCCAAAGCTTTGGTTCTTAAAAATGTTCTTGAAAGGATTACCTCTATAATTTATTTTATTTTTAAGGTCAGTTATTATAGTGGAAAATATAACAGGAAGGGAAAGAGACAAGCAATTACATTCTAGCTATAAATAGCACAAACACATTTCCTAAGCCCAATTCATTTCTTGTATTTTAGAGATATCTTGAGATATTTTCACTACATGTAATCTTAATTAATGCATTTACCCATTTAGATACTGTATGATTGGATTAGCTGCATTGAGAGGGGGTGGTTATTTTCTCCACTGTAAATCATAAGACTGAAAGCTAGTTCTCATTGACTGTTTTATTGTAATGGCATTAAATAAAGGACATCTTACTTTCTAGTTCAATTAATCTGCTTCAAAATAAATCTGCATTTCTCATTTTGATAAAAGCATCATTCCTTATGTGCTAAATTGCAACAAGTCTTTTGTATAGTATTTTTGACTATTGTGAACAAAAATAGAATTGGTTAGATTGGTAGTGGCCACTTTGTTTCTCTTGAAAGTATATTACGAACCAGAACATTTCTACCTAGTCTCTCATCAGCTTCACTAAGGTTACTTACCCACAGGTATTAACCATTCTGCTTTGTGTGCAGTAGAATTTTGTGTTCCATGGTAATGCAAGCATTGATTGATCTGTTTATCCTTCTCATTCTGTACCCATGAGTTTAGATATCAACAATGAATGCAGATAAAAAAATCCTGTGCTGTGGAATGCATAAAATTGTATCGCATGACAAATATACAGTTATGCATGAACGTTTGTGAGCCCTTTAAAATGTTCTTTTTCACAAGGTCACGCCAGATACTGAGTGCACGATTCACTTACTTTTGCCACACAGAGATATGTGTCAGGTATTGCTGGGATTCGAGCCGGGGACCTTTGGGTTTCTGGCTCGATGCCTTAACCATTTGGCCAGGTGAGCAGCCTGTAGGGTTGCTTGCTATCCTGCTCCAGTCTCCCTCTCTTGCTATCCTGCTCCAGTCTCCCTCTCTTGCTATCCTGCTCCAGTCTCCCTCTCTTGCTATCCTGCTCCAGTCTCCCTCTCTTGCTATCCTGCTCCAGTCTCCCTCTCTTGCTATCTTGCTCCAGTCCCCCTCTCTTGCTATCTTGCTCCAGTCCTCTCTTGCTATCTTTCTCCAGTCCTCTCTTGCTCCAGTCCTCTCTTGCTATCCGCTCCAGTCTCCTTCTGCTACTGTCTTGCTATCCGCTCCTGTCTCCCTCTGCACTTTATCCCCCAGTTTGATCTACGCCCGCACCGTCCTGTCCCATCCAAGCTGTTCCACTTCTGCCCCGTCCAGTCTGTTCCTGTTGAGTCGTTGCCCTCTTCTTCCTGCCTAGTCCAGTCCAGTCCTGACCTTCGCCCTCTCCGTCCTGTTCTGCACCTAATCCAGACTGACTCTTCGCCCTCATCAACCTGTTCCTGCATTCCCTCCAAGTGTTCCCTAGGCACATACAGCTCCTGCCTCAAGGACTCGCCCTTTCCCTTCAGTCTCTACAGCGCCCCCTACCTAATCCTTGACAGAATGCTCTGGCCAAAAGAGTCTGCAAGGGCTGTTCCTGTGCCTTCTGACCGGATTCCCAAAAAGACTGAATATTCTATTTTGACCCGCAGATACTGTGATGGCTCCCCAAGTAAAATTCCTATCTTTCTAGAGGAAGTCCTGCTCCTTTCAGAGAAAAAACACTTTCTAAGTGCTCCTCCAGTCGAGCAAGTTTCGGAAATCATTTTCTTCCTGCTAGAAGGTGAAGCTCGTTCCTGGGCCGAGAACTTACTGTGCAGTAAATCCCCTATAATCTACGATACTGCTCAGTTTCTGTTGGCATTCCTGGATAAATTTGCCTCAGTTCCCAGGCCGGCTATCCCTCCACAGTCTGCTCCAGTTCCTGGGCCGGCTAGCCCTCCGCAGTCTGCTCCAGTTCCCGGGCCGGCTAGCCCTCCGCAGTCTGCTCCAGTTCCCGGGCCGGCTAGCCCTCCGCAGTCTGCTCCAGTTCCCGGGCCGGCTAGCCCTCCGCAGTCTGCTCCAGTTCCCGGGCCGGCTAGCCCTCCGCAGTCTGCTCCAGTTCCCGGGCCGGCTATCCCTCCGCAGTCTGCTTCAGTTCCCGGGCCGGCTATCCCTCCGCAGTCTGCTTCAGTTCCCGGGCCTGCTACCCCTCAGCTGTCTGCTTCAGTTCCCGGGCCTGCTACCCCTCAGCTGTCTGCTTCAGTTCCCGGGCCTGCTACCCCTCAGCAACTGCTTTCCCTGCAGCCTCAGCTGCCTACAGCTCCAGAGGGGGTTTCCCAGCAGCCTCGGCTGCCCACAGCTCCAGAGGGGCCTACCCAGCAGCATCGGCTGCCCACAGCTCCAGAGGGGCCTACCCAGCAGCATCGGCTGCCCACAGCTCCAGAGGGGCCTACCCAGCAGCATCGGCTGCCCACAGCTCCAGAGGGGCCTACCCAGCAGCATCGGCTGCCCACAGCTCCAGAGGGGCCTACTCAGCAGCATCGGCAGCCCACAGTTCCAGTGGGGTCTTCCCTGCTGCCGCCATTGCCTTCAGCTCCAGAGCCAGTTCCCCAGCAGCCTCCGCTGCCCATGGCTTCAGCTAGGCTTCCCCGGCGACTGGCTGCCTCCTGCACTTGTGCTGGCTCCCCAGCAGCTGCCTCTTGTACCCATGCCTTGTCCTGTGCTCCCAGAAGTGGGGCTTCTGCCTGATCCTGTGCCTCCAGAAGTGGGGCTTCTGCCTGATCCTGTGCCTCCAGAAGTGGGGCTTCTGCCTGATCCTGTGCCTCCAGAAGTGGGGCTTCTGCCTGATCCTGTGCCCCCAGAAGTGGGGCTTCTGCCTGATTCTGTGCCCCCAGAAGTGGGGCTTCTGCCTGATTCTGTGCCCCCAGAAGTGGAGCTTCTGCCTGATCCTGTGCCCCCAGAAGTGGGGCTTCTACCTGATCCTGTGCCCCCAGAAGTGGGGCTTCTGCCTGATCCTGTGCCCCCAGAAGTGGGGCTTCTGCCTGATCCTGTGCCCCCAGAAGTGGGGCTTCTGCCTGATCCTGTGCCCCCAGAAGTGGGGCTTCTGCCTGATCCTGTGCCCCCAGAAGTGGGGCTTCTGCCTGATCCTGTGCCCCCAGAAGTGGGGCTTCTGCCTGATCCTGTGCCCCCAGAAGTGGGGCTTCTGCCTGATCCTGTGCCCCCAGAAGTGGGGCTTCTGCCTGATCCTGTGCCCCCAGAAGTGGGGCTTCTGCCTGATCCTGTGCCCCCAGAAGTGGGGCTTCTGCCTGATCCTGTGCCCCGAGGAGGGGGGCTTCTGCCTGATCCTGTGCCCCGAGGAGGGGGGCTTCTGCCTGATCCTGTGCCCCGAGGAGGGGGGCTTCTGCCTGATCCTGTGCCCCGAGGAGGGGGGCTTCTGCCGTGTCTTAACACAGTGACTGTACCAACTCATAAAATAACGTTCAAAACCCAGGCACTCATGTGGAGGGCACCCGCGAGGGTGGAGTTGCCTATACTGTTGCCAAGTCCCAGGGCACCCGCATGGGTGGCTCTGCCAAACACCTGGGCACCCGCCAGGGTGGCTCTTCTGAGTCCCAGAGCACCCGCCAGGGTGGCTCAACCGAGCCCCAGAGCACCCGCCAGGGTGGCTCTTCCGAGCCCCAGAGCACCCGCCAGGGTGGCTCTTCCGAGCCCCAGAGCACCCGCCAGGGTGGCTCTTCCGAGCCCCAGAGCACCCGCCAGGGTGGCTCTTCCGAGCCCCAGGGCACCCGCCAGGGTGGCTCTGCCGAGCATCAGGGCACCCGCCAGGGTGGCTCTGCCAAGTTCCAGGGTGGCTAATACAATAGCATTACCTTCTAGTTGGGCACCCATGTGGTTAGTTCTGCCCATAGCATTGCCAGTTCCCCAGGTGCACGAAAATGTTGGTCACTATGGCGCCTGGGAGTCGCCTTGTGAGGGGGGGGGGATACTGTCAGGTATTGCTGGGATTCGAGCCGGGGACCTTTGGGTTTCTGGCTCGATGCCTTAACCATTTGGCCAGGTGAGCAGCCTGTAGGGTTGCTTGCTAGGTATAACCTGGCCTCTGCAGTCCCAGCCCAGCTTCCGCCTGATTGGCCTCTCCAGCCCCAGCTCAGCTGCAGCCTGTTTGGCATCTACAGCCTCAACCCAGCTGCTACCTTGTTTAATCAGCCAATCAGGGCTGACTCTTCCCTATTTAAGGGTAGCTCCTTAGACCACTCCTTGCCAGAGCATTGTATGGTGTTCCTAGTACTGCGGCAGCGCCCCTAACTAGGTAGTTCTAGCTCTTGCCCCTTTTCCCTTGTTATTCCGCCTTGCCTTGTCTGCCTGTCCTTGTCTTGCTTTACCTTATCTTGTACCTTCCCAGCCTTGACCTTGATCCGACCCTGCCTTGTACCTTGTACCCCTCTTGCTATCCTGCTCCAGTCTCCCTCTCTTGCTATCCTGCTCCAGTCTCCCTCTCTTGCTATCCTGCTCTCCCTCTCTTGCTATCCTGCTCTCCCTCTCTTGCTATCCTGCTCTCCCTCTCTTGCTATCCTGCTCCAGTCTCCCTCTCTTGCTATCTTGCTCCAGTCCTCTCTTGCTATCCGCTCCAGTCTCCTTCTGCTACTGTCTTGCTATCCGCTCCTGTCTCCCTCTGCACTTTATCCCCCAGTTTGATCTACGCCCGCACCGTCCTGTCCCATCCAAGCTGTTCCACTTCTGCCCCGTCCAGTCTGTTCCTGTTGAGTCGTTGCCCTCTTCTTCCTGCCTAGTCCAGTCCAGTCCAGTCCTGACCTTCGCCCTCTCCGTCCTGTTCTGCACCTGATCCAGACTGACTCTTCGCCCTCATCAACCTGTTCCTGCATTCCCTCCAAGTGTTCCCTAGGCACACACAGCTCCTGCCTCAAGGACTCGCCCTTTCCCTTCAGTCTCTACAGCGCCCCCTACCTAATCCTTGACAATATGTTATTGGATTCTTTTTAAAACTAGGTTTTCTTCGTCTACTTTTAGGACTTGTTTAATTGACTTACACGAGTAGATTGCCAGGTTGACGTGTTGTAATAAAGGGGTTAACCTTTATTAATCATTTTATTATTTTTAATACAAATATACAGGATCAATGATCAAGCCTTCTGATGAGCTGCTAGTGAGCAATAACTTACACATACACAAGTAAGAGTAGAATGAAATAGATTTACTTAGCTTACTATGAAGTGTTTACAGAGAGAGTCAGTTCTGAATCAACGAATCAACACAATGGGGGAGCCCCACAACCTTTGGTTCATGGCCCTCAGGTTCCCGATAATCAAACAATGATCCTAATTCCTGGCACCCACTCATGGGTGTGAGGTGATGCTACTAGCCAAAATTTGAGGCTGACTTTTATATAAAGAAAAAATAAAAAGATCTGTAGCAACCTTTAAGCCCAAATGCTGACCTATGCAGATCAGCATGAACTTTGTATCTCTTAAACCAGGTCTGTCTTCTGTCTGTTTATTCATTCCTAAGAATGTTTGCTATATATTTGTGTTTGCCAAGCAATATAAAGCAAGGAGATTGGGCATTTACTATACTCAAACTTAAGGTTTGATTCCATATAAATCAAATATATATATATATATATATATATATATATATATATATATATATATATGCAGATGAAGCCACGTGGATTTGTGTGTTAAATGCGTCATGACTCGGGATGAATTGAAGAAACTGTGTTATCTAAAGTCATCTTAACTCATTTAATGCATTTAACCTTTTCATTAGCATACCAAAGCACCATTGTTCACAATGGTGAACGCTTTTATTAGATGGGATGCTGTGATGCAATTTTATGTGTTCAATGGGATAAATGATATATCTGGGTTTAGTTATTCTGTCAAACACACAAACCAGAGTGGCTTCATGTGTATATTGTAAATTATTATAAAAACAATTATATAAAACCCACTACACATGTGCACCACATACCGTACATATTCCAAAATGTAACCACACAGAACAGAGATTGACTGTGTTGAAGAATTAATTCTATTGATGTTGGAGAAGAATGTTGATTAAAATGCCGTGCAAAAGACAAAATCTGAAAACTGTTTCTTTAAAATACCCATTCTCAAAAGTGGAGATACCAGACTGTGAATATGACACGAAATCCAACAAGTCTATCTCCACTTTTGTCTCAGTGTAACCACTTTCATGATTTCCCTCCAAGTTATGGATATGAGCAAGTTCAGAGATGTAGGGTAGAGCAGAGGTGTGGATTGCTTTGAATGTCACCACCACCTTGAGTTCACAGTGGTCCCTTGCAATTGTAGGGACCCCAATGATTAAACTTATTAACCATGGACCCTCAGCTGGTGCTCCTCTTTAGCAGAAAGCACGCCAGCCATGACCACCATCCTGCCAGTGTCACACCATGCCATCTTGAGTTTCCAAAGTTTGTCCAGTCCAAGCGCTCCCCAGCACACGCATATACACATATGCAAGTCTATTTATGGATTCTCATAGATAAACCATATACAGTTGTGTTCATAATAGCAGGGTGTTTTTTTTTTTTAAAAAAAAAAAAAAAAAAAAAGTGAATAAAGATCAAAATCCTTATGATAGCTTTTATTTCCATACACGCAAATGCATTGGGAACACTGCATATTCTATTTCACATCATTGAAACTGATCCATGATCCCTGGTATTCGATAAAAAGACCCAACACCATAGTATGATAAACATCCCCATATCATGATTGTGCCACCATGCTTCACTGTCTTCACAATTTACTGTTGGTTGAATTCAGTGTTTGGGGGTCATCGGACAAGATCCAAAAAGAACAATCTTGTTTTCATCAGTCCACAAAATGTTGCGTCATTTCTTTTTAGGCCAGTCAATGTGTCCTTTGTGTATTTTTTTTCAACAATAAAACTCTGTGAGGGATTCTTGCCGACAGCTTGGTTCCACATAGGCGTCTTTTGATTGTATACAAAGAGAAAAATTGGCAGCACATGATTTGCCTTTGAAAATACTTATTACAAAAAATAGGGATGCACCCAATCCACTATTTTGTATTTGGGTGATCCTAGCCGAATCCCGAACAAAATCCGGGACTCGGTGCGTCCCTAACAAAAACTTACCTGTTAGTACCAAAAGGCAAACCGTGCGCTGGCAATTTTTCTCTTTGAGTACAAATATTGTTTTTTTTTATCGTTTAAAGCAGCTGGTCAACTCCAGAATGTGGGTTTGACCGAGCACTGGCACATAGCTGGTCAATGTCACAGCGTGAGTTAGACTGAGTGCAGGAGATTTTTTTTCTGGGTTTCGTGTACAAATTGAAGCCAAATATTGTCTATATCTGCCATTCAGTCTTTTGATTGTAACAGTACTCCCAGGTAACTTTAGACCTTCTTTGATCTTTGTAAAGCTGATCATTGGCGAAGTCTTTGCCATTTTGGCTATTCTTCTATACATTCGAATGTTAGTTTTACATTTTCTTCCAGGTCTTTCAGGTTGCGGTAAAGCATTTGAGATCTTTTAAACTGAGCAGCCCATCATTTTCTGCACTTCTTTATATGTTTTCTCCTTTCCAATCAACTTTTTAATCAAAGTACAATGTTCTTCTGAACAATGACTGGAACAACCCATTTTACTCAGATTTTCAGTGAGAAATTCACTATAAACCAGCATGTACAACATTTGCTGCCTTCCTTCCTTAAATAAGCTGTAATTGACACCTGTTTTTCACAGAATGAATGACATCACTAATTGAACTTCATACTGCTATTAATTGGTACAAGCTATTATTTAAAACAATTATATATTCAATTACATAGAATCAGTAGCATGCATGTCGTAACTGTTGGGTATGCTGTTTTTCTATTACTCTACTACACCTACTAGTAAATTATTTACCATTTAGAAATATAATTTCTACGAAAAACAATGAGGTTAGTGATGTCGGACTGCTATTATTCTGAACACAAGTGTAATATCATAAGCTCAGTGAGACTAAAATTAAAGCTAGATTGTAGGTCACATACAGAAGCCCAACACATACAGACATACTGTGGCAACAGTACTTACATACAATGTGAACAAAAGAGGCACAACTTGATACTAAAATATTTATTTCCTTGATTTCAAAATAGCAAGAATGTAGTTATTGCATTGGTAGGCTAAACTGTAAAAATGAAATAAAAAGGAGAAAAGGGCTGTTTTGTTAAAGAGGACCTCTTATGCACCAATGCATATCCTATGAACATCTCCAACAGTGTTTTTCATTGACCATAAACTACTACTGTATAGGGAGCATATCTCTAGACAACAGATGATAAACAGTCTACAGCAGTGTAATTAAACACTGGTTGATTTGGAGACAGGAATAAATTAAATTCAAACCATTCCAGAAATTGAATATTTTGTGTTTCAGTCAGGCTGCTTATAAGTTTACATCCAAAAAAAATCTGTTCCAAGATATTTTTAGAATATAAGCCTAAATTCATCAATTTACATAGACTTTTAATCTATATTAAAGATCTTCAGTTTATAAGCCATTTTTTTGCCCATGATGCAGGATTGCCACCTCACCCCTTTAAAAGCAGAAAAAATAAGTATACCTATTGCTAATGTTTAATCATACAATAGATGAGTTGACTTGAGCCACAGGCTTGCTCCTATTGGCATTTCTTAGCAATCTGCACCAGGCGTACCAGAAAAACGATACCTTCAGAATGATTAGTAAGCAACAGATAATTTATATCTTAAGTGACTATTAAAGCTCTAGACTTTGGGATTATTCAATGGCACATACTACCAGAAATGTATATTTTTAATGAAAAAGCCTTTATTTATATGAAATAGTTGTTTATGTATGGGCTGTTTAATATCATTGATTAATCCCAAACAGCAACAGTAGCAAAGTGATCAGAGCTGAACATTTCAATTTACTTGGTAACTACACCTCCCAAAAATATTTTCAAAAATAAGTAAAACCATACCAGGCAACCCAAGTTAGGACCTCACTGGACTGCTCAAACTGTAAATTAATGAGGGGGGATTGGGGTAGTCATACCTTAAAATTAACAGGGTTTCTACAAACAGGGAATAAAATAAACACTGCTCTTTCACTCATATGTGCATAAACATGGCAATATATTTTAACTTGAGACTATGTTCAACATAGTACTTTAATGACAAATGGTCTCCTGGACCAATTTTAGCGTTTATTGATGGGAAAATGAGAGTTAAAGTGCTGTACATTAGGTCTTTTTTTTTTTTTGCAGAGTAATATTCAGCAACTGTGATATTTATACCACCACTCGTTTAGACTGGCATAAATGTTTTTAATATTATGTCTGCTTGCAATATGGCAGATTTCTAAAACATAGCCACAAGAGATATTTGCTTCAGTCTACACTACAAAAATTATTTATTTACCTTAATCAAAACCATCTAATGCCATGGTCATGAACCCTAAAACAAAATGCAGCTTGCATAATTCAGATCATTACTGCTTGCTAAGCTTAGGAGAAAGACATTATAAAGACAAAAAACTAGATTGATGTCAACATTAAAGCCATGATGTTAGGGGGGAAAGAACACACACAAATTTCTATAAATTACAATTTCACAAAACATTAAAATAATTAAATATATATTACACTTTAAAAAAAATGGATAACAGGCAGATAAAAAATAAACAAAATTCAGCAAGACATCATGGTCTTTTTTTCTTTCTTTTCACAAAACCTTGCTTTGGTTTACATCATCTTCTAACTTGGCATTCTCAATTCCACGTGCAAATAATTTTATTAGTTGGTAGTGAACTCTGGGAACAGAAGAAGTGACAATTTGTCATGAGAGTAAATGATCACAGTTCTGCATTTAGAAAGAATACTAAGAGTTAAACAAAAAACTTAAGGAACTATATGCCAAGTATAGTCTACAGACTACATAAAATAAAATCATTAGCTTTCTCATAACAGTATCATGCTTTAGGTAACTGTATAGGCTGCTTTGCTCTTTTATTAAAATCTAATAAAAAACACCCCAGACTTTCTATAGTCTCCTAGAGCGGAGGAAGGAGAGAGTGTTTGAGAGTATAAAAATACAGGTATCTGAGCAGTTATTCAGGATGCTTGGGACCTGAGGTTTTCTGGATATAGGACCTTTCTGTAATTTGGATCACCATACCATAAGCCTACTAAAGAATTTCCACCATAAGGATTAATTATATCTCAGTTGGGATTAAGTAAAAGGTACTGTTTTATTATTACAGAGTAAAATAAATAATTTTAACAAATGTGAATTATTTGCTTAAGTTTTACTCAAGTGGAGATTGCTTTTCTGTCAGAGCTTTCAGGATTATGGGTTTCCGGATAATTGATCCCATATGCCGGTATTGCACTGTTTTCCATTCTATTGCAATGACGCCACTACTTTAGTACCATCCACAACACTAATTCTTTATAGCTTTACTCCAGTTAACTAGTTGTACAATAATGGTGTTGGATTTAAAACCACTGACCTACTTGAAATAGAAGAACAAAGCATCCTATGAAAAGAAAAAATACATACATCAAAGTATGTTGCTGCAAACTGTGACTGTAAAATCTGTTCTGCATAACCCAGCATGATACAATGCATAATTATTACAAAAAAAGAAACTAACAGATGGAAGCCAAACAGACAGGACCAAGGTAAAAGACTATCAGATAGAGTTAATAGGTATTGGTATGGATCACATAAAATGAGGTGAAGAACAAAGGATGCCCTGTTATGTATCCACAAAAGTATGTGCTGTATTCACCAACATAGATGGCCCAACTAATCTAAGCGCCATTGAACATATTGATTTATTTTAAACAGCACATGTAAAGAAGGGTTTCATCATACATATTTAGTTCTACAGAACAACAGTGGAAGAAATTGTTTCATCCAAACCAACCTCATAATTATCTCCTCTATAATTAAATATGTTTTTCTATAAAAGAGACAACAGCTCGTTAACTAACTTCTGATTCTAAAGGGAAGATGGTGATGGTAGATAGCCTATGTTCAAAAACCTTAATCCAACAGACCCGTACAAGGACAGGATTTTATTTTATATTAAAAGACAAGGAAGAACACATTCACATCTTTCAGCGTAAGCATTCTTTATTTGGCTCAGGTAAATTAATGTGAATTCTGTAAGGAGATTATCCAGACAAGTTAAATAAACCTTTACCACTGTTAATTGTTTTGGGCTTTGACTAAATAAACTGCAAAACTGCAACAAGCCTATATATCCATATAGACTACAAGATACATATAGAGCTAACTTAAGCTGGCCATAGATTTAAAGATTTTTAAAAGATCCGATCGTCATCGTGAGACCACGATTATCTCGAAACGATCGTATTGTCCATCAACTAAAAAGACAATTTCAGGCGATATTGCCAGAAAAACAAAGGGCAGCTGCCTGCTTGTCCCTGCAAACATAGATAGATTGCACTGGGACCGATAACATTTTTTAACCTGGCCGATCAATTTTCTGACAGATGTCGGCCGAAAAATCATAGATATACGATTGTTCGAATCCCACTAACCGCACGATAATTTCGAAGGAGTGGTCAGACTTCGCTAAAATCGGTCATTCGGCAAGATAAATCTTTGCGTCTATGTGAACCTACAGCCGGGGTGAAGACGTTTTTATGAAGAAGGCATGTTAATGAAGTATCTTTCTGGGAACAAATAAAAAAAAAAGTGGTGGAAAACTCTTAGAAAATAATCCATGTAGGCCGAGCAGAAACATTCATTCCCATCTGTATATACTCCTGAGCACTCAATATTAAAAAAAAAAAAACATAAGGCTTGTGCCATGACCCTGTAGGGCATATAATACTGACAAAGTTGTACAAAGGCAATTAACAGAGCCTAGAATGAAAAACCATGCTTCTTGAAACTGTACTTGACCATAATGTAGTAAAGTTCTTTGACTGTTAAAACAGTATAGGCTATTATTACAGCATGTGAAGTGATATGTTTGGGAAGAGAAGAGATTTAATCTAGTCGTAGGTTTTCAGGCAATAAAAATCAGATGTACCTCATTTCAATAGCAGTCTGGTCCAATGTCTCCCCATCACAATTCCAGATGCTATTCACATGGTTACATCCACACGATGGATGGTCTGTGCATATCTGAGAAAAGTTTTTCTTGCCGATAATGCCTATATCTGTGCTTTCAGTGTCTTCATCTTCAAAGTGTTTTGGAGTAAACTGAAAATTCTTTACTCTATACACTTCAACAAATGGAAAGTCGAACTATTAAAAAAAATAATAAAGTGAGTTAATAAATATTGACTACAAAGGTGCTGACAATAAATGAATCAATTTAAATGAGGGATTATTTAACATCTGCGGGATAATGGGCCCCTCAAGTCACCCAAATATGCTACTGCTATTTATCAAGTGCTAAGGTAAATGGCATTTAGTAGCAATAAATCTAAAGCAACTAGACTTTTGAAAACATTCAAGTCAAATGAATACTCTGATAAGTGGTGAAATTTTATCAAGTGTTTCAAATGCTTGCTTTAGTCTTACCACTACTAAATACCATATGAAATGACCTACTGTGAATTAATGAAAATCTTCTAGAGGTTAGACACAAAGGGAATGTAATTAAAGTCGCAAAGAGAAAAACAATTCACACCAATAAGAATAAAAATCCACATCCTGCAATGTAATGTTGTTCCTTAAACTGTTATTGCATTGCGAATTTTAATTGCGCATTGCGAATTCTAATTGCGCACTCTTAAGAAGTGCTTGGCGGTGTCGTATACCTTTTGGAGCAAACATAACGACTTTTTCAGTAGGAAGTTTTATTACATTTACTGCGCATTGGCACAAACTATAAAATTTGCAAATGGTCTTCTACTGTCGGAAGTGGTCGCTAAACAGTTTCCGGGTTAGCAAAAGCTATATTAAATTCGCGCAAAGCAAAATTTGTTCGCGCAAAGGCATAACTTTTCCCATTGCGAATAGTTTTTCTGTTACCTACTTTTATTACATTCCCCCGAAAAGGTTTTGGGGATTTTTGTGCTGCTGTACTAATAAATTGACAAATTCATCTACAGGCAGAGTAGCACAGGTAGCTTTCAGGGACCCAATGTACTGCTGCATGGCAAGATAAAAAAACAAGTTAGCAAACCAATTGTGTTTAAAACTAAGTGGACCCCAAGACACATATTTAAGCTCACCCTAGCATTATATTATTTTTCTCTTCTTTAGCTCTTTATTTTACGGACAAATCTTGCTACCAGGCACTGGTCTAAATCACACTAAAGGGTAAATGGGAAGTGGGACGATCTGAAATACAGTATAACTAATTAAATAATAACAATAAGATATACCTTCACAACATGATAATGATGTTTCAAATTTAATTGTGACATTAGGTAACTGGAATAAAATTAAATGTAGATTGGGAAGTCATCTTTTATTATTTATTTATTTTAAGATCCATCACGGATTCTATACTTTTTCCATGCATGCAATAGTGCTTTCTGCTACATAGTGTGTGAACTTTTCTGTTGTACTGGCTGTGATCTGTACTCAGCTATGATTGGTAGGAGCTCAAAGTTCACAGCCTGTGAGCCAGCTCTTTTGCACAGCAGAGCATAAAACAAGGTCTGCACAAAAAAGTATCTATTATGAGATTAAAGGCATTTTATAACCACAAAAAAAAGTAAGCTTTTATGTTAGAAATTCTATACTACCATTGTTTTAAGATGTGACATATGGAGGGTTAAAAAAAAAAAAAAAATACCTGGTCTTTATTGCTTGTGTGCCTGATAAGGTGCCTTAAAAAATCAAGTCTTGAGCACTTTCTAACTAAAATGAGATCTGCACTTCCATCGGCCAGGTGAGCTGCTGGTGACAGACCTTTGGGGGTTCGTGGACATGCACAACTCATACTGACAGCATTGATTGCCATGAATCTTCCTTTGATTGTTGTCCAGTCATCATCTTGTTCTTAAAATAAATACAAATTCAAATATGCATGCTGCTAAAAAAAAAAACTAATTACAGCAAAAACAATCACAGGCTGAAATAAAAGAAGAGTGAAAGCAGAGGCCACATAAGCTTTATAAGCATACAACTTAACTTATATTCATGACACTTGTGTATTATAAGGTCATAAACATAATTTATATATTCATAGTAATCTAGTTAAGACACCGAAAACTGGTTCAAATTTCAGTCTTCGTTAATCCTACCCAAAGCAGAATTCTGCACTGAAATCCATTTCTCAAAAGAGCAAACAGATTTTTTTATATTCAATTTTTAAATCTGACATGGGGCTAGACATTTTGTCAATTTCCCAGCTGCCCCAAGTCATGTGACTTGTGCTCTGATAAACTTCAATTACTCTTTACTGCTGTACTGAAAGTTGGATTGATATCACCCCCCTCCCTTTTCCCCCCCAGCAGCCAAACAAAAGAACAATGGGAAGGTAACCAGATAGCAGCTCCCTAACACAAGATAACAGATGCCTGGTAGATCTAAGAACAACACTCAATAGTAAAAACCCATGTCCCACTGAGACACATTCAGTTACATTGAGAAGGAAAAACAGCAGGCTGCCAGAAAGCATTTCTCTCCTGAAGTGCAGGCTCAAGTCACATGACATGAGGCAGCTGGGTAATTGACAAAATGTCTAGCCCCATGTCAGATTTCAAAATTGAATATAAAAAAATCTGTTTGCTCTTTTGAGAAATGGATTTCAGTGCGGAATTCTGCTGGAGCAGCGCTATTAACTGATTCATTTTGAAAAAAAAATTTTTTCCCATGACAGTATCCCTTTAAGTATGCTACAATATATTCAACATTTTTAACCCCAAAATATGATTGAAGGATGCTCAATTTATCTAAAAAAAGCCATTGTCTGTGTTTGCTTGATGGTCTGTGCTGCAGTCACAGATCTTGGCTGGCAGAAACTCAATCTTATTTGCAAGCTCTGTACTGCATGCTTAAAAGTTGTTGCACTGGACCATGAAGACATTAAATCTTCCATTAAGTCCTGGGAGTGGGAGCAGGATTCAACTTCACTAAATCTATGCAAGTTTAAAACACCACCACCAGACAATGAAATACTCAAACATTCAGCAAAATCTATTTCACGGGAGTCTGCATTCAGTCAAATCCAAAAATTAGGTAAAAACATGTAGCTGTGTGTGGATTTCTCTCAGTAGTAATAGTAGGACTGACACTTTACTCTTTGGTTTTTTTCTTTGACTAAAACAGAAGATTAAATTAATCCGAAGAGTGATCTTATCAACAAGCCCACTAAGTGCCTGTGACATGAAACATGCCTGTTCTTTGTCAATAGGTTAAATTCTCACCCATAAAAATATCAGAGATGTCTTTTTCACTCAGTGATCTGATGGTAATGAACAAAGCATTAGACAATAGATACAGGTATGGGACCTGTTATTCAGATTGCTTGGGACCTTATGTTTTCCAAATAACGGATTTTTCTGTAATTTGGATCTTGATACCTTAAGTCTACTAGAAAATCATGTAAACATTAAATAAACCCAATAGGCTGTTTTGCTTCCAATAAGGATTAATTGCATCTTAGTTTGGATCAAGTGTTTTATTATTACAGAGAAAAGTTTTAAAAATGACATAGTCAATTTTCCAGCTGCCCCAAGTCATGTGACTTGTGCTCTAATAAACTACAATCACTCTTTACTGCAAGTTGGAGTGATATCACCCCCTCCCTTCCCCCCTCAGCAGCCAAACAAAAAGAACAATGGGAAGGTAACCAGATAGCAGCTCCCTAACACAAGATAACAACTGCCTGGTAGATCTAAGAACAGCACTCAATAGCAAAAACCAATGTCCCACTGAGACACATTCAGTTACATTGAGAAGGAAAAACAGCAGCCTGCCAGAAAGCATTTCTCTCCTAAAGTGCAGGCACAAGTTACATGACTATTAACTGATGGGATTTGAAAAAAACATGTTTTCTGATGACAGGATCCCTTTAAGAACCAATAGTAACTTCACAGTGACTCATGGTAGGAGAAAAGCAGTGGGAAAATCACAGAAATGCAAGTCAGTCCCAGATTTACAACTGACTGCATTCTCAACAAAACAGAAAGGCATTACTTACTATCTGAAGTAAAGCAAGCAGATAATGTAACCTCCACTGAAAATGCACTGTCCATTTGCAAAAGGACAGTGTGATCTCCTGTTCACAGTACAAAAATAGGTTTCAAGAAATGTTTTTATGAAAAATCTTCTACATAATAAACCAGGTAAACATTTGAATCTCCACGTGCAGTTAGATGAGAATCTTCTCCCTGAATGCTTAAAAATGTATGACTTCACAAATCTGGTGACTTTCAGCACTACCAAGATGGTAGTATTAAATTGATCCATATGATTTACTGGGCAGCATGCACTATTTTCTCCTAACACTTCTCTCCTTACAAGTCAGTTATCACTTATATCTAAGATTAGATATTTAGTTGCAGGCAATACACAAAAAATAGCCCCATGCCCCCCATGGATCAGTACTATGTCGTGTTTAGATTTCTGCACACATTTCAGTGCCTCATAAATGTGTAGAATATTTACATTTTTATTTGTCACCTGACAAACACTATAGAAAAAGGCTACTTACTACCTCTGTGTTCTGATCCAAAAGCCTGTGTTTTTTGCTGCTCTTCTAGTTGCTTGCTACTTTGCCTGCAAATGTAGCACCTGTAATAATAAAAGATTAAAACTATTTTCTTTAATGGAAAGTTATTTTAGCAACTCTGAAATTAAAAGGATTTATATATATATATATATATATATATATATATATATATATATATATATATATATATATATATATATATATATATATATATATATGATTGTATATGAGATAAGATTTTATATTTTATGCTTCCTTTCATTCAACAGTAGTGTGTAAACTGCCATATTACTCTGCATAGGCAATAGAAAACTCAAAATGCTATTATGCAGATTTTGTGATTCTACAGCATTAAAAAATATACCTAATCCTCAAACATATATATATGGTAAATAAATTATTACATGCTTAACACAATCTATTTGCCTTGTTTATAAGAATTTATAGAGAATAAATCTTAATCTCACAGAATAGTTTGTCATTTGTGCAGCGCAATAGTCTCACTACAGAATAGAGAAAGCGAGAGAAAGTCAATAGAACAAAATGAATACCACTGCTAAAAGACTGTCCAAATGACATACCCAGATGTGCAAGGTGTTTGGTCTCTTGGTGATCCCAGAACCCACTTTGCTGGCTGGAATGAGACTGACCCCTCATAGCAATGGTGAGTCAGAAATGTCTTGCACCCTAAAAACAAAATGAACATGTAAATGTATTGCTTATTCATAAAGATATAATTTACAAGCACTGCTACCCTTCAGCACTGGGATTCAAGTTTGATTCCAACCTGTGCACTCCTGCATCTGTAAGGAGTTTGTATGTAGGAATGCAATAAAAGTCGCAAAGAGCAAAACTATACTATAAATAAAAACTCTAATTAAGTAAGTAATATTCTTCTTTAAACTGTTATTGCATGACAAATTTAAATTGCCTACTTTTAAGATGTGCTTGAAGATGTCGTAAGCTTCTGGAGCAAACATAACTTTTTCGTAAGAAGTTTTATTACATTCAATGTACCGTATATACTCGTGTATAAGCCGACCCGCGTATAAGCCGAGGTACCTAATTTTACCTAGAAAAACTGGGTAAACTTATTGACTCGCGTATAAGCCTAGGCTGAGAAATGATGGACTGGGAGACTTGACAGATTTAATGCCTGCACTGCTCTCTGGCTTTAACTAGAAAGTGGACCAGTAGCCAGCACAATAACCCAGGGACAACTTAACAGAGGCACTGACTGACCGTATGGGTGGGAAAGTGGTGAGAAGCCTGCAGACTGCAGTGCTAATGTGATAGTAGCAGCTCCTTCCTTGCTTCCGTTTCTCCCAAGCTGAAAACCATTTGAGTGCTGCTGGCCAATCAGATGCACACACACAGCTGCTGGTAGCGCGCTCGCCTTCTCCCTGTCACAGCCGAAGTAATTTGATCCTGCAGCAAAGACTGTGACAAGGGAGGAGGAGCGGCAGCAAGGGAAGCTCTGAAAAGAAAAGTCTGCTGCAGAGAAGAAAAGCTCAGAGGGAGCGGGAGACAAAATCACTGCACTGCACTATCTTTGATTCCCGGCAACGGAGCGTTTCAATAGGGGCCGCATTGATCTCCATCCCTGAATAGTGCATCTCCTCTACTGTGCGCCGGTACTTACGGTAGGAAGCGCTGGATTAGGAGCCCCATCAGGGGTGCAGGGGACACGGAGGAGCTCATGAAGCGCAGCCTGTTTTTCAGCCTTCTGCGTATGACTCGCGTATAAGCCGAGGTAGAGTTTTTCAGCAAATTTTGGGTGCTGAAAAACTCGGCTTATACACGAGTATATACGGTACACTGGCTCAAACTATAAGAGCAGGTCGCTAAGCAGTTTGTGGGTATTAAATTCGTTAAATTTGTTCGCACAAAGGCAAAACTTTTTGCATTGCAAATATTTTTTCCATTACCAACTTTTAGTACATTTTATCATAAGTGTTTTAAAGGATTACACTAGGGGAGCACACACTTCTTCCAATTTGTTTTATAGAACCTTCAAGTAAATGTAATCAGCATCCAAAATAAGGAGCATATTTTTTGTGGGGAGTATTTATTTTTCAATAACGAAAGTTTGAAAGCTTAAATTAACACTTAATCGAGAATTAAATTATAAAAAGAGCCTAAATAGAAATGCCATACTTATTTACTGAACTTACTGTACTGGACTAAGAGTTCAGCATCTCTTTACCAGTAATGATTTAAGCCTTCAAAGTTGTATACAGGGGGGGGGGTTACCATCTTGGATTCTGTTAAGAGTCATCAACACGCACATGTGCTCTGGGCATCTATTGACAAACTAAGTTTAGGGGTTGTTACAAGTCATCAAACAGATAATGAGGTTTGTCAGTCACAGAAGTGGAGGCTACAGGGCTGGTTATTGCATTCTGAGGCAAATAGTACTGGTTTCTGAGCTGCCAACTGTACTGTGACATTTACAGCACTGTCAACCCCCCTATTTTGTCGGGGGGGGGGGTTACCAGATTATGGGTTCCTCCACCCCTGGTCTCCCATCATTCCCCCAATTTATGCAGATTTTACAGATTTCAGATGATTTGTAACAAGAATCCAATGTGCACCTGCTCAACACAAAATATTTGGCTTCACGAAAGGTCTGCACATGCGCACAACTTCACTTCCGCCTACAGTACTTCTGAGCAAGAAAATATTTTCCCCTACAAACGAGTACTCCAGGCTGACAGCTCTGCATTTACAGTCTTTATATACAGTATAGTATTTTGTGAGTCAGTCCCTAAGCTCAGGTAACTGACAGCAGCACAGAGCATGTGCAGTAAACGAGCAGAACAGAAGATGAGTAACTACTGGGGCATGTTTGCGGCAACAGATCTTTGCTGCAAAAGGGTTACTTTACACTGTTACATAACAAAGAAGCAGAGCATAAATGTTGCACTTTATGTTCTTTATTTTCCACACAAAAAGCCCTTCGAAAGATGCCTTCTTTGGAATTTTATTTAACTTAAGTTTAAGCGGCAGGCATTCTGGTTCCATTCCTGGGAATGCATATTCCCTCATCTAATTAGTGCACTGTAGCATGAACAGATGGGAGCTCCAAAGTAAAGAAGCTGCCCAAGGCTTGTTATAGTGAGCATACAAATGTCTTGGTCTGTTTACTGACATTAAAGGCAAGGCCACAAGTAACTAGATGCCAACAACACTCTATAAACAGTATGTTTTGAGTGAACTTTTTCATATACTTTCATATACTGATTATAGAGATAGTAAAAGTGTTCGTCAAAGCGCAAAACGAAGATAAAGGAACTACCCTTTATTGGGTAGAAGTAGATCCCGTGCCTGTAATATCAACCCATCCAAACAATATAGCAGCCCCAACAACTGTGTTATAATGTAAATAAGCCAAATGTTCATTCATTTGCACTCAATAAGCTTATTCTTTCAAATGTATGGTGTATTTAGGAGGAAACAAAAAGACCCAACTTAAGTTATATTTTTCCTAAAAAATATCTATTACTATAAATGTATGAAAGGTTTTACATTTTAATATCAAAATGTATTGTGTCAAATTAACTAATGTTATGTATCCTTATTTCTTTTTCATGGTCAAACACACCTGTTATGCACTATTTGTATAATAAAAGGCACTTTTCAGCAAAATTATGGCATTCATTTACATAGAGAGATAGATGAAGTCTCTGAAAGAACAAATATTTGCTGAAATAATACAGAAATACATATAATTCAATAAACAAATATTTGTTTTCTATAGAATTACAGTTTACAAAGTAAAAATCATATTTTAAGATGTTTTATGGAAAAAAAAACTAGGACCACAGTAATGCAAGATATAATAGCGCTTAACTGCTGCAGTCTATAAGGCCTGTCTAGAGAGCCAATGTTGCTGGGATATAGCCCCCAGTTCACAGGACACATACAGTGTATATCAGACACAAAAATATATCCCAAAAACTATAATTAAGTTAAAAAGTTAATTTTTATTTAACATTAAATTAAAAGTACAGGCATAAAGACCAATTTGCGTCCCGCCTTACGCGTTTCATACCCACTGGTACTTATTCATAGGCAAAAAAACTTTAACTTTTTAACTTAATTATTAGTTTTTGGGATATATTTTTGTCTTATAGTAATGCAAGGTCAAGAATCGAACACAAGGGACCTTGAGACTGCAAGACAGCAGTGTTAACTACTGCAACACTGTTCTGCCCTACAGTTAGAATTAAGTAAAACATATAAATGGATCATTGTAAAGTTACAATTAAAAACAAAAAATAATGTAAAGGTTAAAAATAATGTAAAGGTTAGAAAACATAGAAAATGTTGTTTTTTTTTCTCTCCAAAACTTTACCTGAAACGTCATATCTAGCAGGACCTAACCAACGATTTTTTTCAGTGCCCTTTAATACATCTCCATAGAAACCATATCCCAATAACGAAACTGAATACTTCAGAAATGTCCTTTTGTTGTGTACAGAGCATACATCGAGAGGCTGGCAGTCACCTTTATGTCACAAATGAAAAAACAAAACAACAATGATTTGAGAATGTTATTTCTTTTCTTCTGCTCATCCCAACTTTTATTGTTTTCTCATATTTCACTTCATACTTCTTGCTGTCCACCTTCTCCTTTTTTGTCTTATGTGACTAACCTGTATTCGAGCCATGGATAGATAAAAGGCTGAGTAGAAAATACAGTTGACCATTGACAGCTTGTCTTGGCCCACTATGGGGGACTCAAAAAAACTCAAAAAATTCAATAATTACTCAGCAAGTCCAGTTGTTTTTTTTTTTATTACTTATATTAGAGCGAAGTAGCAAAGGGAACTACATCCTTGTATGAGGCAGATGCATCTTTGCAGTACTAGATGTTATAACTGATGCATTTAGCAGTCAAATTTTAGTCTGTAGCCTTCATGTAGCATCTTCATTAACACTCATTTATCTGTAAAAATCCCATTTGTCAGTATTGGGCCATGTAGTGATTCAGTAGTAAATGGGATGATTCTCCACACCATATGAGCAAAGACAAAATGCAAAAGTAGTTGTAAAACTAGTGTTTACAGACAGTCAATGGCATAATTTATTGTCGCCTAGCATACCCAGCGCACCATTCACTCATAAGAAAATGATGTGCTTAGCATGCCAGATGCTTCACTACAGTGATTTGTTACTTCCTAACAATATTTAAGAAATATAATAAATTAAACATTCTGTGCAGTTCATTAAATACTCAGTTACCCCCCACCCCCAGCAATCTACTCATTATAGGGAGGACACACACTTCATGCAAATCCTGCAAGAAGGAAGACAAATTACTGAGAGGGGAATACTGAAGAGTAACTTGATTACTCTGGGAAACTGACAATATGTCTAGCCCCACGTCAGATTTTAAAATTAAATATAAATAAAATCTGTTCTTTTGGAAAAGTGATTTCAGAGCAGAATTGTGCCGGAGCAGTACTATTAACTGATATGTTATGAAAACCACATCTTTTTCCATGACATAATCCCTTTAATTTTCAGGTGAATAATCTGAATTATCTTAATCATACCCACTTACCGAGAATGATGTGCAAAGCGGACGTCTCTGGGTCATTAATACCAACAGTAGCATAGCATATACAGTCTGTTGAACCTGGAAATAAAGGGTTTGTTTTAACAAACATACATTTAAAAAAAATCTCACATAAAATTGTATATTACTGATCACAGCAGAAAAAGAAAAATCAGCTTTTGGGCCCAAACTTAAAACATTTTGGTCCACATTCCTATCCAGTTCATGTGTATGTTCTGGAACATCACTTCGCTCAATTCAAGGTATATAGGTGATTTGAGTTTTTTGGTGATTCTCAGTCTTATCAATTCAGTATATTTTTGCTTGTTTAATTATCACAGCAAAGAAACACTGTGTGGCACTGACCTTAGGTGTAAAATAAAAATTAAAACTGAATTTGTATTATTACATGTTAAAAAGGGTGAGTAAGAGAGTAGCTTGCAATGCAACCCTTTACTATAACGATTTTCACTAAAATTAAATTATCAACATCTGGCATAAAAAAAAGGTGTATGCAAATAAACTATACTGTAAGATTTGCAACGTTAAAGGAACAGTAACACCAATAAATGAAAGTGTATTAAATTAATTAAAATATAATGCACTATTGGCATGAACTGGTAAAACTGGTTTGTTTGCTTCAGAAACTCTACTATAGTTTTTATAAACAAGCTGCTGTGTAGCAATGGGGTAGCCATTCATAGCTGAAAAAGGAGAAAAAGCACAGGATACACAGCTGATAACAGATAAGCCATTTAGTATACAATGCGATTCTACATAGCTTATGTTATCTACCATTTGTCTTATGCTTAAATGGCTGCCCCCATGGTTACACAGCAGCTTGTTAATATAAACTAAAATAGTCTTTCTGAAACACCCCAGTTTTACCAGTGCAGGGCAACACTACATTATTTATTCATTACTGCCCGTCACTCTCGTCAAACCTTATTGCCCTTATTGCTTTAATAATGAAAGTTATATTTTATAGTTTACACCTATTAATCCTCTATTTATCCAAGTAGCCTCCCAATCATGTATATATATTTAAGTAATGCTGATGTACTCCCCCTTTCCACATCTCTTGGCTGGTTCCCATATCCTGAATTTATGTTGTACCTGGACTTTATATAGATTGCTTGCAAAAACTAGCAACAATATGCATGCCCATATGTTTAAATATCATTTATGCATATAACATACAACAGATAATATGCACATTATTTTAAGCTTGTTAAAATTGCTCAGCAAATCATACAACCACACATTATTCTGCACAGAAAGCCTCATATATTCATTGTATTGATATGAACAACAGCCATACAGTGCCCACACACCAACCAGTCTATTGTGATATATGAATGGGGGATCAGCACTCTCTGTTTGTGAATATATGTTCTTTTATTTCAAACAGTAAAGCATCTTATCTGACGTTTCGGTCCCACATTGAGAAAGGTCCCCATTAATTTTTAGAGAGGGGACTTCCATGTTTTTCCTCTTCAATAAAGGACTGAAATTTACAGAATTATCTGCATGCAAACTGATTATTTTTTACAGAACAGTAAGTATCTAGCACATGGAAGGAATACTAAGATTTGGTGAAACAGTGGTCCCTATTCTTGCCTTGAAACAGATATCTTGGGTCAGATTCTGCAGGTCACTATCTACACAAGGTTCATGTGTCATCCCTGCCTTTGTGTGTTTCATCCAACAGTTCAAAACACACTGGTAGTATAATTGGATTCTGATGAAAATGACCCTAGTGTTTGCGTGTTCTTGTTATTAAAGTAGGGAAATGAGACTGTCATTTCCTCTGCTGCAGGGACTTGTGCGAGTGCTTACACTTACTCTGTGAGGTGAAATATAAAAAGTTGGATGTGTATAAAAACATGCAACAGTAATCTGAAGACTTGCAGCAATAAAAAACTATAAATACATAAATATATAATAATAAAGACAGTTTGCCACTATCTAATGTCAGAGCAGAAAAAGTCTGACCATATCTTTGATGGCACTGGAAATGTCACATACTCTCACTGGCACATTTCCAACTTTGAAATATTAGGGCAATAGATCCAAATGTCAGTGATCAACAATCATTAAGCTTAAGCATACAGTGAACACCAGGACCAGTTGTTAAACTCTAAACAATACAGTTTATGGCACTAAACAGCAGATTTTGAAGAATGAGCACTGTGATATGAGAGACTGCCAAGCCCTGAAATGAGTGCAAAGCTCAAACAGATGAAAACACAAAGCTTACTACTACTACTACTACTACAACTACAACAGAAATAGCTTTGACATGCTCCCCAAGACCAGAAATCTGCACAGGGCTTATAAGCAAAACTCAAAATGATTGAACACAGAAAATCTATGTACTGTGACTCTAACAAAGCAAAATGAAATACAAATGCAGTCCTATATACAAAAGCATCAGGAGAATACTACCTTCCTGAATGCATAATGCCAACAGTCATGTTTAGGAAGAAATATGGTGTAGAATGGCTTTTCATGATTTGGAAAACCACTAGACCATATTTTTTTCAAAAGCAAGTTCAGCTGATTTGACTTATTATTATTATATAGCTATACTATGTCCTGGATGAATGAGAACCTTCACAGAGAAGAAACACAGTACCTCAAGGTTAAAGGAGCTGTAACACCAAAAAATAAGTGTCTTTTATTGTAATTAATTTATAGTGTACTATTGCCCTGCACTGGTAAAATGGTGTGTTTGCTTCAGAAACACAACTATAGTTTATATAAACAAGCTGATGTGTAGCCATGGGGGCAGCCATTTAAAGTTGAAAAACGAGGAATGGCTTAGTTTTATATAGCAGATAACAGATAAACTCTGTATAATATAATGGGAACTTTTCTGTTATCTACTATGTAAACTGTGCATTTTCTGCTTTTTTTCAAACTGAATGGCTGCCCTCATGGCTACACAGCAGCTTTTTATATAGACTATAGTAGTCTTTCTGAAGCAAACATACTAGTTTTACCAGTGCAGGGCAACAGTACATCACCTTTTAATTACTTTAAAACACTCATTTATTGTGGTTACTGTTCCTTTAAAAATATATACATATTTTGTATTTTTGTAAAAATGCATTTGTAAAATCCATTCATGTAAGCTCCATACTAGGATCAAAAAATACAGAATGGGCAGGTTCTGTAGAGTCTTAAACAATTCAGTGTTTTCATGGCAGAAAACAAAACAGGCATGCTTATAAAGCCTATAACAAATAGGTAACAACACGGTTATACTAATTCTTGTAGTAAATAAGTGAACTTGCTATTGCCTTTCTTTTTAGTTTTATCACTGCACTGGTTTGAAAAACATTCAGTTTATTACAACCACCCCAGTTCTTTTACTTTTATACACAGGGCAGTTTCTTTCCTGAGGTCTTGACTTATTGCTACAAACTTCAAATATAATAAATACCTGTAAAATCAAGTTTTATTAGCAATATGTCAAAGACTTGATTTATCATATGTCTTGACTTGTATAGTTGTATTGAAGTACCTTTTTTATTTATTCATTTTGCCTAGGTGCTAAAAAGACTAATCTTTTCCTGAGAAGCATATGCCCTTGGAATTACATTCAAGTTTTTATGTGGCATTGATAGAAATAAGACTAGCTTTGCAAAACATTTTGATCCATTGCAGCTTTTACTACAAGCTTAGTAAGAATGGATTTTGAAGAGCTGTTCCTAGGCATTCTTCCAAATTGTTCTGGTGATCAAAAAATAAGAAAGGAATGACTAACTGATTCCCAGAATAGAAAACACATCTAATGCAGAAGGCAGAGAACACCAACTGTTTCAGCATTAACATGTTTATGTCTTTATAAAGATGGCTACATGTTGGTCAGAACTCCATTGCATCTAATTAATCAACCCATTTACTAAAATAATTTTCATTGAAGCTTTCTGCAACATTTTCGTATAACCTATATTATTTTGCTTGAAAAAAGCAATTAGAAGGTTATGTGAAACACAAACAGAAGTAAACCGGTATAGCAATGTTCTTAAAGGGATTCTGTCATGATTTATTGATGTAGTTTTTATTTCTAAATTACATGGTTTACACTGCAAATAACTCACTCTGCCAAGTGAAATTTCATTTCTGAACCAGCAAGTGTATTTTTTTAAATGTATAATATTGGTGTGTAGGCAGCCATGTCAGGTCATTTTGATTGGTCATGTGCTTTCAGAAAGCGCCAGCACTTTAGGATGGAACTGCTTTCTGGCAGGCTGTTTCTCCAATGTAACTGAATGTGTCTCAGTGAGACCTGGCTTTTTACTATTGAGTGATGTTTTCAGATGTACCAGGGAGCAGTTATCTGGTTACCTTCCCATTGTTCTGTTGTTAGGCTGCTGGGGTGGAAAGGGAGGGGGTGATATCACTCGCAGTAGAGCTGTCCAACTTCTGTGGTAAAGAGGGCCTACATGGTGGAGGGCTGATAATGGAAGCCAGTGTTCACCAGTACCTATTTTTCAACCACACCCATGTTACCACAACACCATGTCCACATAAATGTTGGTAGCAGACCAAAAAACCAAATGGTGTTCACTGCAGGAATACTACTGATCACTCATATGTGAAAAAAGTTAAGTCATACTAAGACATACCCTTAAATCCATATGCCTTAGCCTCCCCTGTGGATAACACAGCACCCCAGCACATGATTAAACACCTAAGAGGCCTCTAACAAATAGCAGGTTTATGTTCCGCAGAGCAGGGCATACACAGGCAGAGTATTGCACACACAGGCAGCATAGGGCTGGCAGAGTATGGCACACATAGGGAGCATAAAGCAGGCAGAGTATGGAACACACAGGGAACATAGAGCAGGCAGCATATGGCACACACTGGGAGCACAGGACAGTCAGAGTATGGCACACACAGGAAGCATGTGGAAGGCAGAACAGAGCAGAAGACAGGACCACTATAAAATGTACTACATACAGTGACAGTGCTGGTGCCCCTTCAGCAGTTTGTATGAGTGTGAACAGGTGAACAATGTGGGCAGTTTCAGTCGGGGTCTCAGGTGTGAACAGTACAGGGCTTTATGGGTGTGAACAATAGAGGTGTTACAGGTGTGAACAATACAGGGAATTACAGTCTGAAATGGAGGTTTAAACAATGCAGTTAATCTCTGTAGTGATACCTTTTAAACCTTACACATGGTAAGCAGAAACAGCAGGCAGACTTTCATGTGGGGGGTCATGCAAGGGGGGGGGGGTCACAGGCCAGCAGTTGGACAGCCCTGCTGTAGAGGAATTGAAACTGAACACATACATATTCACTTAAAGGGATACTGTCATGGGAAAACATTTTTTTCCAAAATGCATCAGTTAATAGTGCTGTTCAAGCAGACTTCTACACTGAAATCCATTTTTAGAAAGAGCAATTTGATTTTTTTTAAATTTAATTTTGAAATGAGGCTAGACATATTAGTTTACCAGTTGCCCCCAGCCATGTGACTTGTACTCTGATAAACCCTCCCCCCCATCAGCCCATCAGCTGAACAATGGGAAGGTAACTAGATAACAGCTTCCTAGTAAATATAAGAACAGCACTCAGTAGTAAAAATCTATTTCCCAATGAGACGCCTTCAGTTACATGGAGTAGGAGAACAATAGCCATTCCATAGTGCAGTACCAGACAAAATGATTTGAGATGGCTGCCTACACACCAATATTACAACTAAAAATATACACTTGTTGGGTTAGGAATGGCATTTTACGAGGTAGAGTGAATTATTTGCAGTGTAATTTAGAAATTAAAACTTCACCATAAAAATCATTACAGAATCCCTTTAAACCAGATAAGTGATTTTTTTGATTTGTAGGACAAAATCTAAGGAACTCCCCCACAGTGCCTAAGTAGCAATTACAAGATAACAGGCACTTTCAAGTCCACGCAGAAGTCATATGGTCAACTCCCCATAATTCAAACTCTGTGTGTGTGTGTGTGTGTGTGTGTGTGTGTGTGTGTGTGTGTGTGTGTGTGTGTGTGTGTGTGTGTGTGTGTGTGTGTGTGTGTGTGTGTGTGTGTGTGTGTGTGTGTGTGTGTGTGTGTGTGTGTGTGTGTGTGTGTGTGTGTGTGTGTGTGTATAGTAAAATCAAGCACTGTGTGCTTTGTTACATGCTAAAATAGCAAAACCTTCAATGCTATCTTTGAGTAGTTCAATTCTAAAATCAGCAGATTACTATTTTTCTACATGCATTTAATATATCAGCATGCTCTTCAACACTAATAAAAAAAAACACGATGTCACATCATTAGTAAGAAAAACAGTATGATGTTAAATTGAACATTATTAGTGGTCTTACCAGCAGGGATAATGCCAATCCTAATGTTACACTGAGATAAATGTGCATTGGGATTGTTGTGGTCTACATCAGAACCCTTCTGCACTCTGCCAATGAGACCATGCAGAACTTCACTGAAAATTCCATCCCCACCAACACAAACAACACTGTCAAAAATAAAAGAAACAATTCAGTTAAACTTACTGATCAACTAACATATGGATGCACACACTTTAATCATTAACATAAAGTGCCATATAATAAGGTTTTAACGATTTTAACCACTGCAATAAAAAGGTATTCATTGGAAAAATGTAACACTAGTCTTCTATACCATGCAATACACACTGTCAGCTCACCAATGTTAAATAGAAACACTGTTAATAGGTAACAAAGAATCAAAAGTAAAATACATCCCTTTATTATATCACTGGAACATTACATTGTTAATTTTATATACAGGATTAGAAGTTGCTGTTTTGATTCAGAGTGATAATAACAACTGCATTTTCCTAAAGTGAATTTTAATAAATATTTACTGTAATTTAAATATGGATTCTATAAGGCTTTGAATTACTACAATAAGTATGAACTAACTAAATAGCTTTCTTCCAGTGTTATCCTGTGGTGGAACACATATTTAAAAAAAACAAACAAACAAAAAAAAAACAGTGCAAGGAAATGCAGGTAAAAAACGGTTGTCTGTAAGAGTCATGAGATTCTTGTTTAAGACAATATAAATACCAGAAATGAAAGTTAAACAAATAATGATTGCTAAGAAGTGGTTATGTTAAAGTGCAAAACAGGATGTTAAACAATGTCTACACACAGAACATGTGTACTCATGACAAGCATTGTTATTAGAAGAAAAAAAAGATTGAGCCCTGAGGCTAGAACTGTGCAAGCAATTCTGTCCCTCAGAGAGAGAGAGAGAGAGATAGCTCTGTAATACCCAACCAATGAGCAACAATTTGCTCTCCAACCCCTTGGACTTTGCTCTCAGTGGCCTTAAACCAGGTGCTTATTTTTTAATCTCAGGCTTGGAGGCAAGTTTTGGCTGCATAAAACCTGGTGTAGTGCCTAGCCAGAGTCTCCTGTAGACTGCCAGTCCACATAGGCTCTACCAAATAGGCTTTTTTAAAATGGCTTTTATGTATCACAACATATTCATTAACAGAAGAGCAAATGTAAAGGATCAAAACTCAAATAGTACAGGTATATAAAGGTTTACTAAAGAAATTTGCATGCTTAATTGTAATACTTACCCATCATATTTTTCCAGGTTGACTTCATATAGGTTATCTCTAGCATGGTTTGCATACTCAGTAACTGCAATAAGAGAACTTGTCTGAGCACTTTGTAAAATTTTCAGTTCCTAATAAATATAACCATTTCATAGTAATAAGCACTAATAAAGAATTCACCTTCACACAACAATGATCAGGTTCGGACTGGCCTGCCGGGATCCCGGGAAGAAACCAGATGGGCCCCTAGGGCCCTTGCTTTAGTTAATAAATGGCTTAATAAAATATATTTTGTGCGGTGTGGTCTGGGTGAACAATTATGCAGGTTTTGCTGCCTGCTGCCAGTACCTCTCTGGTTGGAGCCAAAGGCCCGAGTCTGCTGATGCTGTTACCACCTTCCATGTGTGCATTTCATGTTATAGGGCATACCAGGGTATGAACGGAGTGGCATATGTAAGTCACGAAAATTGTCTTGGATAACGATAGCTGTGATCAGAGCACTGGAACCAATGAATGTCCATTCTGAAGTCTTTCAGAGAAACTACCCTGAAGAAGCTGTATATGGGCTTAAATAATTGGAAAATTATTTGGGAAGGGCGGCATGAATTTATGATTCTATAGGACAAATATTCATTATAATTCCTCCTAATGCCTCTACTCATCTTATCCTGGGGTAAAGGTGGCCACAGACGTAACAATTACGATCTTTCTTGGAACATATCTTTCCAAGAAAGATCGTTCGTTCGTTTTAATACACATGTGAAGAGCTGAATCGTCAGCTATACAGGTAGAAACAATAGAATTCTACCGGTATCTGACGATTCAGCACTAACAATGGCCGATGTTTGGGTGCCTTCAAAGGCACCCAATGAAAATTTTCCATCCAGCCTGATCAACGAGCCGACCAATATCCAAGTCTTGTGCCGATATCGGTTGGCTCTTTTCCCACCATACACGCACCGAACATCGCACGAAAATTCATTTTGTACGATATTATCTGTGCGTCTATGGCCACCTTAAGTAACCAAAGTTATTCTCTTTTGATACATCTACTTATAGGTGACACAATTATAAATAGAGCTAAACAAAATAATCACAACAATAAATAATAAAGTATAACTGAACCTTATAATAAATAAAATATAATTGACCCTAAAGCAACATTTATGGAAAGAAGGAATAAAATGTACACCCAGATTTCCCATGAGTCATTGCTACATCTACTGGTACCTAGATCATTCTAATTTTCTAATTGTTCCTGTACTTTAGGGAAATTAGGCATTTCAACACTACATTCTATATCTCCACAACATGTGCTGTCTTGGAGATTCATTCATTGAAATGATCCAAGGGCAACATGGTACATGCCAGAGTATTTGGGAATAAGGAAGGGAAATGCTCTTGGTTCTTGATTCTTCCCACAGCTTTACTGTTACAAATATCGGTATGAATAACATTCAACAGCAGCAACAGCACCCCCTTTATTCCACAGACACCCACCCTACTCACTGAGATATATTGTATCTCGGCCCTCAATGTCACATTTTTGACAACTTACAATATTACAAACTAAAACAAGCCGCCTTCCAATAACATTAGGGAGAGCAGGTGGGGCCCACCAACTGGCTACTGGCAACAAACTTCCTGCTAGTGCTTTCCTAACCAAATCCCTCCTCCCATTCCATATGCTAAAGCATCAAACCAACTGGCCTATCTCCACAAAAGTGTGAAAAGATTTACTTGTTTATATTGTATGTGCACTTACTTTAAGGGATTTTTTATGCTTTTGTATTTATGACTAATATTTTAATTTTATATTGTTAGGGCCATTCCAGCTTTTTAAAAAAATAAAAATGTTAATTTTGATATTTGTGGGCGCTATTTTGTAACAGAGGGGGGGGGGGGTCCCTGGAGATGAGGTATCCTGGTGGGCCCCAGGCACCCCAGTCCAACACTGACAATGATCATTTTCTTTACCTACCTATGACATCAGCACAAATGCCAGCAGCACTGAATAATGGAGCCACTTTAGTCTCATATATCTGTTTGCCTCTTTTCTTTCCACCATAAGGATTGATATAAACTAGCAAGTACTTTGGTCTATGAGCTGCATAAAATAGAAAAGAGAAAATGATTGTTTATGATGGCGTTACACTCTAATTACTTTGAAACCACCTTTATCACTGGCAAGTCTGACCTGCCCTTCAGCTGAAAATGATCAAACATAAATACAATTGTATTTATACGCTTGAGAACCCTTGGTCAAATTACCTGTCTTGTTGACATGAAAATAAGTTACCACAGACTCTGCAAAAGCACAAGGGCATGTAATTAAAAGGGCAGTATAACTACTTTAATTAGACTTTATTTAGGCAGCTGACATTTTTCCCAAGTGAAACAGTAGAAACACTGGAAGAATAAAACTTGGGTCCTTCTGCACAACACACAAATGCATGATGAAAACAGTAGTAGGTTTAAAAATAACAATTTTTTTAAACTTTTTTTTCTATACCTTTAAGTATCAGGCTGCTGACTTGCTGATACGTTTTCCAACAGCTAACCACATGTTTAGGGCATTCCATATAAAACTCATGTACTAAACCTTTACTCGTTTTTACTGCGTGACGAAGTACCAGTGCACATATACTTAAAAGCAATACACTGACCAATCAAGTGAAAACATCACAGACCTAATAAAAAAAGTTGCAAACCCAAATGCATAATAATTAGCATTGTTTCAATGGTTTATGTAGTCAGAACACACTTAAAAGAGCAGTAATATCAAAAAATGAAAGTGCTTTTAAAGGGGAACTCAACAAAAACATAACTTAAGCTTTGTGAAAAGTGAACATAATTTCAAGCAACTTTGCAATATACATCAATTAAAAATATGCAGACTTTTCATGATTTTTAATGGTTTTCTGTCAATTCCCTAAGCCTAGCCCCCTGCTATTATGCTGATCTGTCGGACTACTTTGCTGAGCTGGCTGACTACTGTTACTTTGTATCAACAGCCAGCTGTTCTCAGCCTGCATCCTCCAAACCCCACAATTACCTGCACACATGATTTCAATAAGGAATGGAACATCTAAGTGCAATGCAGTGTGGGTAATGCAGTTTTTGCATGCTGTCTGTAAGCTGTGGAGAAGTTGTTACAATTTGTAACATCAGTGTTTAGTCCCTCCTTCCCTGCCAAGATTTCAAATGATACAGAAAGAGAAGAAATGTTAACCAGCTGGATTCCAGCACAGAAAATGGCATTTATTCATACTTTTTGAAACAGGTTACTGTGATGGGTATATTAGGGGTTTCTGTGTTATGTGTGCCTCTTTATCAAATTTTGGTTTGGAAGTTGTACTTTCAGTAATGAATAAATAATGTAGTGTTGCCCTGCACTGGTAAAACTGGGGTGTTTGCTTAAGAAAGACTATTATAGTTTATATAAACTATAGTAGTATTGCTGAAGCAAACAAACCAGTTTTACCAGTGCAGGCCAACAGTGCATTATATTTTAATTAATTTAATACACTTTCATTTGTTGGTGTTATTGTTCCTGTTAAAATGTGTAATTAATGTATACTGCTGCTTATAAAACAAAACAAAGATTTATATTTGGATTGTCAAGCTTTTTAATTATGAACAAACTCTGAATGGGATTAGTTCACAAGCCTCTGTTGCAAGAGTCAGAAGTTTTGAGAGATATGCAACACTGAGCATTTGCAAGAGATTCCCATTCAAGGTGAACTGCAGTTCTGAATATTTTGCCCGCCATGCAAAGACCATTCAAACCCTTAAAATGGCCCTTAGTGCCATAAACCTTTTAGTTCTAGAACAGGAGTGCCCAAAATAACTAATGTGGGGGTCCACTTTTAGTGATGTTATCCCATTATTATCTACATCCATAAAAGCATTGTTAGCATTCTGTTCCATAGAAAATATTCCTTAAATATTGATTTATGGAAAATGTATATTGTTATGTTTAAACATCCATTTTTTTATGTAACCTTAACATAAATATCTGAATTAAAAGCATGAAACAGACAAGCTGTTTGTTGATAGTGTCTTGAGAGCTACCGATGACCAGCTTAAGGTCTACTGGTAGATCCTGATCTACTTTTTGGACATCCCTGTTCTAAAACCTCTCACTTGAGAGTGTGAAAGAGATTCAGTCAAAGCAATGTCAATTTAAACACAATCCAACTTACTCTGCTGCTCAAGTAAATCATTAAGTGCTTGTAACCACTGATAAAAAAGTTGCTCATCATTGCACCAAAATGTCACCTCCTTGCACCGCCAGCGGTGCTTCCTCGCTCTCTGAACATAACGTACTAGAAGACATGAACAAATGGTCACTGAACATTGCCAACATTGACATGCAAGTAAGCCATAAAGCTTTTTAATTATGAAGGAAAGCTATTTTTATTTTTTACAAGCAGTTTTTAACAAAAAATACTATTACATTAAAATATCTCAATACAGTTAGATATTGTACAGTGTAATGTATAATTATTATATGGATAGATTTTGTGGGCTGAAAATTATTAAAACCCTTAGTGCTCTTAAACAGTGCTACCCAACTCTTTCCAAGTGGGCCAATTAGTCGACATACTACCTTTTTAGTAGGGTGAAATATAAAAAATTTATGGTGTCATACACAGCAATCTATCGAGCCAGTAAGAACCTATCCCTTCGGACAGGTTGTTAGCAGGACTGTATTTGTCATCTACTAATTGGCCCGAGCTTCTCTGCTTTGAGACCCAACCCATTATACATGGTAATCTGACAAAATGACTTATTGGGATTACACCTTTCTCATGACTAATTACTGTTTTGCCTTGACAGCTCTTTCCTTAGGAAAAAGTAGAATGTCCTGCATACCATTGCCCTAATAGTCTCAAGTGTTTTCTAAAAACTCAGATACAGAAATGCTGTAAGTATACAAGCCTCTAATCACAAACTTGAAACAAACTAGGGTAAAATGTATCTTGACACATTTCCTCATGTTGTTACCAGCAAACCAGTTCAGATAACGATTGTTACAATGTTGCTAAAACTTAACCTTTAATTAAAGTTGCAATAAAACATATTGCTTAAAGACACAGAGAATCACTTTAAATTCAGAGCAGTGCAGGACCTTGTCCTAAAAAATACAAACAATAAAAAACTGCATGCGGCAATCTAGATGGCGTTCGGAGCCTATCTGGACTTCAAGCAGCATCGCGCCCATCACTTGTGCCCGTAAGGAAGTTGATCAGTCAGCGAAACGCATAGGGAGGCATAGGTGGACGGTGGTGAGAGTAGCTCCCACTGGTTCCCACGTAGATAAGCAGGTTTGGCGCGGTTTGGAACATTGGAAGAGAGGGAACGGGCATTGTTTGTTACGGACTTCAATGTGACTAGCAAACATGTACTGGCACTTAAATAATATATATTACTATCCGAAAAGAACTTCCACCGATCCACCTTATGCGCTTTTTAATTATGTGTATTTTTTTTTATATTTTATACAGCCACTAGCATTCTTTGTACCTGTAAATGCATGAGGCTTGCACATATGCTGCCATTTCATACTGTTGTAGTATTTCTCATCAATCTCTTCTTCCCCTACTGAAACAATCTCAGTCACTGGGATAGTAACACCACCTGCAGCAAGAGAAACAAGGAAGAAAGTTAAACCAGACTTTATAAGCAAATACCAAGACACATAATAGCACATATATATCCTAAAATGTTGTCCATACTGGGTAACTCAAAAATTAAATATTGTAAAAATTAAATCCTCCTGTTAAACCAAGGGTGTCCAAAAAGTAGATTGGGATCTGCCAGTAGACCTTTAGTTGGTGATCAGTAGATCGTTTGTTAACTATAGTAAAATACCTTTCTCAAAAACCAATATAATATTAAAGTAATATTTTCCATGAAACAGAATGCTAACAATGCTTTTATTAATGTAGATCATAAAATCATCACTAAAAGTAGACCCAGCATTAATAAAGTATTGGAGCTCCCGAGTTAAACCCACTTATCTAGAAAACCCCAGGTTCCATGTATTCCAAATAATGGATTCCATGTCTGTATCATTGTGGTACAAAGTCCCACACAATCCATTATAACCAAGAACCACTGAAATAGTAACCAAGTTCAGAAAGAAAGAATGCTAGAGGCCAGAGCAAACGCTAGAAGCTTGGCCAGACAATTACACAGTCCAGATGACTAGTATCAGTACAACAAAAACAAACATGTATGACCTAATTTAACTCATTTATCGGTTCTCAAGTCATAACATAAACTACATGTTAAATTTAAAAGGCAATGTTGTAGTGCACAAACACCTTACCCAATGGTGCTTGAATGAACATGCAGACAATATATCCAAAATACAGGACACACTTGTTTCTCTTTAAGTTATTCTGCAGCCATATGGATGAGCAGCAGCTGAGACTCATTAGTAAACAATGCCAGCTGTGTTTGCAGAGAAGTATTTGATAGTCCCTATGCATGGCCCAAGCCACAAACAAAATCAAGTGATCAAACAGGGTTACTAAGTCATATTTATAATATCTAAAATTTGCATATTCCAAAATGGAAATAATTAAGAATATGTCATACCTGAAGGGAACTGATGAGTGAAACCGTTTACTAGGCCTCTTGCTTGGTGGAACACTCTTGTCAAGCAGATTCCTGGTAGAAAACAGCATGCAATACGAACATAAATAACAAAAGTCTACAGCAACCAAAAGTCTACTGAACAAAACTGAAAGATGACACATTTATATTATAATAACCCTTATAAAACATGCATTAACTATGCAATTTGTCTTGATCACCAAGAGGCAATAAAACCATTGCTTGAATCTATGGTGATGTGAAAGACTATGATCCTTACATTTTTTTTTTTTGAAAGATTTTCTACATGATGGCCAGACTTTTACTGATCTTACCATCCTGCACCAATGTGTAAGTGTTTGCACATAAGTCTTCACTGTTTTCATTGCCAAATCCCTCAGTATGAAGTCCCAAATGCATCAACGATAATGGATTAAAATGTATCAAAATTGCATTGGAAAAATGTAGAGTTATCCTTTTTTATTCCTTTCACCTCTTCTATTGCTTCATTCTATTCAGCTTTCAAAACTGGAGTATTTAAAGGGATACGGTCATGGGAAAACATGTTTTTTCAAAATGCATCAGTTAATAGTGCTGATCCAGTAGACTGCACTGAAATCCATTTTTCAAAAGAGCAAACAGATTTTTTTCTATTTAATTTTGAAATCTGACATAGGGCTAGACATATTGTCAAGTTTCTGTGGTGCCCCCAGTTGTGTGATATCACCCCTCCCTCCAGATAGATATAAGAACAGCACTCAATAGTAAAAATCATGCCGCGGGACCTTTAGTTATTGAGTAGGAGAAACAATAGCCTGTCAGAAAACAGTTTCTGAAAGAACATGACCAGGCAAAATGACCTGAGATGGCTGCCTACACACCAATATTACAACAAACAAAAAAAATACACTCAGGAATGAAAATTTTTCAGAAATGAAATTTTACATAGCACAGTTAATTATTTGCAGTGTAAACAGTCTAATTGAGAAATAAAAACTACATCATAGAAATCATGACAGAATCCCTTTAAAAGGACTGAAATTGTCTTATCCTTGCAAGTACAATCATGTAACAGTGAAAATACTTCCTTTTTGCACTGGGAAATGTATGTGTATGGGAAAGGCTTTTGCTATTTAATACAATGGTATTTTCATGGATACGAGTATGCACCAGAAGCATTATCTAACAAAGAATGGAAAAAGAGATGAATTCTATGTTAAGATTATGCACTGATAAAAAGAGCCTTTTTACTGTTTTTATATGAATGCTAAGACAGATCTTTAACTACATTTTCTACACACAGTTTGAAACTAGGAATGCAACAGTAAAATGTGTAGCAATGATTAGAACTAAAACAGCATTACACACAAAAGCATCTCTGGTCTTATGGGGTATTCTTCACCATTGTTTTTCAGTCAGTGGATAAAAACCTGAAACAAGCCAAAGATCAGGTGGTTTTAAGGGAAACTGCTGTTTTCTGGCAAAAAATATTCAAATATGTTTTTCATTAAATAAATAAGACTGATGTGCTATATTGCTGCCTGAAAAAAACACACCAGTTTGAAAAGCCTTGCTATGAGGGCACAAGTAGCAACTTCAGAAGCTTTATGATTTCTGTTGCCCTCACCCACAATGCCCCTTACCCAAAATAGCCCCCTAAATGTGGTAATCGTTAGCAAGTGTTCCTGTCAGCGCTTCCCAATTTATAGTAACCTGGATATGCACCACTGACTGATATGGAGCTGACACAATCACTTTTCAGGAAATTTCCATTCAGATCTAAGGGGGCTATTTCTGTGGTTTCAAGAATAAACTAAAATTTGAAGCTAAAAGTGCCCAAAGTTGACAATGCACCATTTTCCTTAGCGTTATACTTGCTCTGTTAATTATATACTGACCCCCTCCAATAAATACACTATGCTATGACTCGCAAGCCAATTCCCACAGCAGCTTCAATTCAGGAGGCAGCAAAGTCTAACTAAGATTAAAAAAAAGAGCATATAGCGAAGACTCCATATAACAACAAGGTAAATATACCCATGCCAAAGCTAGGAGTATATTTTCAGCAGATAAATATCACATTAATAGAAATGTTATTGCAGGCAGATCGTGCTGCTGATAATGTGGGAAAGAAATGCTAATATGTTTGTCATTAATTGAGTTCTGTTCAACTTCAGGCCTATTGATTTTAATGGGCCTCCAAGACCCTTAACTCACATAGGACACTGGGGACATTTTAGCTGGATTTTGCTAGGCAGTCTGATTTAAGTGAATTCTTGTAAGGAAATTGCACCTTAGACCTGCAGTGAATCAGTGTAATCAATAAGGGTTCAAGAAAAGTTCAGCGGAAGAAAGAAACAACATTGTTTTTTTTTAATATACACACACACACACACACATACATACATACATATACATATATATATATATATACATATACATATATATATATATATATACATATATATATATATATATATATATATATATACACACACACACATATACATATATATATATATATATACACACACACACACACACACACACACACACACACACACACACACACACACACACACACACACACACACACACAAACACAAATGTTTCCAATCTATGAATAAAAATAAATATATTTGATAATTGTCATTCCTAATTTTGTGCTTAAGCTACTGTTTCTTTTAATAAATTAACTATTCTGCTAAACAAAGTAAAGAGAAAAAATTAGGTAGGAATGCAAAGATGCCACACAGGAAATACTGCACCCTCACTACATGGTAACCAGTGTTATGTTAGTAAAGTTAGTAAAACATGAAAAATGTTTCTAATATAGTTAGTTTGCCAAAAATGTAATATATAATAGCTGGAGTGACTGGATGTGTAACATAATAGCCAGAACACTACTTCCTGCTTTTCAGCTCTATAACTCTGAGTTAGTCAGCGACTTGAAGCGGGACCACATGGTACATATCTGTTCAGTGAGTTTGCAATTGATCCTCAGCATTCAGCTCAGATTCAAAAGCAACAAATATGACCCATCCCCCCCCCCAAGTCTCTGATTGGTTACTGCCTGGTAACCAGTCAGTGTAAAACAAGAGCGCTGCAAAGCAGGAAGTAGTGTTTTGGTTTTTATGTTACATATCCAGTCACTCCAGCCTTTATAGTTTACATTTTTGGCTAACTAACTATATTAGAAACATTTTTTTATTTTGCACAGCATATCTATTTACCCAGTTTTTAGTTTTACATTGAAGAATTCCTTTAATTCTTTGGAGATTTGATTATCATTGGCTGAGCTTTCAAAGTAGCAACTTCCTTGTAATATATAACATTTCTTATGGAAACAGTAGTATTTCAGCAATGACAAAGTTTATTGGATTAACAGAAAATATGCAATATGCATCATAACAAAATTGCAGGTGCATAAATGTGGGCACCCCAACAGCGATATTACATCAATACTTAGTTGAGCCTCTTTTTGCAAATGTAACAGCTTCTAGACGCCTCCTTTAGCCTTTGACGAGTGTCTGGATTCGGGATGGTGGTATTTTTGAACATTTGTCCATACAAAATATCTCCAGTTCAGTTAAATTTGATGGCTGACATCTTCTGTCTTCTTCTGGTGCTTCAGCAATTTGCGTCCATTTCGGCGCATGTGCAGTTGTTGCAAACCGGGAAATTGTTCCAACTGCGCATGCACCACTTCGCCAGTCTCATCTCAGCTTACCGAAGACCCAGAAGATGGCTGGGTGAACTCCAATGCTGTGACTCTGCACCGAGGGGTTAGTAAAAAGTTAAAGGCATTTCCCCCGGGGGGGGGTTGGTAAAGGGTTTGTTTCTCCTTTAAAATGAACAATTTTTTTAAACAAAAAACATAAATCATTCAAAATACAAAGTAATAAAAAGCAACAAAGCTTCCATAATTTAGTTGCAGGGAATGGGAATTGCCTACAACTGCATTTTCCTGAGATTAAGCTATTGAAATGTTTCATCTCAGGTAATTCCCACTTGTTGCAGTCAAAAGATATTTTGGGAGTTTTGTAGCCCTTGAAGAATGCAGATTTTCCACAGCAAAGTGTCCTGATATCACCCAAAGAATGTTTTACAGGGATTTTCACAGAATGACAAACAAAGACAGTGGGGGACAGATGGTTACATATGAAATGTAATCAAATTGCAGAGACAGTGACTAAGTGCAGTGACACACAGGCTGCTTTGTGTGCTTGAAACATCCCTCCTATTAACTTGCAATAAAAAGTCCTGCAAATGCTTCTGGCAAAAAAAAACCCGCCATATATTGCATGGCATGGAAATGTGGCATGACCCAAAGGGTGCTTGGGGAAGCTTACACTGAAATGACACACAATTGCTTGTGCCAACATTTTCCAGGTGTAACTGTCATCATAATGTAATACTCAGGCAGCAGAATAAGTTGTACAGCAAATAAACATAATTTTCTGCTTCATAGTTTGTGAAGACCGAAACTTAGCTTATTTTAGCTTCTCAATGGCTGCCTTGAGCACACAAAGCATGTGTCAGTAACAAAATCCAAGATGGGATGCTCCTGTGCAAAATATGAAGGCCTGAATAATTACTAACAAAATCCAACATGGGAAGCTCATGTGCACATTTTGAAGGCCTGGATAATTACTAACAAAATCTAAGATGGGAAGCTCCTGTGACAGCTTTGAATTCTTAGATCATTACTACTATAGAGAAGTTGAAGCTTTAGGCTGGTGCAATAAGTTTATAAAATATGATATTTCTTCCCATGTGCTTCCCTTGTAATGTATAATGTCAGTAATATCAGCAACTTGCAAGGGTGTGCAGGTTTGACTGCTGAATAGTGATGGGCAAATTTATGTGCCAGGCACAAATTTGCAGTGAATTTCCACGTTTGGCCGGCGCGTATTAATTCACTTTACTGCCACGAAAATTCACTGCGTCAATTGACACCAGCGACAATTTAACATGCGACCATTGACTTTAATGCAGTTTAACAAAATATGTGCGCGTCAAATTGTCGCCGGCGTTAACATTTTTTTGACGCAGCTTATTTTTTAGCAAAGCGAAACACAACAAATTCGCCCATCACTACTGCTGAATCATTCCATGGAAAATATAAAGCATACCTGAGATATCCATTTCAAGCAGTGCATACAGGCTCTTGGCTAGACAAGGCATATTAATCATTTACAGTCAGTGTAGATCAGTGTGGGTGAAGGGTGACGAAAAATTAGCAAGAAGATCTGTCCGTAAAACACAAATTCCATTCATTTAGTGAAGCACATACCATGTAACCAACTGTCATACCACTTTCTCAACTAATGTGTTATTTAGGCCCAGTTTATGCCACAAAACTTGGGATGCCTAGCACATGAAAGGGGTTCAGATTCTAAAACTTTTTTACAGTTCAGTTGTTTTCAGGCAGTTCACCAGATATAACGACTTTTTAAAAATTACTTTGTATTTTCTATTTGTGACAGTTTTTCTAACATTGAAGCGTAGTTTGAAAGCAGCTGGAGGGGGGGGGATATATTTAGTTGCTAAATTTCTTATCTTTGGCCCTGCTGAGCAGAATCCCTGAGTTTCATTAAAGGTAGCTGTCATAATTTATACAATAGTTGCTAATGTTTCACAGATACTGTTGAGAAATCTATCAACTAACATTGCACTGTAACCGTCCAGACTTTGCACATGGATTACTGAGCTGCCAGACTGAAACACTGGAGAAAGGAACATTAGTGTTTAAACTTCTATTTTGGAAAAAAAACATCAAAATTTTAAAAAAAAAATTGAAAGCAATCGAAAAAAGTCTTTATTTCAACTGAGCTGAAAACGGTGTTTGAAAGGCAAACAAATCCTTTACTGGCAACAGGGAAAGTGTGAAACATAGACAAAGAAATCCTGCCAGTGTCAATTACCTGGAAATTGTAGTTGACCACAGACCAATCATAAGGCAGTATTGGGTTAGAATGTCTTTCCTTGTATAAACACACTTATAGACTCAGAAGATGCAGATATTTTGTCTCTTTAAAGAGACCATATGTACCCCTTTTAAACATGATCTCAATGAATAAGGTTTGTGCTAAACATAATAGGCGCATAATAGCTGCAACACCTGTTGGAGCCCCATACCATATCATAATATGTTCTCCTGGAGTGCTATACATACTCAGATAATAAATATTAGCCAACCTGCCCAAATAAGTGTTGGCTTACATGACCACTATCTGACTCCAGGGTATTGAATTGTGGTGGGCTTTGGCCTGTATAAGTGGGTACCCAGTAAGTGCTGGGTAAGGAAGAAACATTTTATGCTTATACCTATTGGGGTAGGTCTTAATTTGTTGGGTTTAAATATTATTATTGTTATAATTATTTTAACATTGGGAAGTTTAACAATTGAGTTATTTCTGAGGAAAAATAGTCACAGCGGGTGTTACAAGCTATAATGAGGGTCTCTTTGAGGAGTTTCACATTACCTGTCTACAGATATACTCTGTGTAGAATGAGCCGCTTCTGATCGCAAAGGCTGCAGCTTGGGGAAGGGAGGCTTTGTTTATCAAGCCCTCCTAATTGAACAAATGACCCTGTTTATTAGGGGGGTGAGTTGAGTGCAATCATTTTTCATTATTGCAAAAGATTAGGAAATGATGTGTTTTTAAAAAAAACGAAATAAAAGGGCTAGAACTAGAACCCTTTTCACAAAAAGCCCTGTGGATGTTTTTGCAGATTTACCAAGGACAAACACACTGTGTGCTCTGATTACACAAACCCAGGGCAACATCTGTCTCATTGTCTTTGCTATGATGAGACAAAGGTTGTGATAACAGCTCGCAGTGACTATTGGCCAAATATCCAAAGAACAGTATTAATACCAGCTCAGCATCCCACTGGCTACTGCTTACAAAGCCACAAGGCAACAGCTCTGTCATTAATCTTAGTGTTGCGTGTGGGTCACAGCTGGAAATAACCAGCACAAGCGCAACAAAAAACAGACTCGGCGATTTACACCTCTGGGGGCGCTACTCACAAAACCTCTATGTAAAAACTGTACAGCCAATAAGGTAGCAGGCTCGGCAACACGTGTTACAAACTGCAGGCTCAGCACAAACTTGGGACACGGGGCAACAACTGTGTGACAGATACTGCTGACAAGCCCCCCCCCCCACAATGCAACGCAGCGCTAGTCCCTCATACACATACACACACACACACACACACACACACACACTGCCTATTGCGCAACTACAAGTGGAAAAAACAAGGGAATGCAATGCCAACACTGCCATGAATCCTCTCCCCTCCAACAAATGGCACTCACCGGGTCGGCTCCGGTCTTTCCCCCGCCGGGGCCTCAGTTCTCTCCAGGAGAGCAGAGAGAGCCCGGGGTCCAGAGTCACCTCGCAGTTTTGCCTCTTAACCGAGAGCACCGAGCACAGCACGGATGGCAAGGGGGAATGAGCCGACTCCATGGCAACTGCCGAGTCTATGTGCGACCCCGGACGTCACACCAAATGCCGTTCACATTGCTCCCAACTCAGCTAGTGGTCCAGCATCCATTGTCTTTACCGGAGCAAGCCACGCCCACTTGCTGATCGTCATCACGTATGGAAATGTATGAGACGTGGAGAAGAGGGCAAGGTCTGATTCGCTGGTGGCAGACTCTGAAGGGGATAGTTTCTGTGGTCAGTTGTGAAAGCGGTCACACCAGGGCAGTGACCCCCAGCCGTACCTTGGATGTTATGGGTAAAAAAAGGTTGGGGAACCCTGCTACACTAGGGGATGGGAACTGCCTTGAGGAGCTGCTCTGGCATATGCCACACAGTCAGTGATTGACTCTAACGCCGCAGCCGCCAAGGGCATCTGATAGAGGTCCTCAACCCACAAGATGTTTTGTCTAATACATTAAAGCAGTACTATTTTATGATTTTCAGGGGACCAGGAAAAAATTATGTAAAATCTGGAAAAATGTAAAATCAGGGAAATTTGTTAAACCAACTTTTTCTTCAAGTACTAAAATGATATAAGTACAGGAGTATGTTTTACTTTGAGATACAATATTTACTGCATTAAAGGAGAAGGAAAGGTTAAAATTAAGTAAGCTTTATCAGAAACCATACGCCCCCTAATTACCATGTTCATTTTACAAAATTTGGCAGGTTATGAAAGTTTGAACATATTTCTGTGTTTTTGTTTTTTTTAGTTATTACAATTTTGCTAATGAAGGTGAATTGCCCTTTAAGCTGTGAGTCTAACTTTTCCCAAGGGACCTGTTATCTTATATTGTTACAATTACTTATTTGCTTATCTCGAAATTGTTACAAAGTATCTTATCTGCTGCTCTGGCTGTTCTTGGATCTCTGCCAAAAGCCAATTAAGTTAGAAACATTGTTTCTTTTTCTGGCTGTTCACTGCAGAGAAAAATTGGACTTTCCAGTACAAATGAGGGACTGCGGGTTGAGCTGTCAAAAGAGGGACTGTCCCTCTGAAAACGGGACACTTGGGAGGTATACAGAAACATCTATATAAATACACCAGTAAACCCTCAAAGTAGTGTTGCTCTGAGCCCTCTGTCAAAAGAAACACTTCATTTCTTTCCTTCTATTGTGTACATATGGGCTTCTGTATTAGACTTCCTGCCTTCAGCTTAAACCTCCAGGGCAGGGGTTGAGCATGCTCAGTTTGCTCCTCTCTCCCCCTCCCTTTTCCCCTCTCCCTCCTCCCCTCCCTGCTGTAATCTGAACCCAGAGCTATAAGTGAGCAGGAAGTGATGTCACATCAAGCTAATATGGCAGCTGTCATCCCAAACAAACCAAGAGCGCTTCTAGAGCTGTTTACTCATAGTAAAGCATTCTGCAGAATAAATGACGTTTTATAGCTTGCACTATAGTGGCTAATCTATTGGCAATGAACTGCTTCAGTAGCTTTCCTTCTCCTTTAATAACAAAAGTTGAGCATTGCAGCATTAATTTTACTGTTTGACTATTTCCAGGCAGAACCATGGCAAAATATACACCTGGTTAGTATGATAAACCTCTTTATTTCACTAATATTAACATTCACGGAGGACAAATAGCTATTGTCGGGAACATCATGACAAAACTTTTATGTAAAATCCTGGAAAAAACATTACTTAAAATTAGGAAAAAACACCAATTTAAATGAATTATAAATTGGTGGGACCATAAAAAATGTAAAATGCAGAAAAAATTAAAATCTGGGTACTTAAAATTGAGGTTTCAATGTATTTTAAGAAACTGTCATAACATTCCAATGACTTTAAACAAAAAATGAAAATGAGATAGACTTAATGTTAGTGTAAAATGAAGCCCAGATGATATATAAGAAGTAGAAAAATCTTTATTAGGACATATTCAGGCCTCATGTGTTTCATGCCAAAGGTGGGCACTTACTCATAGGCCTCTGAGTAAGTGCCCACCTTTGGCACGAAAAGTGTCAGGCTGGAATATGTCCTAATAAAGATTTTTCTACTTTTTATATATCATCTGGCTTCCTTTTTCACTAACAGTAAGTGGCAAATTTATCAAAGTTCTAGGTGAATTTTCAAGTGAAAAAAAAATCGAATTTTGAGCTAACTGTTGTGTACTTCGACTAGGGACTAGTCCAAATTCGATTTGTATTTGAAAGAAATTAAAAAATTCAAATATCGAAATTTGTCATGTACTGTCTCTTTAAAAATTTGACTTTGACCATTCGCCATCTAAAACCTGCCGAATTGCTATTTTAGCCTATGGGGGACCTCCTAGAATTTATTTGGAGTCAATTGGTGGACTTTGAAAAATCAAAATTCGAGCGAATGCGCTATTCCTTCGATTCGAACGATTTGAATTCTGCCGAATATGGACCTATCCGATCGAAAACGGTTGAAGCGGATCGGAACGAAAAATTTCTGTTGGTCTTTCTGAATTAGAATTTCGAGATTTTTTCAATTCGAAATTCGACCCTTGATAAATATGCCCCTAAGTCTATCCTGTTTTTGTTTGATTTCATTCAGATATATGGCCCTTGAACTGGGGGTCAACAAAAACATTGGATAGTAAACAAACGAATGAGGTTGTTGGCTGCCCTACCTTCGCAACAGTAAAATACTCCTACACAGTGAATTATTATATAAACACTGACTTTTTGTCAACTGTATGTTTATGTGCATATTTATATGTTATTTATATAGCTCTACTTGTATGAGCAGCTCTGTACAGAAGAGCAATTAATTAATAGAATAAACAGGGGTCATTACACCAATAAACAGTAATAAATACAAAGTACAACATTTTTGGCCACAACTTTTATGTGCTCTACACTCATGATCAACTTCTGGGTAAATAGGGTTTGCTGGGAGAAAAGGTTTGAACTTGTCGGATGTGGGTTTTTTCTTAAAAAAAACAGATAATATGCTATATACAAATTCACCAATAATTTTACTGAAAAGCATGGGTCTGCCTACAAAGGAAAAAAGGCCCTGCAATTGCCGAGTGGCCAACAACTATATTGGTGAAGCCAAAAAAATCACCAAACGCACGATATATATATATATATATATATGTATAATTATACTATACAAGGTTTTGTCCAAATTACCAATTCTAGTGGTAAGTTCTTGAGTATTAATGCCATTATCTGTGTTTGTGGTCAAATGAAAAACAAGGAATTCCTATATTTACCAGCCTAGTAAAAACCTTTATTAACATTGACCATAATATCTGCCTCAAAGAATGTGTATTGCAGTCTGGCTGATTAAACATCCAGGATAACTGCTAATTAAGAAGCCTATCATGTCTAATGGAAATGCTAATAGCAAGTGAATAAATGTGTAATGTTCTGAGGCCTGCACAGGTAGACAATGCTCTGTGTTTTGTGAGGTGTGTGATAATCATATTGTACTACAAAGCTTCCATCCTGATAGGGAGTGAAATGGGAGTAATCAAGAGGAGAAGTACAAGTGTCTTAAAAAGGACTGCAAATCTGGTCTGCAATTTTAAGTAGCTGTTAAGGACCTAGGGCATATTTTGCAGGTTATTATTATTCATATAGCACCAACATCTTCCACGACTCTTTACAGAGTTTATACCTAGGTGGACAATATACATAAACAGAAAAATATTTCATGCAATGTAAAAAAAGGTACCTTGACTATTGGGTTTATTTACAAAAAATGCCTGACATGGTGGTTTCCTACTCTGCCTTTTTTAACAGCTATGGACAAATTGGGCTTTGCAGTTGGTATATTTCAGGAATGGGGCCCTCTGCAGAGTATGTATCACAAATGGGTGGCTTTCCTTGTCCTTTAATATCAATAATTAAAATAACTTCACAAATGTGTATCAAAGCCAGTAACTTGCAGTGCTATATTTGTGTTCATTAACAGGTATTTTTTATATTATGCTGCACATGAACTGCCAGTATCTATACTCCAGGGATAAAAAAATTATATTTGCCATATTGAATAATGAAATATATACTATATTGTGTTGGTTTCATAGTGATTAATTGTGAACACATGATTCTTAAAGGGCACCTGTTGCCAAAATATATAATCCCCAACCAAAGGTGCAGGTTAATAAAGCCAGCACTCCGGCTGGGGGTAACAGTAGTTTTTTTTTTTTTTCCAAATGCCCCACCAATGCTAGGTCACCCACACTGGGAGGGAGCGTTCGAGTGGCTATATTGGGCAACTTGCTCATTATGCGCATGCAGGTTATGTGCAAACACTCTGACCGACATGGGCACTCGCAAATGCTGGTGGGGGACAATTTAAGAAAAAACTACTGTTATCCCCAACCGGAGTGTGAGCTCCGCACACACTTAAAAGGAAATAATGCCCTGGTGCCAACAGAGTAAGTGTATATAAATTGGAAAAAGGAGAGCTGTTTTTTACCCCTTAGGCTTGAAAAACCTTGGGATTAAAAAAAAACAATAAAACATTGATTAAACCAGAATATCAGGTTCTTTCATGTAAAAAAATGTAAAAACATCTAGCAAGCAAACTTCTGATGAAGTGATGTGTATATCATTACGAGCAGCCTTTATTGTAAACTAATAAATAACCCCCTCAGTGCCAAAATATTGTGCATTATAAATACAGCACCAGCCCAAACTCATCTACTTTGTTAGGCTTAGAATCAGATGGCAAAACCTGCTCTCAGTTGCACTGGGGATTTTATGCTGAATGTTAAACATCATGCAGTTTGAAAACCTGCATCGCTTTGCAGGAACTAGACAGCGCTCACTGTTTTTGCTTATTTTTATATTCCCCTTTTCTCTGAAGAGTTTACCATTACCCAGTCTTGAATATTTGTGATAAACAATGTACCACAGATTTGTCTCCTCTGGCAGACTGGAGCATTTATTTTGCAAGCTGTGATAACATTACATCTTCCCAGAATGTCACTAGAGAAATTAAAGTATTTAAGAATCTGAGAGAATCCATTTTTACTCTCTCTTGTGATTCTGTGTCCATATTCCAAATGTAGCTTTTTTTGCAACGTGATTACAAGCCCTAAAGTAATTACCAACATTTTACAGACAAATGTGCTAATCATTACTAGAATATACATCTCTAAACATGATTATGGCATGTATAAATGACAATATACTGTGTCTCATTTTACTAATACTTGCAAGTTGCACAGATGTTTCTTTTAACTGTAAAATAAAGGGCAGATTTATCAAGGGTCGAATTTCGAATATATGGGAGTTTTTTTAAAACTCCCATAAACTCCCATGAACTCAAAATTCGACCAATCATAATTTAATTAAAAAATCAAATATTCAGGATTCTTATTGTATTAGAGAAGTTTCAGAGAAGGGCAACTAAGCTGGTAAAAGGTATGAGAAATCTTAGCTATGAAGAAAGGCTGGCCAAATTGGGGATGTTCGCACTGGCGAAAAGTTTCTTAAAGGAGAAGGAAAGGTTAAATACATTTTTTTGCATCGCACAGCATTGTCAAACTAAGTTCAAAGCACTTACTGTTTTCTTTAAGTTTGCTTCCGTTCTCTCCTAATGCTCCAGTCTTCAAAGGCTCTCCGTAGCTCTACAGTGATATCACTGCATTCCTACCCTTACACACCCCCACTGCCCGGGGCACAGTTCAATAGTCTCCAACTGTGCGCATGCTCCTTATAATAGGTTATTTTCCTCTTTCATTGCAGCGTGCGGGGTTAAGTATAAGCGCATGCGCAATAGCTGAAACATGCCAGGAAGAGCTCACACGGAGGTCAGATAGAAGGGTGATTTATACAAGTTCAAATGCCTTAACAGAAAAAAAAAAAACTAGCGATTCCCTACACTATGAGGAGAATTAGCATTCTATCAAACAAGGATAAATAAGCTTTAGTTCTCCTTTAAAGGAATTGTTCAGTATAAAAATAAAAACTGGGTAAATAGATAGGCTGTGCAAAATAAAAAATGTTTCTAATATAGTTAGTTAGGCAAAAATGTAATATATAAAGGCTGGAGTGACAACATAATAGCCAGAACACTACTTCCTGCTTTTCAGCTCTCTTGGTTTACACTGACTGATTACCCTGGTTACCAGGCAGTAACCAATCAGAGACTTGAGGGGGGGCCAGATGGGTCATATCTTTTTCTTTTGAATCTGAGCTGAATGCTGAGGATCAATTGCAAATTCACTGAACAGATATGTACCATGTGGCCCCCCTTCAAGTCGTTGACTAGCTTTCACCTGATAGAGGTGAAAAGCAGGAAGTAGTGTTCTGGCTGTTATGTTACACATCCAGTCACTCCAGACTTTATACATTACATTTTTGCCTAACTAACTATATTAGAAACATTTTTTATTTTGCACAGCCTATTCATTTACCCAGTTTTTATTTTCACACTGAACTGTTCCTTTAAGGGGAGATATGATAACTATGTATAAATATATAAGGGGATCATAAAAAAATCTCTCTAATGCTTTATGTCCAGTAGGTCGTTCCAGCTGACACAAGGTCACCCATTCCGATTAGAAGAAAAGAGGTTCAGCCTAAATATTCGGAAGGGTTTTTTTTTACAGTGAGAGCTGTGAAGATGTGGAATTCTCTCCCTGAATCAGTTGTACAGGTTGATACATTAGATAGCTTTAAGAAGCGGTTGGATAGCTTTTTAGCAAGTGAGGGAATACAGGGTTATGGGAGATAGCTCATAGTACAAGTTGATCCAGGGACTAGTCCTGGGTCATTTTGGCTGTTAGACTTACGTTTAGACGTTAAGTGGATCTTTTGTAGAGGAGGGCTCACGAGCAGCTTCCACCGACAGCAGACTAACCTGAAGGTGGAACAGGTAGAATGCGCCGTGAAAAGAGGCCGGAGAGTCCGGATAAAGTAGCAGTAGGGATCAAGATGGACGAAGTCAGACGGGCCGAGGTCAGATGCAGGCAGCTCAGTTTCGAAGTCAGGCAGGCCGAGGTCAGATGCAGGCAGCTTAGGTTCAGAGTCAACAGGCCGAGGTCAGATGCAGGTAGCGTTCAAGCAGAGTCAAGGATAGCCGGGTCAATATCAGGAAGTCAATAAACAGTGCTGGGGTCTCTTGGAAATGTACTAAGATAACCTAGCAACTTGTTCACATGTTAGCAGTGAATTTATAGGCCCAGCGTCAATTCGCATGCGCAAGGACGCACAGCGCGCACGAACTAGGCGCACGCGCGACAAGGCGAACGCTCGCGCACGAACGCACGGGCGCGTCACCGCTGGCGACTGACAACTTGCCTGCAAGGACGTTTCAGGAACAGACATCCATCTGGAGACGGTGAGTGGCCTTACATTGGCCCTCTGAGGCAAATTGGAGAGGCTTCAGATGGGGTATTTTGCCTTCCTCTGGATCAACTGGCAGTTAGGCAGGTTAAAAAAATTGATGGACGTTTCTTTTTTTCAACCTTACTATGTTAATATACATTTTCTAAACTTGGGTGAATAGGATCAACCCAAAAACTCGAATCGAATTCAAATCAAATCTGATTTGAGTTTTAAAAACTTGATTCGAGTTTCTTCTCTGAAAAAAACTTGAATGTCAGGAAGGCTGCAAACAACTCCAAATTGATTCCAGGATGTCTCCCATTGACTAAACCAGCAATTCAACAGGTTTTAGGTGGCGAATAGTCAAATTTGAGTTCTTAAAGGGCCAGAGTATGATAAATCTCGAAATTCGAATTGGAATTTTTAAAAAACTCAAATCTAATTTTAACTATTCCCTAGTCAAATTTCACAGTTTTGGCCATAAAAAAAAAACGTGAAAATTCGAATTTGAATTTTCAATTCGACCCTTGATAAATCTGCCCCTAATTGTGCAAAATATATCAGTGATCATTAGTGCACAAAAGATGTATAACTGAAGGGCATCTCAATGCAATCTTTCTTTTAAATATGTTTTATCTACCTATTGGTACTCATAGCAAATGGCTGTCTGAATGTTTTCCACCAGTTTACCAGTGACCAAAAACATGCCTTGGTTTAAGGCAAACCCAGGGCTCCAGCATTGCATGTTGCACTGATATATAATATATGTATTGTGCTCAAACACAGAATGGCACTATAAAGTTGATACAGTATATACAAACTTTAGTCTGTTTTAAGGGCTTGTTTTTTTAAGCATACCAGCTGACAGCAGAAGATGCTGATGGACACTGATAGATGATGCCGTATCTCTTGGTGATTTTGCTCTCAAAAGAATATCCATACAGCTTGTAGTCAGATATAAGCAATGCAGCTGTCACTTTTCGCACATCCTCCTGGGTTTCTGAGAATCATCGTCCGCACATTTTATAACCAGTGAATAGATAAAAACAGCTGAATTTCACAGTGTTTATATATTTATGGCTTGTAATAAAAAAACAAATCTCCTGCTGTTTTCTCTTTTGTTTTTAATAAAGTTAAAGTACAATAAATGATTTTTATTTGTCATGCGATATATCAGCTGAAGTGCTTCCATAGAGAAGGGAATTGGAAAAAGGTTTACTTTTAATTAAGATTGTGCTGAATATATCAATAATAATATTATTTATCTTAAATCCCTGATATTCTACCCAGATGTACACAGAAGGAATTTACAATCACTTAAACACAGTAATGAGATCTAGATTAAATATTGATAGCCCTTTGGAGGGCTCATTTACCAACACAATTGCAATGTAAAAAGTGCAAACATGTACAAATTGCAACAGCTCGTTCTTTTTACCTGAATGTCAAAATAATAACAACTGTATGCAGCACAACTATTGTGCAGTTTACCCATGTTAATGCTTATTTTGAGCATGAATTGGATAATTTGGCACAAATTAGGGGACAGAATACAGTGTACAAATGACAAAAGAAGGTTGCAATCGGTTATTCTTTTTGCATTTACAAATACCCTCAGGACAGGGCAGAAAGACCACCAGGGACACAACCCAAGGGCTAAACAACCGCCACCCCCCCCCCACCTGCTCTGCCGCAATTGCCACAGTGCTATTTTAGATAATGCTCATTCAAGGAGTGTGAGGTGGACTGGCCTTAAATAGGGCAGAGTCAGCCCTGATTGGCTGACTCAAAACCACCAATCAGGCTGCTGCTGGGCTAGGGCTGCAAAGGTAATAGATAGTGAGCAACCCTGCAACTGCCCCTGTCCTTATAAATGTATCTTTTTATATAACCCACAAGGTACACAGTGCATAAACACAAACAAGGCTATAGTTATAAATTTAAAGTGTAATAATAAATAAATCTATAAGGAGAATTCAACCTGTGGGAAAAAAAACCCGTACCCCCATCCCAGGTAGACCTCCCTCCCTCTTCCCCCAGGCTAACTACCATTTCCGGGGGAAATGCCCCATACTTTGTACTTACCTCACGGTGCAGATTCTTCCAGTAGAGTTCCACGCATCCATCTTCCGGCTCCTCGGTAAGCTGACTGGGAGATCAGCAAGTTTCCATGTAATTCCACGCATGCACAGTTGTCGCAAACCGGTGACTGCTGCAACTGCACATGCGCAGAAAATACCAATCTCCCAGTCAGCTTACTGAGGACCCGGAAGATGGATGGTTTGAACTTCGCTGGAAGAATCTGCGCCGAGGGGTAAGTACAAAGTATGGGGCGTTTCCCCGGAGAGGGTAGTTAGCCTGGAGGGAGGACTACCTGGGGTGGGGGGTAAAGGGTTTTTTTTCCTTAGGTGTTTCAATACACAGTGGGGTGCAGCCCTTACCTCAAAGAGGCTTTCTATTAGGAAGGAGACAAAAAGGGGTGGGAATGAAGTGTAAATCATGCCATTTCTTGCCATCTGCCATAGGTGGTCTGGTCCTCATACTCCCCTTAGAGCTCTAGCAGGGGGAAGTGAATTATCCCCTTTGTTTTCATATTTAGCTTGCATCAATGGGGGTTCAAATCATGTCATTGCTGGTATGCCAGTGTGCCCCACACTATAATTTATTAGCTGTGTGATTCATTAGCTGCAAGTCAAGTGTGTGTGTGCGTGTGTGTGTGTGTGTGTGTGTAGGCACAACGTGCAAAGCAAGCTTTAGAAGTAACAATTTCTTGCCTCCTGATGCTGCCTCAGATGGCTTAGAACTAAGAAATGCCCATGATCAAAACATACAGATTACATATAAATACAGACTGACACATTAACTATAGATGGCACTACTCCTCAGACTTTACAATCTAATTTGAGAGTACAGACAGGATGGGAAAAAAAGGCTTGTGTTATTTAGGAAACCTGCAATGGCTTGTCATCTACCTACCCTCAAAATAACTCTGAAATGTGCAATCATATTAAGTTGTTATACTTTTGTACCACCCAATCTGTAAACACTAAGCCACAGTGGCATAACTATAGAGTCCAGTTTGCCAGTCCACACAGGGCAACCAAAGCTCCAGGACCTTGCACAGTTCCAAAGGCACCACAAAAATTTGACCAAAAAATAATATCCTGCAAGCTACTAAGTATAAAAGTCAAAAAATATCTTTATTAAGTTACCATAGTAAAAAATTGTACATACCAACCCTCCAATAATCCATTCCATCTCAGTATGGCACTGAGTGCTAAATCTGCCCTGTGTGTAAGGGTAGATGGGAAAAATGGAGCAAGGTAATAAGGCAAGGAGAGGGTATGCACAGATCTGGAAGCAGAGAGAGAGTGATCCCTTGGTTGGCAAAGTGCAAGTGACAAAGTGTCTCTGAGTGTGACAGTGAGTGGTCTATGCACGTTTGGCCTCATAGGTAACTGTTCCAAGAGGCCTTTACTACATTGTGGAATTAAGACCTACTCAGGGACCTGTGGAAGGTTCATTACTCAGGCTCCTTCTCTAATCCGAAAATGTTGGAACCCCAGGTTCAATTGCTTGTAAGGGTCAGCCACCACTGCTTATCTACAGTATTTGCCTAATTCTGTGCAAGAGAGCCAGGACTAAATACTGAAAACTGCAAAACCTTCACATAATGGATGGATATTCATTAAATGATTATAAAGCTAAGCATGACATTTCATAAATACAACACCAAATATTGAAATAATTATACACCAGTGACAAGTGTCACTGTTTTTTTTCTGCTTTACATGTTCTAGTAAAATAGAATACTAAAGGCACTAAACAGTGAAAGGGCATGATTAAAACTGGACTACATTAAACAAGCTACTAATAAGTAGATTTAAATTGGCCATGTCCAGATTTGTTAAGGCAATATTGGCGATTTTTACTGGTTGTGAGGGCATGCAGCATTCCCTTGTGGGTGGCAGTTATGAGAGACTATAATATAAGAATTGATACAAATTTCAGTGTAGAAAGTATACTTTGTGATAGTATTGCCGTTAGTTCTATTTCTACTGAAAATTTCATCTATCAGTGTCCTTCCTTGGCTGCTGGATCAATGCTATTTGGTGGCCAAATTGCAAGACATCTGTTAGTTTGGCCCTTCACAATATGGGAATTGAATGCAGCTCAGTTGAAGCAAGAATATCACATTGGAAGTGCAATGATCTGTAGTCTGACAAGCTGGAAGAGAGGTAACAGAGACAGTCAGAGTGCATAAGGCTTTGGATTCTTGAAAAGAGAAGACTAGAAAATGCAATATTTGCCATAACTCTCTAGTTTATAATTCAGCTGAAAATGCCATCAAAATATTTTGCTATCATATTTGAACGATCAAAGATTTGAAGAAGATGTGGGATAATGCAACAATAATACTCTGAACAGCTTGTGAGGTTATCATTCTGACAGGTAAGTAAATACCTGTCTCTGGGACTTGCTAGCTTTGCTTTTTTTGCTGAGTAGTCATACTAGCCCTGTTGATTAGCTCAAGAAATATTGCTTTCAAAGCCTTCCATTAACTGTGAATGTGTCAGTTTTCGCATCTCTAAGGAACTCATTTCAAAAGCCTTGGGAAACAGCAATGTAAATGTAGCAAAAACTGCTGTGAAATTAATCATTGGAGGATTAAAGTTGCCAGGCTACAGATTCATTACAATATAATGTTTATAAAGTTATGCAGCAATTTGCAGATGCATTTCAATTGTAGCAATATATATGTATCTGTTTATGGCTTTCAGGAAATAAATAAATTATGGTTCTGCAAAAAACCCAAGTCGCCTTCTATTTGATATGCCTTTAATTTTATGATATTACTTTAGTTTAAAATGAATAAACCTCCTTATTTATATTCAGTAGGCATTTTCTCACACTTCAGAAATGGAAAACATCCTGATTTTTGTTTTGACGTTTATAAATAAATACAGTGAAACCTCGATTTTAAGTACTCTGCTTTTAAGTTTTCAGCATTTTACATTTTTTATTTGTGGTTCCACCAATTTATAATGCATTTCAATGGGTGCATTTCCCTAATTTGAAGTAACACTTTCCCAGATTTTACATAAAAACTTTGTCCTGATGTTCCCAAAAATTGCTATTTGTCCTCTGTGAATGTTATTATAAATGAAATAAAGAGGTTTAACATATTAACCAGATGTATATTTTGCCATGGTTCCGTCTGTAAATAGTCAATTCCAATTAGTCTGCCTCTCAAAAAGTCCTGCACCAATCACTTATTGCTTTAGGTTGTGCATTTGACTGACAGAGAGGCCTTGTACATGCTCCCATAAAGTAAAATTAATGCTGCAATGCGTCACCCTTGTTATACACGCAGTAAATATTGTATTTCAAAGTAAAACTGACACCTGTGCTTTTATCCTTTCTGTATGTGAAGAAAAAGTTGCTTTAACAACTTTCCCTGATTTTACATTTTCCTGGATTTAAATAATTTTTTTCTTGATCCCCTGAAAAATGTAAAATGTGGGTTCTACTGTACCTTGGTTTCTGTTTGAGGGCACTGCAATGGACAAAATGCCACTTGTGCCATAGACCTAAACCTCAGTTCATTTGACTGGTGTAAGATACAACAAAATGTATGAAAACAAAACAGCGTGGCATTAATTGATAGATAGAATAGTGCAGTACTGGCTCTTTCTGAAAGCACATGACCAGGCAAAATGACTTGAGATGGCTGCCTACACACCAATATTAGAACTAAAAAAATACACTTGTTGGGTTAGGAATTACATTTTACATGGTAGAGTGAATTATTTGCAGAGTAAACAGTGTAATTTAAAAATAAAAACTACACCATCAAAATCATGATAGGATCCCTTTAATATTAAAAAACTTTTTAAAGCAAAGTCTGGACTGCTTAGGTGCCATATAAACAATAAAACTTGCACAAAACATTGCATATTAAATCTGGCTATGCCCACGTAGGAGGAAACCAGTGCAAATGGTCAATTGAAATTTGTCTGCCCATTTGAACGGCCAGGGTGCTTGAGAGTAGTACTTTCAATTGCATTAATAAAGCACACGTTAATGTCCTACATGAAGGACTATAAAAAAAAACAACCTCCCAAGCCTCCACATTAATATTGCACTCTCATCTAAGATGTCAACTTTCTTAGATACCACCGAATCTCACCATATTTATCAATCAACTCAATCAACCAGAATCAACTCCTAAAACATGGTGCTTTACCATTTCAAACTCCAACCAGAAAAAAAATCAGATTTTAAAAAATAACCTCCAAGGTGTATAAAGAAAGCAACATAATATGATTTTCATGCCAAATATTATGATTGTGAAAAGCAGTAATGCACACCTCTTAATTAAAGCAGTGCCATAAGAGCTGATGACTTCCAGACTTAATCCATTAAGGATTTATTGAATTCTCTCCCTTAACTACAGCAACTTCTGGAAACTTTACTTCAAAACTATCTCAGTGAAAAATCAAATAGAAGACAATGTCGGTGAATACCATCCCATGCTTTTAAAGCTTTAATCAGCTTTTGAACTTTGGTATTTGCATACTAATGTCTGCACCTCTGCAACTGCAAATCAGAATAATTGCAAGCTATAGATCATTTAAGTTGTAATAAGAAACTGTACATGTTCATCACATGAATCAAAATAACAAAACTTGCACAATGTTCTGATGTATCTGGTTTCAGGCCTGGTCACTCTACTGAGACTTTTTTGTGCAGAGTTACAAATGATCTTCAGGTTGCCAAAGCCAAAGGTCACTTCTCCATCCTTCTCCTCCTTGACCTATCATCTGCATTTGATACAGTTGATCACTCTCTCCTGATGCAGATTCTCTATTCGCTTGGCATCCGTAACCAGGCTGCATCTTGGCTCTCTTCTTACCTTTCTAACCGATCATTCACTGTCTCCTATGATAACAAAACCTCATCTCCAGTTCCACTTAAAGTGGGGGTGCCGCAAGGCTCCGTACTTGGTCCGCTGTTGTTCTCCCTGTACTCTGTCTTTGGGAGATCTCATCCATTCATTTGGCTTTAATTATCATCTGTATGCTGATGATACCCAAATATATTTATCCACCCCTTCATTAACAGCTGAAACAGAGGCTCAGATCTCTAACTGCCTCCTGGCTATCTCAAATTGGATGAACCAGCGCCACCTCAAACTCAACCTAACAAAAACTGAACTTATCATCTTTCCACCTAAGCCTGGTCCTACTCCCCTATTTACTATCTCTATTGATGGCATGCTCATTAATCCTGTCAACTCAGCTCGCTGTCTGGGGGTAATCTTTGACTCCTCTCTCTCCTTCTCTGATCATATTAACACCACTGTCAAAACCTGTCACTTTTTCTTACACAATATTGCCAAAATCCGTCCCTTCCTTTCACCTGCTACATCCAAGACGCTCATGCATGCTCTCATCCTATCCAGACTAGATTACTGTAACCTTCTACTAACTGGCCTCCCTAACTCCCATCTCTCCCCTCTACAGTCTGTATTAAACACTGCTGCCAGAATTATCCTCCTCTCATCCAAAAGGGTACAGGCCCCTCCGCTGCTGAAGTCCTTATCATGGCTTCCTATAAATCAAAGAATAACTTATAAACTCCTCCTCCTCATAACCTTCAAAGCCCTCCATTCCTCTGCACCTAACTATATCTCATCTCTTGTCTCTCTATATGTTCCTGCCCGAAACCTCCGCTCCTCTCAGAGCAACCGCTTGGTTGTACCCCCCACTACTACTGCTGTTTCCCGTATCAAACCCTTCTCTCTTGCGACTCCTTATATTTGGAATGCCATTCCTGAATATCTCAGGAGAGAATCCTCCTTCAATGTTTTTAAAACAAAACTCAAAGACTACCTCTGGGAGCACCTGAATAACACCTGAACTGGCACTTATATAACAGTGTAACAAACTGTAACCCACAGCACCTTAATACCCCTCTGAATTGTGTCTGTATGTTACCCTCCCATTTAGACTGTAAGCCCTACAGGGTAGGGTCCTCTAGCCTTTTGTTTCCTTGACACTGAGCACTTAATTTGCATTGTAATTATATTTTATATTTATGTGAATTGTATTTTATAATGCACTTATTGTTACTTTTTATTCTGACCCCTTGTTTGTTACTACTAATTTATCGTTTTGTTGTACAGTGCTTTGCCCTCAAGGAGCGCTTTACAAATAAAAATATACATACATACATACATACATACATGTATTCACTGCAGGGATTCTCATTTACAGTTAAAATGAAGAAATTCATTAGCTGTTTAGGTTACCTGTTCAAGCACCATCCCTTGAGTAACAACACAGCATTTTAGTTATATCAGAAAAGGTTAAATTCTTACTACTTTACTTAATTTGTCCTTTTTAACTCTTAATAAGTATTGAGTCTCATCTCATAGTAGGCACAAAAGCTGCATTACATACTCCATACCAGCATATGGATTTATTGTGAAACAACATGCTCTAAACCAAAACCATAACTCAGTTTTAATGGATTTGTATGCAGTTTATGGCTACCCATAATATAGCAGTGTATGGTTCGTGTATCAGTTTAGAATTGGGCCTAAGTAGTATCCAAATGTGCTGTAAGTCATGAACAGGCTAGCTAATAGTAAGGAATTGATTGTACAAAACCTTAGTACAAACCATTATACCATAAAATAATGTGTGAAATCTTGGTATTGACCCAGTGCCATCCATGGAAAGCATCCAATTTCACAGTAATTTCCATTTGCTTTTAATCAATGGTTGGATCAATCAGTTCTGTCTCAGAATTCTCAGAATGTTGGGCAAAGTAATCTTCCCTGTCCCAGTGATGACATTATTAAAACCTACACCCAAACTGACGTTTCTATTCATGTGCACTACTGAGATGATACAGGTTTGGTCTGTGTGGTGTCACATCTATATTTCTTTGCAATCTGTTGATTTTAGTCCGTTTATGTGCTTATTGTTCTTCCAGATATACACAGTTTCTCCCAAAATTGAGTGCTTAAGCCAAAAGAAAAAATGTCAGCAAGTTATGTCATGTTCTTAGTGTTGCATTTCTTCAGCATATAATTAGTAAAACCAGGAAGAGGTTGTAATAAATGTATTGCCTTTTGTTGGTTTTAATTGATACAATTGTTGTCAATATTCCACAGATACTGCTGAGAAATGTATCAGCTAATGTAGCAAATTGTAACAGTTCAGAATCTGTACCTGGATTACTTAGCTGCCACACTGAAACATCAGAGAAACATTAAGGGGAAGATTTATCAAGGGTCGAATTGAAAATTCTAATTTTGAAAATGTTTTATGGTCAAAACTGTCAAAATCGACTAGGGAGTTATTCAAATTCGATTCGAGTTTTTTTAAAAAAATCTAATTCGATTTTTCGAAATTTATCATACTCTGGCCCTTTTAAGGAGAATTCAACAGTTTTCAAAAAAAAAAAACCCCTACCTCCACCCCATGTAGACCCCCCTCCCTCCTCCCCCCCAGCATAGCTGCCTCTCAGGGAAATGCCCCTAACTTTATACTTACCCCTCGATGCAGATTCAGGCATCTTCTGGGTCTTCATGTCTTCTTCCGGCTCTTTGGCAATTTTCGTGAGTTTCAGGGCATGCACAGTTGTCAAAAACCGGCAAATTGCTCCAACTGCGCATGCGCCACTTCGCCAGTCTCCCACTCAGCTTACCGAAGACTCGGAAGATGGCTGCGTGGAACTCCCATGCCTCAATATGAGCCGAGGGGTAAGTATAACGTATGGGGCATTTCCCCGGGGCAGCTATGCTGGGGGAAGGAGGGAGGCAGGTCTCCGTGGGGTTGGGGGTAGGGGATTTTTTTGAAAATGGTTGGCTGAACTCACATTTGATAAATCTGCCCCATAGTATATTTGTAAGTGTACCATGAACATGTCAAATTACAAATGTAAATAAAAATATTCATTTTACATTTTTCTAATACTGATCCTTGAAATACCTCAGGTGCCTACATATATTTATTGGTTAACTGCCATTGCAGCCATACACGTGAAACTTTAGTGAAGGTCATAGACCTATACATACATATGGAGGTGGCCATGCAATAGCAAGGATTTCTGTTTATTTTCACACTGAATATAAAAACGGCATCTGATTTGTGTCTAATATTATAGAATATTCACAGTCATTTCCATTTATCAAAGATTTTGCCTATTTAGCCTTCATTTGTCACTTTTGATTAAGGACGTCTCAGGTGGATGACCTAAGCAGAACGTAGAGAATTATAAAATACTGTATAATAATATTTAGCAAATCCACATAAATGATAAATGAGAACTTAGAACCAAGGCCTACTTTTTTATTCTCATATTTCCCTTATAATGAATTACAGTAAAATGTGCCAAACTTAAAAGAAAACTTCTTGAATGCAAATATTTGACTTGAGCTGTATGTATGTTTAGTTATACTTTATATGCGGCCTATAATCTACACCAGAAAGCTGTATGCATGCTATTCCAAATAATAGTGATTTATCATTAGTTAAGCAGCTAAATCTGGCCATTTACTTGTGTGTGGCCCCAGGCCTACAATCACATCATAATGAGGGCTGAACAGATTTTCAAACGTGCGGGATAGATATGTATCTGATTTTTGAGCAGATATCACCTGAGAGGCAGTTGGGGAGGGCACATACATGGGCAGATAAGCTGGTAACTTGGTCTGAAGAGGCCAAATTGGCAGTTTAAAGGAAAACTAAACCCTAAAGTTAAAAAAAACCCTACCCTCCACCCTACATAGGCCCCCCCTACCTCCTCTCCCCCAGCCTAGCTGCTATCCCAGGCAAATGCCCCTAAGTCTTTACTTACACCTCCATGCAGATTTTGTCCAGCGGAGTTCACGGGCTCCATCTTCAGCCGCTTCAGTAATCTTCGGAATGAGACTGGCGCTTCATCGTCGGATGCGCAGTTGTCGCAAAACAGAAAATTGCTCCAACGGTGCATGCACCGCTACTCCGGTCTCTGAAGATTACTAAAGCGACTGAAGATGGTGCCTGTGAACTCAGCTGTAAGCTGTTGTGTAACCATGGGGGCAATCATTCAAGCTGTAAAAAAGGAGAAAAGGCATAGGTTACATAGCAGATAACAGATAAGCCCCGTCAAATCCATTGGTGTTTTCTGTTGTCTGCTAAGTAACGTTTGCCTTTTTCCTTTTATTTTAGCTTTCCCCATGGCTACACAGCAGCTTGTTTATATAAACTATATTTGTGTTCTGAAGTAAACACACAGCTTTTACCTGTGCAGGTCAACAACACATTATATTTAATTACTTTTATACACTTTCAGTTTTTGGTGTTACTGTTCCTTTGAGCATGGCAGCCAACCTGGACAGCCACTGAGCTGCTTCTTTCTTTGCAGGGTTGTCAGTATAGGAATAAAGCAATTTTAAAAACACATACAGGATAGAGTGTGAAATAAATGGTTGATATGTGGGGAAATGTTCCTTATTTCCAAGGTGGTAGTGGAAATCTATTATTCTGTCTTCTCAAATTGGGACACTTTAGATTCCAAAGGTGGTGGTTATGAAAAAATTGTGTTTCTAATGTAATGATAATGATGACGATGATAGAATAAAAGCTATAATAACTTAAAAGGAAAGTCAAAAAATAATTGCACCATATGGGCTTTTATAGCTATTCTACAGTGGGACTGTCATAAAACATAATAGAAGAAAAACCGGCACTCAGAGCTCAATGCATGCGGGCAAAGCCCTGCGTGTTTATTACAATGTAACGTTTCGGGGGCGGGCCCCTTGGCCCGCATGCATTGAGCTCTGAGTGTCGGTTTTTCTTCTATTACGCTTACTACAATTAGGGTTGCCGATCCCTTGTAACTGTGCACCGGGCCAGCTTGTGCTTGAGAGGCCAGGGTGTGCTGGTGGGTTCTGGAATTTGGACTGTCATAAAACATACACTGATACCTTATATAATAAAAAGGCATACATTTTGACCAGGTGCTTTTAAACAGGTGACCACCAAATCCATTGTACTGAGTAGCAAACGTCACACCTTTTATTACATAACTTCAACCTACTTGATATACTTTTTATTGTATCACTGTTCACTGTTTGACTAATTGGATTATTTATTAAAGTCCATTTTTCTCTGGTCGGACTTTTAAAGGAAAAAAACATGTTTTTTTTTTCATAGAAAAAAAACCTTGCATTTTTCAAGATTTATGAAACCCTGATGGTGTTAAATTACGAATAAAATAGCACTTAATTTCAAACCTGCTGAGTTCATGTAGAAGTTTTTGAAGATTTCCTGATCTGCTCTGGGTTTTGTTCAATAATCTGAAAATTTTTGGGTTTCGGTTGAATTTGAAAAAGTTGTACAATTTGGATTCTTTTCATGATTTTATAGGGTCTTTTCCCGCACAAGAAATTTTCATGAAAATGTATTGATAGATAGGTGGAAAAAGTCCATGTGGATTTGGTCGGAATGATTTTCAGAAAATAGTGAGAAAATTTGGAATTGATAACCCCCTAAGTGTCTCCCTATTTCCCAGTCTGGTGTTTAGGTGTTTCTCTCTCAATTAACCTCTCTTTTTTGCATTGGGATGAGTGTTTCAACAGAGAAACACACCCTTAATTGTTTTGATTCTACTAGGGTTTTTATACATTAACGGGAGGCCTGTGGCTCATTCGTTAGCACTTGTCCCTTTACTGCTGCAGTTCAGACATCAATTCCAGGGCACTGCATGCAGCAGTTTGTAGGTTATCCCCATGTCTGTGTGGGCTTTCTCCAGTTTTATTTTGCAATCCAAGGATAATTGATTTGAATGATAACAATTGATGTAATGAATAATGAACAAAAGTGTGTAGTGTATATAATCTGTAGGAATTCATATATGTATAATGAATTTTAGTTTAATGGAAAAAAACCCAACTTCTGGGCACATTTAAAAGAAAAATAGTATATAGTGATGGTATATTTAAGTCTGAGTTTTCAAAATACAATTTCATGCCCAAAGGGAGTTTAGAAAACTTACATAAGGGAGTGTATTTCATGAGAGAGACAAGTAACGTGAAGAAGAACTTCTCCTTTGGGAATTATTTGCTATGAGAATGTCTTTCGTCTTTGACATTGGCATCTCTGCACTACAATAAAAGACTCTCTTTTTTTCACTTCCCTAAACTGGTTGCCTGGATACCTTGGTCTTTTCTAAGATTTCAGCTAGAAGAACTTCTGTAGCAGCTTAGCAATCTGCTTTTAACTAATTAGATATTGCTTCACTAAGTTATAACTCTCCTTTTGTCCACTAAAAATCTGAGTTCATAAAAGGCGACATGTTAAAGTATAAACCTGCAAACTGCTGTTCTTTCTTATGCCTTCGGCTTCTGTTGAAACTGCTCAGCCAAAACTGCCAAATTAGAAAACTGCAGTTTAACAAAGTCTTTAAGTCTTCTGAAAAGACAAACCTGTATGTGTTCTCCAGAATTTGTTAATTCACAGCTACAATAGCCACATGCCTATAAAGCGTTTGCTATGCTAGAAAAAAGTATTTAATGCAAGAAAATCCCTCTTATTGATCCATTTTGCATATGCATCAACTTAGCTAGCTTTGAGATATGTGTAAGGCCAAATCTGTGCTCCAGGGAAGCAATATAAATTTCATGAATATGCACTTGGAGGTCTTACAACTCTATCTCCAAATCCTGTTTTATAGTAATGTGTTCTTACATAAGAAGCCAAAGCTAGGTTTTTGAAATCAGTGCATTAAGGTGACTAAGAAGTAAATTCATAAAATTCCTGACTTACACAATATTTTCAGGATTGCAAAGTATTAAAACCAGTGCTACTTCCAACATTTTAACTTTGAACTAATATAAGTGCCACAAATACACCCAGTTGTGACCCACAGTTACTTAAGCACCTGCATTATCCGTTCTAATTTTCTAATGAGTATTGGTCCTCTGTAACACTCATATCTGTCATGTATGAAATCTGTATGTTTTATGTATTGTATATACCTTTCTGTTATTCATTGCTGCAGAATATGTATAAATAATAATAAAAATTATTGCTATTATTAATAATAATAATCAAATAATAGTAAAAAAAAAAATCGTATTATCATATAAATATTACTAACAGAACCTACTATGAGTGGTCAAAGAAGCAGACAAGCTGCACTCCCACTTGTAGCAGAAGAGTCACACAGATTATGACCTTCCATGTATACAGAAAGGCCAATTACCAGGTGCTAAGCAATGAACGCACACGCATCCGAAATCCAACAAGAAGGACACAGTGAGATTGATCCAGCAAACAAATTCCACTCTGGTCACTCTGAAATGGGGAAGGCGCATTCAACGCATAGCTAGATCATAAATGCAGGGTAATCTCACACGCAGGATGCCAGTAAAAAATCCATATTTATTTAAAATATATACATATATACAAATAATTTTCATAACCTGAATACATTAGGTTATAACCATATTTATTTCATTCTACATACATACAGTCCTTTATTAACTGACAGGCGTTATACTGACTGCAGTGTTTTTAACCAGATTGTTAATAATCACCTGGTGTGTGTGTTTTTTAGTGTTTATAAATATTATGCCAGCAGGGGGCGCTTTTGTCTTCTGATGAAGTGACCCATGCAGTCACGAAACGCGTAGAGCTATGCACTCCCCTGCCCAGCTCATCCACTTTTTGCAATACTCGATGTTTTTAAAGCATATTCAATAAATATGGATTTTAACTGGCATCCTGTGTGTGAGATTACCCTGCATTTATTATACAGTTACGTGTTGAATGTGCCTTCCCTATATCAGATACCAGGTGCTAAACAGCAGACCATCCAGTTCATTAATCATATGGAATTTATAAGTAATCCTTAACTGGTAAATTTAAATATGACTAAAAGGCGCACACAAAAAAATTTATGTTGATTGCAACTGTACAAGCATACACTTTTTAAACCTTTTTTTTTACGTTATACATTTTTTTGCATTAAAAAGTATTTTATTGCCCAATATAACATTGGAAGCAGCAATCACGCTGCAGTATTATTGTTTATTTCATTTCTGTGATTTGTTGCATTATTCACATATTTTACTGTATCTTTAGAATTTTATTGTATTTCCAATCATACATTGCATACATAGTTTTGTAAAACTATAAATAGGTCATTTTAAAAAACTCAAATCCTGCCCCTGATTACTTTTTGAGAGAGAGTCAACTTATAGCAAGCTTTTCAAGGAAAATGTCTCTGCATGTGTTAGTTATGAACACTGAGTGTCTTCCTGTTGCTGAGGTAGTTGAGCAAACCTCTACTTAAAGGGAAACTATCGCGAAAATTAAAATGTAATATAAGCTTCAGCATACTGAGATAAGAAACTTTCTTAATACAATCAATTAAAAATTCTGTACACTTTCTGAAATAATCAAGTTTATCTTCACTATCCCTCTCTCAGCTTCTGTTTCTCCTCATTCTGTTTTTATTCAGGAGTTGGGTGTCAGATTAATGATCCAATATATCTTATAGGGAGGCTCTATTTGCCTAGTAGATGTATTAGAGCTCACTCTATTAAAATCACCAGAAATCCTGTCTCTCTACATGCAGAATTTGTCCAAAAGGCCGTTGTTTTGCTAGATCGTGTTTGTTTTCAGTGAGCTTTAAGGGCTCTTACACACGGGCGTTCCGACCTGCGCTCCCCTGCGTTCCGTTTTTTGGCGTTCAGCCGCAGGGGAGCGCAGGAATAGACGCAAGTCATTATTTGAAATGGGGCTGTACTCACACAGGCGCGTGTAGGCGCCGAACGCAGGTTGAGACGCAACATGCTGCATTTTTCCTGCGTTCGGCGCCTACACGCGCCTGAGTGAGTACAGCCCCATTTCAAATAATGACTTGCGTCTATTCCTGCGCTCCCCAAAAAACGGAACGCAGGGGAGCGCAGGTCGGAACGCCCGTGTGTAAGAGCCCTACTACATCTGCTTGGAAAGGAAGCCCCTTATAAGATATATTAGATCTAATGGTCAGTGAATATCTGACACCTACTAACTGATGCATGAAGACAGAATGAAGAGAAACAGATGCTGAGAGGGGGATAGTGGACATAAACTTGATTATTTCTGAGACAAGGCAGAATTTTTAATCAATTGTATTTAGAAAGTTTCTTACTTCAGTATGAGAAAGCTTTTATTAAATATTCATTTTAACAATAGTTCCCCTTTAAGGCAGAGAGTGTTATTAGGCTTACTTATAATTACACCATTGAGCCTCTACACAAAATGCCATTTAAGCCTAAAAGAATAGTGGGATGCTTTCTTTATTTTTCCATAATGGTTTTGGTTTATATTGTTTACATAGGAGAAATTCACTTTGACTGTTTTGGAAATCCCATCACATTTAGAGGTAGTAGAAGTTCCAGGGCTTCCCTGTGTCAACAAGTACACTAGTGCTAAGTTCAACACAGGAGGAAAAGGCACCAAGTGCAACTATAAAGAGGTGCAAGGAGCTCTTTTTAATGCATTCACCTTTAAATGGCAAATGACAAATGGCATTTTTCACACAACTGACTGTGGCCATAAATATCCCCTATTTAAACATTAAATAAACCCAAAGGGTGTTTTGCCACCAATATGGATTCACATACCTAGTTAGGATCAAGCACAAAGTACTGTTTTTTTTACTACAGAGAAAAACACAATAATTGAAAAATATTTAAATAGACAATTTTAAAATAGACATTTTTATTAGGTTTATTGTTCTTCATTGATTTATTTGACTACCTTAGGATGTATGTATAACTGGACTTTGCATAGGAGAAACAAACCATACTGAATAACAATTACCACTGCACTGTTAGTTACTCCAAACATAATAATAATTGAAGTAGCAAATCCACCTCACAAACTTAAAAAGCCCAGAGGACAATATAAAAAAAGAGTGAAATATTTTTTAGATTGTAAAAAAAAAACAAAGTCCTTTAACTTCAAGGTGATAGAATATATTTGAATATAAAAAGTCCTTTAAATTCTAGGTGATGATATATTTTGAATATATTTAAATACTAGTTTAGCACTCGAACTCTCAAACATAAATGAATGGAAAATTCCAAGATTTCCAAAGAGATCCAAAGATTTCTACTGCACTAAACAAAATGGGTAAGCAAAGTTTAGCCTGCAGCTTTACATTAGGTGGATATAGGGATTTTCAAATTAGGATTATCTTCATACATCTAACTGAATGTCCTTAAATTATATATATATATATATATATATATATATATATATATATATATAGAAAAAATGTTTTTATTAACTAAACGACTAACGTTTCGGCCTCTCCGAGGCCTTTCTCAAAGTGACAATAGGCAATAAGAGAATGCATTATATACCTATGATGGCGGGAAAAAAGACCCAATTGGCTAACGTCATCATCATCATCACTATGCGTCAACTAGTTAAATTACATAAAAAATGGGTATTATTACTTAACAAAATTAATATAAAAATAAATACAGCGAAATCCACATTTATATTAAAAAACCCCTATTGGGCGAACCACACAATTAAAATAATGTATTTTGTAACAATTATTGGTCTTCATTGTAACTCTCGGAAATTCACAGCGCAAATGGTTACTAATGTTACAAATACCTACACATGAGTCAAGATCAAAGGTCTGTATTAGGAACCAATCTATTTGCTTAGATATAGGTGTGGTGAAACTGGTGCATGGAAAGGATCAAATTTATAATACCTAGATCTAAAAAAGGTAATACCTTATGTAACATACCAAAAAGTTAAGCCATTAACCCGTTAGTGTTATATCAAATTAACCTGTAACGCCCCAAAGCATCCAGAGAGTCTAAACGCCTAGTGTGCATCTCGAAGGCAAGAAAAACTTTTTTTAGAAAAAGAAGGGGATTTAGTTACAAACATAGTATTCACCCTACAAGTGAACAAAAATATCTACTATTATGTGTAATAATAAATCAATAAAATATATCAATAAAATATACATATAAGGTGTCTAAAGCCTGTCTAATAATATAGCTAAAATGTATACCCAGTCGGGCCATTAATGTGCACAAAATATTTAAAAAACTCTAAAAGATCAAAAAAATCAAAATGAAAAAATCAAAGTCACAAAGTCAAGATAGTAATGTGTAAAGGGTCACCGAAACTTGATTCTAATGTCAGTATAAGTGTAAACAAAAGGTGTAGTCATCTGGACATCAAAGGGAAAGAGGCTTACAATCCTGGTCACAGGGGCTGTATTATCTTAACTTTCACATGTAGTGCAGCAGTAAATCCATCGGGGACTAGCAGCTGGCAATGTAAAGTGTCGGTGCCTCATACGGCAAAATGGAAGTAATTCGATCCTCTCAGCATAAGCACTAAACTTGAAGGTCTGTTCAGACAGGAGTCGTTGTATGTAGGGGCCCCGCAACGCAGGGAAACTGCTCCGTACGTCTATGTATCATGTAGTGCAGCAGTAAATCCATCGGATACTAGCAGCTGGCGATGTAAAGTGCCGGTGCCTCATACGGCAAACTGGAAGTAATTCGATCCTCTCAGCATAAGCACTTAACTTGAAGGCCTGTTCAGACAGGAGTCGTTGTATGTAAGGGCCCCGCAACGCAGGGAAACTGCTCCGTACATCTGTGTATCATGCTGGGGTGCGCCAATGTTGGTTGGCTAGAAGTCTCCGGCTACATGCGGCAACGGCATCGCAGGATCCAGCACCACTTGTACGGACACATAAGGCCACTTAGTCATAACTCCCCCAGCCCTTCTTTTTCTAAAAAAAGTTTTTAGAAAGGAACAGGCCTTCAAGTTAAGTGCTTATGCTGAGAGGATCGAATTACTTCCAGTTTGCCGTATGAGGCACCGGCACTTTACATCGCCAGCTGCTAGTATCCGATGGATTTACTGCTGCACTACATGATACATAGACGTACGGAGCAGTTTCCCTGCGTTGCGGGGCCCCTACATACAACGACTCCTGTCTGAACAGACCTTCAAGTTTAGTGCTTATGCTGAGAGGATCGAATTACTTCCATTTTGCCGTATGAGGCACCGACACTTTACATTGCCAGCTGCTAGTCCCCGATGGATTTACTGCTGCACTACATGTGAAAGTTAAGATAATACAGCCCCTGTGACCAGGATTGTAAGCCTCTTTCCCTTTGATGTCCAGATGACTACACCTTTTGTTTACACTTATACTGACATTAGAATCAAGTTTCGGTGACCCTTTACACATTACTATCTTGACTTTGTGACTTTGATTTTTTCATTTTGATTTTTTTGATCTTTTAGAGTTTTTTAAATATTTTGTGCACATTAATGGCCCGACTGGGTATACATTTTAGCTATATTATTAGACAGGCTTTAGACACCTTATATGTATATTTTATTGATATATTTTATTGATTTATTATTACACATAATAGTAGATATTTTTGTTCACTTGTAGGGTGAATACTATGTTTGTAACTAAATCCCCTTCTTTTTCTAAAAAAAGTTTTTCTTGCCTTCGAGATGCACACTAGGCGTTTAGACTCTCTGGATGCTTTGGGGCGTTACAGGTTAATTTGATATAACACTAACGGGTTAATGGCTTAACTTTTTGGTATGTTACATAAGGTATTACCTTTTTTAGATCTAGGTATTATAAATTTGATCCTTTCCATGCACCAGTTTCACCACACCTATATCTAAGCAAATAGATTGGTTCCTAATACAGACCTTTGATCTTGACTCATGTGTAGGTATTTGTAACATTAGTAACCATTTGCGCTGTGAATTTCCGAGAGTTACAATGAAGACCAATAATTGTTACAAAATACATTATTTTAATTGTGTGGTTCGCCCAATAGGGGTTTTTTAATATAAATGTGGATTTCGCTGTATTTATTTTTATATTAATTTTGTTAAGTAATAATACCCATTTTTTATGTAATTTAACTAGTTGACGCATAGTGATGATGATGATGACGTTAGCCAATTGGGTCTTTTTTCCCGCCATCATAGGTATATAATGCATTCTCTTATTGCCTATTGTCACTTTGAGAAAGGCCTCGGAGAGGCCGAAACGTTAGTCGTTTAGTTAATAAAAACATTTTTTTCAATTTAAGTCCTGAGAGTGCGGACCTTCTTTGTGGGATAAATATTTCAAAAATTTTGGACACTGCACCCAGGCAATGTTGAACCGTTTGACGAGAGTGCCGGCTCCTCCATTGACTATATATATATATATATATATATATATATATATATATATATATATGTATATATATATATATATATATATATATATATATATATTGTAGCATGGTTGGGAAAATCATAGATGGAAAGTATATCCCTCCCAGAATCCTCTATGTGCAGAGGGATGTGAAAATGAGGCTCTGAGTAGCAGGGAGGTGATTAGCCTCACCTGGAGTAAAAAGGTGGGGACTCAATTAAGGCTACTCTCTGCCCTGGAGAGAGAGAAAGGAGAGCTACTGGAGTGCTGTGTTAAAAGTTTGCATAGTAACTGCATGTTACTTGTGTTTAAAGAATAAGGACTTATTGCTGGGCACAAGTTTCCAGAAAGAGACAAGTTATCTGGTAGCAAGGGCTGGCTACCAGCTACTGCCTTAAGTGTTTGGGGAGTGAGAGGCTTCCAGGAGAAAAGCACAAGGAATCTCCAAAGGACTGTGAGTTAACAGTTAATTTTGTTTGCTGGACTTATATTGCCCAAATGGGAGACTGTGGGACCTTTGGGAAAAGGACATTTTCATTTATCAGTACAGCTGGATTAACTTTTTTTTACTGCCTTCCCAAAGGGTATGAACTGTTATGTTGGTGTTTAAAGGAAAACTATACCCCCAAAATGAACACTTAAGCAACAGATAGTTCATATCATATTAAGTGGCATATTAAATAATCTTACCAAACTGGAATATATATTTAAGTAAATATTGCCCTTTTACATCTCTTGCCTTGAGCCACCATTTCGTGATGGTGTCTGTGCTGCCTCAGAGATCACCTGACCAGAAATACTTCAACTCTAACTGTAACAGGAAGAAGTGTGGAAGCAAAAGACACAACTCTGTCATGTGACCTAACATGTATGTTTGTGAGTACAGTGAATCCTACGATCTCAGGGGGCGGCCCTTATTTTTTAAAATGGCAATTTTCTATTTATAATTACCCAATGGCACATACTACTAGAAAAGTATATTATAAAAATGGTTTATTTACATGAAGCAGGATTTTACATATGAGCTGTTTTATGCAATATCTTTTTATAGAGACCTACATTGTTTGGGGGGTATAGTTTTCCTTTAAGTTGCTGTGTTAAATAAATGCACACGAGATCAACTGGGAACCTGTGTACTGTCTACTATCTGTGTGAAATTAAATACTGTAAAAGCAGTGTGTTTCCTCTTTCTCTGGGTCTGACTAACATTGTAGCAAATTCAAAATGAAAAAAAGCACATCACTATGTATAGTGCCCGAAAGGAAAATACTACATACAATTTTTTTTTTTAGAAAAACATGTAATCAACAATGCAGTATGCAATAAAATCAGTAAAATCCAATAAAGACTAAACCAAAGCAATTTAAATGCTACATATTAACTAAATCACATAAAATAAATAAAATTAAAAAGTAATGGTGCAATGGTGAAACCATACTTCTAATGTACATTTAATAGCAAAGTTTACTGAGACCCTACATTATAATTCCTTTCTGCTGGATTTTTCTTCTTAGTAAACAATTCTACATGATGGATGGATTCTTTATGGCCTTACTATCGGAACAAGATAGCTCTGACAGATTTCCCGAGACATCAGCCTTCTTGATGAAAGGATGTGAAGGGTCCAGGTGGTTCAGGATAAAGAATTGAAGCAAAACTAATCGAGTTTTTCAAATAACGAATTAGATTGAATCTAATTTTGTCTTTCACAAGTCAGCTTTTGAACAGGTTTGACAATTTTTGAAAATTATTTTTTATGGCAGTTTGTTAAGGCAGTGAACCCTAGACAGTGGCCATGAGCAACTTGTTGTTTCTCCTCATGGCCTCAAATCAAGGGCTCATTGTAAAAGTCCACATTTAGAGGCAAGTTTCAGAGGCATAAATACACTAATTTATTCTTCATAGAGCCTCCTGCAGGCTAGCAGTTCACATTGGGCTGCCAAACATCCAATCACAGCTGTAATTTGGCAACACCCCTTTTTCATGCTTGTGCGGCTGCCCAACACTTTAAACATTTAAGTGTGGCTGACCCCTGGTTTAAGGGAAATAATGGGGGGAACAGTCTTTTCTACAGCCCATCTGTGGAAACATAATATACTTTAATAATTATAGAGCATAAAGTATTCATTTAGGAAACAGTTTGCTAGGTATTTAATAATATAACACCTTTTGGTTTTGAAGCTGTTCTGGGCTATAGAAGCTGTGTACATTGCATTATTTATCACAGATGCATGGTTCATATGCTGCAATGCTCTGTAAATTTCATCTTGCTATGTTAGTGCAGAAGACAACTGGATTACTAACAAGCTTTTGTTATTTTATTGAGGTAACATGGGTTCTCCTCTATCTAATACATACTAAAGAACATTTCTGCACAGCAAAATTATCTTATATACAGTATATCTAAACATATTCTGTCATAACAGTATCTGTATTAGATTGAAGGATTATTTTACAAATATGTGGCAAGAAATTGACAACAAATGTTTTATATCAGCTTGTCAGGAGAAACACATTTTAACATTAGTTATTTATATTTTTTTGGGTGGGTTCTAAATCCTACGTCTCAATCACAAACCCGATAACATCTATCTAATAATACTGTACATAAAAGATAAGCAAATGTGAATTCACACATTATGACACTTATGGAAGGTTTAACATGAGCAGACATCATCTAAATATTAATTTGTTTTGTTCTTTTAATCACGCCTGCTTGGAATGTCTTGCACAGAAGATCATATTTAAATGAGTTATTCTAGTAGTGTCATTGCTGGCTGGGTGTAAGGTTAAGATCTGGCTCTGCAAATAACTATTTTAACTATTGATAACAACTTAGGTTATCACCTCAGATTGAGTGTATGCAATCCTTCTCCTTTTTAGCTTTTTAAAGGAAAGGAAACCCTTTCGGCGCAAAACCCTTCCCCCCCGGGGCAAATGCCCCTAAGTTGCTACTTACCCCTCGGTGCAGGTCCTCGCAGATGCCATCTTCTCCCGTGCGGGCTTCGTCCTTGATTCCCCGGCGTTTGGCGGCACATGTGCGGTAGGAGCATTTGCCGGTTCAGCTCTACTGCGCATTGCGCCGAAAGCCACGAAGTTTTCAGATTTCTTTTTTCAGTAACCGTGACTTTCGGCACATGCGCAGTAGATTCCAACCAGCAAATGCTCCTACTGCACAGCCGGGGAATCCAGGAAGAAGACCACATGGGAGAAGATGTCACCGGCGAACTCCACTGGCGAGGACCTGTGCCGAGGGGTAAGTAGCAACTTAGGGGCATTTGCCCAGGAGGGGAGTAGCCGGGGGGCCTATGGGGGGGAGGGTTTTTTGCGCCAAAAGTTTCCTTCTCTTTTAAGGTGGCCATAGGCACACAAATAATAATGTATGAAACAAACTTTCGTATGATATTCGGTGCGTGTTTGGTGGGAAAAGAGGCGACCAATATCGGCAGAAGACTTGGATATCGGTCGGCTCATTGATCGAGCTGGATGGAAAATTTTGATCGGGCTACTTTGAAGGCACCAGAACATTGGCCATTGTTAGTGCTGAATCGTCAGATACAGGTAGAATCCTATTGTTTCTATCTCTATATCTGACGATTCAGCTCTACATGTGTGTGTTGAAATTAACAATCTTTCTTGGAGAGATCTTTTCCAAGAAAGATCGTAATTAAGTCTATGGCAACCTTTAGATGACTGCCAGACTATTGGCTAATCTGATCCTCTGGCTTCTGCTCCCTCCTATGTCTGCACTGAGAAGCGTTGTGTTGGCCTCGGTAGACACATGGCCAGACACATGGGACAGATTTCAGTGCAAAAATGCATACTCACTTGATTTTGTGCTGAAATTCGCACAATATTAGTGTCTCTGCACCCGGTGCCACAGTGGTTCTCCGTGTGGACACAGAAGGGGCAGAGTCCAGCAGATATTCTGCTCCAAATCACAACATGTTTCGGATCAACATGGATCCTTTTTTAAGTGTACACTTGAAATATGGATCCATGTTGTTCCGAAACATGTTGTGATTAAATAAAACATTTTTGCAGCAGAGTTTGTGGACTGTGTGCTCCATCCTATCCCTCGTTTATAAAGTCCTGAACTAAATCCACCTGTTCTGTACGGAGGAATAGGATAATGTGCAACAGTTCCCGTAATGTTCAGTTGCAGTTATTGCTGTACAAAGGGGTCACAACAAAATCTGAGCAAAAGTAACTGAATACTGATTCACTTACTTTTGCCATATGCAGATATGTTATTAGATTATTTTTTTCAATAAATACAAGACCAAATATAATTTTTTATTTATTTCATTTGTTTTAACTAGGTTTTCTTCATCTACTTTTAGGACTTGTTTGAAAATAAGATGATGTTTTTGGTCACATTCATATAAAATATAGAGAATTTTAAAGGGTTCACAAACTTTTATGCACCACTGTACATATATTCTTAGCTTGGGAAAACAGCAAAAAGGTTTGGGTTTAATATCTCTGATGTGGTGATAGTGCCTCTTATCAGTTGAGGGACTGAGATTTTTCTAATTTCATGTTAACAATTAATAAAACATACAGATATGGGACCTGTTATCCAGAATGCTTAGGACCTGGCGTTTTCTGGATAATGGATCTTTCTATAATTTGGATCTTCATACCGTAAGTCTACTATAAAATCATGTAAACATTAAAAAACCCTACAAGGCTGGTTTAGCCTCCAATAAGGATTAATTATATATTTGCTTGGATCAAGTACAAGGCTCTGTTTTATTATTACAAAGAAAAAAAGGAAATTATTTTAAAATATTTGGATTATTTGGATAAAATGGAGTCTATGGGAGACTGCCTTCCTGTAATTCAGAGCTTTCTGGATACTTGGTCACCGGATAACCGGTCCCATACCTGTAATACAAATACATATTTATACAGATATTTTTAAATATTAAAGCGTCAAATATTAAAAGTCAACCTGTGTTTAAACCGTATTTAAATAAAAAAACAGGGAAAAGCTATTTTTACCTGTTATTAACAGTCATTTAAAGAATGTTGCCATTTAATATATTAGTTTGGGTTTCCATGGCAGTGTCTACATTTTAAAGTGAAGTTGCCTTGATTAATGGAACTATCATGTTTTCACTTACTTCTGAAGATGTTTACTGGTTACAGAGCTGAAAGCAAAGATCATACGGCCCTTTAAAAGTCATAAAACTAGGAATATTTATATAATGCTTGCTATACATTAGGTTTGGTACTGCTATTTGTAAGAGTTTTTACTTTCATTTAAAAAAAACAAACAAACTACAGAGCCACAGTTTTCTGCAGAATTAAATTGGGAGTTTAACAGAAAAAAAACTCATCTGCACTCAACAATGCCTGCATAAATGTTCAGACATAATGAAATTAGTAATGGTTTTTCATATCCAATGTGCCTGATTTTTAAAAAAGCTTTAACTTTCCCAATTTAAAAAATAAGGCTGCAATGAATGCCTGCGGGTGTCTCATAATGACTCCTGCTTCCTCGTTTTAATGAATTTCTTATATGTAATGAATATTTAATCTTAATTTAGATACTAATTGTAAAGAGAGCCACTGAGGTAGGAACTTTAGCAACCTAATAAATGTTTTAGGAAAATGACTTGTTATGTACCTGCATAATAAGTTTACATCCATTCATAAATCAAGTTAATAAAATTATTTCTATTTGTAAATTATCTGACATCAGTTTTACAAAAAATTGGACCTGTGGGCATAAGAACAATGTATATGTGTGTGTGTGTACGTACACATACACACATGGGCATATGGAGAGAGAGAGAGAGAGAAACACAAGCATTCACACAGAGAAATAACATATATAGAAAAAGTGTTCGTTGGGCTATGAAACCTTATCAAACCTGCAATGCTGACTTTCTTTCCCACTGAATTGTAACACTTTGAAAATCTGTACAAAGAATAACGGAGGAGGGCTGCTCTGCTTTTTTATTAGGCATTTGCTCCCCTATAAAAGATAAGTAGCATGTAACTGACATATAGTCCAATCAGAAGACTGACAAGGCAACTGCAAAAAGTGAGAAACTTTTTTTATTTACATTTTTTTTAAGAAATACTAATCCTATATGTTTCCAATTCATATATTTTACCCATAATATTATTTTGTCTTACAGGGCTTGCTCACCTTCCAAACACTATTTCAGTTCATTTATTGTCAGATTGTTCACCAGGAATAATACGTTTTTTTTTTTTTTCCAATTGTTTTCCATTTTTGTACTTTTTTTTTCAAAACTGAAGTTTACATTTTAATGTTCTTGTATCCAGTGTTTGAGTTTGGCAGATCAGTAATCCAGGTGCAGATTCTGAACTGTTTCAATTTGCTACATTAGTTGATACATTTCTCCCCAGCATGTGCGGGATTCTGTACAGCAGGACCAAAGATAACTAATGTATCAACTAAATGCATCAATTTAGATCAGTTTACAGTGTCGGTGACCCCTCTCCCAGAGCTGCTTTAGAAAGACATAAGCAGGTGAAAAAACTTCAATATTAGAAAAACTGTCACAAATGGATGGAAGTAATATTTATTTGTGGTGAAATATTTAAAACCAACTAAACTGAAAGTTATCCATGTGAATAATGAGCATGTGCATACGCCACACAACTTTATAAGACTGTATTTAGCAACTTGCTAAACGTGCCATCTGAGGATACATCTTACTAGGCTAGGTTCCTTAATGTTAACCGAAATTCATTTTGCATGACTTAACTAATAATAACTGTAAAGCAAGCACAACTTCCCAACCCACCTTTACAAGAGAGTATAAGAAATAAATAAAATCTATCTCTTAGGAAAACAAGTAAACAAACAAAATATAAAAAGACATTTTAAAAAGCTTGTGTCTATCGAACAATGGCCATTTTTGAATGCAGCCGTGGATATAATGCATGAATCAAGAGTTTGTTTAGCCTAATGGTTTGGAAACTAGACTTGTAAGATTAATTACAAAAAATAGTGCAAAGTGCAAAAAAAAAACAAAAAAAAAACACGCAAGCAAAGCTCCATGTTTCTCGTACATTGCATCATTTGAATTAGCAGGTTGCACCTCCTTCTGTAGGCAAAGACAATTTTGTCAACATTTAGGTGATACACTTCTCAACAGCATCTCTGGAGTATTAGGGTACAAGTACACAAGCGTCTTCAACACTATTCTGGCAGATCCAACGCAGTGTGCCAAAATGCAGGCATCAAGTCGGATGCGACGGAAAACAAGGTTAGACATATAAATGTCTGGTGGTGTTGCAGTGTTCATCCGATGTGACACGACTGCGTTTGCACGACTGCGTTTTGCATTTCTGAAAACTATGTAGGCAAAAAACTGGATGTGCAAAATTGTGTTTTTTAACAATTTGTTGTGTGTCTGTTCAAGAACTCACAGCTTAGAGTGATCATCAGCATGATATGGCATTTTAACAATAAAATATGGGTACTGCATAACTTTGGAGACATTTTAAGCTGTTACTTACAAGTCTGTGCTTCAGTACAGCTTAAATGAAAACTGTACCCCCAAATGAATACTTGAGCAACGGATAGTTTATATCAAATAGGTGGCTTATTAAAGAATGTTGCTAAACTGGTATATAGTAAATATTGTCCTTTTACATCTCTTGCCTTGAACCACCATTTTGTTATGGCCTTTGTGCTGCCTCAGAGATCACCTGACCAGAAATACTGCAACTCTAACTGTAAGAGGAAGAAGTGTGGAAGCAAAAGACACAACTGTCTGTTAATTGGCAATTACACAATGGCACATACTACTAAAAATGTACATTATTAGGAGAATGGATTATTTACATATGAGCTGTTTTGTTCAATTTTTTTTTTTTTTTTATAGAGACCCTCATTGTTTAATGGGTATCGTTTTCCTTTAAAAAAACATGCTTTGCAGAATGAAAACAAACTTTTTTTAAACAAATAGTGTTTTTGAAGTTTGAAACATTAATACTTAAAGGGCATATGGCATAGTCAAATTCTTTCTTTTCTGGCTGATAGACCCTGCACTCCATTTGGGGGAAACAATGCTGTTTGGGCCAGAACATTTTCTTAGCAAGTGATATGCCTCCTGTACCAGGAGAGACCTCCCAGTGCAGGCAGGTTTGGTTAGACACATGCGCATAATGAGCAAGTCTCCCGACTCACTTATTATCAATGTATGTACCTAGGACAGTCTTCGTTATTTGGGCTCTATGACTCCAGCATAAAGCCCTGCATTCAGATATCGTAGTTGCTTCCTTGCCTAGGGTGAATCTCTACTGGGGGAGCAGGGAGAACAATTAGACCAGGGCCTGCACCCCCCTGGGCCCCATGGCAGGTCACACCCCACTGTAGCCGGCTGCAGATGCAAAGAAAACCCGAGTGGAGGGGGGTGGGGTTTGCACGGCCCACACCTAGTTACGTTACTGTATATATAATGAAAACATCCAATATTATACAAAGGGCTGGAAAACAGATTTCTCAAAGCAGGCACCTTAATGGCATAGGTAAAACACCACCACCATCAAAGTTATGTTTTGGGAGGTAGGAATAGTTTGAGCCCCTCACAAATTCTTACATTGAGTTTTTGATTCGTCTTCAAATTTTTTTCACTCTCACAAGTGCTTTGTTTGTACTCTATTGTACATATTTCATATCAGAGCATCAAAATGCCAAATGCAGCATGAAAAAAACTAATGGTATTGTACTAGTATTGGATGTAAAGTGTTGGGTGTGACCTGTAGTATGATGATTTGGTGTCTTGTTTTAGCTTTCTTTTGCTTCTTCATAAGGCATCTCAGGATTCTTCTATTCATCATACTTTCCTTATACAATTCTCTTTGTAGTTGAAGAGGTTCAGCGAGGCTCCAGTCTCAAACAAAGGCCACCATTATATTCATGAGGTACATAAGTGTTAAGGGGAAAATGCAGCAAAAAAAAAACTTTATATTGTCACAATTTTGTGTTTCTTGATAAATGACATCTGGAGTATATAACTTTAGAAACACGTATTTTACATATATATCTATATAGATATATTTCCATTTTTAAATTGTCATTGAATTTAATAGTTTGATGGAATATGGAGAGGTATTTATAAAAACAGTGTTACTACATTGAGCCTAAAATGATAATTTCCCTCTAAACATACAAAACACAAAAGTACACACTTGAAACTTGTTTTTGTAGTTCTAAAACAACAGTATTATCGCTTTATTACTAACTGTTTAGACCATCTTTGTGTATTATGTCCTGGAGTTTGTAGTCTTATTATTCATGGGCACAATAGTATGCCATGAATAATACAATTCAGCTCTCAAATCCCACAGCAGGACCTAGCTTCTTCTTACCTTATGTGGAAGCTTATGTTGTGCAGAAGGCAGGGAGTCTTCACATTCCTTGATTTGTCAAATCTAACAGAATAATAACTGCTTTCGCATTGAGGCTAGAAGATTAAAAATGCCTTAGGATGATAGAAGTTTTGTGGTTCAAGGACTTTTTGTGTATAAACAAATTCTAATTCTGAAACCAACACATTTGACAGCTAAAATGAAAAAGCTTATTTTGCATTCTTATTAAATAGAAAAATAAACTACGCCTTCATTTGCATGTTGTGAGGGGTTGATGAACATTTCCAGTGCCTTTCTATACATAGATACGAGAGTTTGTGTAAACAATAACATTTACAGTACATTTTTAAAAATAAACACTTGTAATTGGTTAAGAGTGAACTTTTGCTTTATGTATTGGAGATAATGAGACGGGACACTGACAATTTAAAAAATAAAAGCAAATATCTGGTTGCTATAGGCAACGGCATCAGTGATATTAATAGATATAGCCTTTTGTCTCATGTTGTATATAATATCGATCTCCTTAATAAGCCACAAGTAGGGGAGAATTAAGCCAGTGTAACCAATGTTTTGGTCTTGGTAATATGACCCCAAATAAATAGATTTGACCAACATATGGGATTTACCTAAGTAAAGTAAGTGGTATGGAGGATTAGCAATTTTACGATCATAACTTTGTAACTAAAAACCCCTGTATTTGAAGTAAATGCACTTGCACAGATCAGGGGGAACCAGGGGACCATGTAAAGTGCATTTATCAAAACTCTTATGTATGTTTTAGCTAATTTGGACATTTTGGCTCTCTCAAACACTTATGTATCGCTAATATCAGCATTTTCAATTACAATTTCTTTTAATTGTGGTAGTACTGAGATCAATGTGGTAAATTATAAAGTAAAATAAAATTATAGATAAACTATAACCTAAAAAGCCTGGTGTCCTTTCAGTGGTGTGCTTAAAATAAACAACCAAAAACAATTCTGTGCTATTGCATGGTAGTACATATATTTGAATGCTGGTATTCGCTACACTATCAAATGGAAAGCAGCTGTATCATGCCAGAAACATCTCTGATTTCCCTGTACTGCATGAAAGTGATTGTGATTCAGCTAGCAAGACCAAATGAGCTGGCCTAACCCAAATCAAATTACAATTGCTGCAAAGTCTGTAGTGTGTATGAGTTTTTAATCTTTAGCTAATGTTCAGCCATTATTTAGTGCTAAAGTAAATGGTTTCCTTCTTTAGAAAATGCTTAATTTTACTGTTAGCAAAAATTAGTAAATGCAACTTTGACAGCAGCAGATAAAATCTTTGGGGACTAAAAAATGTAATTAAATTTTTTTTTTATTACTATATTAAACATTACATTTCCAGCAATATAAAGTGAATAAAACCGTATTCTCAATGTATTCTTTTCAGTATTCAACATGTATATGGTGCTCAGCATCTTCCCTTTGATCCACAGCTTCATGGCACGTAAGAAAGCATTTTATTTTCTTAAGACTTGAATCCTATCCTATATAATAAAGTTGAAGTGTCTCTGCGTCCAGTCCCAGTGTCCGTGGGATTGCGCTACTGCGCATGTGCCCCACGGACCATCTCTGGCGAATTTACGCTAGCGAAGTAGATAGACGCGCAACTTCACACCCTTACGCTGTGGCGTGTTTTACCATTGTGGGTGATAGTCTGAAAAATGTAAATATGTTACCATTCGCCGACCAGAGCGTAAATTCGCACTTTAGTGAATTTGCGTAGTGCAGGCGAAAATTCGCCTGGCGAAGTGCGGCGAACGCTCGCGAAGCCTGCGCTAGCGATTTTTCGGCACCATGTGACAGAGGAGCAGCTCAAGCTGTGGGATGTGTGACCCGGGGAGTCCGCGGCGCAGTCGGTAACGGTAAATGGGGGGTCGGGGTTGAGAGAGACTTCCACCAGCTCCTCACAGAGCGTCTTGCCTCTTTATTTATTGCCTAAAAGCCCCGCCCTCACGGGAGAGCCGCAGCCAATCCCAGTGCGCTGCCCCGCCCCTCTTTGTTGTGCTGCCCAATGGCAGAGGGATAGAGCATTGCTGGCTGGTGGGTGACAGAGGAGCAGCTACTGTCTGGCCTCCCATAGCTGTGAAAGTACCTCCTGCTCTCTGACTCACTCAACTCCGCCTACAGGACGCCAAGGAAAAAATATGATGGGCATGCGCACGTGAAGCACGAATGATCAAGAGGCGGGGGGCGGTGCCAACTGTTCCTATCTTTAATCTCGCTTTGTTAGAAGCAAGATCTGCTCACTCAGCGCATGTCCCCGACGTTGCTACGGCAACAGGGATTCTGAGCTGACAAAGTCAGGCGGCTCTTTTTCTAAAAGTAACATTGAGGCAGTCGCCTCTGAAATTCTGTAGGACAAACATATTTTTTGTGGAAAAAAAACACTGGTGTGATATATACCATAAACAAACATTGCCCAAACTCTTTAGGAAGCAGTAGTATTTTTAAAACTACTGTGAAGCACTCTAGGTGTCCACCAGTCCTTTAAGGTTCTTTTGCAAAAGAAAAGTGATTGTAGTATCAAAACACAACTGTATCTTACTATATCTAATTAAAAAAAAAAATGACAGAGGCTATAGGACTAAACCAAACAGATACATATATAGAACATTCAGAAGAATGAGTTAAACAGTACAAAGGCCAACAGACAAAAAATAGAAAATAGATCTATTGATAGAAGAACAGACAAAATTCCTATTACAGATGTCCCTAACTTTACAAAAAAATCTATTCTTTGTCCAAAAAACTGTCAACTCAATAAATGAAGAGGTGCTTAACATTTTAGGAGGAGAGACAGTGACATACCTCAGCTCAAACTCAAATTGATGACTCAAGTGAGGAAGATATTCAAAACTATCCAATTGAGTTCCTCAATGAATTAACCCCAATAGGTATGCCTAAGCATAAACTCAACCTTAAAGAGGGCGCTATAATTATGCTCCTTAGAAATCTAAACACTAAGAAAGGATTGTGCAATGGCACCCGTCTCATCATCAAACAACTTAAGAAGAACCTCATCATTGCTCAAGTAATAACAGGTTCAGCGTAAGGAAACAGTCTTTATTCCCCGTATGCATTTGGCTCCATCAACAACTGATTTACCGTTTATCTTACGAAGACGACAATTTCCAGTAACATTAGCCTTTGCCATGACAATTAACAAATCTCAGGGGCAAACGTTGGAAAAAGTTGGCATTTACTTGCCAGAACCGGTATTCAGCCATGGTCAGTTATATGTTGCATTGTCAAGAGTAAGGAGTTTTACTGATGTCATGGTTAAGGTCGTAGAAGGTCATGCCCAAGGCAAACTGTTGGAAAACTGTGACAGAATATTCACAAGGAATGTTGTCTATAAAGAAATTTTATAGAAATTCAACATAACCCCCCCAAAAAAAACAAGAACAAATATTCAAAAGAAAACTTTACTGATTTTGTATATTTACAATTGTTTGAAAAGGTTTGCACTTAAGCAAAATTTACCGTACCTTAATTTGTTTTTATTTACTACATGAAAAACAAAAATACAAACGTGAAATTTTTCACATTATTCTTCTTTAACATTTCTAAAGAATAAATACAATAACATATAAATCAACTGCATGGTTGTCCACTTTTTTTTTTTTTAGACTAGAACAATTCTGTTTTTATAAATGTTTGACTATATATGTTCTAACGCCTGTTAATTTTAACGGGCTTAATGTCTAGTAGATAATAAGTTATACTTTACACTTTGGCCAATGTTACAAAAGGAAAGGAGAAGCAAATAGGCTATAGGTATTCAAACTTCAGCTAAAAGGAGGTTGTTCTAAATTTGGTTTTGTTCTACCTTCACTTTTTAAAGGGGTTCCTCACCTTCAAACACTTATTTCAGTTCAGTTGGTTTCAGATAGTTCACCAGAAGTCTTTTTCCAATTACTTTCTATTTCCTATTTGTGACTTTTTTCTATTAAAGTGTTTCTAAGACCTAGAACCTGTCCTATTGCATAGTCTTGATTATGTGTGATGAAGTGGCTTGCAGAATGGTATTGCCTGAACATTTTTTGCGGTACAATGTGTATACCACTTGGTCCCCCAGTACAGTGAATGATGTAAATATGATTGTCAATATGTAAATATTAAAATATGAAAAAAAATGTAAATATGAAAATCTGAGATCATTGTTATTCAGATATGTGAAAAAATAATCAAACTGTTGTTGTGTGTCCTTCCAAATAAATAACAAATTATCAATGAATCTACCATAATAAAAGAAAATTTGGATTTGGAAAATTAAATCAACGAAAATTGAGCTACAAATACATTTTCAAAACAGTTGGGGCACTGTGTAAATGTAAATAAAAAGACAATGGGATGATTTGCAAATCATTTACCCTATATTTAATTGCAAATAGTGCAAAGACAACATTTGAAATGTTAAAACTGTGAAATTGTGTTGTTTTATAAAAAATATATGCTTATTTTGAATTAATGCTGGCAATATGTTCCAAAACGGTTGGGACAGGTGCATGGTTTCCCACTTTGTTGCATCACATCTTCTTTTAACAACACTCTGTAACTTTTTGGGAACTGAAGAGACCAATTGCTGTAGTTTAGAAAGTGAAACCTACCATTTTTGCCTGATATGGGATTTCAGCTTCAGCTTTGTGTTGGCTTTGGGTCTCAATGCCCATTTGCACATGCACAGTTGAAGTCAATTCCTGCTTGTGCAAGCTCCTGCAGGCTTTGTGTTGGTGAAGACAATATGAAGAGCTCAGTTGCACGTCTCTGCATTTAAAAGAATAGTTCAGCGTGAAAATAAAAACTGTGTAAATAGCCTGTGCAAAATAAAAAATGTTTCTAATATAGTTAATTAGCCAAAAATGTAATGTATGAAGACTGGAGTGACTGGATGTATAACATAATAGCCAGAACACTACTTCCTGCTTTTCAGCTCTCTAACTCTACGTTAGTCAGCGACTTGAAGGGGGGCCACATGGTACATATCTGTTCAGTGAGTTTGCAATTGATCCTCAGCATTCAGCTCAGATTCAAAAGCAACAGATATGACCCATGTGCCCCCCCTTCTGATTGGTTACTGCCTGGTAACCAGAATAACCAATCAGTGGAAGCCAAGAGAGTTGAAAAGCAGTAAAACATAAAATAAATAGCAGCAGTGTTGTTTAAAACACATTTTACATTCCAGTTACCACTTTAGCTTAAGTGTTAATTTATAAAGACTGGAGTGACACATCCAGTCACTCCAGTCTTTATAAATTACATATTTGGCTAACTATATTAGAAACATTTTTTTTATTTACCCAGTTGTTGTTTCTACACTGAACAATTCCTTTAAGGTTCAAATTTTCTTAAAGGGCTTCTTTTGTTTTTAAACTAATGCACATTGCAGGGTGGGAGAGGGGAGGGGGTTAGTTCTCCTTTAAATGCCATTCCATTTATACAGCATTCCCTTACTGAGCCATGGAGTACGTACCTTTTGTTGACCTGTAACATTTTTTTTAGCCTACAATCATTATGTTAGGTGATGATGCAAAGACCCAATAGAGTGAGGCTACTGTTTACCATAGCCTAGAAATTCTTTCTGCACCAAAAACCCAACATCATAGTGGAGAAAAAAAAGTGGCCACCATTGCTGACATCACTACGCACTGTTTATAAGGGTGATGTTTCTGTTTTATTTGTGGAATTTGTCATATATATATTTGTAAGTATGTGTTTAAATAGCACCAACGCAACAACACACTATATATAAAAAATATGTTTTGGCTTTCAGAATGAATGCTTTAATTTTTTTTTTTTTGTTATGAAAAAGTTATTTATTTTCTATGTAAGATTACAAATACTACTGTTTTCTTTAAGAAGCACTCCTCAAAAAAGGCAGTTTTCTGAGCATATGGGTTCCATTTTTCAATGCCTTTGTGATTTAATGCTAAATTGTTAAACACATGCTTTTTCTCAATTAACACTTAAGCTAAGTGGTAACTGGAATGTAAAATGTGTTCTAAACAACACTGCTGCTATTGCAAGTAAGTTATGTTTTACTATAACAGTATTTAAAAAAGGACTATAAATCAAATTAGGCAAAAACTTAGCCAGTGGCAAATGTAAGCTATGTAAATCAGCTGTCTTATATATATTTCTAACGCACATGGATAAATGTTTACTCAAAGCATACAGTTTTGTAACCAATTATATATACATTGCCTTTGTAATCAGTGTATAGAACAGTACATACAGTAAACATCATCTAAATTAATCCAAGAGGGTACAGGCCCTTACCCTGCTGTAGTCATGACTTCCTATAAAACAAACAATAACTTACAAACTCCTCCTTACAACTTCAAAGCCCTTCACTTCTCTGCACCTAGCTACATCTAATCTCTTGTCTCCCTATATATTCCTGGCCGAAACCTCTGCTCCTTTCAGAGTTACATCCCCAACTACTACAGCTGTTTCACGCATCGATCCCTTCTGTCTTGCTGCTCCTTATATTTGGAATACCATTCTTGAATTCCTCCTCTTCCTTCAGTGTCTTTAGACTAAACTCAAATCTACCTCTGGGAGCACCTGGATAACACCTGAACTGGAAACTGGCACTTATATGAGAGTGTCACCCACTGTAACCTACAGCACTTAATACCCCTCTGAATTGTGTCTGTAAATTACCCTCCCATTTTGACTGTAAGCCTTATGGGGCAGGGTCCTCCATTCTTTTGACACTGAACACTTAATCTGTATTGTAATTATACTTTGTTTATGTGAACTGTATTTCTTTTAATGTACTTATTGTTACTTATTGCAGTGAACCCTTGTTTGTTACTACATTTATGGGACCTGTTATCCAGAATGCTCAGGACCTGGGGTTAATCGATCTTTCTGTAATTTGGATCTTCATACTGTTTTATTATTAAAGAGAAAAAGGAAATCATTTTTAAAGATTTGGATTATTGGATTATAACGAGGTCTATAGGAGCCAGCCTTTCTGTAATTCAGAAATTTCTAGATAACGGGTTTCCGAATTACGGATCCCATACCTGTACATACCTGAACATGTGAGCTTTGCTACAAGGGGAAAGAACTGTTTGGACAAAGTCTACACGAACGTGTGCGGCGCCTACAAAGCCTTCGCCCACAGGGGCGTAACTACAGAGGAAGCAGACCCTGCGGCTGCAGGGGGGCCCAGGAGGTAAAGGGGCCCCATGAGGCCCTAATTAATGAGCAATTTCAATATATATTGGTAAAAAAGGGCAACATGTGGTTATGTTGGGGGCCATAAAATGAATTTGCTGTGGGGCCCAGTAACATCTAGTTACGCCACTGCACGCCCACATAGGTTTCAACCACTGGACAGTGATGATATCACCCGCATACACATCGCTGCTCAAACGCACAAAACCAGCTAGAAAAACCATCACAATCTGGCCGAGTGGAGCTGTGGAAGCATTTCAGGACTGCACAGATTGGAACATGTTCAGGGAGGCTGCTACCCCCAACGGCTCCATCAACTTAGAGGAGTACACAGACTCTGTGACCTGCTACATCAACAAATGCATAGAGGATGTTACCGTCTCCAAAACTGTCACCACGAGAGCCAATTAAAAACCCTGGTTTACAGCAAAGGTTCGTGCCCGGCTAAGAGAGAGAGATGCCGCTTTCCGGTCAGGGGACAGAGTTGCTCTTAAAACAGCCAGGGCCAAACTCTCTCGAACCATCGACAAGCAAAGCAGGAGTACACACTGAAGATTCAAAATTATTTAGACAACACAAAAGGCTGTCACACAGTACAAGCCTGCGTGGAGCAGCAGCAACGAAGACGGCACACTCCCAGAGGAACTGAACAAGTTCTACGCACGGTTTGATGCACGAAACAAAGAGCCTGTGAGGAAATCCACACCTCCTCTCACCGACCAAGTCATCTGTCTAACCACAGCCGATATAAGGCGAACCTTAACCAAGGTCAATCTACGAAAGGCTGCCGGACCAGACAACATTCCTGGTCGTGTGCTCCGAGACTGTTGATCAGCTGGCTGATGTCTTCACTGACATTTTCAACACATTGCTAAGACAGATGATCATCCCCACATGCTTCGTCCACCACCATTATTCCAGTGCCAAAGAAATCTTCAGTAACCTGCCTGAATGACTACCGCCCTGTTGCACTAACCCCAGTCATCATGAAATGCTTTGAGAGACTTGTGATGGCACATATCAAGAGCATCCTCCCTCGCTCACTGGACCCACTACAATTTGCATATCAGCCAAACAGGTCAACTGAGTATGCCATATTTTCTGCTCTCCACCTCTCACTAACTCATCTGGACAAGAAAGACGGTTATGTGAGAATGCTGCTTATAGACTTTAGCTCAGCATGCAATACCATCATCCCTCAAAAGATGAGCGGGAAACTAAGCGAGCTGGGATTGAGCACCTCTTTGTGCAATTGGATCTTGGACTTTTTGTCATAGTGGCCTCAGTCTGTTCGTATCGGCGACAACTTTCCAGCACCATCAGATTGAGCACAGGAGCTCCTCAAGGATGTGTTCTCAGCCCGTTGTTATACACATTGCTGACACATGACTGCACAGCTAGACACAGCTCAAACTACATCATCGTTTGCCGATGACACGACTGTGGTGGGGCTAGGGCTAATCAGCCACAACGACGAGTTGGTATACAGAGATGAGGTTCAGCAGCTGACGGTCTGGTGACAACCTGTCACTCAATGTGGATAAAACAAAAGAGATGATCGTCGACTGCAGGAGAACTCTCCCTGCTCACACACCACTCAACATCAACGGCTCCACAGCAGAGACAGTAAAGAACACCAAATTCCTGGGAGTCCACATCTCTGATGACCTCACCTAGACCACCAACACTGGCTCCATCACCAAAAAGGCTCAGCAGTGTCTTCACTTCCTAAAACAACTGAAACAGGCCAGCCTTCTGCCTCCCCCCCTCATATTGTTCTACAGGGGCACCATAGAGAGCGTCCTGACGAGCTGCATCTCCATCTGGTACAGTAGTGCCAGCGCTGCTGACCGGAAAGTCTACAGCGGACTGTCAAAGCAGCTGGCAACATCATTGGAGTGGCTCTTCCATCACATCTTCCAAAAGCGCTTTGCAAGAAAGGCCTCCTGCATGGCACTGGACTTCACACACCCCTTACATGGAGTGTTCACTCTGCTCCCATCCGGCAGGTGCTTTCGCAGCATTAAAGCCGAACAACCAGGCTGCGCGAAAGCTTTTTTCCACAAGGTATCAGACTCCTCAACTCACTGCCTGTCCTCCCACTACATTCCAGACACACCTGAACTGTGAACTTAACTTTGTGAACTGCTAATTTATTTGCACAATTCTAAAGGTTTACGCATGTATATATCCAAGTTCTGCCATTATATTGCACATTTCAAATGTTTACATATTGTGTATTCTAAGTGCCTCTTTGTGATAACTACTAGCTGGAGCCACGTCGTCTTGTCTCACTGTGTATTCGTATACTGCTGAGATTACAATAAAGTTTACTTTGACTTTTTTGACTAATTTATTGTTTTGCTGTACAGTGATTTTCCCTCAAGGAGCTCTACATAAATTAAAATATATATCAATACATTATTAGAGGATGCTTAGAGTGAACTAGTAGGGGGGTTTTTAATGCTTGCAAATGTACTGAAACATACCTGTTAAATGGAAACATTTCTTTAATCAAAGTAAAAGAAGCCTTAGAGGAATGGTGAAACATTTTCAAGATTATTCAACAAATCCAGTATTAGATTTATCACTACTTGATATTTTGTCTCTTAGGTCATTTTAACATAATAGTATGAATACATTCTATTAACAAGTATTAAGCCCCTTTATTAATCTCTGATATGGTGTTTCCAAAAATCGTGTTCTTTGAAGTGTTAACATAGTTATGTAGTTTATATCAGGTTATTCATTTAAGTTGTTTCTTTTCAATGTTTCCCAAGTAAAAGCTAAATATCTGAAAAAATAGTTTGTATGAAAATATATGGTACATATACAGTAAACTTACAAAATAAGATGTGGTTTTGGGTCATTTCTAGATCCTAGCTCTCTTTTAGTGTAAAATGTAATTGATGAACAATAGAAAGAACATAGTAACATAGTAAATTAGGTTGAAAATATACATCCATCCATCAAGTTAAACCTTTTTAGTCTATATGTAACCTGCCTAACTGCTAGTCGATTCAGAGCAAAGCAAAAAAAACAAAACAAAACATTTGAAGCCTCAGAAGGGGTAAAAAAATCCTTCCTGAAGGCAATCGGACTAGTACCTGGATCAACTTGTACTATGTTCTATCTTCCATAACCCTGTTTTCCCTCCTTTGCTTAAAATCATCTAACCCTTTCTTAAACCTATCTAATGTATCAGCCTGTACAACTGCCTCAGGGTGAGAATTGCACATATTCACAGCTCTCACTGTAAAAAATCCCTTCCAAATATTTAGACGGAACCTCCTTTTCTTCTAGTCGTAATGAGTGACCTTGTGTCAGTTGGAAAGGCCTACTGTTAAATAAAGCATTAGAGGGATTATTATATGATCCCCTTATATATTTATACAAAGTTATCATATCACCCCTTAAAGAAAGCTACAGAGGCATTTTATTGCCAATAGATTAGCTGCAATAAATGTTATATTTATTCTGTAGAATGTTTTAACCATATCTGAGTAAAAAGCTCTAGAAGCTCTCTGTTTGTTTAGGATAGCAGCTGCAGCATTAGCTTGGTGTGACATCACTTCCTGCCTGAGTCTCTCCCTGATTACTCATAGCTCTGGGATTACAGCAGAGAATGGGGGGGGGGGGCAAATTGAGCATGCTCACACCTGGGGCAAGGAGGGTTAAGATGAAGGCAGGAAGTCTGATACAGAAGCCCATGTGTACACAATAGAAGGAAAGAAATGCAGTGTTTCTTTTGACAGAGGACTCAGAGCAGCATTACTTTGAGGGTTTACTGGTATATTTAGGTGGACCTTTCTCTTTCTCCTTTAAGTGCCTCTTCTCCAGCGTGAACAACCCCTATTTAGCCAGTCTTTTCTCATAGCTTAGATTTTCCATACCTTTTACCAGCTTAGTTGCCCTTCTCTGCACCATCTCTAATTCTATAATGTCCTGTTTGAGGGCTGGAGGCCAAAACTGTACGGCATATTCAAAATGGGTCCTTACGAGTGTTCTGTACAGTGGGAGAAATTAAGCCACATAGGGTGATTCCTGGTGCTACATTTACTTTAATTGAGAACAATAAAGTTTTAATATCAATTCTGTTCTGCTTTTCTGAAAATCATGGCTTTTATTGCCCCAGTGTAGATTTGTTTTTTTGCACCAGACTGATATCACATTATGGTCATTATTACCCAGATGCTCAATTACTTGCACATTTGCTATATGTTCTGGGTCATTAGCAATCACCAGATCCAATTTAGCATTTTTTCTGGTTGTGCCATAAAATGTCATGCAACAAGTTTATAAATTTGTTCCAATTAACTGTTCTGGCAGTACCGTTGCTCCAGTCAATATCTGGGTAATTAAAATCACCCATTAGCATTAATTTCTCCAAACTAGCAGCCTTTTCTATTTGCATCATTAGCTTAGCCTCCTCCTCCTCACTTACATTAGGGGGTCTATAGCATACTATTAATATGCTGGGCTATTTACAATAAGTAAAGAGCTGCACCCATAAGAATTCAGCCCCCTCATTTTTTAACATTACTTCCTCCTTTATATTGGCTTTTAAAACCTGACTAACAAACAGACAACCTCCTCCTTTTCTATTGCATCTGTCCCTCCTAAACAAAGTATAGCCGTTGATGTTAACTGCCCAGTCATGCAACTCATTCAGCCATGTTTCGGCCACACCAATCCCATCATATTTTCCCTCCAGTTTCAGCACCTCTATCTCTCCCATTTTAGCAGTCAGACACTTTTGCAAACATACATTTAATACTGGTACCATAATTAACATTTTACATGTGGTTCTCCCTGTCCTTAAAAGTACCCCCAACCAAATCTCCTCCCACTATCTCATCTAACCTGTCTTCCACGTAATCCTTTACTGAACCCTCCCCCTCCACACCTAGTTAAAAATCTCCTCCAACCCTCTAGCCATCTTCTCCCCCAAAACAGCTGCACCATCATCATTGAGGTGCAGCCCATCCCTGGCAAAGAACCTGTAGCCAATTGAAAATCAGCCCAGTTCTGCAAAAACCCAAAACCCTCCTCCCTACACCAATCTCTCCATGCATTAATCTCCCTAAGATCCCACTGTCTCCTTAACGTTGCTAGTGGCGTGGCAAGGTATTATCTAGGTGTAAAGTTGAGGGCGAGGACTTCCAAGGTAATTACCTTGGAAGTCCTCACCCTCAACTTTACACCTAGTTTTTTTTTTTTTTTTTATCATTTTTGAGAACTTCACCATCTCCTCTAACTTTGTCATTGGTACCTACAGTATGTGTACCAAGACTGCCAGGTCTTTCCCAATTACCTGTCCACTCGTTCCACCACATGCCGAACCCTAGCACCAGACAAGCAGCAGACTGTTCAGCACGAAGGGTCCTTTTGGCAGATTACCCTATCCATCTTTCTAATAATCGAATCCTCTATAACTAAATCCTGCCTATCCTTTTCCCATACCACCCGTATTAGAGACACTGCCTCCCAGGGTGCCCTGAGAGTCAGCCTGCTCCATATATATCATTTCAGAGCTGTCCTCCCCAGCAACTTTAGCCAAAATTGTGAATCTGTTGCTTTGGTCAAGCTGTGGACCAGCCCCCTACCCTTCTGTCACATACTTCCTCTCCTGACTGTCATAAACCTATCTCCCTTATTAGCCTCCTCTGCCCCATCTCCACCCCTACTACACTAGCCCCTACGTATATGTGGCAAAACACACACTGAGTAATTCCAGCAAACCCACTTGCACTCATATTTACACTGGGTTCTAACAGTCTCCAAGTGCAATTCCTCAAAACACTTTTTTAGTTTTAAAGCCTTAAGGTTTTTAACGCTGCAAAACATGTAATTCACATGCAGCACTTAGATCACATGCAACACTAGCTTAGCAGCTCCTACACGTGCTGTGCAGTCACAAACTTATTGAGGATTCAAACATGTCAATGCTATTATAAATGTAGGACAAGATATGCAATCACTAATTTTTTTTAAAAAATCTTACAAGGTTTGCTATTTCTTACACCTACCTTTTTAGCTTCTAAAATAAAGCTTCTAACACAATGATGAAATACTGTTTATAAAATTAGACTATTTTGATATAATTTTGCCAAAATATAAGCCATTATCCAGGCAACCTTCATTGTTATATTTCAACACATTTAACATATCAGCATTTATTGTAATGTGTCCAGCAGCTCAATAAATGCTTTGAGTATCCACATGTGGCTAGAAACCGGATGGAGTGCAATTAACTTCAAAGGCTCCCTCTAGGCTATTGATCACAATCCTGTAAAAATATAACTGTTTTGTGTAATGAAAATTATAAAAGGGGTTTTAAACTTAATTTATAATTGTTATTGTATTTTTTATGCAGCCCTTGTACTGTTTCTGTGGTTCTGGTTGCCACAGCCAATGAGTGGTTACGGCAGCAGACTCCTTATGATACGTTCATGTTTTGATACATTGTTGGTAGGAAGCAGAGAGCAGGAAAATGTTTACTCCCGTGAATGTGGCTAATTTCTGTGTTCACACTCAATTTTAAGTATATTTAAGTATCATATTTTGACTGCATTTCTTTTTTTATTTCATGGTAACATTTTACTCTCAAACAAGTAAAAACCCATACTGCATTCATAAAGTAATACTTCCTCTTCAAAGAGAGAGAAACTTAAAAGTTAAGTTTCAAATATGTAATTTGGTACAAAACAATACAAGAAATGTAACAATTATTTCCCAAGCCACCCATGGCAGCTCATCACCAACATGAGTATTCCCCGCCCCTCAGGTCACTGGACAGGAAAGGGTTAACTCCCAACCCTATAACATCCGCTCTGCACCGCCCCCACCTTGTCTTTTTCCTGTCCAGGTCACTTGTGTAGCTTACCGTTTCCAGGGTCTCTCTGCTCTCTCTGCCCTGATGCCTCCCATATGCTCCCCGGAGGGGATCGCGGTGGAGAAGGACCAATGGCTGGGTCACATTCCACCTGTCAGGCCCACAGTTAAACTGGCCGTGTTGTTTGGTGGCGAAGTGCGGATCCTCTGAAAACCGCTTCTAACAGACGCAGGAAGTACGTCATTTTCCTCCCAGAGCCAGGCAATCTTGCGTTCCACCGGCCGGATGTGTGCGTCGTTCCGGTCGCGCGTCGTTCCGGTCGCGCGTCGTTCCGGTCGCGCGTCGTTCCGGTCGCGCGTCGTTCCGGTCGCGCGTCGTTCCGGTCGCGCGTCGTTCCGGTCGCGACGGATGCGTGCGCCGGCGTCTTGACGTCACGACGCGCGCCGAAATTGGAAAGTGGAGCGTGGTGTGTCGGTGAGCATGGAGAAAGATAGATTCTTCATATTTTGGACGCAAGGGTGCTTACTATTGCCTGTCTCATAGGTTACAGACAAGATGGATCAGTCTGGCTCTGGGAGAGGAGTGCAGCCAAAAGTTTCTAGGTAAGCGAATGATAAGAGTTATTGTTTGGGGAGAGAGTGGAGGCTAATGGTGCTTGTTTCTTTCCTGTTTATCCTCTCTGCCGCTACTGAAGCACAGAAGGTGGAAAGTCAACAAGCAAGAAAGCAGTCGGTTGCAGAACAACCTTTAACGGCTGAGCCTCAAACTTCTTCAGCACCCCAATTGGATGCCTTAGTGTCCCTAATTAAGCAAGCAGTGGTGCAAGGGGTGCAGGAAGCATCTTCCTCAAGCAGGAGGCCTAAGAGGTCTCGGGAAATGCTGTATGAGTCCCTTTCGGACATTTCAGAAGATGAATATTATGATCCTGCGGATGTTCAGTCGGATTTATCAGAGGAAGGAGAAATTTTCTCTGAGGATGAGTCCGCCTTTGATACCTCGACAATAGAGGGTCTAGTGAAGGCAGTTAGGAAGACATTAAGTCTAACTGAAGAGACACCAAAGAGTTCTTCGGCAGACAAGTTGTTTCCGTCCGTGAAGAAACGTTCCTCTACCTTTCCGGTTCATGGTTCAATTAAAGAGCTAATTAGCTCAGAGTGGGAAAAGAGAGTGGTTGTTCAAGGTAAATTTGCAAAGAAATACCCTGTGGATGAGCCTAATGCAAAGTTGTGGGATAATCCACCTAAGGTTGATGCGGCAGTGGTTCGCTTGGCTCGGAAGACTACCCTACCGGTTGACGATGCGGGTGCATTTAGAGATCCGATGGAAAAGCGGATGGAGTTGGATCTGAAGAAAGCATTTGTCTCTGCCGGGGCATCTTGCAGGCCTGCGGTTGCACTAACTTCAACTTCTAGGGCGATGAAGATCTAGGTAAATAATCTAGAAGATGCCATTTCTTCAAATGTCAAGAGATCAGTCCTGCGAGATATGTTATCTGATCTAAAAATAGCTACTGATTTCATGGCAGAAGCTTCCATCGATTTAGTCAGGTTGGCAGCGAGGTCAATGGCTCTTTCAGTAGCATCAAGGAGAGCACTATGGCTGAAGTCCTGGTCAGCAGACACTGCCTCTAAAGCCAATTTGTGTCAATTGCCTTTTGAAGGGGACAGATTGTTCGGTGAAAGTCTGGATTCAATTATTAAAAAGGTGTCTGGTGGGAAAAGTGTTTTTCTTCCACAGGAGAGAAAATTCAGACGTCATGGGCCAAGAGCCAAAAAATAGGAATTTTCGGAACTCAAGGCAGTACAGGCCTGGGAGGTCTCAAGGCAGACAGTCTCCATGGAGACCTTCTAGAGGGGAGCCACGACAACCGGCAAAGAAGGCAACTGGTTTTGGCTCTTCCTCAAACAGAACACAATGAGATCAGGCCGGCTCAAACCTGTGCAGTAGGAGCGCGTCTGGCACTCTTCGAGGAGGTTTGGGCCGAGCATATTCGGGATCGTTGGGTTCTAGAGATTATAAAGGAAGGTTATCTCGAATTTTCCAGGGTCCCAAGATACGATGTGTATCGAGTTTCTTTGGTGCCGAAGGTTCAAGGTGCAAAGGAAATAGTTCAAGAATACATGGACCAGTTGCTAGAAACCGGTGCTGTAGAACCAGTACCTCGGGAGCAACAGAGGAGAGGGTTTTACTCCAAACTCTTTCTAGTAAGAAAATCCTCAGGGGCGTTCAGACCTGTGCTGGATCTTCGACCCCTAAATCAATTTATATGTTGCAGGAAATTCAGAATGGAGTCCCTGACATCCATAGTTGCAGCAATTCCGCCTCGAGCATGGTTGGTAAATCTGGATCTCAAAGACGCATACTTCCATGTTCCAGTGTACGGTCCACACAGAAAATACCTGCGGTTTGTGTTTCGGGAACAACACGTGCAGTTCACTTGCCTCCCGTTTGGCCTGTCCACGTCTCCAAGGACATTTTCAAAGGTCTTAGTAACAGTAATAGCTTTCCTGAGAGTGAAGGGGGTCCCAGCCTTCCATTATCTGGACGATATCCTTCTGGTGTCCAACTCAGAAGAAGAAGCTGTAAAAAACAGAGACGAAGCGGTTGGAATTATGCAACATTTCGGTTGGGTAATAAACTGGCAGAAAAGTCATCTGGTGCCAACTCAGAAGATAGTCTTCTTAGGAGCCAGTTTGGACACTCTTCAAGGGATAGTGTCTCTTCCAGAACAGAAGGTCTCATACATCATGGACCGAGTGAGGTCCTTTCAACAACTCACCAGCATGTCAGTCAAGGATTGCATGTCAATTCTGGGTCTATTTTCCTCCACCATTCAGATGGTACGTTGGGCAAGGTGGCACATGAGACCCCTTCAATTATGTTTTCTGGGTTCAGGGTCGACCAATCCCGTAAATCTGAAGACTCCTTCATATTCCAAAACAGGTGATGGCGAGCCTAGACTGGTGGTTGATTTCGAGGAATCTAACCAGAGGAATGCCGTTAACAGAACCAGACTACGTCACGATTACAACAGACACCTCTCAAACAGGCTGGGGAGCCATGTTAGGCGATCTGTCAGCCCAAGGGCAGTGGGAAGTCTCTCATCTTCCTTCCAATGTATTGGAGTTGAGGGCAATAAGGATGGCTCTATTAGCCTTCTCAGAGAGGATAACACACAGGTGGGTGAAAATCCGGTCAGACAATGCCACGGCGGTGGCTTATGTACACAGACAAGGAGGCACCAAGAGTGCGCAGTTAATACAAGAGCTGTCAACTATCATGTCATGGGCAGAATCAAACCTCAGAGGTTTAGTAGCCTTTTTTGTGCCAGGCAAAATGAATGTGCAGGCGGATTTCCTAAGCAGAAATGCCTTGGAGCCAGGAGAGTGGTCCCTGAATCCCGCTGTGTTCCAGACCATTACCCAGAGATTTGGCAATCCAGAGATAGACCTCATGGCCTCGGATCACAACCACAAGTGCAGGAGGTTCTTTTCAAGGTACCCATCCCGGATGTCCAGTGGGGTAGATGCCCTAAATCAGAACTGGAGAGGGATGTTCGGTTATGTCTTTCCACCCTTTCCATTAATTTGGAGGGTATTGAAGAAAATAGACAAAGAAGGGACACAGGTGATTGCAATAGTTCCATTCTGGCCCAGGCGTCCCTGGTTTCCACTTTTGAGGCAGATGTCAGTGGAGCCTCCAATTAAACTACCAATTGTGAAAGATCTGCTGATGCAGGGCCCAGTTCCATTTCAGGAGGTGTTCCACCTGTCGTTGAGGGCATGGAAGTTGAAAGGCAGAGGTTATCAGGTATGGGCCTCAAGAAAGATCTGATAGAATTGCTGTTGAAATCTAGAAAGCACTCAACGTCAAGTCAGTATTATCGTGTCTCGTCCTGTTTTGTTAAGTTTGCGGAAGATAAGGGATTTGATCCCAGATGTCCTGGGGCGTCGGAATTGGTGCAGTTTCTCTTTGCTGGGTACCAGAGGAAGCTTAGTGTCAGCACTTTGAGAGGACAAGTTTCGGCACTGTCTGCATTAACTGAAAAACCATGGGCTGAGGATCCGTTGGTCATTCGCCTGTTCAATGCACTTAAAAGAGTGTGTCCAGTGAGACGACTGGGGATGCCTCCATGGGATTTGCCTTTGGTCCTAAAGGTTTTGATGGCAGCTCCGTTTGAACCGTTGGAAAAGGCTTCGGATTGGCATGTTACTCTGAAAGCTTTATTTCTGGTGGCGATCACTTCAGCCTGCAGAGTAGGGGAAATTCATTCTCTTTCGGCGAAGGAACCTGATACGGTTTTATTCCCTGACAAGGTGGTCTTGAGACCAGCGAATTTCTTCCGAAGGTTGTATCACAATTTCACATGAATTTGGAGATAACTTTACCCTCCTTTTGTCCGGATCCCAAAACAGAGCGTGAACAACAGTGGCATACGTTGGATCTAGTTCGAATAATATCTCATTATCTGACCCGTACACAGTCGTGGAGGAAGTTAGAGAGACTGTTTGTCATTCCGAGGGGTCCTAGAAGAGGTTGTGCTCCGTCTAAAGCGACTATTAGTCGATGGATCGTTGGATGCATAGTGTTCGCTTATCACAAAACAGGCAGAGAGGTACCTAGAGACTTGAAGGCTCACTCTACTCGAGCATTGGCTGCTTCCTGGGCGGCGGAAGCCAGAGCGCCGCCAGACGTAATTTGCAAGGCTGCAAGATGGTCCTCCTTGCATACATTTATAAAACATTATAAGTTAAATGTTTTTCTTTCCCAAGAGGCTAAATTTGGGAGAAAGGTTTTGCAAGCTGTATTGCATTCATAATAAATATTAAGCATCAGTTGTTATCCCTCCCTTCTTTTTGGCTTTGGAAATTCTCATGTTGGTGATGAGCTGCCATGGGTGGCTTGGGAAATAGAGAAATTTTATTACTTACCGTAATTTCTATTTCCAAGTCGCCTACCATGGCAGCACTCACCAGCTTCCCTCCCTTCTGAAGCTAGGAAACATAGACAAGGTGGGGGCGGTGCAGAGCGGATGTTATAGGGTTGGGAGTTAACCCTTTCCTGTCCAGTGACCTGAGGGGCGGGGAATACTCATGTTGGTGAGTGCTGCCATGGTAGGTGACTTGGAAATAGAAATTACGGTAAGTAATAAAATTTCTCTATTTGTCTCTGATTGCAGAGACTAAGCTAGAGTCCTGCGCGGGTCCATTTTTTGGGACCCGTACCCGACCTGTACCCACAACCTGCAATCCGGACCTGCAACCCGCATTGTTACCCGCTTGGAACCGCTACCCGACCCTACCCACAAGTACCTTATCCCAGACCCGCAACCCGCTGACCATCAAGGATCAGGAAGTGCTACAGGACTCTAGAATAAGCAGCGAAGACTATTGCCAAGACATTGGTAGTGGTGTTACAAGTGCCCATTTACTTTAGGTTCTAGGGTTATAAAAGTGTTTATATAATTGTACTGCAAAAGTACTTAACATTTAGTATAAAATTATTTACCTATATATAAAGCTGTAGCATTTTTACTAATGGCATAAATGAATGTCTGAGATTGCTGATCATAAATGTGCCTGGTTTACTGTTTTGCCAGAATTTATTCTAAAAGTACGCGTTTTAATTTACTTGGCAAAGTCTATTAATGTTTATAAGGCGAAACCTGCACAATTTGAATAAAACTGGCATATTTCCAACGACTGCATAGGAACTTACATATCTTAAACAATTTTACTGTTGGTCTGTACATGTTCATTAGACTTGGCTGGTTTCTGTGCCATCTATTAAATTACATTCCGTGGCTGTTTTTTTAGCTTTTATATATTGTTTTACGCAATATGGTGCTGGTTACAACCTGTCAGAATCCCATACATATACAGTATATTCCTCATTAGGGCTATGCAACACTGTCCCACCCAAGGAAAGATGCAATGGTGAAATTGCCCTTGTCCAACGGCAGCCTCATTAAATAGGAAATGCATTACATAAGATAAGGGTGCTGGGAGGCAGCACAAGAACACACAAGCCTGTGTTACAAAATAATCCCTGTCTAATAGCACCAGTATGTGTATAAGGCAGAAATGCATGCGATATAGCAACATATGGTTTTGAGAGCTGTGATTAGTTCCTGAAAGGACTGTAGAAGTCAAAGTGCACTGTACTTTTAGAACTCAAAGGCTTTGCTTTTTGTTACTGGTGCAGCTTTATCATTAGTATTGTGCAAACTGAAGCTGCTTAAAATACATCTTATTTCATTTTAGGCTGTGACTGGCCAATCACATTATTAATTCTTATGTAATGGGGAATTTTAATGTTTAACCCATTGAATTCTTTTTCAGATCTTTATGGCCACCCACCACCCATCTAAAAACACTTCCTTTTATTTTACGAACTGTAATGTTAATGCAGAAGTCAAAGTTCCAGAATATCTGTCTGACTGTGCTAGTGTCTTCCAATTCTCTTTTAAGTGATTGAGCAGCAGCAGGCCTGGACTGGGATTCAAAATAAGCCCTTGCATTTAAAGTACAAAGAGGCCCAAAACAGCCCCCACCAGCCCACAAAATAGTGACTGTCTATGGCATCTTACAATAGCCCCTCTGGCATTCACCATAAACCACATATTGCCAGTCTGGGCCTAGAAGCATCTGCTTAAAGTTGGCCTTTTGTGCTTTCTTTTGATATTCAGAAAATCTGATGCATCACAATTCTAAAAACATGTGTGTGGTAAGGTCAACATTCAGATATTTTTGAAGTTAACATTTTTTTTTTTTTTTTTTGCAATACCACATCTTTGCTTTTTCGCAGATATATTGAGAGATGCAGTAGTGTCTGGGAATTGAGCAGTCATAGAGGCTTTAGAGTTAGATCGAAGGCCGTGTGAAAGGAGAGTGTTAGAACTCACCCTGGTGGTCTAGTGGGCTGGTGGGGATGCCACACTCTCAGCAGGGCCCACTGCGCTCTAGGCGGGAATGCCCACCGCGTTAATCTGCTTCCTCAGACGATGTGTTCTATGCACTTCTGGGTTTTACATGCCGCATGCACGACTTCATTAGGTCTAATTTTGTTTGTTCCTGGGTGCACTTACGATCTGATATTCTCTGGTTTTGATCCCTGCCTGTCTGACTTTGTTTGTACTCTGCCTATACCATCCTCTGCCTGCCTGACTATTCTTGAACTCTGCCTGTACCAACCCGGCCTGTCTGACCTTGCTTGAACTCTGCCTGTAGAGACCCAGGCCCGTCTGACCTTGCTTGAACTCTGCCTGTAAAATAAAATGTACAGTCTTTTGCAGCCTATCACCCTGAAAAACTGAAAAGTAGCCAGCGTTTTTTGGGACTTTTTGAGGAACTCCTATCTACTCTATTGCACTTCACCTGGTCTGAGGTGGCGAAGGAAAGTCTGGCGCAAGAGGTAACGTTTATTAAAATCCGCATATTAGTGAATTTGCTTAGTTACGTCCATTCGCCAGCGCTACAGTCTAACTTCTCCGCTAGTGAATTTACGCCAGCGCCAGTTAGTAAATCAGCAAAGTGATGAAATGACCTCACGCTGGTGAATTTTCACCAGCGTTAGTCACTTCGCCCTTTAGTAAATTTGCCCCTATTTCTCATTATAGCTTGGGAGGTTAGTGTTGCCTTCCATAAATACTTGATAACTATCGTGCCCTTTTGCTTGTCCAGAACACTTGCTTTTTTCCTCTCATATTAAGACTTGGTGGCACTTGATTAGCTGAGGGTTCCTCCCGAAGCCAAAGGCGGTTGCTAAAGATGGAAGATTGAGCTGTGACCGTGAGGCTAGCACTTGTTCTGAACTTAGGGAGCCGTTCGTGACAGAAAACTACAGCACAGAGAGAAATATGGACTTATTGACCAATTAAGTAAAAATTATACCTTGTATGTATATCTTTAGATTAAACTTAGAGAACCCTTCTAAATACCGACATTGTCCAAAAGACCATGTGAAGCCAAATAAAAAGGACAAAGGGAATAATTATATGGCTGAATATGTAGGGCTGGAATGACACATTGTCACTTACTCTAGAACAGGAAAAGATCGGCACACAGGCATTCAAGTTGCAGGATATACTTGCTTGTTTATTGTGTGGAATGCAACGTTTCGTGGTCACGCCCCTTTGTCAAGCATGCTGCATTCCGCACAATAAATGAGCAGGTATATCCTGCAACTTAAATGCCTGTATACCGATCTTTTCCTGTTCTAGAGCATATGTGAGGCTGCCGGAGCCTCTAAGACTGTGCACCAGGCTGATCCGCATAAGGGTGTGCACCTGTTCTACCTACTTTGGTGAGACATTGTCACTTACACCTGACTACAACTGGTAGTACAATAGCCTATGATTTCATCTGAAAATGTACATTACAAGTCAATAAGAAACAAGCTGGGGATATTCTGATAAAGACTTAGACAGACTTGAGATGTGTCTTTGGTTTTAGGACTAAAAAGCCACCCAAATATGTGGCACATTGATACTAATGGATTTTAATTAACAATGCACCTGCCAGCACTTTGTGAAACAAGTTCTGGAAGGCATTTTAAATTATGTTCTGCATAGCCTGATTGATCAAGATAATAATGCTTGAAAAAAAATTAATTTTTAAAGAAACATCTCCTTGAAATGGCAGAGCCCTTTCCGCCCATTCTTTTGATCAGCTACTAAGACTTTAAAGCATACACCATGATGACCCTCACAGTTATGTAGTGGTAACAACTTACAGAGCGCTTTACAATAATATTATAACAAACAGGGCAATAAATTAACAAGGAAGGTTTACCCAATGAATCATTCATTCAACTGGTTTATATTGCCTTGTGGAAGTATACATTTATAAACTAAAAAAGGACACAATACCTTGAAAGAGACACAGTGAGCCTATTATGAGAAGCCTTGTCATTGTTTCAGTTACGTATGTAACTACTGTGCTTTCAATGGAAATAATTTCACATGGAGGAGGGAATTTTTTCTTAATTCAGCATCTGACCCTTTAATGCAACTTCCATTGTGCAGGGCAGATACTGTATGTCAGACACACAACTGAATATGGGTTTTTATCACACTGTATTCAGATTATGTTTCACAAGAGCAAAGACTTAAGATATCTGAGATTGTTCATTGTTACTCTATAGTCCATAAATATTGTTTTTAGAAAACTATAGAGCCTTTTTTTTCTTACTTACCTTAGGTTTACACAGTTAAAAAAATGTAATGTTTAGTTAGTTTAGCGTATTTGTGAACATAACAGTTTTATTTTCTGTAATTTACTGCAATACCACTTTAAATGCTAGTAAAAGTTAAGGGGTTGTAAGCTAGCAATTAGTGAATTTGTTGCATTTCATTTTGCCAAAAAATTCTGTGACTTAGTGAAATGGCAAAGATTCCTGAAATTCATTAGTCAATAGGCGTTAAACGTGCCTATTTTTACATGCTACAATTTTTTATGCACGCTACAATTTTTTCTCACTCCAAATGCATTATTATGGGCAGTTTTTCTTATGGTGACTTTTTTGTCTCTGTGACAATTTTGTCTTGTCTATTTTTATTGTTGTGGCAATATTTTTCCAAATCTGCAGATGGCGAAGTGTTGAATTTCACTGCGAATTCATGCCTGACGAAAAAATTCTCTCATCACTATTGTAAACCCCAAAATACATGTATGCAAAAAAAAAAAAAAAATGTAATAAAGAAACTCTCAAATATACAGTTGTGTTCATAATAATAGCAGCATGTTAAAAAAAGTGAACAAAGCTCAAAATCCTTATAATAGCTTTTATTTCCATACATGCAAATGAATTGATGACACTGCACATAATGTTCCAAATCACATTTTGAAGAAAAATCTATCACATTTTTGTTAATCCTTTTCAGAAAGTGAAGAAAAGGGAATATTAGGCTGTTCTAAAAAATAGCAGTGTCTGTATTCTTCTTTACAAACCCAAACATTCCCTGTATAAACTGAAAAATGTTTCAAGATTTTGCTTTTCTTTGTATCACTGAACTAATATTTTATTGTATAACCACTGTATCTAAGAACTTCTGGCACCTGTGAATTGCAGCCCAGGATGATTGGACTACCTTCCACAATCTTTCTGCATTTATTCAGCATCATTATGCCAGAGTTTGCTCGTTTAACACAGTCACACATTATACATAATTACATTATAATACATTACACATCATAAAAAACTAAAACAAACACTACTACCTGCTTAAAAGAGAAGAATTAAAAACAGCAATAGCTGCAGGTAAAAAAGATCTCTTATAACGATCAGTAATACATCTAGGTAGAAATAATCGATTACTAAAGGAGCTACAATATGACTCCAAACTTTCATGTAAAGGATGATAATCATTTTCAAAAATACTGATTAATTTAGACAACATCTTCTTCTCTAAAACCATCTCTAAGGTCTCATACCTAAAAAAGAACCTGCCCTCCTAATCAATTTATTAAGTCTGTTTACATTGGCTGCCTTCAGTTGACTTCCCCAGCACACCAACCAAAAAACATCTAGCTACCACTGAATGATAAAACATTAGTATTGTTTCCTTGCATTCATTGAATGATCTTAATCTTCTAAGGAAGAAGAGCCTACTCATGCCCTTCCTATATCGTACCTCTGTGTTTTTGGCCCAGTCCAACCTTTTATCAATAAAAATACCCAGGTATTTATATTCTTCTACCATATCTACAACAACCCCCATTTATACAGGCTGATTGAAGATCAGTTCTCAACTTTCTAAAATCCACTACTAACTAACTTGCAGCACACCACCCCACAAAACTATTAATTACACTTGTATATTCAGCATCCTGTGGGGACAGAAGCTGCATTTAATGAATATTAACGCTATAATAAATGTTGTAAAACTGCAATCCAGAAGGCAAGGACAGGAAATGCGTACCGCATTGCAGCAGAAGCTAAGACTAACCCCAAAAATTATATTAATAGTAAAAAGATGCTAGTTGAGAGTGTTGCTCCTTTAAATAATGGTACCAGTATGGCTGTAACAGATACAGAAAAGGCAAATGTGCTGATTTTCTTCAGTGTATAGAATACAGGGGTCAGAGAACCCAGACTAACCTCATAGCTGCACTGTTGGCTTAGCTGAATCTAGTTAGTGGCTTACTCAGATATGGCTCATAAAACTTTAATAAGAATTAATGTGAACAAGGCGTCATGGCCAGATGGAGTACACTTAGCATTTTCTAAACCTTTTTGACCATCTTTTAAGCATCAGCCATATTGCATGTTAATAGCATACTTTCCTGCTGTATATCTACTGTATGTGCTGTATAGAAGCTAAGTTTAGGCGTTGCCTAAGCAGAAAGTTATATCTGCCATAAAATTTATTCTTTAGTTTTGGTTATTTTCAGTTCTGACAATACTTTTTTTTTTCATGTTGCCATGTTATGTGAACCTGAATTGCTTACTAATTGTATTCTTAATTTTATATTGTTTGTATATTGTACCCAGTCTGTCCCTAAAATTCAAATAATTGACAGTAGCATAGATGGTGGGCTGTGAATCAACAGAAAATATATTGGGGGTCTTCTTGGTATGGGGGGGGAGACTTCAAAGGCACAGATCTGCCTTTATAAAGGGCTCTGGTCACTTTGGGTTGGTTCAGATGTCTAAAGCACAAGGTGTTTAATTTCTAACACTATTCTGTGTTGATCTTTAGTTCTTCTTTTACACTGCATCATATTCTTATGCAACTGTATTTTAGAAGCAGTGTGGGAGTGCAAAGAGCCTTTACAGAAGCCCATGTGTTTGTATTGGTATCCTTTCTGTCATTTTGTATCTGTGAAAATAACAATACTTTAAAAGGGAGATCAAGTGTGTATGTCCTGCCAACATAATTGTAATATTCTTTTAAGCCAAATACTTTATGGTTTCTGCTAATCGCTTATTTCTTTTAGTCTCGATTTACAGTACACTCAGATTTCAAAAGTAACTCGTTGTTTGCTCATGCCTCTCTTTATCTCTTGCCCCAGTAAAATGTTGGTGGCATCTTAAATTTTTTTTACGTGTGAGGTGACAAAGTCGACCTGTAGCTGACCTTAACCTGCCTGACCCATAAAACACTACTAAGTTTCCTTTTATTCTCCTACAGGTGGTCCTGTGAGCAAAATTTGCAATAGCATCCCAAATCCCACCCCCACCAGATTATTACTGCTTATGCTGTATAGTGGATCTGTACATTTCCCACAAGATGCAAAGTTCTATGTTCATAAGTGCCTTGCTATGCCATGACTTTTTAGTTGTTTATGTTGCCAATAATAATAAAGCACTGAGTTTGTAGAATAAAAAAAGCTTTTTCTAAAACTCAGTGAAGGCCTAAGGGCGGCAATGCTTTCTATTAGCATTATTAAGACACAGTAGTTCTATACCAGGTACAGTGGCTACATTTTACCTCTTTTCGTTTAACAGTCACTTGCATTGTAGCCATTAACTTAAAATTGTTGTGAATAGGAAGAACTGGGGTTATACCATCTTTAGGCTATAAATAAAGACATGTTCCTTGCCACTTTTTTGAAAGACTCTTATTTCACTCTCGTAACTCCTTTTGTGACAAAATTAGGAAATTCTTAGTATATTTCAATATCTAAGTTCAATTTTCAAAAATGTGTGTTTAAACAAAAAATTTAAACAGTCACTAATGGTAGTGATTTATTACCAAGTCCTGTGTTTTATCATTATCATGCAGGGGAGAAATATTCTCTACAGAGACAGCAGTCTGTCCCTCAGCAGGCGTCTATACCAGTCATTGATAAGGTAGAAGACCAAGCCATCTCATATGGCCCTGAGCTTAATGAAAGAGAAGCATTTCGGGTCGAAAAATTTAAACAGCTGCTTGCTGGCCCAAATACTGACCTTGGTAAGGATGTTTTTTTTTTTTTAAATGTATGAATTACATAAATAGATTAGCTATTCAGTGGCACACATCCACAAATGTTTTATATGTGTGATCAGGCTTTGCTGGATATCCCTGTTCTAAATTTAACTAAAACAAGGTCTCTTACTCACACATGATTGTCATCCCATTTACTGAAAACACCAGTCTCTGATTTCAACTTCAAATTATATCATAATCTTAAGGATCCACTTACCTTTGCCACATGCAGATATGTCATTGGATTATTTTTTTTTTCAATAAATACATGACCAAATATAATAAATTTTGAAGTTTTTACATCAGATGATGTTTTAAGTCACATAATGTAGAATCACCAAGAAAAAAAGCCTAACTCATATTGGTTTTCATTTTTTATTATCTGTGGTTTTTGAGTTATTTTATTCAGCAGCTCTTCCATTTTTATCTTAACCAATCTGGTAACTAGGGTCCAAATTACCCTAACCCTACCCTATCTGTTCTTTATAATGAAGACAAATTTCAAGAGTTTCCTTTAAAAGTTAACAAAATGCGGAACAGCCTGAGAATATCCAATGTATTGCTAAGCTAGAAATGTTGTTTCCCGTGCCAAACTCCTGTAATGCGGGTAAGAATGATATAGAAATACTTGGAAACTGTTTCAGTATTTCTGCAGAGAAAAATTGATTTTATTTACATAGTTATCTTTTTTTGGTATGCACCTTGATTAAATTCATAAATAATCAGATTTAATAAAGTGCATATTAAAGGAAATCGTATTTGTATTGCTTTGAATAATTTTATTTATTTATACTCATGAATTAATAACATGTTTTGGGATTCTCATTCACAAGCATGAATGTTGAACGTTTTTAAAGAAAAAATGTTTGCTGAGAAAATAGGGGTTCTCCTTCCTTGGAGAAAAAAAATAAGCTGTAGCTTTGTTAGCCCCTTTAAAAAAAATAAATAAAAAACCTGCTATGTAACACAAGCACACATGCTCTCAATCCCTTAATATTCCCTAATGGCTAGCACTACATGAAAAGGAGGATACTACCTGTATGGCATTATGTTGGAATCAAGAAGGCATGTTTGATTACATCATTTGTACAAATATGCTGAAGCCCCATCAAGGCAGTGCCCTGTGTATCAGTTCTAAACTAAATTACAATTATGTATTGTAATGCTAAGATCCTAGGCAATTCTTTAAGGGATGGGGGGGGGGGTTGAGTGAACCAGCAATCAAAGCAAAACTACCACCACTTCTATTAGTAAAGGGGTCCAGCAACCATTAACTGGTTTTTTTTTATTTATTTTTTTATTTATTTTTTTAAATAATGAAAGCAAATTCATTTCTAAGTAGCTTTCAAATATCAATAAAATCATACATTTTTATTAGTTTTATTTCCAAGTTTTTTTGTTTTTTTTTAAATGCCTATGTTTTCATTTTCAATGCACGTCTGGCAGTGAAACAGGACATTTTGTACCAGGAAGAAGCGTGAATTTAATTTAAAATCAACACTCTGTAATAAAACAATAAAACAACTGTCTATTTATTGTCTGATGTAACCTACCATGTACAGTATGGGTGCTTTTTGTTTGTGTTTGAATATAGTGCCTTATACAACCCAGCTAGATAATCTTTAGTACTGAAATGGTAGTGTTTCATTATGGCATTAACCAGTGGTGCATACTATTAGAAAAATATGTTTACTTATATGACCATTTACATATATAATTTTAATAGAGACTTGCATATAGATTCTTTTTCACAGATATACTTATTTATGGTTGGGCGTTTTAGTTAGATAATGTGTTGCCTAAATATAAGCTGCCTGTTACAATTCTGAACAAAACACTTAATTGAAAACACTATACTCCAGCGCAGGGTAGAGAATGGTAGCAAAGTTACATTTATCTAGGAAATAGAAGCAGAGCAAATTAAAAAAATTTTTTGTATGTGAGCAAGGGGAATTGGTATATGTATGCTGTCTTTTTCAACTTTGTTCGGAATATATTTTGCCTGTTGTTTTAATCAGGACACATCTATTGTTTTTGAAAATTCTCGAACAGGGAAAAGTCTGTAACTGAAAGTAAAATCACATTTTATTTTCAACTGTTCTTAGGAGCTGAGTCAAAGCAAATCCACTGACTCCACTGAGAAGTCTCTTTATCATGAGCTGCTCTCTGATTTATTTTAAGTTGTGCTCCTATGAACAGGACGTAGGTTGTTACTTAACTTTCAGTTTCAGATTTTGTTTAATGTATGAAATCACATTTGTTGTAAAACATAAGCTCATACGGTACATATGCTACGGTACATGTTTTTTTAAGTTAACACTGAGGGGCACATTTACTTAGGGTCGAATATCGAGGGTTAATTAACCCTCGATATTCGACCGTCAAAGTTAAATCCTTCGACTTCGAATATCGAAGTATTTAGTGCTATTCGCTCGTTCAAACGATCGAAGGAATAATCGTTCGATTGAACGATTAAATCCTTCGAATCGAACTATTCAAAGGATTTTAATCCATCGATTGAACGATTTTCCTTCGATCCCAAAAAAGCTAGGAAAGCCTATGGGGACCTTCCCCATAGGCTAACATTGATGCTCGGTAGGTTTTCAGTGGCGAAGTAGGTGGTCGCAGTTTTTTTTTTTTAAAGAGACAGTAATTCGACTATCGAATAGTCGAACCATTTTCGGTCGAATCGTTCAATTCGAAGTCGATGGTCGAAGTAGCCAAAAAAATACTTTGAAATTCGAAATATTTTTTATTCTAATCCTTCACTCGAGCTAAGTAAATGTGCCCCCTGAAAAAGGGGATATACTATCCCTTTAAATCTTTATCTAATTCTGGTTTGTGTTCTGTTGTAGAATTTGTAACTTCCTAATATTGCTGGAATTTATATAGATATATTTTAAACAAATCTTGTAAATGATTATTCTCTAGTCAGAACGTGGGTGATGTTTGTATGGATTGATTTTTCCATTGAGATTGCATCTCTTGCTGTTGAAGCAGAAAGATGTGTCAAAGTAGACAGGCTGCTGTTATCAGCAGTCATTTAAAATTCTCTTTTAGCTGCTTTCAGCCACCCCTAAATTGTCAGTGTGTTTTTTTTTCTTGAGCAAAAATATGTTTTGCATTCTGTATATGGTGAATTTTAAGTAATCTTGTAATTGTTCCGATGCAATTAACCAGTAGTTATTATATGCATTTGTTTTCTTTTTAATTAGTTTAGTTAAAGGTTTAAGTATTCTCATATGGTACTTTTAAAATGTATTTGAGCTCTTTGGAACTTTTGTGTTTATTGTTTTTCTCTTTTGCTCTTATCGTTAAAATGTTAGTTTGAAAAATGCCCAAAGGTTTTTATTTGCCTTTATGTCAATCTTTACAGTCATAAAATTTTTATTCGTTGCTCTCTATAGATTATTAGAATCCAGAAAAAGAGTATGACTTTACCAAAAAGCTGTTATTAAGACATCTTAAAATCTCGTTTGTGCACCAGAATGGGGGAACTGATGTCCATCCCCATGCCCTGGCTACACAATTAAATGGTTAAGAGAACAGGGGGAATGTGGGGAGTGCAGTGACATCTAGGAAGTGCTGAATGGAAAGTGAAAGTAATTGCTTGCCCTGCCTCTACTCCTAAGGCATAGAGGAGGGGCAGGCAGTATTTGATTGACAGCTGAGACTTTTAAATGAGTTTACAACAGCCATGAATGCTTCAATAAAAAAAATAATTTGGATTTCTTGCTTAATTTGAAAAGGACTTTTATTATACAGATTTTAATGTCTGGGTGATAGGTCCACTTTAAAATCCATCTATTTAGAAAATTATATTTGAACCCAATCAAGTACATAACTTTTAGGCAGATTATAAAAAATATGCTACCCGCAATTAAAATTCACAATGCAATAACTCTCTAAGGAAGAATGTTATACTGTAAAATACCAATTTATGCAAATGATATTCATTTAAAATTTTTATCAAGCTTCCCCATAAGGGAGAATTCTTTTTAGTTCTATGAAAAACTTGATGGCATTTTTTTAGACTAAAAGCACAAGCTTAATTTTGCCTGATGTATAATCTTAGACTATTTAGCACTTCCGTATGGGAAGTTATATAGGTCTGTTCTTAATCACAAAAGGGCAACAAAATGCAGATTACACAGAGAAGTCAGTTCTAGAGAGATATGTATACAAAACTCTTATGTTCATTTAAATTATTCTAATGTTTATATAAAATGCAGATAATGGGGATGGCTTTGATGTTAATAATAGAAGACTAAGTTGTTGAGGGTAGGGATGTTAATTAAAAGAACAATTTATTTAAAAAAATCTAATTAAAGTATGATACTAAGCAAAATGTTAGAAATGTGACTACATTAATGTGCCCTATCAATGGTCTTGCTGTTTCACATATTTGAAGGTGTCAGGATTAATTCTCTATTACTAATTAAGATGCACAGATTAGGCAACAGAGACAAGATCACCGTGTGTGCTGTCAGAAACTATAATTTAGCTTGTTCTGATGGACATTAAAAATGACCACACTGATATATTAAAATGGGATAATTTAAGTAAAGCTAATTAATGTTCTCACTATACAACTAGTGTGGTACAGTCATTTTCCTCTTCATACTTTAAAGCCTTATGTGATGTTTTCTGTCATGTTGCGAAAGTCATTGGGGAATTAACAGTCACAGTCAGATGAGCTTTGTAGAGGTTTCAAATCAATATGACAGATATCTAAAGGAAACTGAAATACTTACAGTGAAAATGCACCAATTAAGATTACTCAGAATTAGTAGATAATTAAAAGAAAAAGGCACGCTGAAACTCATTAAATCAAGACTGGTAAAATGATGTAGAAAATGTATATATTGTTTTTCTTTTAACCACTGTAGTGTTTGTGCATCGGTTTATATTTCAAGACACTTGGGGGCACATTTACTAAGCTAGAGTGAAGGATTAGAATGAAAAATATTTCAACGTTTTTTTTTTTTTGGCTACTTTTACCATCGAATTGGCTACTTTGACTTTCGACTACGACTTCAAATCGAACGATTCAAACTAAAAATCGTTCGACTATTCAGCCATTCGATAGTCGAAGTACTGTCTCTTTAAAAAAAACTTTGACTACCTACTTCGCCACCTAAAACCTACCGAGCACCAATGTTAGGCTATGGGGACCTTCCCCATAAGCTTTCTAAGCTATTTTTGATTGAAGGTAAATCCTTTGATTTTTCCTTCGCATTTGCGGATTTATCGCATTTGCGGTAAATCCTTCGACTTTGATATTCGAAGTCAAAGGATTTTACTTCAAGGGTCGAATATCGAGGGTTAACTTACCCTTGATATTTGACCAATAGTAAATGTGCCCCTTGGACAGTGTTGTGCAGTATTACTCACTTTTCATTAATTGAAAACCTCTGGTACAGAATTGTTCCATCTGTAAAGACGGCATTAAAACAATAATGCTAGAAATTCTGTATTTTATATACAAAACTTACTTTGCAAAGTGACAAGGTTCATCAGCCCTGAAAGTCAAAATTATATCTGCTATAGACGCTGATGCGCTGCTTCATTTTTCCTGTGTTGCCTCACAAGGAAACTTTGGAAAATGAAGTGCACGGTAAGTTTTCCCATTGCTTTTTTGCCAATAGGAAACCATTTAGAGGAGATTTGTCTCCCACGGTAGTGTTTAATCTCTCCATATGCCAGTACCCTTATGACTGGCAGTGATATTAGGCCACTGCCCACTAGATTGCAACCCTTTTGTATTGTTTGGAAAGTGGCATTATGAAACTAAAGGAATCTCTAGTGTTTGATAAGAAAAGAAAAAAAGAGGTAAAACATCTAGCCGGGGCACAGTTTTAGATAAAACAAGACTAAACAAAAAGAAAATGATTCAGCCTAATACTTTAATTAGACAAATTCAAAAAGGAAATAAAACACGAAGTTGTTGTGGCTCTTCAAGCACATTATTAAGTATACCTATAAACCTCTCCCTATGCTTTTTTGATTCCTTTCTGCTACCTGCAATTTAGTCAATATAATGTGTCCATATAAATTAGTTTTCTAAGTTATTATTTTGCAAAAGTAAATCTGTGAATCTTTCTCTTTTTTGGGGTCTCAACTTTTTTTTATATTGTCTCATTAATGGAGAAGGAAAGTCAAATTCCAAAAGTCACTTGTGGAGGGTACCAAAAGTTAGGTCCCCTCAAGTAATTGTAATCACTTAAGATACCCTGGGCCAGTGCGCCAGTTAGCTTTCACCTTTCTCTAAACCATCTAGCAGTTAGGCAGGTTTTGCTTATTCGCTAAAAAAAAAAAAAAAAGTGAACTACTTTGGTGTGTGCCTTTTTTCTACATTACATTATGTAACTACATTAATTTTTGTTGTATATTTTCAGCTCTCTGCATTTACTGCCTTTTTATCCCATCATGCAATTTGAGTGTAAACTTTTTCACTACAAGTATTTTACTATTTTGTGCAATGGCAAAGGAACGGGTAGAGATACTTTGCAACATACACAAACAACTATATGTCCATGTAGCTATAATGATACGAGGAATCAATTTTCTTCAAACAGGCCACACAAATCACAACAATTATGGCTTTCCTTCAGTTGTAATAGTTAGATTAGTTGTAGCTGTCAGAATCAAGAGATTCTTAACAAAATTGTTGATCCATATAAAATCACCACAGTAATATTTTTAAAAAAAAATCTGTACATTCTTGAAACCACATTCTAGGGATAAACTTCTAATGTCAATGGCCATGGCGTATGTATAGTTATCTGTTGCTCTTATTAGTTATCCATGGATTTGCCACATCAAAATCTTGTAAAATCATACTGTTCAGAGTGTTCATCAGTTCAGCTCTTTATACATACTACTTCCGAAGATAGGGGGTAAATCTAGTTGGTAAGCATATGACTAAGCTTATGCAAAACAAAAAAATAACAAGTACAATAAAATAGATATCCTGCTTATTGCACTATACTGTATATATTCAGATGCACATATTGACATGTAGTTCATATGTAGGTATTTTTCACACATTTTGATAGAATTACAGCCTTTGTGCCTTATGTTGTAAAATGTAAACTTGTGGCTGAGAAATTTGTTTTAGGGTTATTGCATAATAAAGGATATATAGAATATATGGGATTTGCAACAGTCCTGATCCTTGCTGTGCTGTGTATTACATCCAGAGATATAGGGGAAAAGCAAAAGTTTTCAAAGAAAAGGTCAACTTTTTATGGTCCTATCCCTGATAAGGAACTGCAATGTAAGGTGAAGTGAGTGTAGCTCATTTGGAATATACAGTATTACATTTTAACATGTATTGTAAAAGCAGCATAGATAGTCACTTATATTTATTGTTTAACAGCTTTCTATTTTCATCTCTGTTAGGAGTAAAAAAGAAGTTTTGGTTGTATAAACAATTGTATCCATTACCATTTATCAAGTGGATAGGGGAGTTAATTGTTTTTTTCATCTATTGTTATTTTCTCTACCATGGTGCCAAGTCATAGTTTCAAGTTATCACTTATCCAGGTGAAAGTTTTCATACATTTCTGATGAAAGGTTGATCTTGCCACATATGAAATTCATCTGCTGTATTTCCACATCCACGTCCCTGATTTGTGGGGTTTGATCTGAGTCAGCGTTATGTATTTTTGAATGGCTCACGCCGGTCACTAAACAAGATTGCCACATACAGACCAATATGAATAGAGACATAGAGAATTATGTATCATTTTATATAAACTGAGTATTCAGTTCACAATGCGAGAGGTTAAAAAAGTCATCTGGCTGTTAACATTGTGAGTTGTCAAATAATTTGTGATTAACTGAAGCTAGCATTGTGTAGTGAGGGATCCTGTTGGGATTAAATACATTTCCCAATTTATCCTAAAAAGTTAATGAAATTTTAACTCTACGAAGAAAACCATAGAGAATTAATACTTTAGCATTTTGTCCCCATCCCACAAACAGTGAAACCTCCAATCCTTTGATCATGCTAGAGGTCACACACAGAAAGCACCTTACCGCTTATATGCAGCCTACACAAAAAGGGGTCCTGTGACTGCACGTAGATAGCCAGGGTAGCAGAATGTCTGGGGACTGACTTGGTGACCCTTCTGAAATGGTGGGAACTATGAGGCAGGCTTTAACCAGACCCTTGGGAGAGATTACTTTGTCTCAGGTGAAGGAGGATTATGTTGCTAATGTTTGTTCTATAATTATGATTAATTGGTAGCACTATGATTGGTTGAATTTTGATCAGTTGATCTTCCTTCCCAGAAAAATTTGGAATTGGAGTCTGAGGATCAATTCCTAGTTAGTTTCAGAGAATGTTAAATAACAATACTGATCAAATTGATTGCATTTTCTTATCAAATTGATTGAATCCACTATGCAGTTATATTTTAATTACTTTCAGATTAGTATTAAGATTTCCAATTACAATGGATTAAATTGTGTAAATCATCCTATTTGTCTAATTTTCAGTTTTTAATTTACCTTAAATAAATAAATGGAGTATTAGTGTACAAATATTGTCAGTCATTAGGAAGTCAGTTGCTGTAGTTACCAAGGTCATACAAAGCAAACTGATAATGTAATACTGCATTTTTAAGCTGTTCTAATTCACAACTGATGGTGGTGCTGCCGGTCTACTCAGATTGGATCTTATAGTTTTTTTTCTTTTTATGCTGTTAAATTGCTCAAGAAATTTGCTATAAGAACATAAAGCTAAATCTGGTTTATCGTTTCCATCGTTTAATTGTTCATGCAAGTCATCTCCTCATATAGCGATTTACAGTAATCTTACTGAAATAACAATTTTGTGCCAAAGAATGAATAATGAATGCAATGCAAGTGTTGAGCTCCTTAAAATTTCCCTGTAAATGTTTTGTATTTCCTGTGGAACATCACTGTTTTTCTAGGATTTTTTTCTAGTAGTACTATTAAAATAAAGATTTTCATTTGATCTTTTTTTTCTTTGATTTAGCTGTTGATTTAATTGTTAAATTGTTAATATCTGTATGTATCCGCTTATGGAAACTGAGAATTCAGTTCACAACAGATCACAATGTGACAGGTTATAAAAAAAGTCATCTGGCTTTTAACATTGTAAGTTTTAGTTGTCAAATAATTAGTGACTGATTTGCAGGTGGATTGGCCACTAGGCTTGGGCAAATTTGACCAGACGCCATATAAGTCTATGGGCTTCATTTTCGCGGCGAAACAAGGCGAACAAATTTGCCCATCCCTATTGGCCAGAAAAACAAACAAACATGCATGTTTTTGGAATCCATAAAAAATACTAAAAATTAAAATAAAGCTACCATTGTGTAGTCAGGGATCTTGTGACTCGAAAGTTCCTCTACTGTTTACAATGGCAAACAAGGGGGATATATTTTTCCCTTTTAGAGAGATTTATTGAATATCATGTGCAGGTGTTTCAAAAAATGTTATAGTGACCTGGCTTTACTGGATCCTTGGACCTTTGAGCTACAAGGGATTAGTGCTCAGGGTCAGATTGACTCATGAGGACAGCAGCAGAAACCCCTTGGACCCCACCATTCTGGGCTTGATACAACAATACAAGAATAGCTGCTTAATATAAATCAATACCAGTAGTTACCAGTGCTCTAATGGGTCTCTCTATAGCTTTGCAATGGAATAAAGAAACAAAGATAAGATAAGGAACTATTTTGCACATATGGGAGGGAGGGTCAGATTTGTTTCAATCTTCAAATCTTACATACTGTATATGGTGGAGCAGTCACAATATTCAAATCATTGGATATCATTTACCTCTCTAATTTCAAATCTTACTTAAAGCATCTTGGTATAGCTCCAGAAGCTATGATATTAAATATATTTCCCAACTTATCCTAAAAATGTTATTCATCTATTAATGGCTTTAATCTATTGATAGCAAAACTATGAAATAAATAACAGATACCAAGTATCACACAAATAATAAAATATGTATCATCCCATTTGGACAAGACATTTAACATGTACTGCTTGTTTTTTATAAGGTAGAACTTTGCAAGGTAGTTATTTGTTGTAACTCTTAATTTCCCTATGTGGAAATATGACAACCAACTACATAGAGGACTCCTACCTGTGTACTCACTGACACCCCCTATGAAAAAGGTTCCAGAGTATAGGCGTGAAGGAAATTAAACGCTTGGTCCAAATGGACCCCACTTTGGGGAAAATAACACTTTGTGGGAATTCAGAGCCCTACCAGATGCTCATGGGCCAATGTCAAAACGAAACACCTGGGTGACATTGTAGGGCTATCTGCACTGTGGATTGATTGATACAGCTGCTACTACTGCTTGTGCTAGGGGGCAGCCTGCTTGGATTTCCTATCAAGACACTACAGATGCACATCCGGCAGCAGGACTGCCGAACTTCTTTCATGTTGCCAGCACAGCATAGTAACAATCTCTTTTTAAATTCTGGATTTAGAATATTGTCTTGGGTTAAGCTGGCAAGGTCCTATTTATTTGATAAAATGTGAATAAATGCTGTGGCCTTTTAACACCCATATCTGTCTCCTGGTTTCATTAAGGTATATACAGTAAGGTCTATAAATATTTGGATAGGTAACTTTTTTCTAATTTTGGTTCTGTACATTACCACAATGCATTTTACTTGAAACAACTCAGATGCAGTTGGACTGCAGACTTTCAGCTTCAAAAAGATTGCATAAAAATGTGAGGAACTAAAGCCTTTTTTAACACAATCACTTAATTTCAGGGGCTCAAAAGTAATTGGACCAATTAAAAAACTGAAAATAAAATGTTCATTTGAAGTCTTGAACTCATGGACATCAACAGATTCTGGGTTCCCTCCTTTTTAATGCTCTGCCAGGCCTTTGGGCCTGTGGAACTTTCTATCCAAAGTTTAGTCTTCAACAAGTAAAATGCATGCTCAATTGGGTTCAGATCAGGTGACTGACTTGGCCACTTCTTTGCTTAATAAACTCCTTGGTTGCTTTGGTTGTATGTTTTGGGTCATTGTCCATCTGTATTATGAAACACCTCCCAATCAATTTGACTGCATCTGGCTGGATTTTAACAGACTGTATGTCTCTGAACACCTCAGAATTCATTCAGCTGCTTCTGTCCTGTGTCACATTATGGATAAACACTAGTGTCCCAGTGCCACTGGCAGCCATGCACGCCCAAGCCATCACACTGCCTCCGCCATGTTTTATAGATGATGTGGTATGCTTTGGATCATGAGCTGTTCCACACCTTCTCCAAACTTCTCCATCATTTTTAGCAAAGTCTAATCTAGCCTTTCTATTCTTGAGGCTTATTGAGAGGCTTGCACCTTGCAGTGCTGTATTTACTGTAATGCAGTCTTCTCTTTAGGGTAGACTTGGATATTAATATGCCTACCTCCTGGAGAGTGTTGTTCACTTGTGGTGCATGGACGTCCAGGTCTTTTTTACCAGTGCTTTCTTTCTACGGATGTACTGTACCACACTGTATATTTTGCCACTCCTAATATTGTAGCAATTTATGTTTTTTTCTGTTTTTGCAGCTTAATGGTGGATCGTTGCACTTGCATGGAGAGCTCCTTTGACCACATGTGTTTATTCACAGCAAAATCTTCCACATACAAGCACTCCCCTCAAATCAACTCCAGGACTTTTATCTGCTTCATTGATAATGACATAACAAAGGAATTGCCTAAACCTGCCCATGAAATAGCCTTTTAGTCAATTGTCCAATTACTTTTGAGCCCCTGAAATGAAGTGATTGTTTTAAAAAAGGCTTTTGTTCCTCATATTTTTATGCAATCGTTTTGTTCAACCCGCTAGATTAAAGCTGAAAGTCTGCAGTTCAACTGCATCTGAGTTGTTTCATTTAAAATTCATTGTGGTCATGTACAGAACCAAAATCAGAAAAAAAGTTGTCTGTCCAAATATTTACGGACCTAACTGTCTAACTGTAAAAATAGGGTTCAGTGGGGTGGTTTAAGGGGAAGGGTCAAATTAAAGAGTCCCCTTGTCATGCTGCTTAAAACCTACATTTTTAGGCAATGCAGAATCAGGTATCTACTGTTATCTGTGAAAGCCATCAGTAAAAGAGAAATCGGCAAGGTACTTTATTTTGCATTTTATTAAACATTTCCTTCCTTTCAGGTCAGCGTACTGTTTTGTAGGTTTTTCTTGTTAGTTATTTGACAATCTTACCAGTTCCAAACAGCTTTCATTTAAGTTAGTTAGGCTTCCCAAGTGATGCTTCTATAAGCCCCACCAACTGTAGCTCTGCTAGAAAGATTAACAGGAGTTTTTTGCCAACTATTAAAATATCTGTTTGGAGCTTTATGTCACAAAGGCATATAAAGCTCCTCCAGTTTCTAATCAAATATAAACAGTTTAGGCAAGTCCAGTTGTTAAATATTTAACTATTGTGGTCAGATGAGAAAAGACATGTCTAAAAATAAAAAGGGGTGAATGTTTAATTCGTACAGTCCATACAGAACTTTATAGATTTAAAATACTGTAGTCAAGTTGTTGCATCTATACCTCTCTTACACTTGAAATTCCATTTTTCCCTTTTTCCCTTTTTCCCTTTTTCCCTTTTTACCTTTTTCAAGTTCAATTAATAAAGCCATTGAACTATGGAAGTGTATTTTATAGGAGTCCAGCAGACTTGTGTTCATTTCTTATATTGAAGGTTTGTGTACAATACATATTTATTCATTTTAAAAGTACTGGCGCTTTATATATTGGAATTAATTTATTACTTGAATCAATTGAATACATATGATTAATGAATTAGTATGAGATACTAATCAGCACATAGCACTTTCCACAATCTGCACAGGACTATAGTGGTAGTTTGAGAATTTAGATTGAAACCGGTTATTCAGATAGTTTGGGGTTACTATCTTTTTCTTTGTGTAATATATTACATTGAAGGTTTCTAATGTCTATTTTATTTGGGGAAGTGCATCTGCTTTTCTTTTACCATTTAATGGTATGGTTACATATCATGAAATGCAAAATCATTCTTTGTGTTCAGGTTCAGTTTATTGTGAAACACTTTTTTCCTACTAACAGTAAACTGTTTCAGTATAACATTGACCCCAGTAAAGGGCATCAGTTGCATCATCATTTTTAACAATATGCTCTGCAGTCCTAGTCACCTGATCACATCCTAGTAGCTTTTATATGTTTATTATATGTATATTTTTATTTATATAGTACTAGCATCAAATGCTCTGTAATTAAAATACTAATGCATATTAATACATGAATGCAACATGCAAGGATCAATTCAGTAATGGAATACATGCAAATATAAAAATACAATTACTGTATATTCAACTTGAGAAATGCTTTACAACACCCTGCCTCATTGAACTTAAAATCTAAATGAGTAGAAAACTCATAAACACAAATAGGAGGATAATTTACAGTGACTGTCATTTCCTGATAAGTTCCAATATTGTTATAGCAGTGCTCCAAGAGATGGTAGTCTTTGACCTTAGGATTGAAGAGTTTGAAGGAGAATTCTCTTCTGAGAAAATTGTGCATGGGCTGTGTGAAAGTGATGGCGCTCCCCCCAGCCCCAGTGGGGACCATCAACTGATTTGAACACAGTTTCTATAAAATAAACAACATATGAAAGCTATATAAATAAAGAAGAATAAAATATTAAAAATTATACTATCTTACTAGCATTCATTTGAAGAAGTCAAAACATTTACATAAACTTTACAATACTGCAGTCATTAAATGATTAAAAAATACAAATGTAAAAGTGCTTCTCTAAAAAAGTATGTGGCTGAAGCTTGGTCTAGTTTAGAGATGGAAAGAAGGTCATTTGTTGTTTATCAGTGCTTGTGAAGTATGATGTAAATAAGTGACTGATTAGCTTGGCCCTTATACAGGTAGGGGACCTGTTATCCAGAATGCTCGGGATCTGGGGTCTTTCCATAATTTAGTCTTCATAACCTTAAGTCTACTAGAAAATCATGTAAATTAAATAAACCCAATAGGCAGGTTTTGCGTTCAATAAGGATTAATTATATCTTAGTTAGGATCAAGTACAAGGTACTGTTTTATTTTATTTTCTTAGAAAAGGGAAATCATTTGGATTATTTGGTAAAATAGATTCTATGGAAGACAGCTGTTCTGTAATTTGGAGCTTTCTGGATAACGGGGTTTAGGATAACGGATCCCATACCTGTTCTTTGTTGCAGAAGCTGAATTAGTGGTTCTTATGTTAACCTGGATCTGTAAAGTGATTTAAAGGAAAATATCCCATATTGAGAAAATTTATTTTTATGTATACCTATAGGAGAAAATGTGTGTAAAGAAATGGGAGAGTTTGCATTCTCATGCTGAAAACCACCACATGTTCCTGCACCAGGGCCAACACAATTGTTCCAACTGCAGGCACTACAGAATGCTAATGCCACCATGGGGCTGATTATTGGCCTGTGTATTTCAGCAAGCAAATTTTCAGCCCCATCTGGCATTAGCCTTATTAGATGAACTGCCTATTTTGATGTAGTATGAGTTTTTAAAACAAAGAAACGGTCTTTTTGCTGTGTACTACAAAATTTCCTCCCCCCCAAGTATTAGATTTTCATTTGTTTAAAAAACATGTTGGTTCTTTTAACTTCAACAAAGCATACAGTTTTTTTTATTCACATTATGAAACTTTTGTTTCTTTGTAATACATTTTTGTATCAAGTGACAATATCCAGTGACAATATCTAGTGACCGTTTGTAGCTAGATTTTTCCAACTGTGTGATTAATATAGAGCATTGACAGCCGTTTCACAGAGACCTGCAGTGCGCCCTATGAATACAGTCTGCATTCAACAGAGCTGTATTCATAAAGTCCGAGAGGGGCATGTAGATGTCTCCCCTTCTATCCCTTGGGTGTCAACTTGCATGTCATTAAGGCATATCAAAAGATGGAGACTGCAACAGGACCCAGTCCCCTTAGTGCTCTTGAACTTCTGCTCTAGGTTTATGTAAATAGCCCCTTAGGAGTTTTGGAAATCTGGTTTTATCAACTTATATGGTAGCAAATAATTTTTTTCATTTGGGAGTTATTTGAAAAAAAGGCCAAAAGTGGCAATATTTTTGGCTATGATTTAGTATCAACACTAAAGGTGAACTACAACTCCCATCTTTGAGACTGGAGGCCTACTCGGCATCTAGATATATCTAATATGCTAACCACACCAAATAAAGACTTTCTGGTAGGTCCCGAATATTTCAGCATAATAATTAACTATGTGCATCAAGAGTCATAAAAAGTCTTGTAAATTTTATTTACACTCCACTTAGGTTGAAATAGCCTAGCCCATAAAAACAAACAAACATAACACAGCACTTGGAGGGCCCCCTCAGATGAATAATATATCACGTGCTTATAGGTATTTGGTTCCCACTATAGAACTATCCTATATCTGTTTTCATGGCTGCAGCTAGGATTGCAAAGTTATTAGTTTTTGTAGATCTCATATTTCACAGTATCGTTTGGTGCCTTTAAATTGGCCTGAGTTTTTAAAATTATATTTCTTTTAATGTTAATTCTAAGTCACAGAACTCTGAATACTAAAACAAATTAATTTCAAATGATGAAAAATTATACAAATAATTATATAACATTGTATCGATATATACCAGCAATGTGTTTTTTTTTTTATATACAGCTGATTTGGAAAGACTTGTATACAGTAGGTCATAAACTTCCACTTTCAGAAAAATTAAAAAAATTGCCTCATCATTATCATCTGCACATCATTAGGTACTGAGATAAAATATTATAAAAATGAATGCCAGTGCTCTTTGAAACAGTTTTATGCACAGATGTACATTATGCATAAGATTACCACAATATGTGGCTTTAATTTTTAAAGATTTCAAAATCAGAAAAGTGAATACAAAATGTTCAAAATGTATGTGTCTGTGCTCTTCTATTGCATGGTACAGACTAGTATATCCTACTCTGCCTGGACTCTGCCTATCTTTGCACATTTCATTGTGTGTTTCAATGTATTTTAAATGTCAGGAGGAGTTTTCTTTCAGGTGGAAATTATTAGGCTTGGTGACTGTGGGTGCTTGGATGAGGAAGGGGCAAATTAGGGTGACTTTCAAAGAATCTGTGTGACATAACATGTCTGGGGCAGAAACATACATTCTGTGTGTAGTGTTCTGATTACATGTTGTTTTGCTAAATGTGCAACGTGCTTAATTGTGCTGATACAGACACATTCTTTGTGCATTTTGCATGCAACATTTTCCAGTAGTTGCAGGTGGTTTAAGTTTGGTTTACTAAGGGATATATAATTATGTACTTTTTATGTGGCTGACCAGCCCCTTCAAAAATGTAATACTGTTCTTGAGAAACTGTTATTTAGTATGTGCAGTATGAAGAGAACCTAATTCTTGTTTCTCAGTCGCCACTACCTGTCAGTGCAAGACGGCTGGGGTTAAGTTGCTCCTCCTGGAGGCAGGACAAACTGAATAAACTTTCTCCAATCCCTCTTGTCCTTCTGATCCAGTTTTTTTTCAGTTTGTCCTGCTAGGAGGCAGCAATTCTCTATCATCATACATTTATTTAACTTATTATTTTAACTATTTTTAATTTTTATTTTTAATATCGCTACGACTACAGACAAGTCTATAGGAAAAACATCAGCGGATCTAGCAGGTTGAGCCCTAGTTTATTAAAGGACTTGTGTGCTCCCAGAAGAAAATCCGCCCCTGATGGACACTCATATTTCCTATTATACAACTTCGTAAGAAGTACATGGGAGGTATGGAGGTATGCGAGTCATCCGCAAGCGTACTCCCCAACTCACCGAATTGCTGTAGAGAGCTCCCCAGTGCTTGCTCAGGTTGAGCCCCAGCGTACTACCCGGATCACAGAACCAGAGGATCCATTTGGCGCTTCACGCCGCACAGGCAAGTACAAGGCATATGGATGCGTCACACAGACAGCACACTGATTTGCTGTAGAGAGCTCCCCAGCGTTCGCTCAGGTTGAGCCTCAGCGTATTACCCAATTCGCTGAACTGGAAGATCCATTTGGCGCCTTCACTGCATAGGCAAGTCACATCCGGTTCTGTGTGGAATAAGCGTGTTACTGTTAGCGCTAGTGCACTCGTGTAACCAGACACGCCATTACAGCAGCTATTCGGAGGAACATCCAAGGCTGCGACTCACACGCAAGGCAGGCTGATCAGCTGTAGCGGGGACACGAGGTAGCCTTCAAGATTATATTACCGGCACAAGTCTTTTCTTTCACCGCAGAGCGTTTATAAAGCCCTCATAATTTCTAATACACATGAGGAATTACTATCGTTAATTGAGGATAGATCTCCCAGACAAGCCAAAAAAGCTTAAGGCCAGGATCAAAAAGAGTGCAAAAGCCCCTACTAAATATAGAGAACCTTCTCTCTGCATCAAGGGATAATAATCCTGATCATAGCAAGCACATGGTTACAGCCATAGTCCATGCTCCCAAGGACCCACAGCCCTCACAAGGAGCACAGATAGACGCTAATCCTATACCTCCATCCACAGATCTTTCACTGATAATGTCATGGATACAATCCACTATCCAATCTTTGGTAAAAACAGGCAGTCTCTGCCCAATCAGTCCCTGAATCAGGCAAGAGGAAGAGAAAGCGTTCTCCTTTCCCTACATCCCATTGAAGTTCTGATTCTCATTCAGATCGCTCCTCAGAAGAGCTAAGTGACATAGAATCAGATGAGGATTGTTCATCAGATAGTCAATCCGCTGGCTCTAATGAGCCACCTAGACAACCAGAAGAAATTAAAAACATTCTTAAAGACATATTCTCTACCATAGAAATTAAGGAAGAACAAATTTCCATGTCCAAGGTAGACAAGGTTCTGGGCAATACCTCAAAGAAACCCAAGGCATTCCCAGTCTGCAATAGCCACTTATGTTGAAACACAATGGCAGCAACTGGAAAGGAAGTCTAATATCCCAAAAAAAAAATTCAATTCATACCCGATACCAGATGAGTACAAACATTAGGACAAAATTCCCAAGGTAGTCCCCCGCCCCCATAGTCAGGCTAGCACCCAACACTAATCCTACCAAACAAAATCAATTTGCAGCAGCACTAGAAAAGATTAAAACAGCCCTATCTTTCTTAGGAGAGGCAGCTATAGAAACAGCTAGACTCGCCGCCAAAGCCTCTGCTGCGCCAGTCACAGCGCGCAGAGCATTGTGGCTAAGGCAATGGTCTGGGGACACAGCATCCAAACACAAGCTGACGTCGCTCAAATTTAATGGAACACAACTTGTCGGTCCGGAACTTAAACAGATATCAGTCGTCACAGGAGGCAAAGGTGCCTTTTTACCACAAGGCAGGCAACCTCGTCGGTAATTTCACAGACATAACTACCATCACAAACCTTGGTCATCCACAACCAGGCAACAACAAAGGTCTCCTAGATCCCAACCGCAACATCAGTCAAACAGGACATTCAAGAGTCCTTGGCAGTCTCAGTCTAGACCTGTCCGAAAGACTACCCCTTCTAAGGGACAGGATTCCTGACTCTCAGGAAAGCACTCACACTCCAGTGGGAGGAAGGCTGGTGACTTTACAATGCAATGGCGAGACTCCACAACAGAGTCTTGGGTGTTAAATATTCTAGATCACAGTTATACTATTCCCTTTCACAAAAAACAAGAAAACACAGGTTTGTAAAGTCCCCCAATCCTTCCAATCCTACCAAATAAAATGCACTCATTGCTATCATACAGGATCTACAAAGAGACAAAGTCACCATACCAGTCCACGAGAATTCCACTACCAGGGATTCTACTCAAGCCTTTTCTTGGTGCCAAAAAAAGACGGAGGCTTCCGTCCAGTTCTCAATCTCCGTACACTAAACAAGTTTGTGAGATATGAATGTTTTAAAATGGAATCGCTTCCCTCAATCATAAAAAGCTTAAAACCAGACATATTCATGTCAAAAATCGATATAAAAGATGCTTATCTGCATATACCAATCCATCAGTGTCACCAACGTTTACTGCAATTTGCAATAGGGCACCAACATTTCCAATTCCATGCTCTTCTATTCGGACTGACGTCCGCACCCAGGGTATTCACCAAGGTTCTGGGAGCATTACTAGCAAATCTTCAACTTAGGCATACGAGTCACAAAAAGAGTCTACTCAGACCGATACAGGAATTAGAATTCCTGGGCATGCAGATCAGTTCACAAAACACGACAGTAACTCTACCGCTTCCAAAAGCACTCACGCTACAAAAATTGGCTCACAAGATCTTCAGTCAACCTCAGTCTTCAGCCTTAGAGGTCCTCAGTCTTCTGGGACTCATGGCAGCCAGCACAGAGGCCGCCCCATTCACACGTATCCACTTCAGGCCTGTACAGTGGGAATTCCTGAAATTGTGGAACAAAGACCACCAAGACCTCTCTCAAACAATACACCTCTCAGCAACTGCAAAGCAAAGTCACACATGGTGGACTTAAATATCCAACCTCACCAAAGGCAGGATCTGGGACTGCCCAGTACAGGAGGTAGTCACAACAGACGCCAGTCACAGTGGATGGGGGGCGACTTGGCCACCCCGAGTGTGCCAGGGCACGTGGTCCCAACAAGAGAAAAAAACTTCACATCAATGCCCTGGAATTGAAAGCAGTTTACCATGCCCTTCTTCACTGGCAGAGGGAACTACAAGGCAAACATGTCAGAATACAATCCAACAACCGCACCACAGTCGCATATATCAATCGACAGGGGGAACAAGAAGTGCAACAGCACTTCGAGTAGTATCCAACATTATGTCATGGGTAGAATCACACCAAGTCACTCTTATCAGCAATTTTCATTCCCGGAATTCAAAACTGGGAAGCAGACTATCTAAGCCGAAAAACATTAGACCATTGGGAATGGCAATTAAAAACAGCAATATTCCAACAGATCACAAACGTGGGGCTATCTGGAAGTGGATGTCATGGCTTCATGGTTCAACGCGCAACTCCCTCGCTTCATTGCAAAGGTCCAGGATCCCAGAGCGGAAGGAGTGGATGTGCTCACTTGTCCATGGCAATGTCACCTGGCGTATGCATTTCCACCCATACCACTCATTCCTCGTCTATTACACAAGATAAGACTGGAAAGAGTTACCACTATTCTCATCGCTCCATGGTGGCCACACAGAGCATGGTTTGCAGAACTGATACAGTTGTCAGTGGCACAGCTCTGGTCCCTCCCATTACTACCAGACCTTCTCTCACAAGGTCCAGCAAGAGCAGACCACATACACAAACTAAGTTTGACAGCGTGGCTCTTGAATCCAGCCTATGGAAAAACAAGGATTCTCAGACCAAGTAGTTCGCACACTACTAGCCGCAAGAAAACAATCAACATTCACCAACTATCATAGAATATGGAAAGTCTTTCACAACTGGACCAAGACTAACAACATGCACTGGCAATCAGTTTTTTCGACTCATATTTTAGATTTTCTGCAAGGAGTAAATAAAGGACTGAGTACCAAACAATGGGCCTTAGTACCAGAGGTTAGGCAATTTTTCCAGAGTTAACTGGAATTCGCCCACCAAGATGAGACCCAGTACCACCCTGGGACCTTAACCTTGTACTTAGAGCACTTCAAAGACCACACTTTGAACCACTTGGCTCTGTGGACTTAAAATTCCTAACGCTAAAAGTAGCATTCCTATTGGCAATCTGTTCAGCCAGATGAGTGTCAGACCTTGCAGCACTCTCTCACCAACAACCGTAGACTATATTTTATCAAGACAAAGTACAATTCCATGGGTGAAACAATTCCATTACTGCCCAAGGCACACTCCACTAGGAAAGTGAGTACCTCATGGGCATTCCACAATCAAGCTTCCATGGAAGCAGTGTGTAAAGCAGCTACGTGGAGCTCAGTGCACACGTTTTCCAGATTCTATAAGTTAGATGTTAAGGCTTCTTCAGAAGCATCCTTTGGCCGGAAAGTGCTACAAGCAGCTGTTGCACATAGATAGTTCCTGCATAGTTCGTTTACAAATACTATCCAATTCTGTTACAGTTCAGTTTTTGTCCACCCTTTTTTTGACGGCTATGGGACATCCCCAGTCGTCTTGCACTGACCGGTAGGGCAGAGAAAGGGAGATTTTCTTACCTGAAAAATCCTTTTCTCATAGGCCCTTACTGTCAGTGCAGCATCCCTCCCATGGGGTGCCGATTTTTGCTGCACAGCATTCAAAGTAAGGGAGTTAGGTTCTTCTGTCTCCACCAGCAGGCTTGGGGACTAAAACTGAATCAGAAGGTGGAGCTAGAAGGACAAGAGAGTTTATTCAGTTTGTCCTGCCTCCAGGAGGAGCAACTTAACCCCAGTCGTCTTGCACTGACAGTATGGGCCTATGAGAAAAGGATTTTTCAGGTAAGAAGATCTCCCTTTTTGCAACATTAGAGTCAGAGCCATACAACAGAATTCTATGGTCCTTACAGCACTCTGGGGTACGGGGTTATTATTGACCACTTTAAAGTTGTTCAAAAGACAAAAAAAGATAATTATGTAATTTTTTATCTTGTAATTTTGTTTTCACGTAGGCAGATGTAAATAGACATAAACAACACAATTAAAAAGGATGTAGACAGCTTATTTATAAATGATTTAATTTTTAATATGGAGTTGAACATATCTGCTAGTATTCTGAATACTACCCTACTTGTGCCTAAGTATAATTTAAATCCTTTTGGAAAATGTTTTGCCATCATGCGAAGGGCTTCTTCATTTAAAAATCGAAAATAGTTCTGGTAGGTGTTAGCTGAAACTCAGAGATCTGATCCAGGCAGAGTTGTAACACAATTAAACCCTGCACAAACCACTAACTTGTAGACACTGCTGCTCCTCATCCCCCCATCTGCTCTGTGTCCTGTATAGTCCACAAAAAAGGAGAGATGGTATATATAAATTCTGTGAAAATTCTATAAAAAAATGTTTTCCCCTTTTTTTCATGGACTACCCAGGCAGAATGTGGATCATGAATCTCATTGGAATGGGTGTTCATTGTTCAAGTTAAATTGTGTGAATGAAATTACTGGTGGAGTTTAGGGTACCTAAATTCATTCATTAGCTTGACTTTCTATTGAGCAATCCATATATTTTTTTAATACACAGATGAATTTCGGAAGCTAAGTTGGTTTGGTGTTCCAAAATCTGTCAGATCCATAACGTGGAAGCTTCTCACAGTAAGTTAATCTCTGTCTACAATCATAATAGTTTGGGCACCAAAGCGCTCTGATTTCTGTATCAGGAAGAAAATTGCTCTTTCTATTATTTAGCATTCATGTACGTAGTTTTGAATTGCTTTTTTTTTATGAATTATTTTATCAGTAAGTAGATATGCAAGAGAAAGTGTCAGAGATGTTTAGAGAAATGTATTAGTTGTCAGTTTTGATCTTTTTAATATTAATGTTTTTAAATAGTGTCTGTTTTATCTGCCAGTTTTTAACAGCTGTAGAGTTCTGGACTGATTCACGTAGACCGCACACTCTGGAGAATGTTAAAGAGAAGTTATCACTGGATCTCCTGGCACTTAACTTCTGTTTAACATTCTAAGCTCTTCTCACGTAAGTATTTAGCAGTGCTATTTCCACCCCGTAGAAAAGGCATTCGATCGTTTTACATTTCTGCCATAAAAACAACCGAGAAAACAAAGTGTTTATATTAGATTGAGCCTAATTTCTTATAATAAAATGTTACTTTTTTCCGTGCCAATATCTTAGCAGTTTAACAAAATGTATAGCTGAAATTTTAACCACAAGATATAACTATTTGTTATAACATGTATATACATTTTATTTTCTTATTGGTCCTTTTATTAAATTCCATAGTTATCCACTGTTTTATAGCAACCACCTGCATGCACCTGAATATAATATACAGGAAGTGTTAATCGTGAATTGTATTAAGATTATTGCCAGATAACTTTTGTGTCACATTAAAATAGAGGTCTAATCATTAACACTCTTATGCGTTGGTTTTCAAAGCAACATTAGGGGGCAGATTTATCAAGGGTCGAAGTGAAATCGAGGGAATTTTCGAAGTTAAAAAATTCGAAATTCGAAGTAATTTTTGGATACTTCAACCATCGAATAGGCTACTACGACTTCGACTCGAAGTAAAATCGTTCGACTATTCGACCATTCGATAATCGGAATACTGTCTCTTTAAAAAAACATCGACTTCAATACTTCGCCAACTTAAACCTGCCGAATTGCTGTTTAGCCTATGGGGGACCTCCTGTATGTTTTACTAAGTTTTTTTAAGTCGAAGGATTTTTTGGGAAAATCGTACGATCGTACGATAAAATCATTCGAATCGTTCGATTCGAAGTAGTATCGAAGTACGATCGTACTATGATCGGAATACATTTGTACGATGTATAAAATCCTCCAAATTCAAATGTCGGAGGATTCTATTTGATGGTCGAATTTCGAAGTTTTTTCTACTTCGAAATTCGACCCTTGATAAATTTGCCCCTAGTTGTTGTACCAGTTTTCCATGGAGCCCAATGAACAGTGGCCCTAAGACAACCCTGGCTGACAAGGATAGACATATAGTTAGCATGAAAGTTAATGGACACAACAACATTTTAGCCATGACTGTGTATCTGGATCTCTATGGAGCACCAAATACATGTTAATAAAAATTAAATAATACGTAGGCTACAAATGTACGTTATGTTTTGGAATTCTGTAACAGCCAAAGGCAACCACAACCCTTTAGCAGTAAGAGCTAAGATGCCCCTGGAACTCCCCATCTTCTTTTCTACTTTGCTACTATCAGTTACCTGAGCTTATGAACCAACTCACAATATACTGTATATACAGAATATAAAAGTCATAAGGCTGATTAATAATAAATAAACATAATAACTACATGGCAGATGAGAAACCAGTGCAATTAGCATCAGAATTTAAAAATTAGCCTTGTAGCATCAGCTCATATTACAGGCCAACCTCCTTTTTTGCTTGATAATTTGTGGCATCCCCTGAGCTTATCTTCTCAACAACTGCTCAGAGCCTACTTGAATATGTGAGTGTCACAGACACTTTCCAAAATGGTGACCCCCTGTGACAAGTTTGAAGTCCTGGATCATTGCTGCTATTGAGAAGCTGAAACTTAAAGCTGGTGCAATAAGTTCAGTATGTAAATTGACATTTTTAACCATGTTAATTTTTTGGGTTTAGTTCCCTTTAACTGACTAACCAAAGAAAAAGATGGTGTAAAAGAAACACTTAAACATTTTATAAGTGAAGTTATAGTTATGGGCATATGGTTATTTGCATAAACGTAATCACAATATTTAAAAAGACGTTTCGTTAAGATCCTGTAAAATGCAAACTTTCAGGTATTTTTTTTTTAGAAGTAAACATTACAATTTAATAAAGCTTTGTAGTTTTTTTTTTTTGTATATTCTGTTTTTATTTAAAGAAATTAGCATGTATACAATCATAGAACATCAGCAGTTGTATCATCAATAAGATTTTGTAACATCTTAAGTATATAAAATCAAGCGATTAGTATACAATAAAATGGTGTCCAAAATCAATTATCGCACAAAAAGATATATTGTTTCCAAATATATATGAAAAGCTATATTTAAACATTTTGATGCAAATAAACTCAATATTTATTATCTTCCTCATTACTTTGTATTGTTTATTAATTACTTGCACTCTAAAAGTCAGTTGTAACTGCATAATCTCCGTCCCTTGTAGAAGAAGATACATTAGAAACAAAGCATGTAGAGATACCTGCCTAAACTGTAAGTATGTTATATATAACAAAACAATAAAAAAAAAAAGAAAAAAAAAAGGAAAGTGAAAGGAAGAAAGAAAAGATCAGAGAGAAATAGTCACTCAGCCGTGTTAGAAGTTGTATATATTATACAGTAATATCATAGTATATATTTACCAGATGACATTTATTCAATATTTTTAACTAAGCTCCTAATTCGAGGTTAATTGTTTATACTGGTCTGATTCCATGAAAGAAACCCAAGTTGACCAAGTCTTTATATAAGTCTCTGATTTCTCATATAGATAGCTAAGTATTTCTTCCATACGCCTAGTGTTTCCCATTTCCTCCAACCATTCCCGTATAGTAGGGGGAGACGGGGATTTCCAATGACGAGGAATCACAGTTCTAGCAGCACTTAAACAAAAACCCACCAAAGAACTTTTATATGTTGCCACTTTTCCCGGAAGCATAGATAATATTCCAATAGAAATTGTTGTGGGGATGTCCAAACCTGTCACTTTATTAATTATTTTAAATATTTCAACCCAAAATGGTTTCAGAGTTGTACAAGACCACCATATATGTGAGGGAGAACCAACATCTTTTTCACATCTCCAACATATATTGGGGACATCTGTGTACATTTTATGTAAAAGTTCCGGGCACCTATACCATCTAGAGACAATTTTATAATTTGTTTCCTGCGCTTTACACGCTATAGAAAATTTATGAGTAAGGGAGAGACAGGATTTCCATTGCTCCTCTGTAAAGGTGATCTGCAATTCCTTTTCCCATTTTTCAGTATATTTAGGAAGTGAGAAGGTAGTTTTGGGATCTGTTATCTTATATAATAAGGAAATACCATGTCTAAGAGGTGACGTTCGGAGACACAGATCTTCAAAGAAAGTAGGGGGAATAGAAATAGATTTCTGAATATTGGGTTTCCCAACCCAATGTTTAAGTTGAGCATACTTCAACTGTGACATAAATGATTCCGGGTCATCCATGCAAATATCCCTCAGTGGCAAAAGCTGATTATCTTTCAGAACCTGTTTATAAATAAAATTGTCATTAAAACGTCTACCTAAGAAAGTGCCTTTGGTCATGCCAGGTGGGAAGGCTGGATTTCCTATAATTGGAGTCATGAGACCATTCCGATTAATAAGATATGGAGCAGATTTCAAATAACGATCACCCTGTGAAAGCGTTTCAAAACATATTTTTGGCAATCTACTTAACTCTGGTCTAGAGGATGGTCGAAGCCACCATAAAGCCTGCAAAGGTCTATCAATTAATGACTGCTCAATCTGTATCCATTTTTTGTGATCCTTAAAGTGAAACCATTCAACAATTCTATTCAGCACTGTAGCTCTTAAATAACCTAAAATATTTGGAAGGCCCAGTCCTCCTGTAGTTTTATGCCTCTGTAGAGTGTTCCTGTTTAATCTCGGATTTTTCTTGGCCCATACAAATTTAGTAAACGCTGATTGCAACATATCAAAAAATCTAACAGGTGGTCGAATCGGTATGGCTTGAAATTGATATAACAATCTTGGTAGTATGTTCATTTTAATTAAACTAATGCGGCCGAACCAAGATATATGTGGTATCTGCCACTGATTTAAATCCTTTACAACCTGGGTAAGGAGAACCATATGATTTAACTTAGATAACTTAGTGAGATCAGATGGTATGTTTATCCCCAAATATCTTATCGCCACAGTTTTCCATTTGAATGGGAAATTTACTTGTAAAAGCTGTTGTATATGCAAAGGTATTGAAATATTTAATGCTTCAGATTTATCCATATTAATTTTGAAATTACTATATTTCCCATATTCTTTAAATTCCCTCATCAAAAGAGGCAAAGAGACATGTGGGTTAGTTATATAAGTTAAAAGATCATCTGCATATAATGCTACTTTGTGACTTTTGCCTTGTATTGTGATCCCAGATATGTCAGGATTGGACCTGATAGCTATGGCTAAGTGCTCCATAACCAAAGCGTATAACAATGGGGATAAGGGACACCCCTGTCTCGTCCCGTTACTAATTCGTATTGGGTCCGAAAGATAACCATTTATTTTAATTCTAGCTTGGGGAGCGTTATATAACGCCATTATCCTTTGTTGAGCTTTAGGTCCTAAACCTATTTGGGAAAGCGTATGAGACAAGAAGGCCCAGCTGACCCTGTCGAACGCCTTCTCTGCGTCAGTCGACAGGGCCAGCAAGGGTACCCCGTGGCGTTTTGCATAATCAATAATAGTAATAGTTTTCAAGGTGTTATCTTTTGCTTCTCTACCCATCACAAAACCTACTTGATCCGAATCTATCAAATATGGTAAATGTATTTTAAGGCGTTCTGCCAGGATTTTAGCATATAATTTTAAATCAGTATTTAATAAGGAGATGGGTCTGTAGCTCTAACAGGACAGCGGGTCTTTACCCGTTTTATGAATAAGCGTTATGTGGGCTTCCAGAAGAGTAGATGAGGTAACATTTGGATTTGAATCTATATTATTAAAAGCTGAGAGTAAGGGTTCTGCTAAATCAGTTTGTAGCACTTTGTAAAAGAGTGGTGAAAAACCATCCGGGCCGGGAGCCTTGCCAGATGGAGAATTCTTAATTGCCTCAAATAATTCCTCGGGAGTTAAAGGCCCCTCTAGTGTCTCTCTATCAATTTGCGAGAGTGATGGAAGTGCCGTTCTATTAATATAGTTAACCAAATTTGCTGAAGAGCTAGTCTCGGTGTTTTCCTGTTTGTCAGAAATATTACACAGCTCTGTATAATAGTCAAACAACACTTTTGCTATATCTTGAGTTTTATATACTATCTGGCCTTTTTTTGATTTCATTGATGAGATAAAAGAAGCCCCCATTTTGGATTTAACAGCTCGAGCCAAGTATTTACCCGGTTTGTTGCTATGTTCATAAAAATAACTTTTACACTTCTGTAAAGCATTTACAGATTTCCGATTAAGTTCCGATTTCAACAACTCTCTAGCGTTGGTAAGTTCTGCGAGGGTATCCCCACTCAATGAACATTTATGTAGTTGCTCTAGGTTCATTATTTTCTGAATTAAATCTGTAATACGTTGAGATTGTACTTTCTTAATTCTAGTTCCATGCTTGATGAGAACACCCCGAAGAACTGCCTTAAGTGCTTCCCATTTTGTTACAGCATGAGTGTCATCCGAAATGTGAGCTTCTCTAAAGAAAACTATTTCTTTTTTTAATTCCTCCAAACATTCCTTCTCTCTCAAAAGGGATGCATTCAATCTCCATGACCAAGGCCTGCGTTTCAGCAGAGGTAAAGACAAATTGATATAAATAGGGGCATGATCAGAAAGCAACTGAATACCTATTTTACATTCTGACACCCAGGACAACGCCATATGAGAGATGAATAAGTAATCTATTCTACTATAAGTTTGATGTACTTGTGAGAAAAAAGTGTAATCTCGGTCCTTAGGATGTGAAGTTCGCCAGCTATCCATCAATTGATTATTATGCAGTTGTGTTTTAATATGCTTCAATGTTTTATATGGGACGCATGTTTTCCCAGAAGAGGAATCTAATCTTGGATCCAAAGCTACATTAAGATCACCTCCAAGAAGAATAACCCCCTGTGAGAACCCCTCAAGCTGGGTCATCAGTGATGACATAAAGTTATGTTGGTTTTGATTGGGGGCATAACAATTTACCAATGTTATGATATTTCCCGAAAAATTTATTTTGAGAAAGAGAAAACGGCCGTCTGTATCAGATTTAGCATCTAACACCGACACATTAAGGTTCTTATGAAACGCAATGGCTACTCCTTTACTTTTGGAATCCGGAGTATCACTAAAATACCAGTTTTGATAATATTTATTTTTAAAATGTGGTCTATGACCCAGCTTGAAGTGAGTTTCCTGTAAAAGTAACACCATAGCATGTTGTTTATGCAAACCTGACAAAATCTGAGATCTCTTCGTAGGAGAATTGAAACCTCGAACATTATAGGAGCAAATCAAGAAGTCATCCATGGACAAATCTATGCGAACACAATCGCAGAGAGGTACGGCTGAGTGACTGAAAAGAAAGAACAGGCAATAACATCAAAAATAATGTTTTCCCAATCAAGAATAAAACGGCAGAAAGACAGTTCTGAACATTAACCCCCTCGTCAACCTGAATCAAAACATTAAGACAGGCTGTCAAAGAACGTTTCAGCTCAGTGGGCCTATGTGGGAGTGTGGGCCTAGACACAGTCATAACCTATGATTTATAGAAAAGGGGGGTAGAAAGGAACTCTAACAACCCAGCATTGTCAATGCAACAGAGGAATCAAAATTATATTTGTGTATTAGTATATCGGGTCCTGCTTAACTCTGGACTAAGATATTAATACGGAATTACTCTATTCAATAAGTAAGAATACTTAAGAACCAGTCCTCAGGTAGTAACCAGTCTTTTCTTGGTCGGTGTACTTTGGCCACTCCTTGGTGTCTGTTCTCTTGTCTGACGACTTTTGCCAGTAGGTGAACCTTTTTGGGAATAGGTAGATGCAGAGATCCAATCCCACGAATTCCAATTCGGAATCTGTACTTGTGGTAGATCAAGGCTGTCCAGGAAAGGGATAATGTCACGATGAGATTTTATTGTGACTGCTTTTTCTTCTTTCATGGCAATCAGCGCAAAAGGGAAGCCCCATTTATATCTGATTCCACGCTCTTTGAGTAAGTCCAAGATTGGTTTAAGGGTCCTGCGCAAACGTAGTGTATACTTAGACAAGTCTTGAAAGAGCTGCAATTTTCCATTTGCAAATTCTATTTCTCCTTTATTTCTAGCTTTAAGCATGATCATTTCTTTAACTTTGTAAAAATGAATCCTGCATATGACATCTCTGGGATTATTGGAGGTTAAATCTTTAGGTCTTAATTCCCTGTGGGCTCTGTCAATGATTATGAGATTGTCAGGTTTTTCTCCAAGTAATTGGTTAAATATCTCAATTAGAGTCTTATTCAAGTCCGCCTGACTAATAGATTCTGGAAGACCTTTAATTCTAATGTTATTTCGCCTTGAGCGATTTTCTTGATCATCAAGGAGGCTCTGTAAATAAGAAAAGCGATTTTCATACTGCGTCATAATTTTTCCCACTTGTGATAACTTATCTGTATTCATGTTGACAGTTTTTTCCAGTTGCGTATGTTTTTCAACAATTTCAGACAGCTTATCATGTATAGTGGAAATTTCTGTTTTTAAAGTAATTTCTGTCTTAGTTACCAAGATTTCAATATCTTTGCGTGAGGGTAGTGACAGAATATGGGCCCTTAGGTCCGCATCCAATGTTGAGGCCTCGCAAGGTTTTTGAATATAATCCTGACCCTGCCCAGTGGTACCATGAGGGAAAGGATTATCTTTTGTCGGAGTAAAGTTTCCTTCATTCGGTAAAGGATTAAGTCCAGCATTAGATTGACTATCTTTATGGAGCAGAGGGATCGGGTTGTCCAGGCTATTGTCTGCTACGCAGGTAAGCTTATCATATGATGATGAGGGAAGGGCCTGCCAATCATCCCCGCTCTCCCATTGCGGAGAATCCCGTGTTTGAGCTTTATGTGCGCTTATAATATGGGGAACTGAAATAATACTCGCCAGAGTGTCCTGATTATCCGTCCGGTCCGTCGGTTCCATTGCTACCTCAGTGCGATCCTCTGCTTCACACTCATCTGTGTCGCAGTCAAAATGCGGTGCGTTCCAAGATGGCGCCCGCGCCTCAGCCTGTACATCAGAGCATGAAACCGAACGGCGACGAAAGTACTTCGTAAGGTGTGTTTCTTGCAAGATATTTTGTTTATCTGGGCTCTTACGAGTTTTCTTTGTCCTCCCCATCTTAGTATCTCCTGGTAGCAGTCCGATAATCGTATAAAATATGCCTCTGTGCACGGAGCTCTGCAGATCAGCGTCCGCTCTCTCTCATGTCCAGGCCACGCCCCCTAAAGCTTTGTAGTTTGGAGTAGAAAGAAATATTTACCCATTTTGAATTTGCGAGAATATGTGCCTCCTAAAAGTATATGACTTTTCTTAGGTCTGCTTATTTCTAGGGACTTTGATAGCAATAAAATGAACGCTTATTTTGCAACAGCACTTCTGTCAGTTAATTTATTTTTCATTTTTGGCCACTACCTCCATCATTGTTTGGTAATTCTATGCATAAGGTTTTAAGGCAATTTTAGAAATCTTAGAAAGAACACCATGAGCAAAAAGTGGAGATAAAATGCAGTGAAACACATGCTTTGGGTGATTTTCAAAAAAATGTATAAACACCTCCAATTTTACCAAGCCTCTGCAATTTGTTAATTTGGAGTAGAGATATATATATATATATATATATATATATATATATATATATATATATATATATATATATATATATATATATATATATATATATATATATATATATATATATATATATATATATATATAACACCCTCTTGTCGACCCCCCTGGTGCCAAGGTTGTACCATCTTACCAACTCGGGTCCTGAGTTCCCTTTGCAAGTTGAAAGGTACTAGGAAAACTCTTCTCTGGCAGTGCCTCCACCTAATGGGGTCCTGGAATACTCCTGAGGATATGCCTATTAGGAAACAAATCACCCACACACTTTATTATACAACAATATAACTTTATATAAAATAAGTGTAATGTTAATGGGTAAGTAAAAGGTAACGTTTCACATACAAATGCATTTAAAGCATGGCCCACTACCCTAGAACATGTTGCAGTCCAGTCTTGGTGTTTCCCCACCAGGCAAAGTCCCGCACTACTCCTTTTGGCAGCCCAAGAGTTCCATCCCTTGTCCCCAAAAGAGCACAGTTCTAGGTAGCGCTACCTGCCCACATGCTTTCCCACAGGAAAGTGTTGCTCCCACGTGGCAGGCTCACAAACAGCCTGTTTCTATAAACAGGAGATCGCTGGATCCTCATCCTTTCCTACCCATCCCAAAGGTAACACTCACCCAAGGGAGTCACACAGATGGTAGTCTCACACAGAGCTGATAGCAGGCCCGGACTGGCAATCTGTGGGTTCTGGCAAATGCCAGAGGGGCTGCTGTACGGCTCCATAAAAGTTACCATATAGTGGGCTGGTAGGGGGCTGTTTGGGCTAGTAGGAGACAGTTTGGGCCTCTGTGTACTTGGAATGACAGGGCCTATTTTGACTCCCAGTCCAGGCAGGCATCCACAGCGATGAAGGCTCCAGACATCTTCCAGTCCAGGCAGGCATCCACAGCGATGAAGGCTCCAGACATCTTCCAGTCGAGCACACACAGAAACATCCTAGATCCTCTTTCTCTACCATTCCAGGCAGACTCACATAGAGGTGAAGCAGGCATCCAGGTTTATCCAGCTCCCAACGCTGTCTATAGCGAGAGCATAAAACGATATCCATGCTGAACTGCATCTCTCACCCATCTCCAAAGGTGAATACAGAAATCCGGCATCCAAACTCCAAACCATCTTAGTTGAGTTATCCAGGCACTGGAGGATCCTGCCCAGCCTTTGGCAGGCCTATCACACTCCACTGAAGCCTACATTTTGCTGGTGTTGTCACTATCCAGAGTGAAACAAATATCTGCAGCAGCCACTGTAACCTGAACTGTAAAGCTGTAATGGCTGACAGAGCACATGGCATCCCCTTGTATATGGTTGCACAGCACCACCTTGTGGTTCCTTTTTGCTGCACCAATCCAAAGGCTCTGTCCCTGGAAAATTCAGGCAGAAAACCCATATCTCAGGCCATGAGGGGAGGGGCCCTTAAACCGTAGGATTAACTCTACGGGTCTTTCTATCTATCTATCTATCTATATATATATATATATATATATATATATATATATATATATATATATATATATATATATATATATATATATATATATATATAGTCAACTACAAGAGGTCCTCTACACTCAACCCATTATCAATATATTTAAGACAGCGACATTTTGTGCATACTGCTACTAAAAAATGCCTTACCCTTTAAACAACACAGGGATTGTTTGTCCATATATTGCAATATATTTAAGCTGGCCAACTACGTCAGTCATCCCATATCTGGCCAGTCCTATGCTTAATTTTCATCTGATTCATTAAGAATTCAATTGCTCCATGTTGTAGCTCCCACCCTTCCCAGCTATAGTCAGGTGATCCCACTGGTGTCTAATAAAAGGGCAGCCAAGTTTGGGAATATTTCACATAGAATAACTATTTCATTATTTTTTGTGTTTACTTAGCAACAGTGAAATCACATTTTATAATTACTCCATATGCGTTAGATGGGATGTTTGTAACTCCTTAACAATATAGAAAAGCTTTAAACACTATTTCAAAGTGAATATAATCAAAGTAATGGATTACTGATCATTATTAAATGGAGCCATGTGTCACTGTAGAGATATTTAACATTTTATGATGAAATGCTTACGCTGGTTTTAGTTTGTCCTTAAGTTTATGAACTACAAGGTTTTCTTGCACTCATAGTGATCTTTGCTTGTCCAGAAAGCATGAAAAGAGTTGTAATTTAAATGATAGCACATAAAATGACAAGCACTTATTCAAATTAAATCGGGATATGTCTAAGGTTTAGTAAGGTATCATTACAGGGTATGATATGGATCGCTTATTTTAACATTCTGATTTTCTTAAAATGCCACAAAATGTCAAAGGAAAGGAAAAGGACAATTTCAGTAATGCGTTCTTTCAATAAAACCTTTATTAAACAAAATGTTCAATTCTGAAGTTAACTTCCTAAATAACGGTTAGTAAAACTTTTTACATATTGATTTTACAGACGTATTGTTAATCCTGTTTGTTGTAGTAGTGGAGATCCATGTATTGACACTGTTGAGTTTGAGGACTTAAAAAATCACTGGATTCTATTTCTTGAATGTTATGTGATTGAAATGGTGGAAAAAAAAAAAAAAAAAAAAAAAAAATATATATATATATATATATATATATATATATATATATATATTTATTTGCAACATGTTTCCTTAAAGGCATAATAGTATGCCATAATATACTTTTTTTAACATCTGTTTTGTTTTACATATATAACATTGGTGTTGTATGTTATTGTTAAATACAATATCCAATATCAGACAATTCCATATTTTAAATCTACAACTAGTTTTAATATCCTAATATTAGCATCAATGACTTCCTATTGACTACAGTGCATTTGTTTGATATATTGCCATTTTGCTAATTTTTATGGTTTCACTAATTTTGCAACAACGCAAAAATGGGCCAATTTTGCTCTAATAAAGATGTTGGCCTAAATAGTGTTTAAGGTTTTAAAATTCCATTGCATCTTTGTTGGTAGTAGCCATTATGTTGTGTGTTTTAGTGCCACTGTCTGTAATAATGTTCACATTTTCACATTTGTTTAAACGTTTTAGCTTTTTAGGACCAATTCAGTTGTAATTTACACACTACTGTGTGTAAATTGTAAATCTCTGCTGTGCTTGCAAAGACATTATGGATATTATTGAATGGAGGAATGCTGGGAGCACTCTTCCTTAAACCTTAATGACTTTCCTAGTTCCTTTGTGTAAAAGTATGTACATAAAGTAAAACCTTTTGCCTTAATTATGGTATTTATAAGTGTCATAGATACTGAATGATTAAGCTGTTCAATTATGATTTAAGACATTTACATTTCATTGTTATATAATCAGGGGCACTCCACCAATAAGGAGAGCTGAGAAACTCGCCTCAGACGGCAGCGCCCCCCTGGTTGCCAGGGGCGGCAAAAATGGAATGAATAATGCTTAGTCATTAATAGCATAGATAGTGTGTGCAGTAGAAATTCAGATTTACCCAGTAAACATCAGGGAATGATATGTATAACTTACATATGCTCTGCTCACCTGAAAACAAGCACAATTTTTTCACTTTCTTGCAATTTATACTGTAGAAAATACCTCATGATTAATTTAACATTTGAATAAAATTACTAAAAAATAAAGGTTACCGGGAAACATAATTAATTCACTTATCAAGTTATCTAGTATCTTTCACTGCCTTGTGTTATTTATTGTTGAATTCTTCTTATGAGGCAAACATCTGTTCAACATTGTTTAATGTCTAAGTTTAACATGGTAAAACATGCTGTAGAATATTCCCCTCAATAACACCCAATGGGGGGGGGTCACAAACCCCCCCCCCCGGGGTCTGTAAGTTAAAACTTTATAATTAGGGAGTTCTGCTTCTCCATTCCATGTTGTGCATTATACTTGTTTTGTGCTTTCTCAAGAATGTTCTTGACAAAATATAAATCTCAAAATACGTAGCAGATTACCCTTGAAGATTAGGCATGGCGGCACAGGTTGCGTTATTTGGTGCTACACAAAACTATGCACAGCAGGGAATGGAGAAGTGTAGCTCCCTCGTTTTAAGGTTTTAACTTACAGGCCTAAGCTGGGACTTTTTGTATAGGTATACGGGGGAATGTAATAAAAATCGCTAACGGAAAAACTATTTGCAATGCGAAAAGTTATGCCTTTGCGCGAACAAATTTTGCTTTGTGCGAATTTAATATAGCTTTTGCGAGCCCGGAAACTGTTTAGCGACCACTTCCGACAGTGAAAGACCGTTTGCGAATTTTATAGTTTGCGCCAATGCGCAGTCAATGTAATAAAACTTCTTACTGAAAAAGTTATGTTTGCTCCAAAAGATTACGACACCTTCAAGTACTTCTTATGAGTGCGCAATTAAAATTTGCAGTGCGCAATTAAAATTCGCAATGCAATAAGTTTAAGGAACAATATTACATTGCAAGCTGTGGATTTTTAGTCTTATTGGTGCGAATTGTTTTGCTCTTTGCGACTTTTATTACATTCCCCTGATAGTGTTTTATTTATAAGGGGGTTCTTTACTGCTATGTTAAACTGCAAAGTAAAGGTATGCAGGAAATCCACATTGTGCTAATGTCTTTATTTATTACCGATAATTTTAAGAAAAATGCACATAATTGGTTTGTAAAGTTAATTTCATAGTTATTGTCTGATTATTATCTGCTCACCTTCAGGATATCTTGTGAATATTTTAATAAACCTGAAAATAGTTTTTAATTATAAATGTGTGGTTTTCTGATATAAAGGAGCTCTAACCTGGTAAATATCTATCTATCTATCTATCTATCTATCTATCTATCTATCTATCTATCTATCTATCTATCTATCTATCTATCTATCTATCTATCTATCTACAGTCACATGAAAAAGTTTGGGAACCCCTCTCAGTCTGCATAATAATTTCAACAAAAAAGATAACAGTGGTAGGTCTTTCATTTCCCAGGAACATCTGAGTATTGGGGTTTTTCTGAACAAAGATGTTTAGTGAAGCAGTATTTAGTTGTATGGTATTAAATCAAATGTGAAAAACTGTCTGTGCAAAAATCTGGGTACCCTTGTGATTTTGAATGCATGTAACTGCTCAATACTAATTACCGGCAACATAAAATTGTTTGGATTAGCTCGTTAAGCCTTGAACTTCATAGGCAAGTGTGTCCAATGAAGAGAAAAGGTATTTAAGGTGGCCAATTGCAAGTTGTGCTTCTGTTTGACTCTCCTCTGTAGAGGGACAGCATGGGATTCTCAAAGCAACTCTCAAAAGATCTGAAAATAAAGATTGTTCAGTATCATGGTTTAGAGAGAGGCTACGAAAAGCTATCTCAGAGGTTTAAACTGTCAGTTTCAACTGTAAGGAATGTAATCAGGAAATGGAAGGTCACAGGCACAGTTGCTGTAAAACCCAGGTCTGGCAGGTCAAGAAAATACAGGAGCAGCATATGAGCAGGATTGTGAGAATGGTTACAGACAACCCAAAGATCACCTCCAAATACCTGCAAGAACATGTTGCTGCAGATGGTGTATCTGTACATGGTTCTACAATTCAACGCAATTTGCACAAAGAACATCTGTATGGCAGGGTGATGAGAAAGAAGCCCTTTCTGCACTTAAGCCACAGAGTCACTTGTTATATGCAAAAGCTTATTTAGACAAGCCACAGTCATTTTGGAACAAAGTGATTTGGACTGATAAGACAAAAACTGAGTTATTTGGTCATAACAAAAATCGCTTTGCATGGCGGAAGAAGAACACCGCATTCCAAGAAAAACACCTGCTAAATACTGTCAGATTTGTTAGAGGTTCCATCATGCTGTGGGGCTGTGTGACTAGTTCAGGGACTGGGGTCCTTGTTAAAGTTGAGGATTGGATGAATTCAACCCAATATCAAAGCATTCTTCAGGATAATGTTCAAACATCAGTCACAAAGTTGAAGTTAAAATCAAAGTTGAAGTTTTGCAGGGGTTGGATATTCCAACAAGACAATGACCCTAAACACACTTCGAAATCTACAAAGGCATTTATGCAGAGGGAGAAGTACAATATTCTGGAATGGCTGTCATAGACCCCCGACTTGAATATCATGGAAAATCTATGGGATGATTTGAAGCAGGCTGTCCATGCTCGGCAGCCATCAGATTTAACTGGAGAGATTTTGACGAATGGTCAAAAATACCACCATCCAGAATCCAGACACTCATCAAAGGCTATAGGAGGCATCTAGAGGCTGTTACATTTGCAAAAGGAGGCTCAACTAAGTATTGATGTAATATCTCTGTTGGGGTGCCCAAATTTATGCACCTATCTAATTTTGTTATGATGCATATTGCATATTTTCTGTTAATCCAATAAACTTGATGTCCCTGCTGAAATACTACTGTTTCCATAAGGCATGTTCTATATTAAAAGTAAGTTGCTATTTTGAAAGCTCAGCCAATGATGAGCAAAACTCCAAAGAATAAGGAGGGGTTCCAAAACTTTTTCATATGACTGTATCTATCATCTTTCACATACCCCCTATTGTAAAATATAAGGATATTATAAATCACAGAGGTGTTTCTTAACCATATAAAAGCACAAGAAGGTGACTTCTAATAGGCTCATATTTTTCAACAGGGGGTGCTTTATTAATTGTAATACACAAAAGTTATGTGCCAGAAATTACATCACAAAGTACTTTTTATAAGGATATAATTTACAAGATGTTCATGACTCTTGTGTATTATATCTATCTATCTATCTATAAATTATATATGTAAATATGTATTTTTAAATTTTTTAAAATGCTTGATTTTTAAAGAAGATTTTAGAAGTCATCTTGGAGTTCTCATGCTTTTACATGTCATGGAATTCCACACATTTCAGTTAAGTCATGTGCCAGAAATTAAATCACTAAGCACCACAAGTAGGGTTGCCACTTTTTTTTTTTTTCGGTGAAAACGGGCAGGGGACAGGTGGGTGAGATCAGGGGTGAGACAGGGGTCAATGTCCTGTCCAGATTTCCTATTTTTAACCCTTCCAAAAACCGGGCTGTCTGGGTGAAATCTGGACAGGTGGCAACCCTATTTACTGTATAAGGATATAAATTACAGGATATTCATGGCTAATTATTTATTTTTAGGCCTATACAATTAGAAATTAATTAAAAAAAGACACTTAGGGGGTTATTTATCAAAATTCTAATCTCATTATTTTTGGAAAGCTACTCTGGCTAAATGCACATGGACTTTTCCCCCCTACATTTTCATGAAAAATTCTTGTGCGGGAAAAGTCTCGATAAGATAGTAAAAAAATCTGAATCCACAACTTTTTTGGATTTGACCCCCAAATATTATAACTTTTTTGAATTTGGTGCCCAAATACCGCAACTTTTTTCAGAAACCTAAGCGCAAATCAGGATTTTGAGGCTTATCTATTAAAGGTCAGATTTTAGAGGTTTCAGAGGTTTTTGAAACCACAACTAAACTCACAAACTCTAAAACCACAATTGTCATTGAATTTATTAAAAGAGCCAAATATAAAAAGTGTGAACAAAAAAGCACTGAACGATGTACTAAAAAATCCAAGATACCTCAAAAAATTCAAGTGGTATTTAAAGTTAAAATACAAGCCATCACACACTCATAGGTGGATGTGTACAGTATGAAAGAGAGAGCAAAAGGCCATGAAAGTCATTTGATTTTCTTGAACAATCATAACTGACAGGGGCAGATTTATCAAAATCTGAGTTACATAAATAACTCACCCATGTTCTTTCTATTCATCTGGGATATGAGATTTTTAGAAACGTATTTAACAAAATGGTGAGCTCTAACTTTCACAAATTGATAAATACAATTTTAAAAATACCATAGAGATGAATAGAACATGGGTGAGTTTTTATTTATTAAGCGCTAAACTCACATTTTGATAAATCTGCCCCTTAATCTGTATAATAAATTCTGTATAATAAATTCTGTATAATAAATTCTGTAAATAAATTCTGTACAATAAATTCTGTGATATTGAGTGATATAAGCTCAGCAAATTAAAAATCCTGTAGAAAAGCATTACTGTCATTTAGCTGTATCACTATATACTATTTTTGCTTATATGGTTTGTTGTTTATTACTTTGCAGAGAATATATTTGTATATGCACTTCAACAGAAACCTAAATTTGTGGCATGCAATCTGTATTTCTCTTTTAAAATTTTATAAACATTTTACTAGGAAAGTGACATTTGAGGTTTTAAAGTGTAGAATCTGATTACAAAAGTACTCTGCTCTCATAAATTCACTGTGTTTATACCCATACTGAGAGTATTTTGAAAGTATTTTATAGTACAAGAACAACATTGCTTTCTGCTTTTTATTCCTAATGTAATTTTGAGTGATTTTCTTTTTAAGAGTTTTCAGCAGTAGTTTACTGTTTCACTTTCCTTTATGTATCACAATGAAAATGGTTCTTTATTTTATATTTAGGGATATCTTCCAGCAAATGGAAGATATCCCTAAAAGAGAAGGGAAAGCATGTTAAAAAGGAAGCAAAAATAATATTTTGCCTTTATCGAACAGTACTACAGTACTAGGAATGATGACCCCAATCAGAGTAAATACAAACAGGTATAGAAATACTTTTTTATTTACCATTTTTCAGAACTGTAAATTTTTCACCATGTGAAGAGAATAAAATATTTTGTTTGGTCATGCATTTCATGATGCACTGAAAAACCACATGGATATTGTTTGCAGAATATGAAAAAATATAAATAATGATACATTATAGCATATGTCCATATTTTTGACTGATGTGTTTTTATTAATGATAAGATAATGTAATGATAACATAGTACCTTGTACTTGACAGTAAATAACCAAGCAGTAATCCATGATTAATGCCAAAAATAAATTCATATTACAAAAAGACCATTTATCTGGAAAGTACTAGGTCATAGTATTCTGAATAATGGATCACATATCTGTAATAGTGTGTATACTGTCAGTACTAGGATTCATGCATATAATTATAGAGAAATGCAGTTTAGCATAGCTAATTTCTACCCCCTTCTCTGGATTTGCTGTAAATTACACAGGCTACACAGGAAAAGACTGAACATGATCAGCATGTGTTTTTTAAACCTCATCAACTCTATAACTTAACTTTGGATCATGTGCACCTTCATAGTTATTCCAAATTAAGTAATATTAGAAGCTCCAATAAAAGGAAAAGGAATAATAGATCATCCTTTATATGAAAGTTGCTTTAAGGAACCAGCAGGAACTACAGTAGGCAAAGATCTTACTGGTGGACCCCACAACTGCCCCAAGAAATATGTGGCAGTACTACCCTTAAAGAATCCGTAGCAACAAAAAATGAAAGTCTTTTTAAGTAATGAAAAAATAATGTACAGATGTGCGTCACTTGTAACACTTGGGGCAGATTTATCAAGGGTCGAAGTGAATTCGAGGGAATTTTCGAAGTAAAAAAATTTGAAATTCAAATAAATTTTTTGGATACTTCGACCATCGAATAGGATACTATGACTTCGAATTTACTTCGATTTTGATTCGAATTAAAATAGTTTGAATATTTGATAATCTAAGTACTGTCTCTTTAAAAAAACTTTCACTTCAATAGTTTGCCAAATTAAACCTGCCGAACTGCTATGTTAGCCTATGGGGACCTTCTAATGCATTTTTCTAAGTCTTCACACATCGAAGTAAAATCACTCGATCGTACGCTAAAATCTATTTTACTTCCATCGTTCAATTGCCAAATTTGGTGAAAAATCCTTCAACTTCGAAGTCGAAGTATTTTAATTCGATGGTCAAATTTTTAAGTATTTTTTTCTTCGAAATTCGAACCTTGATAAATCTGCCCCTTGGTGTTTGGTTAAAGGGGACCTGCACCTAGACTTAAAAAGCTGTATAATAAGTCATTTTTATATTAAAGGGGAACTATCCTGAAAATCTAATATAAGCTTCAGCATACTGGAATAAGAAGTTTTCTAAATACAATCAATCAAAAATTCTTTACTGTTTCTGAAATAATCAAGTTTATCTTCAGTATCCCTCTCTCAGCATCTGTTTCTCTTCATTTTCATTCTTGCAGGAGTTTGGTGTCAGATATTCGTTGACAGTTAGATCCAATATATCTTATAGGGGGCTCCTTTTGTCTGGAAGATGTATCAGAGCTCACTCTATTAAAATCACCAGACATCATGTCTGCAGGATTTGTGCTAAAAGGCAGTTATTTTGTTAGATTTTGTCTGTACTGGAATCAGTTATTTGAGTGAGCTCTAATACATCTGCTAGAAAAGGTACCCCCCCCCCCATAAGATATATTGAATCGTTCATCTGACACCCAACTACTGCATGAAGACAGAATGAAGAGAAACCAATGCTAAGAGAGGGATAGTGAACATAAACTTTATTATTTTAGAAACAGTACAGAATTTTTAATTGATTGTATTTAGAAAGTTTTATTTCTGTATGCTGAAGCTTATAATAAATTTTCATTTTCACAATAGTTCCCCTTTAGACATAAAATTAAAATGATTTTTTTTATTAAAGCATTCATAGTTGTAAACTCATTTAAAAATCTCAGATGTCAATCAAATATTGCCTGCTCTTCCTCTAGGCCTTAGGCATAGAGGTGGGGCTGGCAATTATTTTCACTTTCCATTCAGCACTTGATAGATGTCACTGCTCTCCACATTCCCTTGTTCTCTTCACCATTTGATTGTGTAACTTGTGCATAGATATGTACATCGGTCCACCATTCTGGTGCACAAACAAGATTTTGAGATGAGGCTTGCCTTAATAACAGTGTCCACAAAAGCTGCTGTGTAACCAGGGGGCAGCCATTCAAGGCTGAAAAGAGGGTAAAGGCACATGATACACAGCAGATAACAGATAAGACATGATGGGATTCTACCAGACTTATCTGTTATCTATTCTGTATTCTGTGCTTGAATGTCTGTCTTCATGACTACACAGCAGCTTGTTTATATAAACTATAATTGTGTTTGTGAAGCACACACACCCTTTTACCAATGCAGGGCAAAAGTACAATATATTGCCATTCCTTTAAAACACTTAAATTTTTTGGTGTTACTATTCCTTTAAGCAATTGAACTTATTATTTTTATCTTGTATCACCTGAGCACATAAGAGAGGCAACAATGTTGAGAACAGGGATCAAAAAATAATCTAGGGTTACTGTGTCACATACATTTTGGGACTGCCCACATGTTAAACCTCTGTGGTGAGAAGTACAGATGATATCAGAACGTCTTGCATGTGATACCATTTACTATTACCACTTTACTGCTAGGAAAACCATTTGAATGGCTCCCCAAAAGAACTGAAAAGCTATATAATAATGTTTTAACAACAAGATTGTGTTGTTATTGTTGTTACGCTATTCTTTTTTTTCTTAAATGCTTATTTGCTGCTGATGAATGTCCTACAGTGGCCTACAATTAGAAAGCTTAGTAGAGGTTTATAATAGTGATTGGCAAATAAATTTGCAGTGAACTTCTGTGTTTCGCTGCAAACAAATTAATTTGCGAAACTGTGGGCGCAAAAGCCACAGTGTCAAAAAAAAAAATTGTCAAAATTGTTGTGCATCAAAATTATTCGGACTCCCATTGACTTTAATGCATTTGGACCAAATAGTCGCGCATATTAAATAAAAATTGTCACTCGCGTCAAAATAAATTCGACACTTATTGATTTCCAGGTAATTCACAAATTTTTCCGACAAAGCGAACCAAGACCGATTCACCCCTTCACTAGTGAATAATTAAAAAACCTATAAATCTGAAGGCAGAATGAAATCTTAATTAGAATAGGACATCCTTTTTCATATCCAGTAACAGGTCCTCCCAATGGCAACCTTTTTTTCTACAATGCAGTTCTTTTATATAGCAAAGCTAGTAATGTAATTTGGACTTGCTAAACAGCACAGCACTCATGCATGAGTTTGCAGTGCCTTGTGTTTGATCTCTGTGTACAGGTATACAACAGAGCTCTTGTTCCAGGCTGTGTACAGGTATACAACAGAGCTCTTGCTCCAGGCTGTGTACAGGTATACAACAGAGCTCTTGCTCCAGGTTTTTGTCGCCTCTAGACATTTGCCATAGTATATCTTGGTTTAAATAATGTTTTTCTTGTGCATTAGTGGCACATTATTATTATTTTCTGCGTGATGTATATGAATATTTGATATGTACTGTGATAGTCTCTGTATTCACCAGATGGACTGTGGATTTCACAGAGCTTTTGAAAGATTATGGCTTCCTAGAATGTTAATGAATGCATGAAGCAAGTAATTACCAGAAATAGCACTTCACACAAGATTGAACTGATTCAAAATATTTATTATTTCAAAGACAAATAAATATTATCTCTTCAGCTTATGACTGACAGAGACATCAGCCTTTGTCATGGTTGATGAAAATCTTAACCAATCTCATTATTGAAATGTGCCTGTATTTAATAGTCATTATTTTCTTTTTTGTAGTTGTGCCAATGGCTTCAAGTCATAATCTTATTTTTCTGAAAATATCTGTAAAAAAGAGCTTGTGTTTTTTAATGTTAACTTGTGATTTTTAGGATATAGCAGTTTATTGCACTGCTATGGATGTATAGTCACAGTATCCCTTTAACATATGTTTAGGAGACATTTAACGGAAGTACTTGTTTGTCATGTTATAGAATTTTATACTTGGGGGCATATTTATCAAAGGTCGAAGTTAAAAAAACTTCGAACTTCGAATTCAAAAAGACCAATCGAAAGGTGGTCAAAGTTTTTTGGGGTCGAAGTCGGCCTACTTCGAATTGTACGATCTACTTCGATTCAGTTTTTTTAATTTCGACCTTCAATCTCCCAACCTCCACCAATTGCCTCCATACAGGTTCTAGGAGGTCCCCCATAGGCTAAAACAGCACTTCGGCAGCTTTTAGGTGGCGAATGGTTGAAGTTATAAAGAGATAGTTCTTCAAAAAAATCGACCTTAGAATTTCGAGGTATTTTTCAACTTCGAATCGAAGTTGGACTAGTCGATGGTCGAAGTCCCCAAAAATTACTTCGAAATTCGAAGTTTTTAACTTCGAACCTTCACTTCCACCTTTGATAAATCTGCCCCAAGATGAAAGACTAGTCTGAGACGAATAGTACTCACTTAGACTGACTAATAACAGCCTGAAAATGCAAACAGGACATGTGGGCTATTGTAAGGCATCTAGATCATAGTGAGAACTGTCTCCAGGCCTAGGACGGCAACATTTTAGAGGCGGTATGCCGCCCAGCCACTTCTGAAGGAGCACTGGGGACTCAAAGTTTGGTGCTTTATATTGTGTAAGCACGGGGGGGGGTTTGTGTCTAAGGGGCCGGCGCTAGGACATGTGGCCGCGGGGGGGGGATTGTGCCCATCGCCGATGGGACCATTCGGCCTCGGGTCGCTGCTTCCTCAAATATGGCCCTGACTGTCTATGAAAAGCAGGTTTTAGCTTCTTGCAAAGGACATCAAATTCAATGTAGGTGACCTCTGTATGTCATTTTGGAGTCTTTTTAGAGTCTTTTAGGGGTTTTAAAATAAAAGGTTAGTTTATTATTTAAGGAATAGCTACTTTTATGCCACACTTTCATAGATTCCTATGTTATGAAGAAGCGTGGATATAGTTGACTCAACTAAAATAAAGCATGGTGGGGAAATGCTGTGGATTTGCTTTTAACCAGCATTGACTGGGAATTTTTTACAGGTAAGATATCAATCATGCAGACTTCCTGTAATTTGAATCACCATACCTTAAGGGGCACCAAAAATAAGAAAAAGTTGGGGGGGAAAGTGTGACTTTTCCGGGATTTATTATTATGCAACAAAACTGTCACAATTTAGAATACGAAAATACTCCAGCTAAAATCAGTTAAAATCATGTAGAAGTCAACGGCAGATGTCCTTTTTACAACTGGAAGATCTTTCTTTGATTCATGGTTTTTGAAGTATCCAGGTGTTTTTGACACTGGCTTTTGTGCAACAATACAAAAAAGTCGTAGTTTTCCTGTTCATTTCTTTTATCATTCATTCATGCTTTTTCAGTCTATAAAGAAATTTCAAGACAATTGTGGTTTTAACGAAATTGATTTTAGTCATGGTTTCAAAAACTTCTTAAATGAGGCTGTTGATAAATACAGATGCAGCCACTTTGGTTTGTCTGTTTAACACAGAATAACTAAACACAGATATCCCATTTATCTCATTTAACACAGAAAACTGCGTCACAACATCCCATCTAATTAAGGCATTCACCATTGTTCACAATGGTGCTTTGGTATGCTAATGGAAAGGTTAAATGCATTAAATGAGTTAAGATGACTTTAGATAACGCAGTTTCTTCAATTAACCATGAGTCATGACGCATTTATCTCACAAATCCAAGTGGCTTCATCTGTAGATCTCCACATCTTCTATAATAATTTAAACCTTAAATAAGCTAACCAATATGGATTAATGCAGCTTAGTTTGAATAAAGCACAAGCTACTGTTTTATTCTTTTAATTAAATTGATTCTAGAGGCGAGGACCTACAATTGAGAACTTTCTGGATACCAGTTTTTGGAATGATTGATCCCATACCTATATAACTGATGGTGCACAATATTTGGAAATATTGCAACAGAATCTGCTTTGATTTGCTAAATAATCTAAATATTAGCCGGAAATTTACCTTCACTTGGCTCCATTATCTTATCAACATGACCAAAAAAAAAGTGGGGTTGCAAAAAAGATGAAAATTCTTTGTTTTATTTGCTTCTAGCAAGAAAAAAACAACAAATAGAGCACTGCATCCTAGGTTGTTTAAAAATCACTGTAATTGCAAAAATTACAACAGTATACAGTATGTATGATTCTATGTTTACTATTGCTGTAGTAAGTCTGCACCACTTAACAAAGTTTTAATATAAAAGTTCCTTTATAACATTATAGCCAACATTTTTTTTTACATCAAAACTACTGTTAATGTACTTGAAAGTTTTTGCTTTATATTTATTATACCCCTGAACTTCAGACTTATTCCTGCTTTCAGCTACTACTCTTTCATTCTCTTTCCATTGCATTTGTCTGCCTCACTCACCTGCTATAAATTAAACACTTTTTTAGTGAGTTTTCTATTTGTACTTGTTGCAGATCAATATTTTTTTTCCGAAGGCATTTAGTATTATTATTTAGCTTGTATCTATTAGCCTAGACATTTCAGCAAATAAGGTAAAATCAATATTGTCTCGTATTTAGTAACATTAACCAGTTTCGCACTCCTGCTGTAACCCATTAGCAACCAATCCAAAATATATTTTTTGAAGTCAGACAGAAAGTAAATGTCAGTTATGTGTTGCTGCACTAGTGCACTACCAATAGAGAGAGAGCTGCTTGTCAAAATGTTGTTTCATTGATAGGTATTCTCTCTGCTAGTTGATGTGCTTTTCTAGCTTCATTTTCTCTTTTGCTCTCTGGTTTTATATACAGTACTTCTTTCGTCAACTCAATGTTCAAAGTTAGCCATGTTGGAGCTCTAATAAATCAGTTATTGAAGCATAGCCAGTGAGTCCTGCACAACTTCCACTGTAAACACAACAAGTCTGTGAGGAAGTCCAGGACTGAAGCTATATATTTATTTATAGGTTGAATCTGCTCCATTTTAATGAATGTTATAAGGTACCATTGTAGGATGTGTATTAAAGCAATTCAGTCTGTCATTTATGTAGATATTAGATAAAGATTGGAGAGCAGTTTGGAAGCAGGAAAACTTTACTAAAGCACTAGGTATGCTAACTTCAACTATTTACATTCATCTAAAAGATAAATGATGCCAGAAGTTGCAGTCTATGACAAAATGATATTTTAGGTGGGTTTATTACGTTTTTCCACATATGTTTTACATAGGATGCCATCTTTAGTGCACTTAACTTAGATTTTGTTGTTGTAAAAAAAGGAGGTATGAATATGTAATGGAATTTATCAGTTATTGTGTTTTAACTGCTACAAATTTTGGTTACTAGGCAGTAACCAGTAAGTGGCTTGAGGGGGGCCATGTGGGTCATAACTGTTGCTTTTGAATCTGAGCTGAATGCTAAGGATCAATTACAAACTCACTGAACAGTTATGGCCCATGTGGCCACCCTTAAAGTTCCTGAGTAACTAAAGGTGGCCATAGACGCAAAGATCTGCTCGTTTGGCGACATTGCCAAACGAGCGGATCTTTCCCCGATATGCCATTAACGAGCATGGCTTTATTGGGGGTAATCTGAACGTTCGGCCTTATGGCTGAACGATCCGATTACGATGTGCAATGGGCTCTGGCGGGATCTGTCGTGTCAAAATCAAACCTGTCCGATCGACCAAACGACCGATGTCCACCGGACGAAAGATGTCGGCACTCTTCACACGCGATCCGAAAATTGTACGAATCCTCGATTCGTATGATAGGATCTGTGCGTCTATGGCCAGTTTAAGAGTTGGATTCTATTTTGTTATGTTAGATATCCCTTCACTCCAGCCTTTATAGATTATATTTTTGGTTAACTAACTATATTAGAAATATTTTTTTATTTTGCACAGCCTATTTATTTACCCAGTTTTTATTTTTACACTGAACTATTCCTTTAAAACATTCCTTGAAGGGTGCTCCTTTTGGGATTCACCAGAGATTTTTTTGTTGTTGGTTTATGAGTTACATACTGAAGGTACTATTTTCAACAGATTTGGAGGCCTATTTATCAAAGGTTGAATTTCTAATTCATGTATATACTCACAATTTGACTGGGAGTTTGTTTAAGAAAAAATTTGAATGTCTAATATTCTATCGAATGGTTCCGACATGAAAATTGTAATAGTATTCGATTTGTACAAATCAAGTTTTTCTCCTGAAAAAAAAGTATATTCATATGCTGAGTTTTGTAGCCTTTAGTATTTTTTTTTTTTACTGGAAATAAGTTCATTTTTGTAGTTTTGTATCCTTTATGTTTTCTTTTTTAAAGGTCTCCAAAAATTACCCAGTATATTGCGAGAGTAAACTTACCTCTTGCAGGAAGAAACATTCATATTTCTTTGGCTGCATTTGTGCAAAGTGCTTAGTATGCACTTGAATCCGCAGATACTTTGTAATTTAGGCAGATCTAATGTAGAGAAAGAACTTTACCATTTACTTGTTGCATATTAAACTTTGAATAGAAAGTTATTTGTTGTTCATATTTTACTGGATCTGTCGAACTAGCCTGACATTTTAAACAGAAAACTAATGCAAATCAGTATGAGTACTTCATTACAGTATCATTCAAATATTAAATACCCCTGTAAGTCAGGGAACACTTTTTTTTCCACACGCCATGGAATGTTAAATACAAATCTAAGCAATGCCAGCAGTGCATTTGTTCTTTATTCGTATCAATTTCATTTTGTTTTTAAAATGCATTGTGTAGGTCTTTCATTTGTTTTACAACTTGTTAGCAGAGATAAAATACCAATTCTCACAGTAAAATTGAATGAAATAGAACTGTCACAATAAGATATTTATATCATCCTTTATTTTGGTGCATGCCATAAAAAGGTAGATACGTGTGATACTGTATGTGATTTGCCTCCCACATAGGTTTTGTGGAAAAAATGATATCTCCCTAGTGCTGTTATCTTTCCTCCCTATATTACATTGGTACCAAACATGATTTTACCAGAAAGGTGTAAAAACGAAACCATATTTACCTGTCCTAAATGAACTATACATAGGGGCTCATTTATTAAATATCAGACTGGGTAAGTCTAATGGAAACCATTCCAGACTGTCAGGAATGTTTTTAATAAATTGGCACATTTACCAAACTTGATACCCATGTCAACATGTCAAAATGTGTTTGATAGCTTAAACATCATTTTGATTTATTATATAACTAGCCCTGCTCAGCAGCAGCCCTTAGCAGCTATCACCTAAAGGTGAGAACCGTTAACTTCATACATTTTAATTTGGCAAAAATAAAAGGTTAAAACAACCAGTTCTAAAGTATTAAGCTTTAGAATACACCAGTAAATAATCAAAGTAATGCTGCTCTGCGTCCTCTGCCAAAAGAAGCACTGCATTTCTTTCCTTCTATTGTGTACACATGGGCTTCTGTATTAGATTTCCTACTTTCTGCTAAAATCTCCACTGCACAGGCTTGAGCATGCTCTTTTTGCTGCTCTCTCCCCCTCCCTTCTCCCTCCTCCTTTCCCTGCTTTAACCTGACCCCTCGGTTATGAATGCACAGGGAAAAACTCAGAGGAAATTGTCACTCCAAACTGATATAGCAGCTGCTAAACAGAGAGAGTTCTATCTTGCACTATTGTACCTAATCTATTGGCAATAAACTACAGCTTTTGCAGAAAGACGGCATTCCCCCATTAAATGAGCAAAATATGATTTCAATTTACAAATTCAGAAACTAATAGTTAGCCTTTGTTCAATTTCTTTAGCAATGTGGGGAAAACATGAATAGCAAAATCAAAATGTAAAAAAAAAAAAAAAAATCCCGTATATATAATTATTAGAAAAATCTGCCAAGGACATTCAGGGATTAGAGGAATGTGATGAGTTTTATTCTCGCTGCGAGGAGACAAGCAATACAGAAGCGAGCTGCAGGTTGTCTGCCTTATACCGGAAGTATCGGACATTTTATAGATGCTGTAAAATAATGCAATCTTTCAGCAGCTGATCTGGCCCCATGTTCATGTCATTTATTCAGGGGACAGCTAGCTGTGTACATATGCAACTGTTTCAAATTGTCACAAGTAAGGATGCACCGAATCCACTAAGGCTCCGAACCGAATCCTGGATTTGGTGCATCCCTAGTCACAAGGACTTGTTCATGTAAAAGAAGCAACATTTATCACAAGGACATGTTATTGTTAAAAGAAGCTACATTTCACATATCATGCGTTTCAAGTATTAACTCTAGAATTCCCTTACATTTATGTGCCAGTTATAATATTTATTTATTTATTTACTTTGCCATACTGAGAGCACATCTGTGGGGTTTGTTTCTGCTGAACTAAACAATTGGTAACCCCATGTCAGATTTCAAAACTAATTTGTAAAAAAGTCCATTTGTAAAAAAAAAAAAAAAAAAAAAATATTATCCTAAAAACTGTTAGTTGCACAAACCCGCCTATTCAAAAAATAAAATTGGGAGTATAATTACTAGATACTATATATTAGATGTGATATATAGGTTCTCTTGAATTTTCCAGGTTTTTG